>NC_092725.1:36191184-36811517 GCF_047496885.1 Scyliorhinus torazame
TAATTCTCTTTCCGTTTAACACTGTGGATGAGCCATCCACATAAATCCTTAGGCGTGCGCACGTGTCTGTGGGCTGGGGTCTCTGGGGTGTACTACCTGTTTTCCTAGGGGGTGTTTTGGGAATAAATGGGCCTGTGTTCTGTTTCGTGGTGATGATCTCACATTCGTGAGGGGTGCCTGCATATTGTAAATTATCGGCAAGGAAGGTGTGGGTTTTGGTTCTCTTTACCACGATATCCCGTCCCTGCAAAAGAAGGGTCCAACGGGCTGCACGGATTTGGCTGACTGTGCCATCTTTAAGTTGGCCAGACAACAACAGCTGTGTCGGTGTGTGTTCTAATGAGGATGGTGATGGGGTTGAGTCCTGTAATTTAGGCGAAGTATTGCACTGCCCAAAAAACTGCGAGCAGGTGCCTTTCACAGGCAGAAAATCCTTGCTCTACGGGGTCTAACATGCATGAGGCGTATGCTACAGGGCGTAACTGGTCATGGCGTTCCTGGAGGAGCACCAAAAGCCGTTACTAATGTCCAAAACCGAATTTTTTTTGACTGGAGTCCCTGTTTGAGCATGGTCTCGGGACTCGTGGCTACAGTGGGGGCTGCTGCTGGGGTTACTTTGTTCAGCTCCTGATAATTAATGGTCAGTCGCCATGATCCATCCGGTTTCCTGACGGGCCAAATCGGTGTGGCTTTTTTGGAGGCTACAGATCTGAGTACGCCTTGATCCAACAAACTCTCTATTACTTTGGTGATTTCTCCCTCTGCTTCCTGGGGAAATCCGTACTGCTTCTGGGGTTTAGGGTTGGGACCTGTAATGTTCACAAAGCCAGCCAAACTGCCACAGTCGTGCTTGTGCTGTGCAAATGCTGCTTTATGTTCCTGCAGGACTGCCCTAACCTGTTTGTCTACACTAATGGCTCGAGGGTCGAACCAGAAGTCTCCTACTGAGCTAATCCTGTTTACATACTCTCCTACTGTGAGCGTGGCGGGGGCTCGTGCTGCCTTTGCCATTTTCCAAACACACTTGTTAACTGGAACAAAATAAACGTTATGGGAGCTCCCCAAGGATATGTTCTGCTGCCTGGGGCAGATCAACTAAAACTACGGGGTGCTTGGTTGCGATGTTCCCTATCTGTATTGCTATAGGGGCTGTGATGTGTCCCTGTTGTAAATGGCCTGTAAAACCGCTGTGTGTAATGGTGTCTGTTGTGGGCCACGTGTCTTGCTGGAACATCGTGGAGGAATTGAGTGTGGTGCGGGACCCTCCTGTGTCCCAAAGAAATTCCACGGGTTGTCCCTGAACTTTGCCTGCTTCTACCGGACTTGTCCCAAAGGGTGTCGCAGACCCTAGTTGGGGAGCCCGAACACCGTCAGTCGGTGCCGTTCATGTCTGCATTCTCTGAACGGGCGGTAACGCTATGGATCGGCTTTGCCCTATTCCTGTTTAGGGTGCCTGTCTGTTGGTTTCTCTGCTGCTTCTGGGGTGTGTTGCACTCTCGTGCAAAGTGTCCTAGCTGTCCACAGTTGTACCATTCCTGAGCTTTGGGCTGGGGTGGGATGTTCCTGCCCTCATTTACCCATGCGGGGTTCTGGTGTGCCTTAACTGGGTTCATTTCTACCTGCTCTTCATCGGGTGTTACAAATGCGGTTTTGCCTGCAATTGATTGCTCCCAAGCGCGGGCCAATCTCTTCAAAACCCATTTTTCACTGTGGGCCTCACCTGAGGGGTCACAATTCGCGCAAGCTTTTCGTTCTGCTTCTGTGGCATGGGAGACTAGAATTCAGGTCCATTTGGCCATATTATCTGGGGACAAATGGGCGCGGGTTAACTCCAAAAACTGTGGTAAAGTGAATCCACAAACATCCAGCAAACGCTGTGGGGTGCTCTGTCTTTTGCCTACACTTTTTTAGGCCTTCTACGGGGTCTCCTCTGTAAAAGCCGATCACATCAAGGATCGCTGTGTGCATCTCTTGGAGTGTGCCTCCTCCTACATTCTGGAGGAGGGCGTAGAAGGATGGGTGAGTAAATTTGCAGATGACACAAGTCGGTGGAGTTGTGGACAGTGCGGAAGGATGTTACAAGTTACAGAGGGACATAGATAAGCTGCAGCCCTGGGCTGAGAGGTGGCAAATGGAGTTTAATGCAGAAAAGTGTGAGGTGATTCATTTTGGAAGGAATAACAGGAAGACCGAGTACTGGGCAGCATGGGTTGGTACCTGGGACTTCGATGCTGTGGCCATTTCGGAGACATGGATAGAGCAGGGACAGGAATGGTTGTTGCAGGTTCCGGGGTTTAGGTGTTTTAGTAAGCTCAGAGAAGGAGGCAAAAGAGGGGGAGGTGTGGCGCTGCTAGTCAAAAACAGTATTACGGTGGCGGAGAGGATGCTAGATGGGGACTCTTCTTCCGAGGTAGTATGGGCTGAGGTTAGAAACAGGAAAGGAGAGGTCACCCTGTTGGGAGTTTTCTATAGGCCTCCAAATAGTTCTAGGGATGTAAAGGAAAGGATGGCGAAGATGATTCCGGTAAGAGCGAAAGTAACAGGGTAGTTATTATGGGAGACTTTAACTTTCCAAATATTGACTGGAAAAGATAATGTTCGAGTACATTAGATGGGTCGATTTTTGTACAATGTGTGCAGGAGGGTTTCCTGACACAATATGTTGACAGGCCAACAAGAGGAGAGGCCACATTGGATTTGGTTTTGGGTAATGAACCAGGACAGGTGTTAGATTTGGAGGTAAGTGAGCACTTTGGGGACAGTGACCACAATTCGGTGACATTTACGTTAGTGATGGAAAGGGATAAGTATACCCCGCAGGGCAAGAGTTATAGCTGGGGGAAGGGCAATTATGATGCCATTAGACATGTCTTGGGGGGGATAGGTTGGAGAAGTAGGCTGCAAGTGTTGGGCACACTGGATATGTGGAGCTTGTTTAAGGAGCAGCTACTGCGTGTTCTTGATAAGTACGTACCGGTCAGGCAGGGAGGAAGGCGTCGAGCGAGGGAACCGTGGTTTACCAAAGAAGTGGAATCTCTTGTTAAGAGGAAGAAGGAGGCCTATGTGAAGATGAGTAGTGAAGTTTCAGTTGTGGCGCTTGTTAGTTACAAGGTAGCGAGGAAGGATCTAAAGAGAGAGCTAAGACGAGCAAGGAGGGGACATGAGAAGTATTTGGCAGGTAGGATCAAGGAAAACCCAACAGCTTTCTATAGGTATGTCAGGAATAAAAGAATGACTAGGGTAAGAGTAGGGCCAGTCAAGGACCGGGATGGGAATTTGTGTGTGGAGTCTGAAGAGACAGTTGAGATACTAAATGAATATTTTTCGTCAGTATTCACTCAGGAAAAAGATAATGTTGTGGAGGAGAATGCTGAGACCCAGGCTATTAGAATAGATGGCATTGAGGTACGTAGGGAAGAGGTGTTGGCAATTCTGGACAGGCTGAAAATAGATAAGTCCCCGGGGCCTGATGGGATTTATCCTAGGATTCTCTGGGAAGCCAGGGAAGAGATTGCTGAGCCTTTGGCTTTGATTTTTATGTCATCATTGCCTACAGGAATAGTGCCAGAGGACTGGAGGATAGCAAATGTGGTCCCTTTGTTCAAGAAGGGGAGCAGAGACAACCGCGGCAACTATAGACCGGTGAGCCTCACGTCTGTTGTGGGTAAAGTCTTGGAGGGGATTATAAGAGACAAGATTTATAATCATCTAGATGGGAATAATATGATCAGGGATAGTCAGCATGGCTTTGTGAAGGGTAGGTCATGCCTCACAAACTTTATCGAGTTCTTTGAGAAGGTGACTGAACAGGTAGACGAGGGTAGAGCAGTTGATGTAGTGTATATGGATTTCAGTAAAGCGTTTGATAAGGTTCCCCACGGTAGGCTATTGCAGAAAATACGGAGGCTGGGGATTGAGGGTGATTTAGAGATGTGGATCAGAAATTGGCTAGCTGAAAGAAGACAGAGGGTGGTGGTTGATGGGAAATGTTCAGAATGGAGTTCAGTTACAAGTGGCGTACCACAAGGATCTTTTCTGGGGCCGTTGCTGTTTGTCATTTTTATCAATGACCTAGAGGAGGGCGCAGAAGGGTGGGTGAGTAAATTTGCAGACGACACTAAAGTCGGTGGTGTTGTCGACAGTGTGGAAGGATGTAGCAGGTTACAGAGGGACATAGATAAGCTTCAGAGCTGGGCTGAGAGGTGGCAAATGGAGTTTAATGTAGAGAAGTGTGAGGTGATTCACTTTGGAAGGAATAACAGGAATGCGGAATATTTGGCTAATGGTAAAGTTCTTGGAAGTGTGAATGAGCAGAGGGATCTAGGTGTCCATGTACATAGATCCCTGAAAGTTGCCACCCAGGTTGATAGGGTTGTGAAGAAGGCCTATGGAGTGTTGGCCTTTATTGGTAGAGGGATTGAGTTCCGGAGTCATGAGGTCATGTTGCAGCTGTACAAAACTCTGATGCGGCCGCATTTGGAGTATTGTGTGCAATTCTGGTCGCCGCATTATAGGAAGGATATAGAAGCATTGGAAAGGGTGCAGAGGAGATTTACCAGAATGTTGCCTGGTTTGGAGGGAAGATCTTATGAGGAAAGGCTGAGGGACTTGAGGCTGTTTTCGTTAGAGAGAAGACGGTTAAGAGGTGACTTAATTGAGGCATACAAGATGATCAGAGGATTGGATAGGGTGGACAGTCAGAGCCTTTCTCCTCAGATGGTGATGTCTAACACGAGGGGACATAGCTTTAAATTGAGGGGAGATAGATATAGGACAGATGTCAGAGGTAGGTTCTTTACTCGGAGAGTAGTAAGGGCGTGGAATGCCCTGCCTGCAATAGTAGTGGACTCGCCAACACTAAGGGCATTCAAATGGTCATTGGATAGACATTCACAGGTTGGCGCAACATCGAGGGCCGAAGGGCCTGTACTGCGCTGTAATGCTCTATGTTCTATGTGGGTCGGGAAGGGCTGCTATGACTGAAGGGTCGAGGCTTAAAACTGTGAGCTTCACTTGCTCTTTTTTCGTCCAGGCCGCACATGGTAGTCTGTTGTCTGACTTTCGCGAAAAATTGGTGGGTGTCTGAAGTGGGAAGGAACGGTGTAATTTTTCCATCCACGTCCCGTAATTGGGTCACTGTTAACGGGGTTGTGTAAAGGAAGTCTGCTTCTCCTTCTCCTGCGGCCCTGTGGTGTGTGGTCACAGGATTCATGGGGGTGTGTTTTGCCTGTTCGGTTGGGGCGCTTTCCTTTTCTGGGGTTTTTCCTGCGTACATGTCCCATGTACGTAGCCATGGGCAGTCTCGTTCAATTCCTGCCAATCGGGGTCGTTTTCTTGATCTCATTGGGATCCGAATGTTCTCTGAAATCCATTTTGCACGGACAGCAGAGATTGCAATTCTGCAATTTGTTTCCGGCACTTTGCATGGTCTACTGAGCTCTGCCTTTGTTCCGTCGTGGAAGTATGGTGTGCTCATAGGGCTGCTTTTAAATCATTGCACTGTTTCTGCAATTTCTCAACTTGCTGTTCTGTTTCTTGTCTTACCCAGACCGCACGTTGCGTGTCCTGGTAGGCCTTATCGTATTGCGTCTGAAAACTGTTCAAATGTGCGAGACAAGACTGATGTGACCGCTTGGCATCATCCACCTCTCTGTCCCTCGCTGCTAACTGCTCTTTCAGATCTCGATTCTCTTTCTCCACTTCACTCACGTCTACCTCACTGGTTCTGTCTCTTTCCTCTATCTCTCTGCAGAGCGTCCTAACGACCTTCTCTGTGCCTCGCAATTGTGCCAAACAGGACACGATTGCCATCGGCTTGCGAGCTTTCCCTAAGCTCTTCTTGTGGATCTCTGACAGGTTCTCACTCCAAGTATGTCCTGTACTCCCAGGTCCTGTTTCCTCATTATCAGAGATCCATTCCCTTTGAGATATTTCCTGATCTCTTCTTCCCAAACGGGACACTGTCCTACTCTACTGGTCACAGCGACCTCGAATTCCTGGCGGTTCATAAGGCGTTCCATTGCCTTCATTGCCATTCTCTCTACTAGGATCTCTACTGAATTTGGAACGGGGGTGATAAAGCGGTGATATAAACACGGGTACGGCTTACACTAATTTCCGGCCTACAAAACTCCCGACAGTTTTTCGCAACAAAATCTCTCAGGTTTACCTTATATCCCTGTTAGTACGCATGCATTAACACACTTCCGAAACTCAGAGGCTTGGTCAGTACTGTTTTGACACTTGTGGTTTTTCTGTTCCCAATTGGATTCTCAATTCAAATTTTGGGTTCTCTTGGAGTGGTTAGGCCACTTCTAAATCGAGTCCCACCAGAGTCGCCAGTAAATGTTGCTAACTTTTGGTTGGTTCTTAATTTGGCTCTATTTAATCACGCTTGCTCAAGAGTCGCCAGGTATCTTTCGACACCGCCACAAGTTTCAGAACCGAATACTGATCAATGACGCGATACGCCAGTTAGTAAGTTCAAAAACAATGCTCATTTATTTACACAGTCAAATCTACTCATGCATAAACTCTACAAACTAAACTACCACTATCACTAAGGCCTATACTTCGCTTCAGGAGCCCACTCAGTCAGAGGAACAATGGCCGTTGCTTGGTTCTGAGGCTGCTGGGTTGAGCTGTTTACAGGGTAGCAACTAGGATACGGGATACGGACCCAGGAAGTGTAGAAGATTGTAGTTTAGTCGGGCAGCATGGTTGGCACGGGCTTGGAGGGCTGAAGGGCCTGTTCCTGTGCTGTACATTTCTTTGTTCTTTGTAGGAACGTCCATCTCGTAGCGTGCGTTGACTTGGAACTTACTTGGTCTGATGCAGCTGCTAGGCAGGTCTCTCTCTTCGGTGAGAGCCAAAGCCAAAGGAGGAAGATTCTCCCTTGGGTGATACCTCTTATACTGCAAAGGGCTTCGCGCTCTTTTGGGCGGGCCTTGAACCTGGCCTCAACTAATTGGGTCTTTCTCAATCAGTTGTATCGATTTTCCTCCAATGGAGGGGTGGTCCCCTGATCACTGGGCGTGTCCTGGTGACTGTCAGTCTGCTTTGTCTTGGCTTCTTCTGGCGCCGGGGAGTCTGTCCTAACATTGTGTATCTAAATGTTTCCCTTTTGTCCCAGGAGATGGCTCATTAGTATGTAGATCGTTTGGTAGTTTCTGTCCTGTCTGAGAGTTTTAGGTCCTAATCAACAGACAGAGCTTGCACCTGCTTGTTTCTTAGCATTGTCCAATTTTCCCTGCATTCTTTGCGGGTGTCCATTTTGTAATCAGGACGTGGCCATCCCAGATGGCTACACTCTCTTTGTCATCCTAATTGGTTTGAGTTAGGATCAAATACATTTGATTTGATGGTTAACTGTCAATCCTTAATGTGCAACATTAAGTTCTGAATGTTTCCTGTTTGAATATTTGTGTATGTTATGGAATGCGATTCTGTGCTTTTATCAAGACTGGTTTCTTCTGGTTTTCTGATGACTTTGCTTTATCCACATTATGAACAATGGTGCCTTCATGTTGCTATGGTGCTTACTTCGACCTTGATCTAGATTACTGTTACGGCTCATCTCGTAATGTCAAACTTACTTCGAAAATATGTTCATCAAAACAATAGCTTTTTCATCTTGCTTAGTGAAAACATTGTTTTTATCTCCAATTAGTTTATGCATGTTGCAGGCTTTTTGTGTCTCTGTTGAAGTTATGTGTTTTGTCATGACCCGAGGTTAGAAGTGCTGAAATCCTCATTTTAAAGTGGGTATTAAAACTGGGTCTTAATATTTACATTAAAATAGCCTTTTTACCTATCAGATCTATCAGGAAATAGTTGATTCTATCACTGACACAGACACGGGGAGAATTTGCAGACTCTGCACAGACAGTGACCCAAGCCGGGAATCAAACCTGGGGCCCTAGAGTTGTGAAACAACAGTGCTAATCACTGTGCTACCGTGCCACCAAGGCTTCGACAAGGCCTCACATAGCAGATTACTATGTAAAATGCAATCGCATGGGATTACAGCTAGTGTCTTGAGATTGTCATGTGAGTGGCCCTTTAAGAAAGGTTTTTGTATTATCACATGGCTTCAGTGATGTCATTTTGTGGGTGCAGCTGGGCTGCACCTGTGAGGTGTTTGGTTTCAGTTTGAGTTTCGAATCGGAAAGAGAAAATAAGTGTTTTGCCTGTTTCTCTGTTTTCATTTTAAATATCAGTTCCAGTAAGAAACATTGACTGTGGCTACCTGCCTTGGTAACTTAAAAAATATAGTTTGCATTCCGGAAGGAGTTTGAATCTGCTGGTTGATACTGGTTCAGAATGTTAGGGAAAGGACCAGCCCCTTTCAAGTGAGAGTACAGTATGCTGACCATGCCCTTGAAAAGGGGTGTTTGGTTTATTGGATTTTGCTATTGAATTGGAACAGTTAAGGGGGAATTCATTAAGTGTTATACATAGATTACTGTAGCTGTGTGGTGTCTTTATGTTTGTTATTGATACAATTCTTGCTGTGGGTTTACAGTTATATATGTTAACTATATTCTTAGAATAAACCTTGTTTTGATTAAAGTGTCCTGGGCGTCTGATGTATCACACCTGAGGCGAAAGCTTTTGTGCTCATCCTAGCCAAATTCAACATCAAGGTTGTAGGTCAGGTGACTCCATAATACACTTTATATTTCTAAGCCCTGGCCCATAACACGATGGATAGAAAGCTGGTTAGCAAACAGGAAGCAAAATGTTGGAATAAATAGGTCTTTCTCTGATTGGCAGGCAGTGACTAGTGGGGTAGGGCAGGGATCTGTGCTAGGACCCCAACTGTTCACATATTGGATGAGGAAAACTATATGTATTATCTCCAAATTTGCAGATGATAGAAAGTTGGGTGGGAGGTGATATGTGAAGTGGATGCAGAGGTGCTTCAGTGCGATTTGAACAGACAAAGTGAGTCGGCACATGCAGTATAATGTGGATAAATGTGAGGTTATCCACTTTGGTAGCAAAAATAAGAAGGCAGATTATTCTTTAAATTCGTGTAAATTAAGGGACATTGGATACTCTGGTGAATTTGGTTTTCTTGTGCATCAGTTGCTGAAAGTAAGCGCTGAGGTACAGCAGACAGTAAAGAAGGCAAATGGTATGTTGGCCTTCATAGCAAGAGGATTTAAATGCAGGACTAGAGATGTTTTACTGCAAGTGTTTAGGGCATTGGTGAGGCAACACCTGGAGTATTGCGTGCAGTTTTGGTGTCCTTAGCTGAGTGCAGCGAAGGTTTACCTGGCTGATTTCTGGGATTTTGGGACTGTTATATGAGGAGACCCCAAGTCAGTTAGGATTATATTCATTGGAGTTCAGAAGAATGAGAGGGGATCTCCTAGAAACTTAGAAAATTCTAACGGGGGTAGATAAGGTAGATTCAGAAAGAATGTTCCCAATGGTGGGGGAGTCCAGAACTAGGGGTCATAGTTTGAGGATAAGGAGTAAACCTTAAGACTGAGGTGGTGAGAAATTTCTTCACCCAGAAAGTGGTGAATCTGTGGAATTCACTGCCACAGAGAGTCGTTGCGGCCAAAACTTTTATTTAATTTGAAGAAGGAATTAGGTATAGCTCTTGGGGCTAAAGCGATCAAGTGATAAGAGCGGAAGGCAGGATCAGGGTATTGAACTTGATCAGCCATGATCATAATGAATGGCAGAGCAGACTCGAAAGGCCATATGTTTCTATGTTGTTAGACACAGCTATGTTAGATTGTTTTGTGACTGAACTAACAACCCTTGTTGTGTTTTGACTGTAGCTATGGATGACCTATCTTTCTCCTGCCCTGGTCCGGAAAGGCCTTGAGGCAACATTGAAAAACCTGAAGTTGGACTACGTTGATCTGTATGTTATCCACTGGCCTATGGGATTGAAGGTAAAATAAGGATGAGTGGGTATCCCTGTGAAAGGTGGCGCTCCCTATGCCAAGAGAGTGAACAGCCTAGTCTGGCACTGACCAAACAGATGAGAATTTCCAGTTACGATCCTCACACCGTGCTGGGTTACTGACCTTGATTAAGGTTCAACAACTACCTTCAGAGTTCTTGTATTAGAATGAAAAGGTTAGCGAGGGTCCCCCATTGTGATACTTCTCTAACTACACCAGTAGCGACTCCACCTCTGTGGAAACCACAGTTTAGGATTTGGCAGCCATTTTCGAGGAAAAATGCAGCTTGTTAATTAGTTAATTGGATTAGGCCAGTTTTCAGAGGCTTGAGTCAGACAGTATAAAGGTGAGTCAGCTTACGATGCTGACTTTTGTTTTCACTGAATGCTGAATTTGAGTGCTATAGTGAGAGTTTGGTGACTGTGATATTAAGGGGTCATTTTTTATCTAAAGTCTAGTCTTTTATTTAGTAAATTAACTTAAAGTTGCTGTTTGGGTTAGAAGAAGGTGAGTTTTAAACCAGCTTTAAACAGAGTTTACTCAGGCTCTACTTGCAGCTGCAGCTTGTTAATTAGTTAATTGGATTAGTTTTCAGAGGCTCAAGTTGAGTATAAAGTTGAGCCATCTCACAGTGCTGACTTAACAGAGTGCTGAATTTGGGTGCATTTGAGTGCTATAGTGAGAGTTTGGTGACAGGGAGTTCGGTGAGGAGGGAGCAAGGAGCTCCTTTCATTTTATTTCCTACATTTCCTCAGAGCGTGAAGGGAGCCGGGAGTTTACAGAGAGTGCAGCTGACTGGGAGCAGAGTTTCAGTTGGTTCACAGGGCAGCTACATTCTGTAAGTTAAGAGTTTTTTTTTTTTTGGGGGCAGAAAGCTATCTTTGTATCTTTCAGCTGAATCACCAAGTTTAGAGGGTTCATTTGAGAGAGTAGCAGCAGTATATATTTTTTATATATTTGCTGGCCTTGATCTGCATTACAAGCCAGCTCTTTAGCCCACTGTGCTAAACCAGCCCCGAAGGGCTGAACGGGTGTTTAATTTTTTTTTCTCCTTTCAAATCTTTTGGGGAATTCAGATCAGAAGGGATGGAGGCTAGGGCAGCTGCATGCTCCTCCTGTAGGATGTGAGTGGTGAGGGACACCACTGGTGTCCCCACTGACTACCCCTGCGTGAAGTGCAACCAACTCCAGTTCCTCAGAGACCACGTTAGGGAACTGGAGCTGGATGGACTTTGGATCATCCGGGAGGCAGAGGGGGTGATATGTTGCTTCCAGGGTCCGGGATGTCTCGGAGAGGGGGAGCAACCAGAAGTTGTGGTGCACATAGGCTCCAACGACATAGCTAACAAAAAGGGATGAGGATCTTAAAAAGTGATTTTAGGGAGTTAGGTTGGAAGCTAAAGAGCAGGACAAGCAGAGTAGTGATCTCAGGATTGCTACCGCTGCCGCATTAAGTGAGGCAAGGAACAGAGAGCGAGTGCAGCTGAACACATGGCTACAGGGCTGGTGCAGGGGGGAAGGCTTCAGATATGTGGCTCACTGGAATACCTTCTGCGGAAGGTGGGACTTGTACAAGAAGGAAGGATTGCACCTAAACGAGAGGGGCACCAATATCCTGGGTGGGAGGTTTGATAGAGCTCTTCGTGAGGGTTTACACTAGTTTGGCAGGGGGACGGAAACCAGAGCTATGGATCAGAGGATAGAGTAGCTGTTGAACAGGCAGAAATAGTATGCAGCGAGTCTGTGAGGAAGGATAGTTGATGGGGCAAAGTTGCACTCAGTGGAATGGGATAAAGTGCGTCTGTTTCAATGCAAGGAGTGTCAGGAATAAGGGAGATGAACTTAAAGCATGGATCAGTACTTGGATCTATGATGTTGTGGCCATTACGGAGACATGGATTTCACAGGGGCAGGAATGGTTGTTAGATGTTCTGGGGTTTAGATGTTTTAAGAAGAATAGAGAGGGAGAGGGGAAGTAGCACTATTAATTTGGGAGTGCATCACATCTGCAGAAAAGGAGGTAGTCAAGGAGGGTTTGTCCACTGAGTTAGTATGGGTGGAAGTCAGAAACGAGAAAGGAGCAGTAACTTTATTGGCGTTTTCTATAGACCCCCGAATAGCAGCAGAGAGATGGAGGAACAGATTGGGCGGGAGATCTCGGAAAGGTGCAGAGTTGGTGTCACTGGTGGCTTTCACTTCGCTAATATTGACTGGAACCTCTTTACTGTAAATGGTTTGGATGGAGCAGATTTTCTCAGGTGTGTACAGGAAGGATTCCTGAGTCAATATGTAGATAGGCTGACTTGGGGGGAGGCCATGTTGGATTTGGTGGTTAACAACGAACCAGGCCAGGTGTCAGATGTCTCGGTGGGAAAGCATTTCGGTGACAGTGACCACAACTCCTTCACCTTTACTAGAGTCACGGAGAGGGATAGGAACAGAAAGTATGGGAAGGTATTTAATTGACAGAGGGGAAATTATACTACGATTAGACAGGTGCATGAAGTGGGAACAGTTGTTCTTGGGGGGAAATGCACAACAGTAATAGAACATAGAACATAGAACAATACAGCGCAGTACAGGCCCTTCGGCCCACGATGTTGCACCGAAACAAAAGCCATCTAACCTACACTATGCCATTATCATCCATATGTTTATCCAATAAACTTTTAAATGCCCTCAATGTTGGCGAGTTCACTACTGTAGCAGGTAGGGCATTCCACGGCCTCACTACTCGACAGTAATGTGGGGGTTGTTTAAGGAGCACTTGCTGCGAGTGCTGGATAGCTTTGTCCCACTGAGACGAGGAAGGAATGGTAAATGGTAAGGTGAAGGAGCCCTGGATGCCTAGAGAAGTGGAGCTTCTAGTCAAGAGGAAGAAGGAAGCTTACGTGAGGTTGAGGAAACAAGATCTGGCATGGCTCTGGAGGGTTCCAAGGTAGCCAGGAAATAACTCCAGAATGGACTGAGGAGAGCTAGAAGGGGGCATAAAAAAGTCCTGGGGGGAAGGATTAGGGAAACCCGAAGGCGTTTTACACTTAAGTGAGAAATAAAAGAATGAGAGTTGGGCCAATCAGGGATAGTGGAGGGAACTTGCGCCTAGAGTCTGAGGAGATAGGGGAGGCCCTAAATTAATATTTTGCTTCAGTATTCACTAGAGAGAGGGACCTTGTTGCTCAGGAGAACAGCGTGAACCAGGTTAATAGACTTAAACAGGTTGATATTAAGAAGGAGGATGCTGGAAATTTTGAAAAGCATCAGGATAGATAAGTCCCCTGGACCTGACGGGATATACCCAAGGTTACTATGGAAGTGTGGGAGGAGATTGTTACGCCATTGGCGATGATGTTTGCGTCCTCACTCTCCACTGGAGTAGTACCGGATGATGGGAGGGAGGCGAATTTTGTTCTCCTGTTCAAGAAAGGGAATAGGGAAATTCCTGGGAATTACAGACCAGTCAGTCTTGCGTCTGTGGCGAGCAAAACATTGGAAAGAATTCAGAGAGATGGGATTTATGATTATTTGGAAAAACATAGTTTGATTAAAGATGTCAGCATGGCTTTGTGGAGTTGTAGATAGTGTCGAGGGCTGTGGCAGGTTACAACAGGACATTGACAGGATGCAGAGCTGGGCTGAGAAGTGGCAGATGGGGTTCAACCTGGATAAATGTGAAGTGATTTATTTTGGAAGGTCGAATTGGAATGCTAAATACAGGTTTAAATATAGGATTCTTGGAAGTGTGGAGGAACAGAGGGATCTTGCGGTTCACGTACATAGATCTCTCAAAGTTGCCACCCAGGTTGATAGGGCTGTTAAGAAGGCCTATGGTGTGCTGGCTTTCATTAACAGGGGCATTGTGTTTTGCTGCAGCTTTATAAAACTCTAGTTAGACTACACTTCGAATATTGTGTCCAGTTCTGGTTGCCTCATTAGAGGAAGCATGTGGAAGCTTTGGAGAGGGTACAGAGGAGATTTACCAGGATGCTGCCTGGACTGGAGGGCATATCGTATGAAGAAAGGTTGAGGGAGCTAGGGCTTTTCTCACTGGAGCGAAGAAGGCAGAGAGGTGACTTGATAAAGCTGTACAAGGTGATAGAGTGGATAGCCAGAGACCTTTCCGAAGGTGGAAATGGCTGTCACGAGGGGACATAATTTTAAGGGGATTGGAGGAAGGTGTAGAACAGTACAGGCCCAGCACAGTACAGGCCCTTCGGCCCATGATGTTGTGCTGAATTAGTCTGAAACCGGAGGACTGGAGAAGGGCGTAGTGCCGGTGGTTTACGGGGCTATTCTGGAAGAGGAGAAGGCACTGCTGGAAGGGATCAAGGCAAATTGGGAGGAAGAGTTGCGAGAGGGTATGGAGGAGGGGTTCTGGTGTGAGGGTGAACGCCTCCAGCTCGTGCGCAAGGTGCGTGAGGCTGATACAGCTGAAGATGGTATATAGAGCACACCTTACAAGGGCGAGAATGAGCCGATTCTTTGAAGGGGTAGAAGATGTATGTGAACGTGGCCGGGCGGTGGCCTGCAAACCATGTACATATGTTGGTCCTGTCCAAAGCTGAAGGATTACTGGAAGGAGATTTTTAGGTTAATCTCAAAAAGTGGTGGACGTGAAACTGGACCCGGGCCCTCTGGAGGCCATATTTGGGGTGTCGGACCAGCCGGGGTTGGAAACTGGTGCGGAGGCAGATGCTGTAGCCTTCACCTCATTGATCGCTGAAGGCAGATCCTGTTGGGGTGGAGAATTCTTGACTCGAGAAGGTCAAATTTGAACTGAGGGGAAGGATGGAGGGGTTCTACAATTCATGGGCGTTACACATTATGCACTTTTGTGAATTGGATTACATTGAACATTAGGGGGTGGTTGGGGGGAGGGGGGCTGTGTGTGTTAATGGTGACGATGGGTGATTCCTGATTCCATTTTGTTATTTGTTTATATTAACATGCGGGCTAACGTTTGGTGGGAGGATGTGATTGTTGTTATTGATATGGGGATTGACATTGCATTTGTTACTGATTATTGTTTATTGTTGGGTGTAAATTTGGGAGAAAATGTGAAAAAGGAGAATAAAATATTTTTTTTAAAAAAGAAAGACCTGATGTGGGACAAAAGAGTTACAGTATAATGCCAGAAATACCGGGTAGTTGGGTACCCCTGAATGCTAACAACCCAGTGAAGCCCTTCTCACCCATCTTGCTGGCCCACACATGCTCCCTGCTGCATGTTGCCCCCTATAAAAGAAGACACGGTAGAACGGTGGTTTGCACTGTTGCATCACAGCTCCAGGGTCCCGGGTTCGATTCCCGTTTGGGTCACTGTGCGGAGTCTGCGCGTTCTTCCCGTGTCTGTGTGGGTTTCCTCCGGGTGTTCTGGTTTCCTCCAAGTCCTGAAAGCCGTGCTGGTTAGGTCAATTGGACATTGAATTCACCCTCCGTGTACCCAAATAGGCGTCGGAGTGTGGCGACTAGGGTGTTTTCACAGTAACTTCATTGCAGTGTTGATGTAAGCCTTCTTGTGACAATAATAAAGATCATCATCATAAAAATGGGTGCACATATCCCTGCTGCATATTTCCATCAATAAAGATGGTAGTTGCACATTGCCCCTATATGCACATTGCCCCTCTAAAGTAAAGATGGCTGCACATACGCCCTGCTGCATATTGCCCCCTATAAAGATGTCTGCACAAGCTCTCTGCTGCATATTTCCGTACCAGCCTCCCCGAACAGGCGGTGGAATGTGGCGACTGGGGGCTTTTCACAGTAACTTCATTGAAGCCTACTTGTGACAATAAGCTATTTTCATTTTCACATTGCCCCCTAAAAAGATGGCTGGACATGTCTTCCAGAATTTCCCTGATTCTGGAAGACATCACTTGAAGGTTGCCACCATATCAGTCATTCTCTCCCTGTCACTCTCCCAGAAGCACTCAGGCTGTGTACCACTTCTGCCATCGTTTAACTGAGCACTTACTGGATATTGGAAATGTATCTTTAATGCTCTTTGTGTCTCAACACATCACTGGAATTGTAGAATTTAGGAGACCATTGAAGAAGTACGTGGTTTTTCTAATAGAACCAGGGATAACTGGATCATTAGTGACAGACGTTTCATTTTTAATTTCAGTTGATTCTATGCCATCTCCCTTGCTGTCTTCAAGCATGTCTTGTCTATGAGACCCACTCATGTGTCCTTGATCCTATTCCAATCAAACAACAGCCCATAACAAAGTCCCAAATGCCAGTATTTATGGTTGTTAAATTATTCCTTTTCATCTTGACCTGCTTGTAACATTCAAAGTGATGAGAACAAAGAGCAAAGAACACAGCACAGGAACAGGCCCTTCGGCCCTCCAAACCTGCGCCAACCATGGTACCTGCCTAAACTAAAACACTGTGCACTTGCAGAGTCCGTATCCTTCCATTCCCATCCTATTCATATATTTGTCTAGATGCCCTTAAATGCTGCTATCGTACCTGCTCTCACCACTTCTCCAGGCAGAGCGTTCCATATATTTACGACCCTCTTGTGTTTATTAAAAAAAACTTGTCTCACACATCTGTTCTAAACTTTTTCCCAATGTACTTTAAACCTATGTCTCCTAGTACTTGACTCTCCTACCCTAGGAAAGAGCATCTGACTATCCACTCTGTCCATGCCACTCAATCTTGTAGACCTCTATCAACCTCCTTCATTCCAATGAGAACAGACCAAATTTATCTGACTCCTCCTAGCTAATGTCCTCCATACCAAGCAATATCCTAGCAAACCGCTTCTGTACCCTCTCCAAAGCATCCCCATCCTTCTGGCAGTGTGGTGACCAGAATTGCGCACAATATTCCAAATTAGGCCTAACTAAGGTCCTGTACAACTGCAACATGACTTGCCAAGTATATTCAATGCTCCGATCGATGAAGGCCAGCTTGCCATATGATTTCTTGACCACGTTAACCACATGCACATTTCAGTGATCGGTGGACATGCATGCCCGGATCTCTCTGCCTGTAAATGCTCACAAGTGTTCTACCATTGCAGTGTAATTCCTACATGCATTAGACCTTCCACTCTGGCTACCCCCTTGCTCTTTAGATATGTATAAAACACCTTACGATTTTCCTTAATCCTGTTTGCCAACGACATTTCATGACCCCTTTTGGCCTTCCTAACTCCGACCTCAACATTTTTCATATTCTTCAAGGGCTTCATCTGACCCAAGCCTTTTAGACCTTATGAATGCTTCCTTTTTCTTTTTGACAAGGTTCATAATATTCCTCATTATCCAGGGTTCCCTATATTTGCCACCCTTACCTTTCGTCTCCTCACATGTACATGCTTGTCCTGAATTCTAATCAATGGACATTTGAAGGCCTCCCACATGCCGGATGTTGATTTTCCCTCAAACAGCCTCGCCCAGTCAACACTCTCCAGATCCTGCCTAATGTTGTTGTAATTAGCCTTCCCCCAGTCTTAACACCTTCACCTGAGGACCACTCTTGTCCTTACCCATAAGCAGCTGAAAAAGCAGCTGAAAACTTACAGAATTATGATCACTGTTCCCGAAATGATCTCCGACTGAAACCTCGATCACCTGGCCAGGCTCATCCCCCAGCACCAGGTCTAATATGGACCCTTCCCGATTTGGGCTAAAAATAAATATATATTTATAAAAATTAACATTTTGTTTCAAGGAACCCTCCTGGATGCTCCTTACAAATTCTGCTCCATCTAGGCCTCTAGCATTAAGTGTGTCCCAGTCAATACAGGTAAAGTTAAAATCACCCACCACAACAACCTATTGTTTATGCATCTTTTCAAGATCTGTCTGCATATCTGCTCCTCTATCTCCCGCTGGCTGTTAGGTCTGTAGTAAACCCTCAACATTGTGACACCACCCTTCCTATTCCTGCGATCTACCCAGATTGCCTCGCTGCCTGAACACTTCAAGGTGTCCACCCTCAGCACATCTCTGCTATTCTCCTTCAGCAATAATGAAACTCCCCCATTCCTTTTGCATCCTCTTCTACCTGCTTGAATGTTTAGTTGCCAGTTCTGTCCTGTCCCTCTTTCAACCACGTTTCAGTAATAGCAATAACACCATAATTCCACGTACTAATAGAACAGCACAGAACAGGCCCCTCGGCCCTTGATGTTGTGCCGAGCTTTGTCCGAAACCAAGATCACGTAATCCCACTCCCTGTCAGTCTGGTGTGCTCCATGTGCCTATCCAATAACCGCTTGAAAGTTCCTAAAGTGTCCGACTCCACTATCACAGCAGGCAGTCCATTCCACCCCCTAACCACTCTGAGTAAAGAACCTACCGCGGTCCATTCCTCCTATATCTCCCACCCTGAATCTTATAGTTATGCCCCCTTGTAACAACTACATCCACCCAAGGAGTCTCTGAACATCCACTCTATCTCCCTCATCACATTATAAACCTCTCATCCTCCTTCGCTCCAAAGAGAAAAGCCCGAGCTCCCTCAACCTTTCCTCATAAGACCTACCCTCCAAACCAGGCAGCATCCTGGTAAATCTCCTTTGCACCTTTTCCAATGCTTCCACATCCCTCCTATAGTGAGGTGACCAGAACTGCATACAATACTCCAAATGCTAGAGCTGTTGGGGAGGACTTAAACTAATGTGGCAGGGGGAATGGGAACCAATGCAGGAAGTCGGAAGGTAGTAGAACGGGGACAGAAACAAAAGGCAGTAAGGGGGAAAGTGTAAGGCAGAGAAGCCATAGTCAAAAATCAAAAAGGGCGACAGTACAAGGTACAGTGACTGAGGGGAGCTCAGTGAATAGGCCCAGTAATACTAAAAGGCATAAAATGGGAAGTAAAAATATTAATGGTTAGTGACGCGGCAGGTTGTTACATAAAGATATGGTTTCAACGACAAGGAAAATTAGGAGAAAAGTTAAGAGGAAATAGAACTTAGGAGAGGTTACAGATCGAGGTGTTAAGATTCAAAACCGAAGTATAAAAGCCAACATAACTGAACTTTACCTGAATGCTCGTAGTATTCGGAATAAGGTAAATGAGTTGATGGCGCAAATCATCGTGAATGACTATTTAGTGGCCATTACTGAAACATGGTTAAAGGATGGTCACGACTGGGAGTTAAATATCCAAGGGTATCAAACTATACGGAAGGACAGAGTGGATGGTAAGGGAGGTGGTGTAGCTCTGTTATTTAATGAGCCAATGTTGTTCCTCTGCAGAATAGCCAATGTTGTTCCTCTGTAGAATAGCCAATGTTGTTCCTCTGTAGAATAGCCAATGTTGTTCCTCTGTTTAAGAAGGGTGGCAGGGATAATCCCGGGAACTACAGGCCGGTGAGCCTTACTTCAGTGGTAGGGAAATTACTGGAGAGAATTCTTCGAGACAGGATCTACTCCCATTTGGAAGCAAATGGACGTATTAGTGAGAGGCAGCACGGTTTTGTGAAGGGGAGGTCGTGTCTCACTAACTTGATCGAGTTTTTCGAGGAGGTCACTAAGATGATTGATGCAGGTAGGGCAGTAGATGTTGTCTATATGGACTTCAGTAAGGCCTTTGACAAGGTCCCTCATGGTAGACTAGTACAAAAGGTGAAGTCACACGGGATCAGGGGTGAACTGGCAAGGTGGATACAGAACTGGCTAGGCCATAGAAGGCAGAGGGTAGCAATGGAGGGATGCTTTTCTAATTGGAGGGCTGTGACCAGTGGTGTTCCACAGGGATCAGTGCTGGGACCTTTGCTCTTTGTAGTATATATAAATGATTTGGAGGAAAATGTAACTGGTCTGATTAGTAAGTTTGCAGACGACACAAAGGTTGGTGGAATTGCGGATAGCGATGAGGACTGTCTGAGGATACAGCAGGATTTAGATTGTCTGGAGACTTGGGCGGAGAGATGGCAGATGGAGTTTAACCTGGACAAATGTGAGGTAATGCATTTTGGAAGGGCTAATGCAGGTAGGGAATATACAGTGAATGGTAGAACCCTCAAGAGTATTGAAAGTCAAAGAGATCTAGGAGTACAGGTCCACAGATCACTGAAAGGGGCTACACAGGTGGAGAAGGTAGTCAAGAAGGCATACGGCATGCTTGCCTTCATTGGCCGGGGCATTGAGTATAAGAATTGGCAAGTCATGTTGCAGCTGTATAGAACCTTAGTTAGGCCACACTTGGAGTATAGTGTTCAATTCTGGTCGCCACACTACCAGAAGGATGTGGAGGCTTTAGAGAGGGTGCAGAAGAGATTTACCAGAATGTTGCCTGGTATGGAGGGCATAAGCTATGAGGAGCGATTGAATAAACTCGGTTTGTTCTCACTGGAACGAAGGAGGTTGAGGGGCGACCTGATAGAGGTATACAAAATTATGAGGGGCATAGACAGAGTGGATAGTCAGAGGCTTTTCCCCAGGGTAGAGGGGTCAATTACTAGGGGGCATAGGTTTAAGGTGAGAGGGGCAAAGTTTAGAGTAGATGTACGAGGCAAGTTTTTTACGCAGAGGGTAGTGGGTGCCTGGAATTCACTACCGGAGGAGGTAGTGGAGGCAGGGACGATAGGGACATTTAAGGGGCATCTTGACAAATATATGAATAGGATGGGAATAGAAGGATACGGACCCAGGAAGTGTAGAAGATTGTAGTTTAGTCGGGCAGTATGGTCGGCACGGGCTTGGAGGGCCGAAGGGCCTGTTCCTGTGCTGTACATTTCTTTGTTCTTTGTTGTTCTTAAGGATGACATCCGGGCGATAGGAAGGGATGACATCGGTGCTATGGAGGATAAGGTTGAATCCATTTGGGTGGAAATCACGAATAATAAGGTGAAAAAGTCACTGATAGGAGTAGTCTATAGGCCACCAAATAGTAACATTATGGTGGGGCAGGCAATAAACAAAGAAATAACTGGTGCATGTAGAAATGGTACAGCAGTTATCCTGGGGGATTGTAATCCACATGTCGATTGGTTTAACCAGGTGGGTTAAGGCAGCCTTGAGGAGGAGTTTATAGAATATATCCGTGATAGTTTCCTAGAACAGTATGTAATGGAACCTACGAGGGAACAAGCGGTCCTAGATCTGGTCCTGTGTAACGAGACAGGATTGATTAATGATCTCATAGTTGGGGATCCTCGCGGAAGGAGCGAACACAACATGCTGGAATTTAAAATACAGATGGAGGGTGAGAAGGTAAAATCAAGCACTAGTGTTTTGTGCTTAAACAAAGGAGATTACAATGGGATGATAGAAGAGCTAGCTAAGGTAGACTGGGAGCAAAGACTTTATGGTGAAACAGTGGAGAACCTTCCAAGCGATTTTTCAGTGCTCAGCAAAGGTTTATACCAACAAAAAGGAAGGACGGTAGAAAGAGGGAAAATCGACTGTGGATATCTAAGGAAATAAGGGAGAGTATCAAATTGAAGGAAAAAGCATACAAAGTGGCAACGATTAGTGGGAGACTAGAGGACTGGGAAATCTTTAGGGTGCAAGGGGGCAACAGAAAGCTACTAAAAAAGCTATAAAGAAGAGTAAGATAGATTATGAGAGTAAACTTGCTCAGAATATAAAAACAGATAGTAAAATTTCTGCAAATGTATAAAACAAAAAGGAGTGGCTAAGGTAAATATTGGTCCTTTAGAGGATGAGATGGGAGATGAGGAAATGGCTGAGGAACTGAACAGGTTTTTTGGGTCGATCTTCACAGTGGAAGACATACATAACATGCCAGTGACTGATAGAAATGAGGCTAGACCAGGTGAGTGTCATGATATTAGATCAGCATATCATGGTGCAATCACACACACACTGATGGACATGCAGTAGGACCAACCAGCACACACACAACATCGCAGCCAATCACCAGTGAGAGCACATGCACTATAAAAACAGGGGACACTACAGTTCCCGCTCATTCTAGCATCAGCCAGCTCAGAGCACCGAGCTCAGAGCCTGCCACTCAGACATTCACCATGTGCTGAGTGCCTCACCCAGATAGTGATAGGGCAGGGTCCACAGATTAGCTGGTAATGCACGTACCCAAGTTAGCAGTGTGTTGTTACAATCAGTAGTTAATAAAATTGAGTTACACCATCTCCAGCCGTGTTGGATTGTTTACATCAGAACACCCAACACGACAGTGAGGACCTTGAGGTGATTGTTATCACTAAGGAGGTAGTGATAGGCAAGCTAATGGCGCTAAAGGTAGACTAGTCTCCTGGCCCTAATGGAATGCATCCCAGAGTGCTAAATGAGATGGCTAGGGAAATTGCAAATGAACTCGTGATAATTTACCAAAATTCACGAGACTCTGGGGTGGTCCCGGCGGATTGGAAATTAGCAAACGTGACACCACTGTTTAAAAAAGGAGGTAGGCAGAAAGCGGGTAATTATAGGCCAGTGAGTTTGAAATGAAATGTAATGAAAATCGCTTATTGTCACAAGTAGGCTTCAAACGAAGTTACGGTGAAAAGCCCCTAGTTGCCACATTCCACCGCCTGTTCGGGGAGGCTGTTACGGGAATTGAACCGTGCTGCTGGCCTGCCTTGTCTGCTTTCAAAGCCAGCGATTTAGCCCTGTGCAAAACTTCGGTAGTATGAAAGATGCTGGAATCTATCATCAAGGAAGAAATAGCGAGGCATCTGCATGGAAATTGTCCCATTGGGCAGACGCAGCATGGGTTCTTAAAGGGCAGGTCGTGCCTAACTAATTTAGCGGAATTTTTTGAGGACATTACCAGTGCGGTAGATAACGGGGAGCCAATGGATGTGGTATATCTGGATTTCCAGAAAGCCTTTGACAAGGTGCCACACAAAAGATTGCTGCATAAGATAACGATGCATGTCATTAAGGGTAAAGTAGTAGCATGGATAGAGGATTGGTTAATTAATAGAAAGAAAAGAGTGGGGATTAATGGGTGTTTCTCTGGTTGGCAATCAGGAGCTAGTGGGATCAGTGGTGGGCCCACAATCTGCTAGGGTCTGGCAGATAGAATACAATGTTGACAAATGTGAGGTTATCCATTTTGGTAGGAATAACAAAAAAAGGGTTAAATGATAAAATATTAAAACATGCTGCTGTGCAGAGAGACCTGGGTGTGCTAGTGCATGAGTCGCAAAAAGGTGGTTTACAGGTGCAACAGGTGATTAAGAAGGCAAATGGAATTTTGTCCTTCATTGCTAGAGTGATGGAGTTTAAGACTAGGGAGGTTATGCTGCAATTGTATAAGGTGTTAGTGAGGCCACAGCTGGAGTATTGTGTTCAGTTTTGGTCTCCTTACCTGAGAAAGGATGTACTGGCACTGGAGGGTGTGCAGAGGAGATTCACTAGGTTAATCCCAGAGCTGTAGGTGTTGGATTACGAGGAGAGGTTGAGTAGACTGGGACTGTACTTGTTGGAATTTAGAAGGATGCGGGGGGGATCTTATAGAAACATATAAAATTATGAAGGGCATAGATAAGATAGATGCAGGCAGGTGAAAGCAGAACTAGGGGGCACAGCCTCAAAATAAGGGGAAGTAGATTTAGGACTGAGTTTAGGAGGAACTTCTTCACCCAAAGGGTTGTGAAGTTATGGAATTCCTTGCCCAGTGAATCAGTTGAGGCTCCTTCATTAAATGTTTTTAAGATAAAGATAGTTTTTTGAAGAATAAAGGGATTAAGTGTTATGGTGTTCGGGCCGGAAAGTGGAGCTGAGTCCACAAAAGATCAGCCATGATCTAATTGAATAGCGGAGCAGACTCGAGGGGCCAGATGGACTACTCCTGCTCCTAGTTCTTATGTGGTCTCACCAGTGTCCTGTACAGTTGCAGCATAACCCCATGGCTCTTAAGCTCCCCATGAATAAATGCTATCACACTATCGGCCTTCTTCACGGCTCTATCCACTTGAGTGGCAACCTTCAGAGATCTGTGGACATGAACCCAAGATCTCTCTGTTCCTCCACATTCCTCAGAACCCTGCTGTTGACCCTGTAATCCGCATTCAAATTTGTCCTACTTATCAGGGTTAAACTCCATCTTCCATTTTTCATCTGTCTTACCTGAAATACCCCACACATTGAAACTAATGCAATTCAGCCCACCAGCCCTGCTGCGTTGAACAACCACTCCTTGCCTGCTCTTCCTCTTAACAAGGCATCTCATGGTAGATTGGTACAAAAGATGAAGTCACACGAGATCAGGGGAGAGCTGGCAAGTTGGATACAGAACTAGCTTGGGCACAGAAGACCGAGGGTAGCAGTAGAAGGGTGCTTTTCTGAATGGAAGGCTGTGACTAGCAGCGTTCCACAGGGATCAGATCTGGGGCCTTTGTTGTTCGTGGTGTTTATAAATGATTTGGAAGAAAATGTAGTTGGTCTGATTAGTAAGTTCGCAGACGACATACAAATTGGTGGAGTTGCGGATAGTGAAGAGGATTTTCAGAGGATACAGCAAGATAAAAACTGTTTGGAGTCTTGAGCGGAGAAATGGCAGATGGAGTTTAATCCAGACAAGTGTGAGGTAATGTACTGAGAGTGGTAATATGTCATAGATTATCATAAAATTTACAGTGCAGAAGGAGGCCATTCGGCTCGTCGAGTCTAAACCGGCTCTTGGAAAGAGCACCCTACCCAAGGTCAACACTTCCACCCTATCCCCATAACCCAGTAACCCCACCCAACACTAAGGGCAATTTTGGACACTCAGGTCAATTGATCATGGCCAATCCACCTAACCTGCACACCTTTGGATTGTGGGAGGAAACCGGAGCACCCGGAGGAAACCCACGCACACACAGGGAGGATGTGCAGACTCCGTACAGACAGTGACCCAAGCCGGAATTGAACCTGGGACCCTGGAGCTGTGAAGCAATTGTGCTATCCACAATGCTACCGTGCTGTCCAAATATGGAATGTGCTGCCTGGGAAGGTGGTGGAGCAAGTACGATAGCGGCCTGTAAGGCACAGCTAGACAAATAAGAACTAGGAGTAGGCCACCTGACCCTTTGAGCCTGTTCTGCTATTCAATGAAATCATGGCTGATCTTTTGTGGACTCAGCTCCACTATCCCACCCGGACACAAGGAGCACGACAGTGATCTGGAATCTCCTGCCATATCTTAAACCTTAGGTTAACTTATACAACTACAATGCTGTTATGGGCCAGGGTTTAGAGAACACCAAAGTATATCATGGAGTTCACCTAGATTTTGGTTATGAGGAGCACAAGGGCCCACTTTCCAAATGTTATGCAACAGAGATCTTAAGTATTTTTGAACAAAACAATGTTTATTCTATGAATCCAGTTAACATTTTATAAACACACAGTAAACATCTTATCAACTGTGGGGGTGGGCACGGGAGCAATAGGTCAGAAGGTGAGAGCATTGAGGGAGAACTAGGGAATAGGGACAGTGGGGCTCTGAGGCAGAGCAGACAGGGAGAAGTTGCTGAACACAGCGGGTCTGGTGGCCTGAAGTGCATATGTTTTAATGCAAGAAGTATTACGGGTAAGGCAGATGAACTTAGAGCTTGGATTAGTACTTGGAACTATGATGTTGTTGCCATTACAGAGACCTGGTTGAGGGAAGGGCAGGATTGGCAGCTAAACGTTCCAGGATTTAGATGTTTCAGGCGGGATAGAGGGGGATGTAAAAGGGGAGGCGGAGTTGCGCTACTGGTTCGGGAGAATATCGCAGCTGTACTGCGGGAGGACACCTCAGAGGGCAGTGAGGCTATATGGGTAGAGATCAGGAATAAGACGGGTGCAGTCACAATGTTGGGGGTTTACTACAGGCCTCCCGACAGCCAGCGGGAGATAGAGGAGCAGATAGGTAGACAGATTTTGGAAAAGAGTAAAAACAACAGGGTTGTGGTGATGGGAGACTTCAACTTCCCCAATATTGACTGGGACACACTTAGTGCCAGGGGCTTAGACGGGGCGGAGTTTGTAAGGAGCATCCAGGAGGGCTTCTTAAAACAATATGTAGACAGTCCAACTAGGGAAGGGGCGGTACTGGACCTGGTATTGGGGAATGAGCCCGGCCAGGTGGTAGATGTTTCAGTAGGGGAGAATTTCGGTAACAGTGACCACAATTCAGTAAGTTTTAAAGTACTGGTGGACAAGGATAAGAGTGGTCCTAGGATGAATGTGCTAAATTGGGGGAAGGCTAATTATAACAATATTAGGCGGGAACTGAAGAACATAGATTGGGGGTGGATGTTTGAGGGCAAATCAACATCTGACATGTGGGAGGCTTTCACGTGTCAGTTGAAAGGAATTCAGGACCAGCATGTTCCTGTGAGGAAGAAGGATAAATACGGCAATTTTCTGGGAACCTTGGATAACGAGAGATAATGTAGGCCTTGTCAAAAAGAAAAAGGAGGCATTTGTCAGGGCTAAAAGGCTGGGAACAGACGAAGCCTGCGTGGAATATGAGGAAAGTAGGAAGGAACTTAAGCAACTAGTCAGGAGGGCTAGAAGCGGTCATGAAAAGTCATTGTCAAATAGGGTTAAGGAAAATCCCAAGGCTTTTTACACGTACATAAAAAGCAAGAGGGTAGCCAGGGAAAGGATTGGCCCACTGAAGGATAGGCAAGGGAATCTATGTGTGGAGCCAGAGGAAATGGGCGAGGTACTAAATGAATACTTTGCATCAGTATTCACCAAAGAGAAGGAATTGGTAGATGTTGAGTCTGGAGAAGGGTGTGTAGATAGCCTGGGTCACATTGAGATTCCAAAAAGACGAGGTGTTGGGTGTCTTAAAAAATATTAAGGTAGATAAGTCCCCAGGGCCTGATGGGATCTACCCCAGAATACTGAAGGAGGCTGGAGAGGAAATTGCTGAGGCCTTGACAGAAATCTTTGGATCCTCACTGTCTTCAGGGAATGTCCCGGAGGACTGGAGAATAGCCAATGTTGTTCCTCTGTTTAAGAAGGGTAGCAAGGATAATCCAGGGAACTACAGGCCGGTGAGCCTTACTTCAGTGGTAGGGAAATTACTGGAGAGAATTCTTCGAGACAGGATCTACTCCCATTTGGAAGCAAATGGACGTATTAGTGAGAGGCAGCATGGTTTTGTGAAGGGGAGGTCGTGTCTCACTAACTTGATAGAGTTTTTCGAGGAGGTCACTAAGATAATTGATGCAGGTAGGGCAGTGGATGTTGTCTATATGGACTTCAGTAAGGCCTTTGACAAGGTCCCTCATGGTAGACTAGTACAAAAGGTGAAGTCACACGGGATCAGGGGTGAGCTGGCAAGGTTGATACAGAACTGGCTAGGTCATAGAAGGCAGAGAGTAGCAATGGAAGGATGCTTTTCTAATTGGAGGACTGTGACCAGTGGTGTTCCATAGGGATCAGTGCTGGGACCTTTGCTCTTTGTAGTATATATAAATGATTTGGAGGAAAATGTAACTGGTCTGATTAGTAAGTTTGCAGACGACACAAAGGTTGGTGGAATTGCGAATAGCGATGAGGACTGTCAGAGGATACAGCAGGATTTAGATTGTTTGGAGACTTGGGCGGAGAGATGGCAGATGGAGTTTAATCCGGACAAATGTGAGGTCATGCATTTTGGAAGGTCTAATGCAGGTAGGGAATATACAGTGAATGGTAGAACCCTCAAGAGTATTGAAAGTCAAAGAGATCTAGGAGTACAGGTCCACAGGTCATTGAAAGGGGCAACACAGGTGGAGAAGGTAGTCAAGAAGGCATACGGCATGCTTGCCTTCATTGGCCGGGGCATTGAGTATAAGAATTGGCAAGTCATGTTGCAGCTGTATAGAACCTTAGTTAGGCCACACTTGGAGTATAGTGTTCAATTCTGGTCGCCACACTACCAGAAGGATGTGGAGGCTTTCGAGAGGGCAGAAGAGATTTACCAGAATGTTGCCTGGTATGGAGGGCATTAGCTATGAGGAGCGGTTGAATAAACTCGGTTTGTTCTCACTGGAACGAAGGAGGTTGAGGGGAGACCTGATAGAGGTCTACAAAATTATGAGGGGCATAGACAGAGTGGGTAATCAGAGGCTTTTCCCCGGGGTAGAGGGGTCAATTACTAGGGGGCATAGGTTTAAGGTGAGAGGGGTAAGGTTTAGAGTAGATGTACGAGGCAAGTTTTTTACGCAGAGGGTAGTGGGTGCCTGGAACTCGCTACCGGAGGAGGTGGTGGAAGCAGGGACGATAGTGACATTTAAGGGGCATCTTGACAAATACATGAATAGAGGGATACGGACCCAGGAAGTGCAGAAGATTGTAGTTTAGTCGGGTAGCATGGTCGGCACGAGCTTGGAGGGCCGAAGGGCCTGTTCCTGTGCTGTACATTTCTTTGTTCTTTGTTCTTTGTTCTATGACTGCCAAAAAACAAAAGAAAAAAAATAAACAAATGAAACAAAAAACTGCTTACCAGGGATAAAAATTACTGGAAATGAATTTCAAATTGCTCATTTAAATTGGCCTGCGATGACTCCCCCCACCTGCTAATGTTCGATCAAAGTAGCTCCAATCAGTGCCTAAGGTGACTGACCGTTAACTGCCAATCAGTTATGTGAGTGGGTGGGGAAGCCCCTTGTTAAACTTCACTGCACAATTTCTAGATTAAATTAAATTCCTGAAATTTAAAAATTACCAATTCTTTTCAATTCAATTCCCACCTAGCTTCAAATTCCCAATCTTACTCTTCGATGTGCCGCACTCTGGCTGTGTCTTCTCTGGCTCACCGGGAGAACTGAATAGGGTGGGAATGGAAGGATACGGACTCCGTAAGTGCAGACGGTTTTAGTTTAGGCAGGTACCATGGTCGGTGCAGGCTTGGTGGGCCAAAATGCCTGTTCCTGTGCTGTTTTGTTCTTTGTAATCTTAGTGGCCTTAGTCTCCCTCAGTTAATTCTCCCGCTGACCTGCTCTGGTTCCCACCCCCCTGCCATAATAGGCAGTTCAATTTGTTTCTCTGCCTTCTATTTTTCTCCTTACTAGCTTTTGTTTCTATCTCCTCTTTACTATCCTCTGAATTCTTGCATTGGTTTCTACCCCCCTGCCACATTAGTTTAAACCCTCCCCAACAGCGCTAGCAGACAACACCATCGTCCTACATCGCCCATCTACCGTGGTCTGGCTAGGTGAGTTTATACTTACTCAGATCTATCTAATAACAGTCAGAGAGTCACCCGCAATGGTTCCTCTTCTTGCTTCTGCATCACTATTCCTGGTGTCCTATCCTTGCCCCCCTTCTATTCCTCATTTGCACCTTATCCATGACAATATAATTCACAAACACAGCATCAAGTCCCACATTGAAACTTAGATGCACAGAAAGAGGCCATTCTGTCCATCTAATCTGCATTGACCAATTAAACAAGCCACCCAGCCTACTCCCACTTTCCAGCATTTGGTCTATAGCCATGCAGGTTACAGCAGTCGAGGTGCAAATCCAGATACTTCTTAAATGAGTTGAGGGTTTTCTGCATCTACCAACCTTTTCTGACAGTGAGTCCTGGACCTCTGGGTGAACAAAACATTCCTCATCTCCCCCCAGTCCTTCCACGAATCACTTTAAATCTATACCACCTAATCACTGATCTCTCCGCTGAAGTAAATAGGCCCTTCCCATCCACTCGATTCAGGCTCTGCAAAATTTTGTATATCACAATCTAATCTCCCCTTGGCCTCCTCTTCCAAGGGAATCAACCCCAGCCTATTCAATGTTTCCTCATATCTGCAATCTTAAGAACAAGAGATAGACAACCAGGTGTGTGGTGCAGAAAAGGGGGAAAGGAGTGTTTTGCATTGAGACAAAATATATGAGATATAAAAAAGGGGTTAATATGTTGTAATGCTCCATCCACACCTGATGCAAACTGGAGGAACAGCACCTAGGTACGTTGCAGCCTTCAAACTCAACATTGAGTGAAATGACTTTAGACTGTGACCTTTCTTCTCCATGTTAACCATTTCTCCCTTTCTTTATGAGCTTCTTAAAGCCTGCCTCTAGTTCCAAGCTTTTTTTGTCATCTATGTCTGGTATCACCTTATCTACCTCGGGGTCAACATTTTAAAATTCATCACCGTCTTGTTTAAGCACCTTGGGTGGCTTTGCTGTGGTGGAGGCACTATATAAATACAAGTTGTTGTTGCTTCTTGCAGCCAAGTGAAAAGGACTTGTTTCCTGAGGACGCGGATGGAAAGATTCTTCTGGACGATGTGGATATCTGTGCAACTTGGGCGGTGGGTACTTACTGTCAGAAGTAGAATTATTCTTGCTAATTAGAAATATTCATAATGTCAAAAATCATAAAGTAAAAATCGATCGTTTTATTTATCCTTTCACGTGGTGCGGGCTAGGCTAGCATTAATGCCCATTCCCATTTGCTCTCAAGAAGTGGGAAGAATCTTATGAGTTGTTCAGTATGAAGAGTTGCTTACATTTCCAAATCCTTAAGATTTCTTTCTTGTAGTGAGCATAATTTCGTTATTCGTTTATGGGATATGGGCATCACTTGCTGGGCCAGCACTTAGGCCTATCCCTGAGGGTATTTTAAGAGTCGACCACATTTGCTGGGTCGGGAGTCACATGGGTAAGCATAACAGATTTTCTTCCCTGAAGGATATTAGTGAACCAGATGGGAACCAGATTTTTTTCATGGTGGACATTGGACTTTTAATTCCAATTTCTTTTTTATTGAATTCAAATTTCACCATCTACCCCGCTTGGATTCGAACTCGGGTCCCCAGAGCATTACCCCAGGTCTCTGGATTACTAGTCCAGTAACAATACCACTACATCACTGCCTCCCCACATAATTGATGGGAATAAGTCTAGCAGAGCAGTTGACACATATAGTTTATTTTTTTAAATCGGTAGTGGAGATACTAATGGACCTTCAGAGAGACAAATCTCCAGGATCAGATGTATTCCAGGGTAGCATGGTAGCACAGTGGTTAGCACTGTGGCTTCACAGTGCCAGGGTCCCAGCTGCGTCACTGCCTGTGCAGAGTCTGCACGTTCTCCCTGTGTCTGCGTGGGTTTCCTCTGGTTTTCTCCCACTAGCCCCGAAAGACGTGCTAGTAATTTGGACATTCTGAATTCTCCCTCTGTGTACTTTTCACAGTAAGCCTAACTTGTGACAATAAAGATTTTTATTATTATTATTAAGGTATTAAAATAAATCGGGAGAGTATTGCTGATTAATTCCAATTTTTCAGTCTTGAGAATGTAAAGTTGTCAGTGTCATTCCATTAGTTAAGAAGAGAGTGTGAGACCAGAACACCAATTGCGGGAAGTTTTTCAACTCTATGACCAGAGACTTAGAGCCATATAGTCATATAATTTTTTACTGCACGGAAAGAGACCCTTTGGCCCATTCTGTGCACACCAACCATTCAACCCCTATCGACTCTAATCCCATTTCCCAGCTGTTGACCCATTGCCTTGTATGCTATGGTGTTTCTAGTGCTTATTTAAATACTTAAAAGTTTCCGCCTCTACCACTCTTTCAGCCAGTGAGTTCCAGATTCCCATCACCCACCGGGTGAAAAGGTTTTCCCTCATATCTCCTCTAAACCTTCTGCCCCGTATCTTAATTCTATGTCCCCTGTTTATTGATCCCTCCATTAAGGGGAAAAGCACCTTGCGGTTCACCCTACCTATGTCCCTCATACTTTTATACACCTCAATCAGATCCACCCCTCAACCTTCTCTGCTCTAAGGAAAACAACCCAAGCCTATCCAGTCTCTCTTCATAGGTAAAACACTCCAGCCCTGGCAACATCCTGGTGAATCTCCTCTGCACCCTTTCTCTTGCAATCACATCCTTCCTACAGAAGCAGGGATTTCTTGACGGGCCCACTAAGGGATGGAAATTCCCAGCCAAAATAAAAATTCGGAATTACGAATACAAACGTATGAATTAGGAGCAGGAGTAGGTCATTCAGCCCCTCGAGCTTGCTTCCCCATTCAATAAGATCATGGCTGATCTGATTATAACCTCAACCCCACATTCCTGCCAACCCCCTCTAACCTTTCACCTTCTTGCTAATCAGGAATCAAAACTTTTTGCTGGTCTGTTAAGTTCTGCATCTCGCCTGCGACGATCCCCACAGCAGACAGACTGGAAAATTTAGGCCCAATGACTGAGCACTTGGACCAAGTGTGAGCTGATTAGAGTCACCAGGAGACTATGAAAGGTAGATTATATCTGACTCGTCATTGAAGCTGCTGTGATGGAGAACAGGAGAGTTTCCACACAGACTACAGAACACTTTAAAAAATGAGAGCAAATTGAATTGAACCTTGTGTCCTGGGTTGGTAAATGATTGTGATCTGTGAGCTGGAACAAATTAAATCATAGAATCATAGAAACTAACAGCACAGGACAAGGTCATTTGTGCCTTTATGTCTACTAGCACTTTGAAAGAATGTTTGTGCTTAGATTTGTAACCCCACACCACTTTTTTTTGTCCATAATGTTGCAAACATACAGATTTCGAACCTGCTCCACCATTCATAAAGTCATGGCTGATCTGAGAGGAACCTCCCGTCTACCCCTGAAAACCTTTCACCCCCTTGTTATTCAATAATCTATACATCTCTGCCTTAAACATAGTCAAAGATTCTGCTTCCACTCCATTCTGAGGAAGAGAGTTCCAGAGAGTCACGACCGTCTGAGAAATAAATTCTCCTCATCTCTCTTCAACGGGTGACCCCATATTTTTAAACCGTGACCCCCTAACCCTGTAGGTTGTTCAACTCCCTTTTAAAATTAAATAAACTTCCAATGCCTTTTCAGGTGGGGAGTTTGGCACGGAGTCAAAATAAATCTTCCTCATCCCAACCTGACGTTTTTGCCAGTGATTGTAAGGTTAGAACCTCTGATTTTGGTTATGGGGAGCACAAGGGCCCACTTTACAGGTAGTGGTGCAACAGAGAGCTAAAGTATGTTTAAAACAATGTTTATTCTATGAATCCAGTTAACATTTTATAAGCACACAGTAAACATCTTATCAACTACAAACACTGATATTTTCCCAAATACAATATTCTATAGGTAACCCTTAATAACTTCCCAAACAACATCCATAAGTTAAATCTTTCTTAAAATAAAGACAGCAGGTTTAAATGCTCTACAGAAACTGGTATTACTTTGAAATCATCAATGATCTGAAGACATTCTTTAGCTTGTAGAGAGAGAGATCATTATACAGCTGCTTGCTTTGAATGCAGCTATCCACCTCTGAAAACGAAACCAAAAAACACACTGCAGCTGCCAGCTCAAAAATGAAAGTGAAAGACAGACAGCGTAGCTCCACCACACACTGACATCACCCATTTCTTAAATGTTCATCCACCTGACGGTAGGGGATTCAATTGTAAGGGGGACAGATAGGCGTTTCTGTGGCCTCAAAAGAGACTCCGGAATGGAATGTTCCCCTCCCTGGTGCCAGTTTAAGGGATATCACTGAATGCCTGCAGGGCATACTGAAAGGGTAGGATAAGCAGACCGATATCATGGTACACACTGGTACTAACGATATAGGCAGAAAAAGGGATGAGGTCCTGCACGCAGAATTTAGGGAGCTAGGAAATAGATTTAAAAACAGGACCCAAAAAGTAGTAATCTCTGGATTAACGCATGGTTGGAGAAATAGTGCAGGAGGGAGGGATTTAGATATCTGGGTTATTGGGACTATTTTTGGCAACAGTAATCTTATACAGACAAGGCGAATGGTTTGCAACTGAACCAAAATGGGACCAGTGTCAAAGAACTAAGAACAATACAGCACAGGTAGAGGCCCTTTGGCTCTCGAAGCCTACACTGGTCATGATACCAATCTTGGCCAAAACCCTCAGCACTTCCTTGTGCCGTATCCATCTATACCCATCCAGTCCATGTGTTTGTCAAGATGCCTTTTGTACGCCGTTAATGTATCTGCTTCCACAACCTCCGCTGGCAACGTGTTCCAGGCGCTCACCACCCTCTGTGTAAAAAATTTTTTAAAATAAAAAACTGCCTCGCACATCTTCTCCCCCCCCCCCCCCCCTAAATGTTTCCCCATGGACTTTAAACCTATGCCCCCTGATGTCTAACCCCTCCACCCTTGGAAAGAGTGCCTTCCCATGCACTGTATCCATGTCCCTCATAATCTTGTAGACCTCTATCAGGTCATCCCTCAACCTCTGTCTTTCTAATGAAAACAGTCCAGTTTATTCAGCCTCTCCACATAGCTAACATCCTCCAGACCAGGAAACATCCTGATAAACCTCCTCTGCACCCTGTCCAATTCCTGCACATCCTTCTGGTAATGTGGCGACCAGAATTGTGTGCAATATTCTTAGTGTGGCCTTACCAAGGTTCAATACAACTGTAGCATGACTTGCCAATTTGTATACTTGATGCCCCGCACAATGAAGGCAAGCATCCCACATGCTTTCTTGACTACCTTGTCCACTTGTGTTGCCACCTTCAAAGATCTGGGAACCTGCACGCCCAGATATCTCTGACATTCTATATTCCTAAGAGTTTTGCCATTTACGGTATATTTCCCCTTTATGTTAGACCTACCAAAATGCATTACCTCACATTTGTCCGGATTAAACTCCATTTGCCAATCCTCTGCCCAAGTCTCCAACCTATCTATGTCCCGCTGTATGCCGGTCCCTTAAGGTAGCACAGCAGGTAGATACAGTGGTTCAGAAGGCATATGGTATACTTGCCTTTATTAGCCGACGGGTAGCATTTAAGAGCAGGGAGTTTATGAGGGAAGAGGTTTAGCGGGGATGTGAGGAAAAACCTTTTCACCCAGACGGTGGTGGGAGTCGAGAACTCGCTGCCTGAAAGGAGGCAGAGACCCTAATAACATTCAAGAAGTTTTTAGATGTGCAGTTGCGATGCCAAGGCATACAAGGATATGGACCAAGTGCTGGAAAATGGGATTAGAATGGTAAACTGGTTGTTTTTGACCAACGCAGACATGATGGGCTGAAGGGCCTTTTCTATGCTGTGGACCCTATGACTCTGAGGCTAGCACAGGAACATTGTGATCATCAGGAGTGCAATGATAATCCTGGAATAGCAAATGCGAGAGGGAAGCACAGGATTGGCAGAAAGTAAGTCCATTTGGGCCATCATGTCTGTGCTAGCTCTTTGAAGGAGTTTTAGTCTCACTCACCTCTTTTCTCAGAGCTCTGCTGTTTGTTTCCTTTAACTTTCCGTCCAGTTCCCTTTTGAACTTTATTATGAAGCTGGTTCACGGTAGCATAGTGGTTAGCACAATTGTTTCACAGCTTCAGACTCCCAGGTTCGATTCCCGGCTTGGGTCACTGTCTATACGGAGTCTGCATGTTCTCCTCGTGTCTGCGAGGGTTTCCTCCGAGTGGTACGGATTCCTCCCACACTCCAAAGGTGTTAAGTGGTTTGGTCATGCTAAATTGCCCTTAGTGCCCCCAAAAAAGGTTATGTGGGGGTTACGGGGATAGGGTAGAGACGTGGGCTTGAGTAGGGTGCTCTTTATAAGGGCCAGTGCCGACTCGATGGGCCAAATGGCCTCCTTCTGCACTGTAAATTCCATAATTCTATGTTTCTGCACCATGCTTTCAGGTTCCAGATCCATCAACTCACTGTGTTCAGAAACAAAATCTCCTCACCCCCTCCTCCCTGATTCTTTTGTCAATTATCTTAAATTTGTGCCCTCAGGGCAGCACGGTGGCACAGCGCTTAGCACTGCTGCCTCCCAGTGCCAGGGTCCTGTGTTCAATTCCGGCCATGGGTCACTGTCTGTGTGGAGTTTGTACGTTCTCTCCGTGTCTGCATGGGTTTCCTCTGGGTGCACCGGTTTCCTCCCACAGTACAAAGATGTGCAAGTTAGGTGGAGGCCATGATCAATTCCCCCTTAGTGTCTAGGGATGTGCAGGTTAGGTGGGGTTATGGGGATAAGGCAGGGAGTGGGCCTGGGTGGGGTGTTCTTTCAGAGGGTTGGTGCAGACTCAATGGGCCAAATGGCCTCGTTCTGCATTCTATCAACCTTCCAACCAGTGGCGAAAATGTTCCTTGTTTACGCTCTCAAAGCCTCAGAATAAATCTCTGCTTAACTTTTCCTGCGTGAAGTTAGGTTGTCCATTTCTCCCCTGTAGATTATGGAAAGCTGCAAGGATGCCGGCCTGGTGCGATCTATAGGAGTGTCCAACTTCAACCTTAACCAACTTGAGATGATCCTGAAGATGCCCAACCTGAAATACAAGCCGGTGTGTAACCAGGTAAGACATGGAAAAGAAACAAAAACAGCAAATGCTCGAAAAACCCCAGCGTGTCTGTCATCATCTGTGGAGAGAGAAGCGGAGTTGATGTTTCGAGTCCAATGTGACTCTTTTTCGGAACTGGAAGAACAAAGAACAATACAGCACAGGAACAGCCCCTTCGGCCCTCCAAGCCTGTGCCGACCATGGTACCTGCTTAAACTAAACTGTACGCACTTGCAGAGTCCATGGCCAGGATTCTCCGACCCCGCGCTGGGGGTCGGAGAATTGCGCCACGCTGTCCTGCTGATTCTTGGGCGCCCACGGGATCGCTGCGCCGGTTGGGGACCGTTGAAAGTGGCCCCCCTGGCGAATCTCCGCGCCTCGACGGGCTGAGTGCCAGCCGAGTTCGGCCGAGTCCCGCTGGCGTGGGTTACGTATGGTCCCACCCGGCAGGACATCGGCGTTCTGGCTGCGGGGGCTGTCTTGGTAGGTGGGGTGGAGGTATCTGACCCCAAGGGGCACCTCCATGGTGGCTACTCTCCAGTCCTCTGGAACTTCACCTGTAGCCAATTAGGATACAAAGATTACTGTCAAGGCTCCAGCAATTTCCTCCCTTGCCTCCCTCAGTATTTTACATAGATAGGAGCAGGAGAAGGCCTGCTCCGCCATTAATCACGATCATGGCAGATCATCCAACTCAATAGCATAATCCTGCTTTGTCAAAAAACAAAGAAAAATTACAGTGCAGGAACAGGCCCTTCGGCCCTCCAAGCCAGATCCTCTATCTAAAACTGTCACCTATTTTCTAAGGATCTGTATCCCTCTGCTCTATGCCCCTTCATGTATCTGTCTAGATACATCTTAAATGACGCTATCGTGCCCGCCTCTACCACCTCCCCCGGCAATACATTCCAGGCACCCACCACCCTCTGCGTAAAGAACTTTCCACGCATATCTCCCTTCAACTTTTCCCCTCTCACCTTGAACTTGTGACCCCTAGTAATTGAGTCCCCCACTCTGGGATAAAGCTTCTTGCTATCCACCCTGTCTATACTTCTCATGATTTTGTAGACCTCAATGAGGTCCCCCCTCAACCTCTGTCTTTCTAATGAAAATAATCCTAATCTACTCAACCTCTCTTCAGAGCTAGCGCCCTCCATACCAGGCAACATCCTGGTGAACCTCCTCTGCACCTTCTCCATAGCATCCACATCCTTTTGGTAATGTGGCGACCAGAACTGCACGCAGCATTCCAAATGTGGGTGAACCAAAGTCTTATACAACTGTAACATGACCTGCCAACTCTTGGACTCAATACCCCTTCCGATGAAGGAAAGCATGCCGTATGCCTTCGTGACCACTCTATTGACCTGCGCAGCCACCTTCAGGGTACAATGGACCTGAACACCCAGATCTCTCTGCACATCACTTTTACCCAGGGCTTTTTCATTTACCGTATAGTTCGCTCTTGAATTGGAACTTCCAAAATGCATCACCTCGCATTTGCCCGGATTGAACTCCATCTGCCATTTCTCCGCCCAACTCTCCAATCTATCTATATTCTGCTGTGTTCTCTGACCGTCCCTTTCACTATCTGCTACTCCACCAATCTTACTGTCATCTGCAAACTTGCTAATCAGACCACCTATACCTTCCTCCAGATCATTTATGTATATCACAAACAACAGTGGACCCAGCATAGATCCCTGTGGAACACCACTAGTCACAGTTCTCCATTTTGAGAAACTCCCTTCCACTACTACTCCCTGTCTCCTGTTGCACTGTCAGTTCTTTATCCATCTAGCTAGTACATCCTGGACCCCATGAGACTTTATTGAGGGCATTTAAAAGTTTATTGGATAAACATATGGATGATAATGGCATAGTGTAGGTTAGATGGCTTTTGTTTCGGTGCAACATCGTGGGCCGAAGGGCCTGTACTGCGCTGTATTGTTCTATGTTCTATGTTCTATGTTCTATGTTCACTTTCTCCATCAGCCTACCATGGGGAACGTTATCAAATGCCTCACTGAAGTCCATGTATATGACATCTACAGCCCTTCCCTCATCAATCAACTTTGTCACTTCCTCAAAGAATTCTATTAAGTTGGTAAGACATGACCTTCCCTGCACAAAGCCATGTTGCCTATCACTGATGAGCCAATTTTCTTCCAAATGGGAATAGATCCTATCTCTCAGTATCTTCTCCAGCAGCTTCCCTACCACTGATGTCAGGCTCACCGGTCTATAATTATCTGAATTATCCCTGCTACCCTTCTGAAACAAGGGGACAACATTAGCAATTCTCCAGTTCTCCGGTACCTCACCCGTGTTCAAGGATGCTACAAAGATATCTGTTAAGGCCCCAGCTATTTCCTCTCTCTCTTCCCTCAGTAACCTGGGATAGATCCCATCTGGACCTGGGGACTTGTCCACCTTAATGCCTTTTAGAATACCAAACACATCCTCCCTCCTTATGTCCGACTTGACCTAGAGTAATCAAACATCTATCCCTAACCTCAACATCCGTCATGTCCCTCTCCTCGGTGAATACCGATGCAAAGTACTTGTTTTCTCTAACTCCGCACATAACTTTCCTCCTTTGTCCTTAAGTGGGCCAACCCTTTCTCTAGTTACCCTCTTGCTCCTTGTATATGAATACAAGGCTTTGGGATTTTCCTTAACCCTGTTTGCTAAAGATATTTCATGACCCCTTTTAGCCCTCTTGATTCCCCATAGCCTTTGACCCCATTCTCCCCAAGTGCTATATCCAGCCGCCTCTTGAATATATTCAAAGTTTTAGCATCAACTACTTCCTGTGGTGAATTCCACAGGCTCACCACTCTGTGTGAAGAAATGTTTCCTTATCTCTGTCTGAAATAGATTACCCTGAATCCTCAGACTGTGACCCCTGGTTCTGGACACACCCATCATTGGTAACATCCTCCCTGCATCTACCCTGTCTAGTTCTGTTAAAATTTTATGAGTCTCTTTGAGATTCCGCCCTCATTCTTCTGAACTCCAGCGAGAGCAATCGCAACCTAGTCACTCTCTCCTCACATGACAGTTCCGTCATCCCTGGAATCAGTCTGGTCAACCTTTGCTGCACTCCCTCGAGAGCAAGAACATCCTTTCTCAGCAAAGGAGACCAAAACTGCTTACAATACTCCAAGTGCGGCCTCACCAAAGCCCTGTACAATTGCAGCAACACATCCCTGCTTCTATACTTGAAACCTCTCGCAATGAAGGCCAACATACCATTAGCCATTCTGGGGTAGATCCCATCAGGCCCTGGGCACTTATCTACTTTAATGCTTTTCAAGATGCCCAACACCTCTTCTTTATTAATGTCAACACGACTCAGAATATCTACACACTCTACTCCTCATCATCCAAATCTTTCTCTTTGGTGAATACTGAGGCAAAGTATTCATTTAGTATCATCACCCATTTTCTCTGGTTCCCTCCAATATTGCTCCAATACCTTGAATGGACCAACCTTTTTTCTGGCTACCCTCTTGCTCTTTACATATGTATAAAACGGCTTAGGATTTTCCTTAATCCTGTTTGCCAATGACATTTCATGACTCCTTTTAGCCTTCCTAACTCCTACCTTAAGTTCCTTCCTACTTTCTTTATATTCTTCAAGGGCTTCATTCCAAGAAATTAGGTGTCCTTGTTCACAATTTCCTTAAAGTTAACGTGCAGGTTCAGTCGGCAGTTAGGAAGGAAAATGCAATGTTAACATTCATGTCAAGAGGGCTAGAATACAAGACCAAGGATGTACTTCTGAGGTTGTATAAGGTTCTGGACAGACCCCATTTGGAGTATTGTGAGCAGTTTTGGGTCCCGTATCTAAGGAAGGATGTGCTGGACTTGGAAAGGGTCCAGAGGAGGTTCACAAGAATTATCCCTGGAATGAACAACTTGTCGTATGAGGAACGGTTGAGGACTCTGGGTCTGTACTTGTTGGAGTTTAGAAGGATGAGGAGGGATCTTATTGAAACTTACAGGGTCCTGTGAGGTCTGGATAGAGTGGACGTGGAGAGGATGTTTCCACTTGTAGGAAAAACTAGAACCAGAGGACACAATCTCAGACGAAAGGGATGATCCTTTAAAACAGAGATGAGGAGGAATTTCTTCAGACTGAGGGTGTTGAATCTGTGGAACTCTTTGCCGCAGAAGGCTGTGGAGGCCAAATCACTGAGTGTCTTTAAGACAGAGATAGAAAGTTCTTGATTAATAAGGGGTTATGGGGAGAAGGCAGGAGAATGGGGATGAGAAACATATCGGCAATGATTGAATAGCGGAGCAGACTCGATGAGCCGAGTGGCCAATTGTGCTCCTATGTCTTATGGTCTTACACTCCGTATGCTTCACCTGATGCCTGTGTCTACGTATTTACATTGTGTATTTTATGTTTGTCCTATTATGTATTTTCTTTTCATGTGTGGAATGTGGTTTAGCACAGGACTAAATTGCTGGCTTTGAAAGCTGACCAAGGCAGGCCAGCAGCACAGTTCAATTCCCATACCAGCCTTCCTGAACAGGTGCCGGAATATGGCGACTAGGGGCTTTTCACAGTAACTTCATTTGAAGCCTACTTGTGACAATAAGCGATTTTCATTTCATTCAAGTGTCTGTGCGGCACACAGAACAATACCTTTCACTGTAACTCGGTACACATGACAATAAACAAATCCATCATTTGCAACAGCACTGGGATGACCTTGTCCAGAGACTCTGTGTCTGACTTGGAAGAAGCACCAAGGGATTGCTTAAGAAGGGGAAAATACAGTACGGAAGTAAGCTTGTAGAACAGAAAGATTAACACTAAGAGTTTCTATAGATATGGGAAGGGAAACAGATTGGTAAAGACAAATATAAGCCCCCTGTAGACAGAAACAGGGGAATGCATAATAAAGGACAAAGAAATGGCTGAGCAATTGAATACATACTTTGGTTCTGTCTTCACAAAAGAGGACACAAATCAGATACCAGAAATGTTGGAGAATGAAAGGTTTAGTGAGAGGGAAGAACTGAGGGAGATCAATATTAGTAGACAAATGGTGCTGGGAAAATTGATAGGATTGAAGACTGATAAATCCTCAGGGCCTGAGAATCTGCATCCCAGAGTGCTTATGGAGGTGGTTTTGGAAATAGTGGACAGTTGACAAGGGGGAGCTAGTCGATGTGATATATTTGGACTTTCAGAAGGCGTTTGACGAAGTCCTGCAGAAGAGATTATTGTGCAAGAACAAAGCGCATGGGATTCGGGGAAGTGTATTAAGGTGGATAGAAAACTGGTTGGCAGAGAGGAAACAAAGAGTAGGAATTAATGGGTCCTTTTCAAATTGGCAAGCAGTGGAGTGCCACAGGGCACGAACTAGAGGGAACAAAATGTAGCATCTCAAAGTTTGCAGATGATACCAAATTAGGTGGGAGGGCGAACTGTGACGAAGATGCAGGGATCGTACAGCATGATCTGGACAGGTGGGCAAGAACAAAGAACAACAAAGAACAAAGAAATGTACAGCACAGGAACAGGCCCTTCGGCCCTCCAAGCCCGCGCCGACCATGCTGCCCGACTAAACTACAATCTTCTACACTTCCTGGGTCCGTATCCCTCTATTCCCATCCTATTCATGGATTTGTCAAGATGCCCCTTAAATGTCACTATCGTCCCTGCTTCCACCACCTCCTCCAGTAGAGAGTTCCAGTCACCCACTACTCTCTGCGTAAAAAAAACTTGCCTCATACATCTACTCTAAACGTTGCCCCTCTCACCTTAAACTTATGCCCCCTAGTAATTGACCCTCTACCCTGGGGAAAAGCCTCTGACTATCCACTCTGTCTATGCCCCTCATAATTTTGTAGATCTCTATCAGGTCACCCATCAACCTCCTTCGTTCCAGTGAGAACAAACCGAGTTTATTCAACCGCTCCTCATAGCTAATGCCCTCCATACCAGGCAACATTCTGGTAAATCTCTTCTGCACCCTCTCTAAAGCCTCCACATCCTTCTGGTAGTGTGGCGACCAGAATTGAACACTCTTCTCCAAGTGTGGCCTAACTAAGGTTCTATACAGCTGCAACATGACTTGCCAATTCTTATGCTCAATGCCCCGGCCAATGAAGGCAAGCATGCCTTATGCCTTCTTGACTACCTTCTCCACCTGTGTTGCCCCTTTCAGTGACCTGTGGACCAGTACTCATAGATCTCTTTGACTTTCAATACTCTTGAGGCTTCTACCATTCACTGTATATTCCCTACCTGCATTAGACCTCACATTTGTCCAGATTAAACTCCATCTGCCATCTCTCCGCCCAAGTCTCCAAACAATCTAAATCCCGCTGTAACCTCTGACAGTCCTCATCGCTATCCGCAATTCCACCAACCTTTGTGTCGTCTGCAAACTTACTAATCAGACCAGTTACGTTTTCCTCCAAATCATTTGTATATACTACAAACAGCAAAGGTCCCAGCACTGATCCCTGTTGAACGCCACTGGTCACAGCCCTCCAATTAGAAAAGCATCCTTCCATTGCTACTCTCTGCCTTCTATGACCTAGCCAGTTCTGTATCCACCTTGCCAGCTCACCCTTGATCCCGTGTGACTTCACCTTTTGTACTAGTCTACCATGAGGGACCTTGTCAAAGGCCTTACTGAAGTCCATATAGACAACATCCACTGCCCTACCTGCATCAATCATCTTGGTGACCTCCTCGAAAAACTCGATCAAGTTAGTGAGACATGACCTCCCCTTCACAAAACCATGCTGCCTCTCACTAATACGTTTAGAGTAGATGTACGAGGCAAGTTTTTTACGCAGAGGGTAGTGGGTGCCTGGAACTCACTACCGGAGGAGGTAGTGGAGGCAGGGACGATAGGGACATTTAAGGGGCATCTTGACAAATATATGAATAGGATGGGAATAGAAGGATACGGACCCAGGAAGTGTAGAAGATTGTAGTTTAGTCGGGCAGTATGGTCGGCACGGGCTTGGAGGGCCGAAGGGCCTGTTCCTGTGCTGTACATTTCTTTGTTCTTTGTTCTTTGTTCTTTGTTTGTCCATTTGCTTCCAAATGAGAGTAGATCCTGTCTCGAAGAATTCTCTCCAGTAATTTCCCTACCACTGAAGTAAGGCTCACCGGCCTGTAGTTCCCTGGTTCCTTGCTACCCTTCTTAAACAGAGGAACAACATTGGCTATTCTCCAGTCCTCCGGGACATCCCCTGAAGACAGTGAGGATCCAAAGATTTCTGTCAAGGCCTCAGCAATTTCCTCTCCAGCCTCCTTCAGTATTCTGGGGTAGATCCCATCAGGCCCTGGGGACTTATCTACCTTAATATTTTTTAAGACACCCAACACCTCATCTTTTTGGATCACAATGTGACCCAGGCTATCTACACACCCTTCTCCAGACTCAACATCTACCAATTTCTTCTCTTTGGTGAATACTGATGCAAAGTATTCATTTCATACCCCGCCCATTTCCTCTGGCTCCACACATAGATTCCCTTGCCTATCCTTCAGTGGGCCAACTCTTTCCCTGGCTACCCTCTTGCTTTTTATGTATGTGTAAAAAGCCTTGGGATTTTCGTTAACCCTATTTGCCAATGACTTTTCGTGACCCCTTCTAGCCCTCCTGACTCCTTGCTTAAGTTCCTTCCTACTTTCCTTATATTCCACACAGGCTTCGTCTGTTCCCAGCCTTTTAGCCCTGACAAATGCCTCCTTTTTCTTTTTGACGAGGCCTACAATATCTCTCGTTATCCAAGGTTCCCGAAAATTGCTGTATTTATCCTTCTTCCTCACAGGAACATGCCGGTCCTGAATTCCTCTCACTTGACATGTCAGATGTTGATTTGCCCTCAAACATCCGCCCCCAATCTATGTTCTTCAGTTCCCGCCTAATATTGTTATAATTAGCCTTCCCCCAATTTAGCACATTCATCCTAGACCACTCTTAACCTTGTCCACCAGCACTTTAAAACTTACTGAATTGTGGTCACTGTTCCCGAAATGCTCCCCTACTGAAATATCTACCACCTGGCCGGGCTTATTCCCCAATACCAGGTCCAGTACCGCCCCTTCCCTAGTTGGACTGTCTACATATTGTTTTAAGAAGCCCTCCTGGATGCTCCTTACAAACCCTGCCCCGTCTAAGCCCCTGGTACTTAGTGAGTCCCATTCAATATTGGGGAAGTTGAAGTCTCCCATCACCACAACCCTGTTGTTTTTACTCTTTTCCAAAATCTGTCTACCTATCTGCTCCTCTATCTCCCACTGGCTGTTGCTCCCTGTAGTAAACCCCCAACATTGTGACAACACCCTCCTTATTCCTGATCTCTACCCATATAGCCTCACTGCCCTCTGAGGTGTCTTCCCGCAGTACAGATGTGATATTCTCCCTAACCAGTAGCGCAACTCCGCCACCCCTTTTACATCCCCCTCTATCCCGCCTGAAACATCTAAATCCTGGAACGTTTAGCTGCCAATCCTGCCCTTCCCTCAACCAGGTCTCTGTAATGGCAACAACATCATAGTTCCAAGTACTAATCCAAGCTCTAAGTTCATCTGCCTTACCCGTAATACTTCTTGCATTAAAACATATGCACTTCAGGCCACCAGACCCGCTGTGTTCAGCAACTTCTCCCTGTCTGCTCTGCCTCAGAGCCACACTGTCCCTATTCCCTAGTTCTCCCTCAATGCTCTCACCTTCTGACCTATTGCTCCCGTGCCCACCCCCCTGCCATACTAGTTTAAACCCGCCCGTGTGACACTAGCAAACCTCGCGGCCAGGGAATTTATGCCTCTCCAGTTTAGATGCAACCCGTCCTTATATAGGTCACACCTGCCCCGGAAGAGCTCCCAGTGGTCCTGATAACGGAAACCCTCCCTCCTACACCAGCTGTTTAGCCACGTGTTTAGCTGCTCTATCTTCCTATTTCTAGCCTCACTGGCACCTGGCACAGGGAATAATCCCGAGATTACAACCCTCGAGGTCCTGTCTTTTAACTTTCTGCCTAGCTCCCTGAACACCTGCTGCAGGACCTCATGCCCCTTCCTGCCTATGTCGTTAGTACCAATATGTATAACGACCTCTGCCTGTTTGCCCTCTCCCTTCAGGATGCCCTCTATCCGTTCAGAGCCATCCTGGACCCTGGCACCAGGGAGGCAACATACCATCCTGGAGTCTCTTTCACGTCCACAGAAATGCCTATCTGTGCCCCTGACTATAAGAGTCCCCTATTACTATTGCTCTTCTGCGCTTTGACCCTCCCTTCTGAACATCAGAGCCAGCCGTGGTGCCACGGCTCTGGCTGCTGCTGTTTTCCCCTGATAGGCTATCACCCCTGACAGTATCCAAAGGGGTATACCTGTTCGAGAGGGGGACAACCACAGGGGATTCCTGCACTGACTGCCTGCCCTTTCTGGTGGTCACCCATTTCTCTGCCTGCACCTTGGGTGTGACCACATTTACATAACTGCGATCTATGACACTTTCCGCCACCTGCATGCTCCTAAGTGCATCCAATTGCTGCTCCAGCCGAACCATGCGGTCTGTGAGGAGCTCCAGTTGGGTGCACTTTCTGCAGATGAAGCCATCCGGGATTCTGGAAGCCTCCCGGACCTGCCACATCTCACAGTCAGAGCACTGCACCCCTCTAACTGACATTGCATCAATTAATTAAAATTAAAAGTTTAAAAAAAAATTATATATTTTTTTAAAGTTACTGTTAACTATCTGTTTCCTAGCACTAGATTTCTAATATAAATGCGAAAGCTAAATATAGTACTCTCCGATCTCTGGCTTAGATACCCCTCGAAATTATAATTAAGTAATTATGTTTAATTAGTTACCAATGCTTAATTTTTTTAATTTAGTGTAGATTCCCAACCAGCCACTCAGGTCACAGCTTTTCTGTGATGTCACTTCAGTTTCCCCCCGACACACACAATTTGAAAAAGGTATAAAAGTAAAAATGAGTAAAAATCACTTACTTACCTTCTGAGTGTCTTAGATGTTCTCAGGTTCTCTCCCTGACAGAGACTGCTCCTCCTCCTCCGAACGGCTCCCGAAACTAGGCCGCGATCTTTTAAAATCTCCGCTCTGACTCGCAGCTCCTGCGCTTTTTAAATCTCCCCGGCTTTTTAAATCTCCCGGCTGTCTCTCCTCCCGTGCTGTTTTCAATGTCCCGGCTCTCTCTCCACTCGCGCTGTTTTCACTGTCCCGGCTCTCTCTCCACTCGCGCTGTTTTCAATGTCCCGGCTTTCTCTCCACTCGCGCTGTTTTCAATGTCCCGGCTCACTCTCCACTTGCGCTGTTTTTACTGTGCCGGCTCTCTCTCCACTCGTGCTGTTTTCACTGTCCCGGCTGTCTCTCCTCCCGCGCTGTTTTCACTGCCCCGGCTGTCTCTCCTCCCGCGCTGTTTTCACTGTCCCAGCTGTCTCTCCTCCCGCGCTGTTTTCGCTGTCCCGGCTGTCTCTCCTCCCGCGCTGTTTTCACTGCCCCGGCTGTCTCTCCTCTCGCGCTGTTTTCACTGTCCCGGCTGTCTCTCCTCTCGCGCTGTTTTCGCTGTCCCGGCTGTCTCTCCTCCCGCGCTGTTTTCAATGTCCAAGTGGACAAATGACCCTCTTATGGACTGCAACCCACGCTGTTTGCAAGTGGGCAAATCAATGGCAGATGTAGCATAATTTGGATAAGTGTGAGGTTTTGAAGCAAATACAGGATGGCAGATTACTACATGAATGGTTGTAAATTGGAAGAGGGGAGTATGCAGCGGGACATTGATAGATTTGATTGGATTTGTTTATTGTCATGTGTACCGAGGTACAGTGAAAAGTATTTTTCTGCGAGCAGCTCAACAGATCATTAAGTACATTGGAAGAAAAGCGAAGAAAAGAAAATACATAATAGGGCAACACAAGATATACAATGTAACTACATAAGCACTGGCATCGGATGAAGCATACAGGGTGTAGTGTTGATGAGGTCAGTCCATAAGAGGGTCATTTAGAATGCTGGTAACAGTGGGAAAGAAGCTGTTTTTGAGTCTGTTCGTGCGTGTTCTCAGACTTCTGTATCTCCTGCCCGATGGAAGAAGTTGGAAGGTGAGTAAGCAGGGTGGGAGGGGTCTTTGATTATACTGCCCGCTTTCCCCAGGCAGCGGGAGGTGTAGATGGAGTTAATGAATGGGAGGCAGGTTCGTGTGATGGACTGGGCGGTGTTCACGACTCTCTGAAGTTTCTTGCGGTCCTGAGCCGAGCAGTTGCCGTACCAGGCTGTGATGCAGCCCGATAGGATGCTTTCTATGGTGCATCTGTAAAAGTTGGTATGCAACAGGCGGTATTGAAGGCTCATGGTATGTTTGTCTTCATTGCGAGAGGTTTAGAGTACAGAAGCAGGGATGTTTTGCTGCAATTATACAGGGTCTTGGTGAGGCCACACCTAGAATATTGTGTGCACTTTTGGTCTCCTTCTCTGAGGAAGGATGTTCTTGCTCTCGAGGAAGTGCAGCGAAGGTCTACCAGACTGATTCCAGGGATGGCAGGACTGTCATATGAGGAGAGATTGACTAGGTTATGATTGATTATGAGGCGGCTAGGTATAGCACTTGGGGCAAATGGGATCAAAGACTATGGGGAGAAAGCAGGATTAGGCTATTGAGTTGGATGATCAGCCATGATTGTGTTAAATGGCAGAGCAGGCTCGAAGGGCCAAAAGGCCTCCTCCTGCTCCTATCTTCTATGTATCTATGATTCGGTTTGAGTCCTGGGCTCCAAAAGACCTCCGACTGCTGTCTCCCTTGGATGTTTCTGCTTCAACAACTGTGTGGTGCTCACCAGATTGTGCTCCAGAAGCCTGTCCACTAATGTCACCCACCAAAGTGTGTGTCTCTGAACTGGTGGACGGTGGGGGTGATAGCTGTGAAGCCTCAATGTGCTCATCTCTGAGGTGGTCTTTTCGATGACACGGTAGAGATTCCGGATGGCCCATCCCCATCACATAAACATCCTGTGAGACGATGGACATTTGGTTATAGGGAGGGTCATTGTGTCTGACATGAAGACTCGCTTGAGGCAGGTCATTTGGGTGAAGAGGCAGTGGATCCTCACCTCTGCGGCACAGGTCAACCTCGCTGTCAGTGACTACTCTCTCCTAGGTCAACCTCGCGATCTCCATGGCCCGTTCCTCATACGGGGTGGGGAATCGAATGTCAGGCACTCCGCCCCAGTCTTGGCCCTTTCATCATAGATCATAGAATTTACAGTGCAAAAGGAGGCCATTCGGCCCATCGAGTCTGCACCGGCTCTTAGAAAGAGCACCCTACCCAAGGTCAACGCCTCCACCCTATCCCCATAACCCAGTAACCCCACCCAACACTAAGGGTAATTTTGGACACTAAGGGCAATTTATCATGGCCAATCCACCTAACCTGTACATCTTTGGACTGGTTTCCTGTTTATTATGGGCTATCTTCTCCTGCAGGGGCAAGAGCGGGCAATGTGAGTTGCACGCTGATGTGTCCTGACAGGGTCTACAGCAGGTAACGTGTGGGCACCGCACTGGGACATGACACTGCTGGTTTGGTGGCAGAGGGTTCTGAGGAGCAAGCAGGTAAATTAGATCTGGGGAGGGTGAGAGCTGTCAGCCAGTGATTTTGGGATGTGAGAGTTGGAAATTTGAGGGGTGGCAGGCGGAGCTGATGCCAGGATAGAGGTGGCAACTTGCAGCTCAGTGGAGGTCGTTGCTCTTCTTCCGACATTGGACGGCGGTCCTCCTTGTCATGCTGCCCAAACTGACAGCTGCTGCCACTGCCTCTCAGGTGGCATTGGTGGCCCTGCTGCTCGTCCTCCAACTCCCTCTAAGTTGGAACAGGAAATCCTGTCTCTCATCCACAGCATTGGGAAGCTTGGCCAGGTTAGCATTAAAAGTGAAGAGCAGGTCTATGTGCTGACAAGCTGTGTGTTGACTGGGGTGAGTGTTGAAGGAACGTTTAAAAGCAGCTACCCCTTGTTAGCGGCGAGACGCTCAGGCACGTGTCCAAGCGTATCAGATGGCGAGAAAGCTTGTAATGGCGAGGAGCTGGTAGGAGCTCATTTCTGGCACTAAGTACCATTACATTTGGCCACGATCTCGCCAAAGCGGCTGCCAAGAAACACCCCGCTAATCATGCCCAAAATGGCACTAAAATCTTTCTGTTCAATCTCACCTCCGGTTTCAGATCAAGAACCTTTCAACAGATTCCAAAACCTTGGAATCTTATCCTGAAACATTTAACTCTATTTCTCTCTGCCCAGATTAGAAACCAAAGCTATTGAGCGTTTCCAGAACTTTCTGTTTTATTTCAGATTTTTAGCATCCACAGTAGAAACGCTCAAGATAGAGACCCAAAGCTTCCTTGAAAGGTTTCAGCGACTGCCCACTCTCCACAAAGTGATCAATTTGATTGTCCTGCCTCTGTTAAAACTGGAACTAGGCATGTATGAGGCCGTTTGAAATCTTTAATATTTCAACTTCCCATGTATTGCTTTGACTCCGTAGATAACTCTCATCTGAAGCTCCACACCAGGGCTTGAGTACATAAAATCAGCTGCCTGTCGAGTGCGAGACAAAGGGTGTGCAGTACCTCTGAAGGTACTGACTGTTTAACTGAGCGTCTACCTGTTCAGGTGGACGTGCAAGATCCCAAAATACCAGTTAATGAATTATTCTGCTGCTCTGGCCTGAGTTCCTGCATTAGCTAACAGCACCCACCTCAATTTACTACCCCTGCTCTTACAAGAGGCAGTCTCGCTGTACTCCAGGAATAGTTCACTGCGTATGTGAATGAAAAATGAAAGTCGCTTATTGTCATAAGTAGGCTTCAATGAAGTTACTGTGAAAAGCCCCTAGTCGCCACATTCCGGCGCCTATTCGGGGAGGCTGGTACGGGAATTGAACCGTGCTGCTTGCCTGCCTTGGTTGCTTGAAAAGCCAGCGATTTAACCCAGTGTGCTAAACTAGCCCTCGTATGTTTGAAATATTTTGATGCAGACATGATGAAGTTTTGTCACATTTCTCGTCGAAACCCATTCTGGCCTTTGACTTTTTTGCAGGTTGAATGTCACCCATATTTGAACCAGAACAAAATGCTAAAATATTGTCATTCCAAAAATATTGTTCTCGTATGTTACAGTCCCTTGGGAACATCAAAAGACCCAAAGTGGTAAGTTCATCAAGCTGCAAGGTGAAACTCAATTCCAAGCATTCTGTATTATCAGATGTAATTCACTGCAGATTCTTGTTGGGTGTGGGGAGCTGGAGACTCGGAATGTAAGAATCTCTTGCTCGAAGCCTTAAATCTGTGTCCCCTCATCCTTTCCCATCTCTATCAACTCGCCTCTCAATCTCCTTCACTCAGAGGAGAGCAATACCAGTTTCTCCAACTCTAACCTTGTCGCTAAAATCCTCCCATTCTTGAAACCATTCTGGTAAATCTCTTCCGTACCCTCTCAAGAAGCCTCATAAGCCTTCCTAAAGCATGGTGACCAGAATTTGACTAAATGTATCTTTCCATATTTCCCCAAGCTTGTCCATTGGCTTCGGTGGAAGGGGCAGAGTTTGTAAGGTGTATCCAGGAAGGCTTCTTGATGCAAGTTGTAGATAGTCCAAAGAGGAAAGGAGTAGTACTGGACCTGGTATTGAGGAATGAGGCTGGGTAGGTGGTTGAAATTTCTGTAGGAGAACATTTTGGGAGTAGTGACCACAATTATGTATGTTTTGGGGTGCTTTTGGATAGGGATGAGGGTAACACCAGTGCTAAACTGGGGAAATGAAAATTACGATAACATTAGATAGGAATTGAAGAATTTGGATTGGGTGCGGCTGCTGAAGGGTAAATGAACATCGGTCATGTGGGAGTCTTTCAAGTGACAGTTAATTAAGATTCAGGAAAGTCACATTCCTGAGAGAAAGAAGGATAAGTAGGGGATGTTTAGGGTCCCTTGGATAACGAGGGATATTGTGAACATCATAAAAAAGAAGGAGGCTTTTGTACGGTCGAGAAGGGTGGGGACAGTCAAAACCCTTGAGGAGCAAAAAGAAAAGAGAAAGGTACTTAAGCGGGAAATTAGGAGGGTTAGGAGGGGTCATGAAAAGTCCTTGGCAAGTGGGATTAAGGTGAATCCCAAAGCTTTACCTTCATATGTAAAAATCAAGAGGGTGGCCAGAGAAAGGGGCGAAATGCCCCTCGGGCGCTCTCATCGGAAAGGACAGGCGCCTAGCCACTTAAGGACAGTGGGAGGAATCTATGTGTTGCGCAAGAGGTAATGGGTGAGATACTTAATGAGTACTTTGCATCAGTGTTCACCAAAGAGAAGGTCTTTGTGGAAGATGATTCTTGAGTAGGGTGTGTGGATAGTCTGGGTCATGTTGACATCAAAAAGGAGGAGGTATTGGGTGTTTTAAAAGACAATAAGGTAAATAAGTCTCCTACGACTAAAGAGAAAATGCTGGAAAATCTCAAAGTCTGGCAGCATCTGTAGGGAGAGAAAAGAGCTAATGTTTCGAGTCCGATGAATCTTTGTCAAAGCTACCAGACTGAGAAAGTGGGAAATATTTATACTGTAGAGTGAGAATGAAAGATGAGAGTCACAGCCGCAGAAACCCAGGGAAACCGGGTGCTAATGACCACAGAAACCAAGGGGAAAGAGTGCTAATGGCAGTCCCCAGAGAGGACAAAAGATGTGAAAGGTCAAACAGCAGGGAAACTAACATCAGAGGGTGAACTGTAGATGGGGGAGGGGAAGGGGGAAGCAAAAAGGAGACAGGTGAAGGAAAGGTGGATAAACTGGGGGGGGGGGGGGCAGGGAATTAAATGTATATTAAGAAAGAAAGAAATGGTAAAATGAAAACAAATGGGTCGAGGTGGATCTGAAGTTGTTGAATTCGATGTTCAGGCCGGAAGGCTGTAGTAGCGTGCCTAACCGAAAGTTGAGATGTTGTTCCTCCTGTTTGCGTTGCGCTTCACTGGAACATTGCAGCAGGCCAAGAACAGACATGTGGGCATGGGAGCAGGGTCTTTTGTTAAAATGGCAAGCAACAGGAAGGTCAGGGTCCTGAATGCGCATAATCCGAAGATGCTCAGCAAAGCGATCACCCAGTCTGCGTTTGAACAAAGAAAATTACAGCACAGGAACAGGCCCTTCAGCCCTCCCAGCCTGCGCCGATCCAGATCCTTTATCTAAATCGGTCTTCTATTTTCCAAGGATCTACTTCCCTCTGTTCCCCGCCCGTTCATATATCTGTCTAGATGCAACTTAAATGATGCTATCGTGCCCGTCTCTACCACCTCCGCTGGCAAAGCGTTCCAGGCACCCACCACACTCTGCGTAAAAAAACTTTCCACGCACATCTCCCTTAAACTTTCCCCCTCTCACCTTGAAATCGTGGCCCCTTGTAATTGACATCCCCACTCTTGGAAAAAGCTTGTTGCGATCCACCATATCCATACCTCTCAATTTTGTAGACCTCAATCAGGTCCCCACTCAACCTCTGTCTTTCCAACGAAAACAATCCTAATCTACTCAACCTTTCTTCATAGCTAGCACCCTCCATACCAGGCAACATCCTGGTGAACCTCCTCTGCACCCTCTCTAAAGCATCCACATCCTTCTGGTAATGTGGTGACCAGAACTGCACGCAGTATTCCAAATGTGGCCTAACCAAATTCCTATACAACTGTAACATGACCTACCGACTCTTGTACTCAATACCCCGTCCGATGAAGGCAAGCATGCTGTATGCCTTCTTGACCACTCTATCGACCTGCGTTGCCACCTTCAGGGTACAATGGACCTGAACTCCATTGTTTGGTCTCTCCAATATAGAGGAGATCACATTGGGAGCAGCGAATGCAGTAGACCAAATTGGAAGAGATGCAAGTAAAACGCTGCTTGCAACTGGACAAAGGTCTGGACTAAGTCATTACACCCCCCCCCCCTCCCCCCCACCCCCCCCCCCCCCCCCAAAGTCCACGGAGCTTCCGTCGCCCTCGTGACTCATGGGTCTCTCTCTTCGTTTCTGCGCCGGGTCCGGACCCTGCACTTCACCCTCTGAAGTAGGGGGGCATAATGGCTAGGCGCCTGTCCTTTCCGATGATAGCGCCTGAGGGGCATTTCGCCCCCTTCCTCCGGCAGCAGGGGGACAGTCCATATCAGAGTCCGATGTCCTCACCAGTGATGCCAGAGGGGTGTGAATAGTCTGTTGGGGAGTATTCTCCACGGTTCTGGGTATGCTGGTCTGAGTCAGCTTTGGGGGGAGGAAATGAATTTGCGGCCCCCATGGTGCTTTTTTGTGACATGTTCTCCCTCACATATCTGATACGACACAGGCCTTGACCGTTTCTGCTACCCATGTGGGTCAATTTGCATAATTTCTGACCCATACCTTTTCACCCGTGTTGAACTGTCTTTCTCAGCAAGTGTTGTCGTGGCCCCTGCATTGGGCATCTTGGTGTTTTCCTACTCTTTCCCCTAAATTTGGGAATAGTAGACTCAGCCTGGTTCGGAGTCGTCTGCCCATGAGTAGCTCCTATTCCCGTTGAGGCGTGTGGTGTTGCCCTATAGTAGACTCAGCCTGGTTCGGAGTCGTCTGCCCATGAGTAGCTGCTATTCCCGTTGAGGCGTGTGGGGTTGTCCTATCGTCGAATAGCCAGCGCGATAGTTTAGTGTCTACTGATGCTGCTGACTGTTTTTTCAACCCGACCTTTAGGGCCTGGATGGCTCTCTCCGGCAGCCTGGTGGTATTATGCCAAATGCCGTTTGACCATGAATTTTGTGAACTCCTGGCTGGTGAAAACCGATCCATTGTCTGAAACAAGTGCCTCCGGGATACCATGTGTTGCAAACGAAGTGCAATATTTTTCGATGGTAGCTGTTGAATTTGCGGAGTTCATTTTGTAGACATCCAGCCATTTGGAATGGGCGTCTACTATCACAAAAAAGACTGAACCCATGAATGGGCCTGCAAAATCGACATGGAGTCGCGACCACGGTCTACCCGGCCATTCCCATGGGTGCAGCGGGGCTGCCGGTGGCACCTTCTGCCCTTGCTGGCATTCTTGGCACTGACCTACCAATGCCGCTATATCTGTGTCCAGGCCCAGCCACCAGACATAGCTCCTAGCCAACATCTTCATTTTGAGACTCCAGGGTGCCCATGATGTAGTTCAGCCAGTATGGCTCGACGGCCTTGACTTGGAACTTGTGCTCCCCATAGCAGTATCCCGTCTTCCACAGTGACCTACTCTTCCCCTGCTCCAGTAGGGGTGGAATTCCCCCTGGACCGGTCTTTCCACCTCCCCTGTTAGCACCATTGTTTTATTGTTGCTAAAACTGGGTCCCTTTGTGTCCACAAACAAATGATTTGTGCGGCCACCGGAAGGGTGTCTAGGAAATGTAATGTCATCACAGTTTCTTCTATTCTGGGTGCAAATGGTGGGGTGTCCAGTAATGGCAGCCGACTTAGTGCATCGCCGTTTGCCACCCAGGTTCCCAGCCAGTGCTCCAGTTGATATTGGTACTCTGCCCAGCATTGAATCAAGACCGAAGCTAATGGTGGCACCACTTTATCATAGAATTTACAGTTTCCGAGTCTGCACCGACTTGGAAAGAGCACCCTACTTAAGCCCACACTTGCACCATATCCCCGCAACCCAGCAACCCCATCTAACCTAGGGGCAATTTGGCATGGCCATTCCACCTAACCACATCTTTGGACTGTGGGAGGAAACGGGAGCACCCAGAGGAAACCCATGCAGATACGGGTAGAATGTGCAGACTCCGTACACACAGTGACCAAAGCGGGAATCTAACCTGGGACCCTGGCGTTGTGAAGCCATAGTGTTAACCACTATGCTACCGTGCTGCCCTAAAGTTTTGTCTTCTTTCAGCAAGCCCAGCAGTGGCTTATGGTCTGTGATCCGCCCATACAAGTACTGGTGAAATCTCTTCACCGTGACGATCACAGCCAGTTCTTCTTTTTCAATTTGGGCATACTTTACCTCTGCTGTTGCTAACGTCCTGGTGACAAACGCTATAGGCCGTTCCTGTCCATTTTGCCCTCCTGTGTGCCCCAACTACCCTAACGCCATATGGGGACGCGTCGCAAGTGAACACCAACTCTTTCATGGAGTCATAGTGTGCCAAGACATTTTCTGAGGAGAGCTGTTGTTTGATCTTCTTGAAATCCCTGTCTTGGCGGGTGGACCATTCCCAGGCTTGCCCCTTTTTTAGTAGTTGGTCCAAGATGGAAGCCCTATTCTGTATGAACTTTCCACAGTATGTCACCAGTCCTAAAAAGGATCTTAACTCCTGGATTGTGGTGGGGGCCGTGGCATCTTTTATCGCCCTACCTGATCCTCCAAAGGGTGTAGCCTTGTCAACTACTTGTGCTAGAAAAACATATTTTTCCCTCTTTAGGCGCACACCTGCTGCTGAAAACCGCCAAGGACTTCCTCCAGGTTTTGCAGTTGTTCTGCCCTTGTTTTTCCCATAATGAGGAGTTTGTCCAGGTAAATGGCGATCTGTGGTAACCCTTGTAATATATCCTCCATTGTCCTCTGGAATATCGCACATGCTGACAAGACCCAGAAGGGTAATCTTGTATACTGAAAAAGGCCCTTCAGGGTGTTGATCGTTGAGAATTTTTGTGACTCTTCGTCCAGCTTCTGCTGTAGATATGCATGGCTCACATCCAGCTTTGAGAATAGATTATCATAGATTATCATAGAATTTACAGTGCAGAAGGAGGCCATTCGGCCCATCGAGTCTGCACCAGCTCTTGGAAAGAGCACCCTACCCAAGGTCACACCTCCACCCTATCCCCATAACCCAGTAATCCCACCCAACACTAAGTGCAATTTTGAACACTAAGGGCAATTTATCATGGCCAATCCACCCATCCTAATAAGAGCATATAAATCCTCAATCTGGGGAATTGGGTATTTGTCCAGTTGTGAGTAACGATTAATCATTTTTTTGAAGTCTCCACAAAAGCGGACTGAGCCGTCCGGCATAAGAATAGGCACCCCGGGTGCCACCAATTCTACAAACTGGACCGGTTTTATTATTCCTTCATGCTCCAATCTCTTGATTTCCGTATCGACTTCCTTCCTTAACTCGAAGGGTACCGAAAGGGCTTGGTAGAATTTTGGGACTGCCTCTGGATCTACGTGTAATGTCGACTTTGCTCTCTTTATTGTTCCGAGCCCTTCTCGGAAAACCTCTGACATATGCACAGGACTTCGCTTAGGTGACCATTTTCCAGCTGGAAAATGTTTACCCAATCCAGCTGGATCTCTTTTAGCCAGTTTCGTCCCAATAAGCTTGGTACCAAACAAACAAACAAAGAACAAGGAAATGTACAGCACAGGAACAGGCCTTTCAGCCCTCCAAGCCCGTGCCGACCATGCTGCCCGACTAAACTACAATCTTCTACACTTTCTGGGTCCGTATCCCTCTATTCCCATCCTATTCATGTATTTGTCAAGAGAACCTTCCACTACAATTAAAGGCAGCCTAACCAGTTGCTCTCCATCAGCCACAGGTACATGTGTTGTGCCCAACTCTCTCAGTGGTTCCCCTGTGTACGTCCTTAGTTTTGCCGAGGTCCTGGTTAGGGGTAAGGGTTGGAGTCCAGTGCAAATCTTACTAAATACTGTTTCTACTATCACTTATACGGCTGCTCTCGTGTCGACCTCCATTAATGTTCGACGTCTGTTCAGCCTTATGGTTAATTTAATGAGTTTTGATTTAACAATCTTTACACAATTTAGTTAAGGGACGACCGCTGGGCGATAGACAACTGCATAGCCACCCTCAGGAACAACTTGTCGGAGATAGGTTGAGCTGCCAGGGTATACATTCTCCTGTACCCCAGCCTACGTGTCCTTCTCCAAAATGTTGGTTTTGAGCTTCTATTTCTCCTTGCTGGCTCTGATCTCTGGCAACAACTGCAATATCTTGCCGTGTGGAAGGCTGCAGGGTCTGCCGTCTGTCTGGTCCTAATTTTCCCTTGTTTGGGAGCGGTTCTGTGAGTTGGCCTGGGTTCCTCAGTATTTGAGTTGTTCCTGAGGGTGGCTATGCAGTTGTCTATCGCCCAGCGGTCGTCCCTTAACTCAGTTTCACTAGTGTGGGCATCTACCTCCATCGGAGTACCCTGTAACTCATGTGCTCCACTCCCCGCTTTTTCTAAGGACAAAGCCAGCTGCAATGCTTGTTTGCTAAATTGCAAAATTATTTATTCTGCACACCAACCAAGTGTGACATTTTGCATCAGTCCAAATGCGCAAGCCTCTGCTAATAGTCTAAATCCTGTTAAAACATTAGTGACTGATTCTCCCGTGTCTCGGAATGTTGAGTAAAACAGGTACCTTCACAGGATCAGAGGTGGCTTGGGGTCATAGTACTTGATGTGTTATGTAGGTTGGTTCAACGTTGACTGCAACTGGATGCAGTGAAACTAGAAACAGGCTTCTGACACCGGAGATGGTCCAACACTGTTTTATTGAACTTCCTGATTGCTGTGCACCGCCTGCTGTGAGTTGACACTCTATCAATCTAACTGATAACCTTCTACTGGCTTGACCAGACTAACTCTCTCATGGTGATAGTGCTCACTGGCTTGTGCACCCTAACTATCTCAGTAGCTGTGTCCTGTATAGAGAGAGAGAGTCTTAATGCCTTGTGTGCTTTATAGTGGTGGTGTCCTGTCTGGTGATTGATTGTTCTGTGTCGTGTGTGTTCATTGGTTATCCTGTGTGTCAATCACTGCCTGTCTACATCTCATTATATACACGAGTGGATATTATGACATCTCCCCTTTTTGAAGTAAATTTTGGAACGTGGCGATATATCTACATGCATGATTATATACAAGTGGTGAGTGAATGAACATATGTACATGGGAAGGTGTCTATCGTGGAGATACAGAGCAAACTGAACACAATTTACAAGATTTAAGTCTATAGATTCAGTCTTTGTGGCGGGTGACAAATTCTTGTCGGGGGGGGGAACGCCGGCACTTGGACAGGCGGGATTGCTGCCATATCGGTGGCCTCATGGAGCGGTGGGATCGCTGCCAGATCAGTGGCCTTGTGTTGCGAGATGTCCGGAGGAGGCATGATGACATGCGGAGAAGTGCGACCAGGCGGTGGACAGGGAACTTTTTGTAGCGCCCTCCTGTTGCGCCGTAGAATGGAGCCATCAGCCATTTGGACAAAGAAGGACCTGGGGGCAGCCTGCCTGACGACAATAGCTGGGGCTGACCAATCTCCCTCAGGCAACTGGACACGAACAACATCGGCTGGAGCCAGCACAGGTAGATCCTTGGCATGAGCATCATACGTGACTTTCTGCTGATCCCTGGACCGCTGCACTTTCTGCAGCACCGTGAGGCGGCCAAGGTCTGGAACATGGATGGCTGGAACAGTCGTCCTCCAGTTGCGGTTCATGAGCAGCTGCGCCAGAGACAAACCAGTCGACAGAGGGGGTGCCCTGTATGCCAACAGTGTCAGGTTGAAGTCCGAAGCTGAGTCTGCAGCCTTGCGCTGCAACCACTTGACAATATGGACCCCTTTTTCAATCTTCCCGTTTGATTGCGGGTAATGGGGACTGGATGTGATGTGACTGAAGTGGTAGGATCGTGCAAAGTCGGACCACTCTTGGCTGTAGAAACATGGGCCGTTGTCACTCGTTACTGCGAGTGGTATGCCGTGCCTGGCAAACGTCTCTTTGCAGGCTTTAATCACTGACTTGGACGTGAAGTCCGACAGTTTCACCACTTCCGGGTAGCTGGAGAAGTAGTTGACCAAGAGCATGTAATCACGCCCACTTGCGTGAAAGAGGTCTATCCCCACCTTGGACCATGGAGAACTCACGATCTTGTGCTGTTGCAGTGTTTCCTTGGGTTGAGCTGTTTGAAACTTCTGGCATGTTGGGCAGTTGGCAATGTCCTGGCTGATGCCAGGCCAGTAGACTGCCTGCCGAGCTTTGCATCGACATTTTTCGACCCTGGTAAATCTGGCAAAGATTTACCAGAAGGTTGCCTGGTATGGAGGGCATTAGCTATGAGGAGCGGTTGAATAAACTCGGTTTGTTCTCACTGGAACGAAGGAGGTTGAGGGGCGACCTGATAGAGGTCTACAAAATTATGAGGGGCATAGACAGAGTGGATAGTCAGAGGCTTTTCCCCGGGGTAGAGGGGTCAATTACTAGGGGGCATAGGTTTAAGGTGAGAGGGGCAAGGTTTAGAGTAGATGTACGAGGCAAGTTTTTTATGCAGAGGGTAGTGGGTGCCTGGAACTCGCTACCGGAGGAGGTGGTGGAAGCAGGGACGATAGTGAAATTTAAGGGGCATCTTGACAAATACATGAATAGGATGGGAATAGAGGGATACGGACCCAGGAAGTGTAGAAGATTGTAGTTTAGTCGGGCAGCATGGTCGGCATGGGCTTGGAGGACCGAAGGGCCTGTTCCTGTGCTGTACATTTCTTTGTTCTTTGAGGTGACCCTCATGGATCTGTCTGAGCACCATGGCTTGCATGCTTTGGGGAATGACGATTCTATCTAGTTTAAGAAGGATCCTCTCGTCAAAAAGAAAAAGGAGGCATTTGTCAGGGCTAAAAGGCTGGGAACAGACGAAGCCTGTGTGGCATATAAGGAAAGTAGGAAGGAACTTAAGCAGGGAGTCAGGAGGGCTAGAAGGGGTCATGAAAAGTCATTGGCAAATAGGGTTAAGGAAAATCCCAAGGCTTTTTACACTTACATAAAAAGCAAGAGGGTAGCCAGGGAAAGGGTTGGCCCACTGAAGGATAGGCAAGGGAATCTATGTGTGGAGCCAGAGGAAATGGGCGAGGTACTAAATGAATACTTTGCATCAGTATTCACCAAAGAGAAGGAATTGGTAGATGTTGAGTCTGGAGAAGGGGGTGTAGATAGCCTGGGTCACATTGTGATCCAAAAAGACGAGGTGTTGGGTGTCTTAAAAAATATTAAGGTAGATAAGTCCCCAGGGCCGGATGGGATCTACCCCAGAATACTGAAGGAGGCTGGAGAGGAAATTGCTGAGGCCTTGACAGAAATCTTTGGATCCTCGCTGTCTTCAGGGGATGTCCCGGAGGACTGGAGAATAGCCAATGTTGTTCCTCTGTTTAAGAAGGGTGGCAGGGATAATCCCGGGAACTACAGGCCGGTGAGCCTTACTTCAGTGGTAGGGAAATTACTGGAGAGAATTCTTCGAGACAGGATCTACTCCCATTTGGAAGCAAATGGACGTATTAGTGAGAGGCAGCACGGTTTTGTGAAGGGGAGGTCGTGTCTCACTAACTTGATAGAGTTTTTCGAGGAGGTCACTAAGATGATTGATGCAGGTAGGGCAGTAGATGTTGTCTATATGGACTTCAGTAAGGCCTTTGACAAGGTCCCTCATGGTAGACTAGTACAAAAGGTGAAGTCACACGGGATCAGGGGTGAACTGGCAAGGTGGATACAGAACTGGCTAGGCCATAGAAGGCAGAGGGTAGCAATGGAGGGATGCTTTTCTAATTGGAGGGCTGTGACCAGTGGTGTTCCACAGGGATCAGTGCTGGGACCTTTGCTCTTTGTAGTATATATAAATGATTTGGAGGAAAATGTAACTGGTCTGATTAGTAAGTTTGCAGACGACACAAAGGTTGGTGGAATTGCGGATAGCGATGAGGACTGTCTGAGGATACAGCAGGATTTAGATTGTCTGGAGACTTGGGCGGAGAGATGGCAGATGGAGTTTAACCTGGACAAATGTGAGGTAATGCATTTTGGAAGGGCTAATGCAGGTAGGGAATATACAGTGAATGGTAGAACCCTCAAGAGTATTGAAAGTCAAAGAGATCTAGGAGTACAGGTCCACAGATCACTGAAAGGGGCTACACAGGTGGAGAAGGTAGTCAAGAAGGCATACGGCATGCTTGCCTTCATTGGCCGGGGCATTGAGTATAAGAATTGGCAAGTCATGTTGCAGCTGTATAGAACCTTAGTTAGGCCACACTTGGAGTATAGTGTTCAATTCTGGTCGCCACACTACCAGAAGGATGTGGAGGCTTTAGAGAGGGTGCAGAAGAGATTTACCAGAATGTTGCCTGGTATGGAGGGCATAAGCTATGAGGAGCGATTGAATAAACTCGGTTTGTTCTCACTGGAACGAAGGAGGTTGAGGGGCGACCTGATAGAGGTATACAAAATTATGAGGGGCATAGACAGAGTGGATAGTCAGAGGCTTTTCCCCAGGGTAGAGGGGTCAATTACTAGGGGGCATAGGTTTAAGGTGAGAGGGGCAAAGTTTAGAGTAGATGTACGAGGCAAGTTTTTTACGCAGAGGGTAGTGGGTGCCTGGAACTCACTACCGGAGGAGGTAGTGGAGGCAGGGACGATAGGGACATTTAAGGGGCATCTTGACAAATATATGAATAGGATGGGAATAGAAGGATACGGACCCAGGAAGTGTAGAAGATTGTAGTTTAGTCGGGCAGTATGGTCGGCACGGGCTTGGAGGGCCGAAGGGCCTGTTCCTGTGCTGTACATTTCTTTGTTCTTTGTTCTTTGTTCTTTGACAATCTTTAACTTGTCCTTAATGTTGAAGAATTGGGGGCACTGCCCCTTTTGCCAGCCATGGGCAAGGTGTTGCATCACGCGCTGCAGTAGAGGACCTTTGGCAGTTTATTCGCATATCTGGACAACTCGTTCATCAGTGGCTGTGACGTTGCTGGCACACAACTGCACGTGTGCCTCGATGTGGCGAATGAAGTCGCCCGGTTCTCACAGCATGGTGATGGATCGGGATAGGGCATCCGCGATGATCAGCTCCTTGCCCTGTGTATAAACGAGTTCAAAGTCATATCAGCGAAGACGAAGAAGAATTCATTCGCTGCAGCCGAGGTGTCATGTCATTTAAATCCTTCTGGATTATGTGGACTAAAGGCCCGTGGTCTGTTTCCACCATGAACTTCGGCAGACCGTATACGTAGTCATGAAACTTGACTATTCCTGTCAGGAGACCCAGACACTCCTTTTCGATCTGGGCATACCGTTGTTCGGTCGGAGTCAAAGCCCTGGAGGTATATGCCACTGGAGCCCAGGACGAGGAATCGTCTTGCTGGAGGAGCACCGCCCCAATGCCGTCCTGGCTTGCGTCTGTGGATATCTTGTATCCTTTGTTGGGTCAAAGAACGCCAGTACTGGGGCTGTGCTGAGCTTCAGCTCAGGCCACTCCGCTTGATCTGCGGGAAGTCACTGGAACACTGTCGACTTTTTAACGAGATGCCGGAGGGTCCTGGTGTGGGATGCCTTGTTGGGAATGAATTTTCCAAGAAAATTTACCATCCCGAGGAAGCGGAGGACCGCCTTTTTGTCCTCTGGTGTCTTCATGGCATTGATTGCTAGCACCTTGTCGGCGTCAGGTTGCACACCTTGCTGTTAAATGTGGTCACCTAAAAACTTGATAGCCGACCGCCCAAACTCTGTTGAGCTGGAGGCCATTTTCATGAATCCTCTGGAAAACCTGTTTGAGGCGAGCATTGTGATCCTCTGGCGTCGTGGACCAGATGATCTCGTCGTCCACATAGACTCGCACCCCCTCGATGCCCTCCATCATTTGCTCCATTATGCAATGAAATACTTCAGAAGCTGATATGATACCAAAAGGCATGCGGTTGCAGCAATACCTGCCAAACCGAGTGTTAAAAGTGCACAGCTTCCGTCTGGACTTGTCCAGTTGAATTTGCCAGAAGCCACGGGAGGCATCCAGCTTGGTAAAGAATTTGGCGTGAGCCATCTCACAGGTCAATTCTTCTCGCTTCGGGATCGGGTAGTGCTCTCGCATGATGTTGCGATTCAGGTCTTTGGGATCAATGCAAATGCAGAGTTCGCCAGAGGGTTTCTTGATGCAGACCATGGAGCTGACCCAGTCTGTGGGTTCCGTGACCTTTGAGATGATGCCCTGGTCTTGGAGCTCTCGTAGCTGCGTTTTCAGATGATCCTTGAGAGGAGCCGGCACCCAGCGTGGTGCATGGATGACTGGGGTGGCATTCGGCTTGAGCAATATCTTGTAGCGATATGGGAGTGTGCCCATCCCATCAAACACACTGTGGTATTGTGAGAATGCCGTCTATCTCAGCCTGGAGATTCGCATTGGCGAGGCCGTCGCCGGTGTCGAGGACATGGCATGAACTCGCTGTACCAGATTTAGGAGTTTGCACGCGCGAGCACTGAGCAGGGATGCTTTGTCAGGCCGGACGATCTCGAATCTCAACGTCGCCTTGATTTCCTTGTGGGAGACAGCTAGCTGACATGACCCACTGGCAGCTATGACATTACCAATGTAGCCAAGGAGCTGGCAGGCTGGTGGAAGAATGCTAGGTTGGTGTCGGATGCTGTCGAGGTCCGACTATGATATGAGATTCGCAGACGCACCAGTGTCCAATTTAAATTGGATGCGAGACTGGTTGACCGTGATGACGGCACACCACTCGTCGTCAGGATCCACACTGAGGATCGAAAGGCATGGTAGAGACCAACTCGCGTGTGGTGATGATGCCCACCCAATATGGAGACTCGAAGCAGTCAGCATCTGGGTCCGTTGGGCTGTCTGGATCAGAATCCTGTATGCCTTGGTGTATGCAGTGGACACATCAGCGCTGCAGCTGGGATCACTGGCTGTTGTTCGGTGGAGCGGACCTGCAGAAGGCCACATAGTGGTCAGGCTTTCCACACTGTAGATATCGCCTGCCTTGGGCTGGACATTGCCGCTTTAAATGGGCGGAGCCACAATTCGGACACGTCATGACGCTGACGTCAGCACGTTCTGTGCGCCATCGCGCATGCGCAGTGCGGTCGGCCGACGTTCGCACATGCCCCTCAGGGTCTTCGGCCTCATCGTCCACCCAGTCATGGCGCGCATGCGTGGGGACCCGAGAAAAGCACGCGATGCAGCCACTCTCCTCGATGGTCAGACCTTGCATTTTTGCTATGGTCTGCACCCGTTCTGCCTCATGGGAGGCCAGTTTTGCAGTTTCTGCCACCCTGATGCGGGAGTAACTATTTCTGGCATGCTCATGGACAACGCACGTTTCGATGGCGACGGAGAGGGTCAACTGTTTGATTTTGAGGAGCTGCACACGCAGGGAGTCTGACTGGACCCCAAAAACGATCTGATCCCGGATCATGGAATCAGTCGTCGAGTCATAATTACATGACTGCGCTAGGATGCGGAGATGGGTCAAGAAGGATTGAAAAGGTTCATCCTTACTCTGAAGCCTCTGTTGGAAGATGTACCGTTCAAAGCTCTCATTCACCTCCAATGTCGCAGTGGCTGTCGAATTTCAGCAGAACTGTCTTGAACTTTGTCTTGTCTACACCATCGGCAAATGTAAGCGAGTTATAGATGTGGATGGCGTGATCCCCGGCAGTCGACAGGAACAGCGCGATCTTTCTGGCATCCGATGCTGCCTCTAGGTCGGAGGCCTCGATGTAGAGGAGGAACTTCTGTTTGAAGACTTTCCAGTTGACGCCGAGGTTGCCGGAGATCCGGAGTTGCGAAGAAGGCTGGATCCTTTCCATGCCGCTGGATGGCTGCTTGCTGGTCGTTGCAGATGCACTCGAGATAGGTTCGTTAGGATTAATAGCACTCTGGTACCATGATGTGTTAAGTAAGTTGGTTCACCGTTGACTGCAACTGGATGCAGTGAAACTAAAAACAGGCTTCTGACACAGGAGGTGGTCCAACACTGAACTTCCCAATTGCTGTACATAGTCTGCTGTGAGTTGACACTCTATCAATCTAACTGATAACCTCCTACTGGCTTGACCAGACTAACTCTCTGCTTCATGGTGATAGTGCTCACTGGCTTGTGCACTCTCAGGAGCTGTGTCCTAGAACATAGAACATAGGACATTACAGCGCAGTACAGGCCCTTCGGCCCTCGATGTTGCGCCGACCTGTGAAACCACTCTAAAGCCCATCTACACTATTCCCTTATCATCCATATGTCTATCCAATGACCATCTGAATGCCCTTAGTGTTGGCGAGTCCGCTACTGTTGCAGGCAGGGCATTCCACACCCTTACTACTCTCTGAGTAAAGAACCTACCTCTGGCATCTGTCCTATATCTATCTCCCCTCAATTTAAAGTTATGTCCCCTCGTGCTAGACATCACCATCCGAGGAAAAAGGCTTCCACTGTCCACCCTATCCAATCCTCTGATCATCTTGTGTGCCTCAATTAAGTCACCTCTTAACCTTCTCGCTAACGAAAACAGCCTCAAGTCCCTCAGCCTTTCCTCATAAGATCTTCCCTCCATACCAGGCAACATTCTGGTAAATCTCCTCTGCACCCTTTCCATTGCTTCCACATCCTTTCTATAATGCGACGACCAGAATTGCACGCAATACTCCAAATGCGGCCGCACCAGAGTTTTGTACAGCTGCAACATGACCTCATGGCTCCGAAACTCAATCCCTCTGCCAATAAAAGTTAACACACCATACGCCTTCTTAAAAACCCTCTCAACCTGGGTGGCAACTTTCAGGGATCTATGTACGTGGACACCAAGATCTCTCTGCTCATCCACACTGCCAAGAATCTTACCATTAGCCCAGTACTCTGTCTTCCTGTTATTCCTTCCAAAATGAATCACCTCACACTTTTCTGCATTAAACTCCATTTGCCACCTCTCAGCCCAGCGCTGCAGCTTATCTATGTCCCTCTGTAACTTGTAACATCCTTGCGCACTGTCCACAACTCCACCGACTTTAATGTCATCTGCAAATTTACTCACCCATCTTTCTACGCCCTCCTCCAGGTCATTTATAAAAATGACAAACAGCAGTGGCCCCAAAACAGATCCTTGTGGTACACCACTAGTAACTGGACTCCAGTCTGAACATTTCCCATCAACCGCCACCCTTTGTCTTCTTCCAGCTAGCCAATTTCTGATCCAAAATTTCTGTAGAGAGGGAGAGTCTTAATGCCGTGTGCTTTATAGTGGTGGTGTCCTGTCTGGTGATTGGTTGTGTCGTGTGCGTTCATTGGTTATCCTGAAAAATGAAAATCGCTTATTGTCACAAGTAGGCTTCAAATGAAGTTACTGTGAAAAGCCCCTAATCGCCACATTCGGGCGCCTGTTCGGGGAGGCTGGTACGGGAATTGAACCGTGCTGCTGGCCTGCCTTGGTCTGCTTTCAAAGCCAGCGATTTAGCCCTGTGCTAAACAGCCCCTGTCCTGACAGCCGCTGTGTGTCAATCACTGCCCGTCTGCATCTCATTATATACATGAGTGGATATTATGACAGTACTTTTTACTAAGTCCGTCAATTCCTGGAAAGTTTTTGTGTCCGGTGCCTCCGGAAAAGTGAGACTGTGCATAATGGCAAAAGCTGCCGGCCCACACGCAGTCAGCACAATGATCCATTGCTTTTTATCCGGAACTATATCGTTCGCTCTGAAAAAGTACTTCATCTGCTTTACATATTGGGCCCCGTCTTCCGCTGCAAGGTCAAAAGAATCCAACTTCCTAAATAAAGGTATTTTGCCTGTCAGTGGCTTACCCTCAATAAGCAGCTGATAATGAGCAGGTTATTTTGGGTAATTCCGTTTTCCTCGTCGCCACTGTAATAAGTCCACGGAGGCAGAGGTCCCTTCACTAGAATTCCTTTTATTAACAAAACCAACAGCCGTACGACCAGGTGCATTGAGCTTGCTGTCTACAGTGGGAGTGCAGAGGATCTGACACTCTGTTATATACAGAGAAGAGGTTCCCTGATTGGGCCACTAATCAGTGAACTCTTATTGGCCAATCTCAAAGGCCTGGTCTAAGTCATTGCACTTAAGTGTCGATGCGTTCAGGATCAAGAGGATGGCTATGTGACCATTTAAAATGGCCGCCCGCAAAGGATAATGGGAATTGTGGTCAAGTTGGGATACAGACAGTACACAGCCCCTGTGTATTGGGCAAAGGAAAACCAGACCGAACTCAAACTTGCACCTGTTAAAGGTCAATCACCGATTTTGCCAGGACAATAGACTCAAACTAAGGAATCGCAACAATAGCAGACTCACCGGCGCCGCCTCCCCTTATTTGGAAAGACATATGTACTTGGGACAATGGTAACTAGGATCCGCCCAGCTATCTAGGTTGCCGTGCCTAATTGGCCAGAATCGATCAGGGTGATCGAGACCCTATCGATCCATTGGATCCTGAGTTAACCCCGCCCAAAAGGGGAGAAGGGTAAGAGGCCCTGCGCACTAGGGATCGGTCTCTTTTGGGATCGGCCTGTGCCCACACCAACTGCAGCATAACGATCAGCCAAGTTCAAGACCCACGATCGCTACCTGAGAGAGACGAGCTGCAGCCGAGACGAACCTGACAACTTCCAGCCGACACACGTGGGGACTCAGATAAAGACCTTATCTACCAGCACCGAGCCGGTCATCCAGAAGTTAAGTAAAGGTCATCTTAGTTGATAGGTGTAGTTTAAAGTGTATCATTGCACATAGAGATAAGTCTTGTGTTTAATAATAAACTTGTCTTTTGAACTAACAAACTGGTTGTGTGGTCATGTGGTCAATACAAGAAATGTACTCGCTGCTTGTGGTTTGTAAATAAAGGTAGCAACAAAAACTTGGCAGTGCTTGTGGAGAGATCCACGCAAGCTTTCAGTCAGAGCCGACACTGACAAATTATACCATCTCCAATCTGCTTCCAGCATTCTAACTGAGCCAAAAATAGAAAATACTGGACAATCTCAGCAGGTGTGACATCTTCTGTGCAGAGAGAATGGAGCTAACATTGTCTGGATGACTCTGTCATACCCAAAACATTGGCTCCCTGCTCTCTCCACAGGTGCTGTCAGACCTGCTGAGATTGTCCAGGATTTTATGTTTTTGTTTCAGATTCCTGATCTGCAGTAATTTGCTTTTAACCTAACAGGCATCCTGGTTTGAATTACCCAACTCCATTATGATTGAGATTATTTTCATTTTCCAACATTAGATACATGTGAACGTACACATTTGGAGTAGGCCAAATGCATCATTTGAAAAGATCATGGCTGATCTGATTGTGGCTTCAACTCCACATTCCACCAACCCCCGATAGCCTTTGACTATTTGTTTGTTAAGAATTGATCTACCTCTGCATCAACAATATTCACTGACATTGCCTCCCACACTCTGGTGAAAAGTGTTCCACAAATAGATGGAGGGGTCACAGGCATTAGAGAGGGTATTAGAGGGTGGGGGGTGGGGGGAGAGATTTTGAGAGACTCACAGATCTTCCAATTACTTTTTTTCATTTTCAAATATATACAGGTTCGACCCAGGAAACCCCATCGTTCTGAACGATCTGGAGCTGAAAAAGATTGGTGACAAACACAACAAATCCCCAGCTCAAATTGCCCTGCGCTATCAGGTGCAACGTGGCGTAGTGGTTATTCCGAAGAGTTTCAATCTTGGGCGGATGAAGCAGAACAGAGAGGTTAAATATTCCTCATGGAGACATTCATTCTTTTTATTGTCTTCCACTGTTTTCACACAGATGCTCTACGGTAGGGTCTTTAACCCAGAAAAGCAGTGCAAGGCATTGGAAAAGTGAGCTTTGTAACATTACAGAAGATACAGCCTGTAGGAATGAACTCTCAAGTACCTGGAGATTATATTAACCTGAACATATTCAGGGCCAACATCCTTCATGGTGGGAGATTTACACATTACAGTTCAACCCTCCAGTGCCAGGGACCCAGGTTTGATTCTAACCTCGCGTGACTGTCTGCATGGAGTTTGCACGTTCTCCCCATGTCTGTGAGTTTCCTCCAGGTGCTCAGGTTTCCTTCCAAAGTTCAAAGATGAGCAGTTTAGGTGAATTGGCCATGATAAATTGCCCCTTAGTGTCTAAAGGCTGGGGTGGGGTTACAAGGTTGAAGCGATAGGGCGGATGAGTGGAGTGCTCTTTTGGAGGATCAGTGCAGACTCGATGTGCCAAATGGCCTCCTTCTGCACTTTAGGGATTCTATGAATCTATGTCTTCATCCTTTATCGTCCAACCAAATGATTATAATATCTCTGGATTGATGTTGTTTCTCAACTGTGTTTAGCCAGAGGGTTCAGAGTTCCATCATTCTTTATCCACTTTCAATCCCCATTGTTACAACCTCTTGTACTGAAAACACTAATCCCTGGGTCAGTCTGATCCCGTAGGAGGCATTCGACAAAACAATGATAACATTTAGATCGACAAGGTTAAGCACTGTGGTGTTGGGTGCTCTGGTGCACAGATGAGCCAACACAGTTGTATGTGGTACAACTCTATTTTATTTTAACTCTTATATACAGTTTGTTCTGGATACTCTGCACGTGCTGTCTCCCTGAGTGTGTCGTGTAACAGGTCTGTCCTTGTCCTTGTCTCCAGCTAATACTGTCCACCAAGTGTCGTGTTTGTGCTTTTATATGGTTCCTGCCTTTGTCTGTGATTGGTTGTGGTGTTGTGTGTTCTGATTTGGCTGTTGGTGTGTCTATCATGATGTGTGTGTTTGAATATCATGACAAGCACTATGTCAATAATTTGGAATTATTTTTTTCCTTTATTTTTTAACGGGATGTGTTTGTTGCTCCATTTCTCACCCATCCCTAATTGCCCTTGAACTGAGTGTTTTGCTGGACCATTTCAGCTAAGAGTCAACAACATTGCTGTGAATCTGGAATGTAGGCCAGACCGGGTAAGGAGGGCAGATTTCCTTCCCTGAAAGCAATGTTCACATGAGTGAACCAGATGGGTTTTTACAACAAATGGTGACAGTTGCCACAGTCACCATTGCTGAGACAAGTTTTATATTCCAGCTGTCAAGCTGAGATTTGAATTCTTGCTCCCATCGTCTGGCCTTACGAATAATAACCCAGTCAATGTTCCTTTTTGCCGTTATTGCCTTGAAGAGCCACGAGATCAGTTGTTTTTAAGACTGGGAAGTCTACAGTGATGTTAGAAGCTCTGCCATTTTATATTAATGACCTAGACCTGGCAATAAACAGGCAAAATTACAAAGTTTGCCCATGATATGAAACTTGGAAATGTAATGAACAGTCAGAGAGATAGTAACGGATTACAGGAGTGAAGAAGAGAGCAGACACATGGTAGATGAAATTTAACAGATGGAAGATTGATCCTAACAAAATGAATCACTTCAATCCAGAGAGGCTATATAAACTTGGTAAAATTTTAAACAAGTGCAGGAATAGTAGGTTTATTTACATAAATGCTTGTAGGTGGCAGGACCAAACTAAGGAAATTATGTTGAAAGAAAATGGCATCTTTGGCTTTATTAATAGTCAAAATATAGACCGTAATGTTAGATGTTTATAAATCACTGGTTAGGTCTCAGCTAGAGTAATGTTCAATTCTGGACACCACTTTCCAGGAAAGATATAAAGGCTTTCCAAGTACAGAACAAATTCATTAGAATGGGGGATGCGGGACTTCAATGGGAACTGGAGAGGTTCCCCAGCTCCTCCAACATCACAAACCGGCCTCCCAGAAACAAGTCCTTTAATACTCTAACTATCCTCACCTCCTATCTCCAAAAATTCCCATCTCACCATCCTGGCTGGAATCTATGATCTCCTCAAATCAGCATTTCCCTTGAACCTGCCGACAACCTAAAGTGCTGGTGCAACTGCCTCCAGATCTTCAGCGTCACCACTACCACCAGACTCCCTGAATATTTCCCCTGGGCCATGGGGAGTGGCGTTGTTGCCAATGCCCTTAATCCCAACCCCCTGCATTGATTCTCCTCCAATCTAACCCACTGGGAGCCCCCTCCCCCCTCTAAGCCAGCCCCTCACGTTCTCAGCATTCGCCACCCAGTGATAATACAATAAATTTAGGTGACCCAACCCCCATGACTGTCCTCTCAGCAATAGCAGCTTCTTAATCCTAGCCACCTTCCTGTTTATCCGCCATCATCATAAATTCGGGCCCTACCCACTGAGCCTGACCTGTCCCTATCCATTATTAGCATCAAACCACATCCCTCCCTCCCAGAACCTATACTCCCTCACGAAGAAACCTCACCCAGTATCGATCCCCTCCCCCCCCCCCCCCCCCCCCCTCCCCCATTTCCCGCCTCCTGGGCCCATTGGAACCAGGCTCCACTGCAGTCCCTCCCCCACAATATACCCTTTCACCAGCTGACTTAAGTTAGCTAGTGTGGGGGGTCCCTGCTCAGGCCTTTCCTCCCTCCCACCCAGTCCCAGGAAAAACAATCAAACATAGCTTTTCATACAAAAACATCGCTACAAAGAACAGCAACACAAAAAAACTTTTAACCTCTAAAACAGCATGAAGTACAGCTATTATTCAAAGTTACAAAGAACAGCAGCAAAAAACTTTAACCTCTTTTTGTGAGGGCCACGAAGAATCCAGCACAAGTTTCAAGGATACAAAGAAATAACATTTATTTACAATAACATATATATACACAACAGCAGCAACCTCGCTTGCTGCTTATTCCTTCCTGTAGTTCCAAACTGGCCAGCTTTATTTATACAGGAAGTCTGCTAATGATTTCTCCGCCCGCCTCATTGGCGAAGCTCATACTCCCACAGGATTGTGGGATTGTCATTGGTCCCCAGCCAATGGTAAGCAGGCAGGTTATAACATTTGGGGCAGCATGGTAGCATTGTGGATAGCACAATTGCTTCACAGCTCCAGGGTCCCAGGTTCGATTCTGGCTTGGGTCACTGTCTGTGCGGAGTCTGCACGTTCTCCCCGTGTGTGCGTGGGTTTTCACCGGGTGCTCCGGTTTCCTCCCACAGTCCAAAGATGTGCAGGTTAGGTGGATTGGCCATGATAAATTGCCCTTAGTGTCCAAAATTGCCCTTAGTGTTGGGTGGGGTTACTGGGTTATGGGGATAGGGTGGAGGTGTTGACCTTGGATGGGGTGCTCTTTCCAAGAGCCGGTGCAGACTCGATGGGCCGAATGGCTTCCTTCTGCACTGTAAATTCTATCTATGAAATCCCTGCCCCTGCAAAGTCCAAGGAATCCACCGAAGACCCTGGCGAAGGAGGGCGTCGGACTCGTTTTGCCGCAGGCCGGACACCATTTGCACGAGGCGCTGGATCGGGCGGCGTGTAACGAGACGTAGACCGGCGCTTCCGTGATGAACGGCGTAACGGTTGTACATCCACGGCCCGTGGGCCCGAGGAGTCCCCCTCTGATGCGTCCTGTGTCTCCATCTCGGAGTCGGAGTCTACTGCCTCTGTCATCTCGGCGTCTCTATCTCCACGCGGTTCTGTAACGACCTGCGTAGGCTTTGAATGAGGCACCAGAGGAAGATTGTGAGGACTACTTTCCATTGTCTCTGGTCTCTGCGGCTGTTGAAATGAGCTCCGGGGGCGGGGAATCTTTGGAAGGGATAGCCTTCTGGACCGAACGTGGTCTACATGTTTGCGCTGGAGACGACCCTGGGCTTGCACCTGGTAAGATATAGGGTCCGTTTGGCGAAAGATTACGCCAGGGACCCACTGGGTACCACCAGCAAAATTGCGAATGAACACTGGGTCACCGGGCGCAAACTGCCGAATCGGCCGATGCTGAGGAAAACCCCTGTCCCTGCCGTTCCTGTGTGCAGAGTACATTTGCGCCGATGTCCGGGAAAACCATACCAAGGCGGGTGCGAAGTCTCCGGCCCTTTGGAGTTCTGCAGTCACCGCATGGGGGTCCTATATGAAAACAACAAGCGAGCCAGTCTCGTGTCCATTGACCCGGAAGACTGCTTCTTTAGGCCTCGTTTGATGTCTGCACTGCGCGCTCTGCCAACCCATTTGAAGCCTGGTGGTAAGGGGCAGTGCGGATATGCCGTATGCTGTTCATCTTCATGAACCTCGCAAACTCCTAACTGGTGAATGGAGTGTCGTTATCCGTGACCAGCACCTCGGGGAGGCCATGTGGACTAATCCTGTTTGATCATTTGTACATTTATGATCTAGTAACCAGCCAACTAGGTGACATTTTGTTGTAAAATTTATATTTTGATATAAATTGTTGAGCAGGGCGTTGTCCCCTGCATCTTATGCACCTCTACCCATTTTGACTGGGCGTCAATTAATAAAAGGAACATGGATCCTTGAAAAGGGCCGGCGAAATCCACATGCAAGCACGCCCAAGGCCGCCCTGGCCATTCCCAGTGATGTAGGGGCGCGGCCGGCAGAAGCTTCTGATGCTCCTGGCAAATGGAGCAGCTTTGGGCCACCTTCTCAATGTCGGCGTCGAGGCCTGGCCACCAAACATAACTCCGGGCCAACATTTTCATTTTGGTCACACCTGGATGCCCATTGTGCAAGTCTCTTAGTATCAGCTCCTGTCCTTTTTCTGGGACAATCACACGCGTCCCCCACAAGACGCCGTCTTCCACGCTGAATTCTGCCAGCTTGGAGGAAAATGCCCGCAACTCTCCTGGGAGCTGTCTATGCTGCCCACCATACAGGACTGTGTCGAACCTTTGACAGGACTGGCTCCGTCTGGGTCCACTCACGGATTTGTGATGCCGTGACAGGCAAGGTGTCCATAAAATTTAGGGTTGCAAATTTGGGGGTCGACATGGGGCCTGTCAATAAAGGCAATCGGCTCAGTGCGTCGGCATTCGCTATCTGCGTTCCTGGTTTGTGCTCCAGAGAATACTCGTATGCAGCGAGCAACAAAGCCCAGCGCTGGATCGTGCAGAAGCAATGGGTGGTATTGGCTTATCCTCTCTGAAAAGTCCCAGCAGAGGCTTATGATCAGTCACGATAGTGAAGTGGCGGCCATACACGTACTGGTGGAAACGTTTCACCGCGAAGACCACTGCCAGGTCCTCCTTCTTGATCTGCGCGTACTTTGTTTCCGCTGCAGTCAATGTGCGGGAGGCAAAAGCTGTCGGCCGCTCGGCCCCGTTCCCCATCTTGTGGGACCGGACGGCCCCAATACCATACGGGGATGCATCACATGTGACGAGCAAAGGCTTCATAGTGGGTTAGTAACCCAGACGACGACAATTGTTGTTTTACCCGCCGGAAAACGGTTTCTTGCGGCTGACACCAAACCCAGGTGTGATTTTTATTTAGCAGAAGATGCAACGGGGCCAGCGTAGTTGCCAGATTGGGGAGGAACTTCCCGTAATAGATTACGAGGCCGAGAAAAGAATTAAGATGTGAAGTGTCAGTCGGGGCGGGGGCCTGTTGAATCGCGTGCACCTTCTCTGCGACGGGGTGCAGACCCTCGCGGTCCACCCGATAACCCAGGTAGACTACTTCCTTCGCCTGAAAGACGCACTTTGTGCGACATAAACGGACTCCAGCCTCCGAAAAGCGTCTAAGGACAGCCTCCATATTTTCCAAATGTTCCTGCTCTGACGTCCCTGTGATCAAAACGCCATCCAAGTAGACAGTGACACGCGGTAAACCTCTCAAAATGCCCTCCATAACGCGTTGAAAAATAGCGCAGGCAGAGGATACTCCAAAGAGCAAACGTGTATATTCATATAGGCCCCGGTGTGTATTATTCGTTACATATGGTCGGGACGCAGGGTCCAGCTCCAACTGTAGGTAGGCGTGACTCATATCTAATTTTGTGAACGAGAGTCCGCCTGCAAGTTTCGCGTAGAGATCCTCTATGCGAGGCATTGAATATTGGTCGAGTCGGGAAGCCGTATTCACTACGTTTATAGTCGCCACACAAGTGAACTGTGGCATCTGGCTTCATAACAGGTACAATTGATGCTGCCCAGTCAGCGAAGCGGAAGGGCCTGCTAATACCCAAAGTTTCCAAACGAGTGAGCTCCCCTTCTACCTTCTCGAGCAAGGCGTAAGGCACCGGGCGAGCCCAGAAATAGCGCGGCGTGGCTCCTGGTTCGACTTGGATACAGGCTACGGCTCCTTTTATTTTTCCCAAACCAGGCTGGGATACATCTGGGCATCGTCCTAGCACCTCAGTCAACCCTCCAGAAACTTTTGGAGGATGTGCTGCCACTGCAAACGCAAATGGCGCAACCAGTCCCGACCCAACAGGCTGGGCCCATGGCCGCGCACCACGATAAGTAGGAAACGCCCCTCCTGGCGTCCATAAACAACAGGGGTCATCGTAGTTCCTGCAATGTCCAATGGTTTCCCCGTGTAGGTGGCCAACCTGGCCTGTGTGTCGGTTAATGTAAGGGTCTGTATACCCTGCTTGATGCGGTCGAATGTCCTCTGGGCGATCACGGACACCGCTGCCCCGGTGTCCAGCGGGTGACCATTGACCCATACTGTCACCTTAATGGGGGCCACACGGGGAGCTGCCACACAATGCAGCTGCAGGCAGTTGTCCTCCGTCTCCGCGTCCTAGGGGGTAGTCGCCGCAGGTTCATCCACATGGAAGGTACGGCCCCTGGGCTGGTCCCAGTTTCGGTCGGAATGCCGGAGCCTCTGGTGCCACCAGGATTGGCGTCCGCGACAGGGTCGCCGCCTACAATTCTTACACGGACATGGCTCCTCATCCATTGGTTCTGGAGAAGGCTCCCTTCGCGGAGGAATGACCGACGTCCACTGGCGTCGTTCCGGATGTTGTCTCGCCCTTGGTACCGCAGGAGTGCGGGGGGACGTTTACGGACGGAAAGGGTTGCGCCACAAGGCATGCACTTCCATTCCCTGTATCTCCTGCACTCCTCGTTCTGCGCTCTCTCGGGACAATACTATTTGAATGGCCTGTTGAAACGTCAATGTTGGCTGAGCTAACAATTTTCTCTGGGTGGCCGCATTGTTAGTACCGCAAACCAAACGGTCACGTAACATTTCTGACAAGGTCTCACCATAGTCACAGTACTCCGCAATCCTGCGTAGCCTGGATAGAAAGTCGGCAAGGGATTCTCCTTGGGTCCTCTTAGCGGTGTAAACCGGTAATGTTGGACTATCGTGGACGGGGTTGGGTTAAAATGCTGCCCCACTAAATTCACAAGTTCATCAAACGTTTTGGTGTCCGGCGCAACTGGGTACGTAAGGCTCCTAATCATCCCAAACTTATGCGGGCCGCAGGCGGTGAGCAATATGACCACATGGCGCTCGTTTTCGGTGATATTGTTTGCCTGGAAATAGTAACGCATCCATTGTGCATACTGGTTCCAGCTTTCCAGCGCAGCATCAAAGACATCCAAACGTCCGTACAGAGGCATGGTGCAATAGAAAACAACTTCCAACCTGTATCCAACAAAAATACAGGGAGATGGCTTCAGCACTGTAGACAGCTATTCACTTTAACCCTCGTCGCCAGTTTTGTGAGGGCCACGAAGAATCCAGCACGAGTTTCAAGGATACAAAGAAAGAACATTTATTTACAATAATATAAGCAACCTCACTTGCTGCTTACTCCTTCCTGCTGGTTCCAAATTGGCCAGCTTTACTTATACAGGGAGTCTGCTGATACTCCCACTGGATTGTGGAAGCTCATACTCCCACAGGATTGTGGGATTGTCATTAGTCCCCAGCCAATGGTAAGCAGGCAGGTTCTAACACCTCTATAACAGCATGAAGTACGAATATTATTCAAAGCTACAAAGAACAGCAACAAACAACAAAAAAGAACTTTTAACCTCTAACAGCATGAAGTAAGACCATTATCAAAGTAACAAAGAACAGCAACAAAAAACTTTGACCTCTATAACAGCATGAAGAAAGTACATTATTCTAAGTTACATATATACATTCTCCCGCTCTTTACTTCCGCCCCAAGCCTTCTGCCTTCATAAATGCCTCCGCCGCCTCCACCATCTCAAAATAAAAGTGTCAGTAGTTGTAGGTCACCCTTGGCTTTGCTGGATACACAACTCCAAACCGCACTCCACTGTCGTACAATGCCGCCTTCACTCGACTGAAAGCCCCTCGCTGCTTTGCCAGTTCCACCGTCAAGTCCTGATAAATGCGAACCTTGGCACCAACCCACTGTACCTACTCATAAATAAAGTTAATTAAACAGATTACTTGTTTACCTGTGTAGAAACTTTTGGTAGAGATGCTTTCAAGAGCAGATCCAATTCACTTCTGTCTGGTCAGACTGCTGTTCAACTTTAAATCTTATAACAGACTGCAAAACTACAGACAGACCTGGCTCTTTCCATTAATTACATCATCTGATTCCATTAAGATCCACAACCAGCATAGCCAGGACTAAATACAATCACCCATAAATTATCTACGCTCCAGGGAATGATCCAAAATATAAGCAATGTCCCATTAGCCCTTCATCTGTTATCAAGTAAGTGGTTGGAATGAATGATTACCTCACTCTTACAAAACCTTATTTATAGCTTTAGCAGACACACTGCCTATGTGTATTTTAAACCAGGGTTTTTAATGACATGAAATATATAACAATTTCTACATTCATCATGCATAGGCACAATGGAGCCAATGACCACCATATCATAGAATTGAATCTTAGAATCCCTACAGTGCAGAAGGAGGCCATTCAGCCCACTTCCCTGCCCTTTTCCTACAGCCCCTTAATCTAACCTACACATCCCTGGACACTAAGGAGCAATTTACCATGGCCAATCCACCTAACCTGTACATCTTTGGACTGTGGGAGGAAACCGGAGCATCTGGAGGAAACCATGGGGAGAAAGTTTAAACTCCACACAGACAGTCACCCGAGGCTGGAATTGAACCAGGATCCCTGGCACTGAGAGGCAGCCATGCTAACCACTGTGCCGCCAGTATGTGCTGTGTCATTCCAGTTTCCCAACAAGGGGAAGTTATATGTTGCTGTGTCACTGAAGTACAGCTTGAGTTGATCCTATGTCCAAGTATTGCTGTGAAATAAATGCTGTAGTTTCCAAATTAGGACCTGACAGAATCTATTTTTCTACAATTGCAGATCTTTGACTTCCAGCTAACTGATGAAGAGATGAAAGCGATTGATGGGATAAACAGAAACTGCCGATACATAACGATGAAACAGTAAGTAATACACAACTGAGTCAATTCCTGTGGGATGTCCCTTACCATTGGAAGGAATATAGTTTAGTTGGTCCCTGATAGTGTTCACAACATTGGGAGCTTGCAAAGGATGACAGTTTTTCCATATCTTCTCCCTGTTGGACATCCTGAAGTTGCTAAGTTGTTCTGAAGTGTGGATTTCAGTGTTACTGTCTCTATTCACTTTGGCAATGTGAAAGTATTCGTCGTACTGTCCATTTCCTCTGCTGGAGTCTCAGAAACCTTTCCCCCAATACTTGGAACACTCGGAGGTTAAGCACATACAGTGTGGCAAGAAACGTTCTGCAAAGTTTGGATTTGTTTATTGTCACGTGTACCGAGGTACAGTGAAAAGTATTTTTTTGTTAGAAGCTCAAACAGATCATTTAGTACACGAAAATACAATGAAAAGAAAATACATAATAGGTCAACATAAGGTTCACAAGAGACACCGACATCGGGCGAAGCATACAGGAGTGTAGTATTAATCAGGTCCGTCCATAAGAGGGTTGTTTAGGAGTCTGGTAACAGCACGGAAGAAGCTGTTTTTGAATATGTTCATGCGTTTTTTCAGACTTTTGTATCTCCTGCCCAACGGAAGAAGTTGGAAGAGTGAGTAAGCCGGGTGGAGGGGTATTTGATTATGCTGCCTGCTTTCCCCAGGCAGCCGGAGGTGTAGATAGAGTCAATGGATGGGAGGCAGGTTCGTGTGATGGACTGGGCTGTGTTCACTACTCTCTGAAGTTTCTTGCGGTCTTGGACCAAGCAGTTGCCATACCAGGCTGTGATGCAGCCAGATAGGGTGCTTTCTGTGTTGCATCTGTAAAAGTTGGTAAGAGTCAGTGTGGACATGCTGAATTTCCTTAGTTGCCTGAGGAAGTATAAGCACTGTTGTGCTTTCGTGGTGGTAGCGTTGATGTGGGTGGACCTGGTCAGATTTTTGGTGATGTACACCCCGAGGAATTTGAAGCTGTTAACCATCTTCACCTCGGCCCCGTTGATGCTGACAGGGGTGTGTACAGTACTTTGCTTCCTGAAGTCAATAACCAGCTCTTTAGTTTTGCTGGCATTGAGGGACAGATTGTTGTCATTGCACCACTCCACTAGGTTCAGTGGTGTTCCGCAGGGATCAGTGCTGGGACCTTTGCTGTTTGTAGTATATATAAATGATTTGGAGGATAATGTAACTGGTCTGATTAGTAAGTTTGCAGACAACACAAAGGTTGGTGGAATTGCGGATAGCGATGAGGACTGTCAGAGGATACAGCAGGATTTAGATTGTTTGGAGACTTGGGCGGAGAGATGGCAGATGGAGTTTATTCCGGACAAATGTGAGGTAATGCATTTTGGAAGGTCTAATGCAGGTACAAAGAACAAAGAAATGTACAGCACAGGAACAGGCCCTTCGGCCCTCCAAGCCCATGCTCCCCGGCTAAACTACAATCTTCTACACTTCCTGGGTCCATATCCCTCTATTCCCATCCTATTCATGTATTTGTCAAGATGCCCCTTAAATGTCACTATCGTCCCTGCTTCCACCACCTCCTCCGGAAGCGGGTTCCAGGCACCCACTACCCTCTGCGTAAAAAACGTGCCTCGTACATCTACTCTAAACCTTGCCCCTCTCACCTTAAACCTATGCCCCCTAGTAATTGACCCCTCTACCCCGGGGAAAAGCCTCTGACTATCCACTCTGTTTCTGCCCCTCATAATTTTGTAGACCTTTATCAGGTCGCCCCTCAACCTCCTTCGTTCCAGTGAGAACAAACCGAGTTTATTCAACCGCTCCTCATAGCTAATGCCCTCCATACCAGGCAACATTCTGGTAAATCTCTTCTGAACCCTCTCGAAAGCCTCCACATCCTTCTGGTAGTGTGGCAACCAGAATTGAACACTACACTCCAAGTTTGGCCGAACTAAGCTTCTATACAGCTGCAACATGACTTGCCAATTCTTATACTCAATGCCCCAGCCAATGAGGGCAAGCATGCTGTATGCCTTCTTGACTATCTTCTCCACCTGTGTTACCCCTTTCAGTGACCTACGGACCTGTACTCCTAGATCTCTCTGACTTTCAATACTCTTGAGGGTTCTACCATTCACTGTATATTCCCTACCTGCATTAGACCTTCCAAAATGCATTACCTCACATTTGTCCGGATTAAACTCCATCTGCCATCTCTCTACCCAAGTCTCCAAACAATCTAAATCCTGCTGTATCCTCTGACAGTCCTCATCGCTATCCGCAATTCCACCAACCTTTGTGTCGTCTGCAAACTTACTAATCAGACCAGTTGCATTTTCCTCCAAATCATTTATATACACTACAAACGGCAAAGGTCCCAGCACTGATCCCTGTGGAACACCACTGGTCACAGCCCTCCAATTAGAAAAGCATCCTTCCATTGCTACTCTCTGCCTTCTATGACCTAGCCAGTTCTGTATCCACCTTGCCAGCTCACCCCTGATCCCGTGTGACTTCACCTTTTGTACTAGTCTACCATGCGGGACCTTGTCAAAGGCCTTACTGAAGTCCCTATAGACAACATCCACTGCCCTACCTGCATCAATCATCTTAGTGACCTCCTCGAAAAACTCTATCAAGTTAGTGAGACACGACCTCCCCTTCACAAAACCATGCTGCCTCTCACTAATACGTCCATTTGCTTCCAAATGGGAGTTGATCCTGTCTCGAACAATTCTCTCCAGTAATTTCCCTACCACTGAAGTAACGCTCACCGGCCTGTAGTTCCCTGGATTATCCTTGCTACCCTTCTTAAACAGAGGAACAACATTGGCTATTCTCCAGTCCTCCGGGACATCCCCTGAAGACAGTGAGGGTCCAAAGATTTCTGTCAAGGCCTCAGCAATTTCCTCTCCAGCCTCCTTCAGTATTCTGGGGTAAATCCCATCAGGCCCTGGGGACTTATCTACCTTAATATTTTTTAAGACACCCAACACCTCGTCTTTTTGGATCTCAATGTGACCCACACTTGGAGTATAGTGTTCAATTCTGGTCGCCACACTACCAGAAGGATGTGGAGGCTTTAGAGAGGGTGCAGAAGAGATTTACTAGAATGTTGTCTGGTATGGAGGGCATTAGATATGAGGAGCGGTTGAATAAACTCGGTTTGTTCTCACTGGAACAACGGAGGTTGAGGGGCGACCTGATAGAGGTCTACACACCCTTCTCCAGACTCTACCAATTTCTTCTCTTTGGTGAATACTGATGCAAAGTATTCATTTAGTACCTCACCCATTTCCTCTGGCTCCACACATAGATTCCCTTGCCTATCCTTCAGTGGGCCAACCCTTTTCCTGGCTACCCTCTTGCTTTTTATCTACGTGTAAAAAGCCTTGGGATTTTCCTTCACCCTATTTGCCAATGACTTTTCGTGACCCCTTCTAGCCCTCCTGACTCCTTGCTTAAGTTCCTTCCTACTTTCCTTATATTCCACGCAGGCTTCGTCTGTTCCCAGTCTTTTAGCCCTGACAAATGCCTCCTTTTTCTTTTTGACGAGGCCTACAATATCTCTCGTTATCCAAGGTTCCCGAAAATTGCCATATTTATCCTTCTTCCTCACAGGAACATGCCGGTCCTGAATTCCTTTCAACTGGCACTTGGAAGCCTCCCACATGTCAGATGTTGATTTGCCTTCAAACATCCGCCCCCAATCTATGTTCTTCAGTTCCTGCCTAATATTGTTATAATTAGCCTACCCCCAATTTAGCACATTCATCCTAGGACGACTCTTATCCTTGTCCACCAGCACTTTAAAACTTACTGAATTGTGGTCACTGTTACCGAAATGCTCCCCTACTGAAACATCTACCACCCGGCCGGGCTCATTCCCCAATACCAGGTCCAGTGCCGGTAGGGAATATACAGTGAATGGTAGAACACTCAAGAGTATTGAAAGTCAGAGAGATCTATGAGTACAGGTCCACAGGTCACTGCAAGGGGCAACACAGGTGGAGAAGGTAGTCAAGAAGGCATATGGCATGCTTGGCTTCATTGGCCGGGGCATTGAGTATAAGAATTGGCAAGTCACCTTCCAGCTGTATAGAATGTTAGTTAGGCCACACTTGGAGTATAGTGTTCAATTCTGGTCGCCACACTACCAGAAGGATGTGGAGGCTTTAGAGAGGGTGCAGAAGAGATTTACTAGAATGTTGTCTGGTATGGAGGGCATTAGATATGAGGAGCGGTTGAATAAACTCGGTTTGTTCTCACTGGAACAACGGAGGTTGAGGGGCGACCTGATAGAGGTCTACAAAATTATGAGGGGCATAGACCGAATGGATAGTCAGAGGCTTTTCCCCGGGGTAGAGGGGTCAATTACTAGGGGGCATAGGTTTAAGGTGAGAGGGGCAAGGTTTAGAGTAGATGTACAAGGCAAGTTTTTTACACAGAGGGTAGTGGGTGCCTGGAACTCGCTACCGGAGGAGGTGGTGGAAGCAGGGACGATAGTGACATTTAAGGGTCATCTTGACAAATACATGAATAGGATGGGAATAGAGGGATACGGACACAGGAAGTGTAGAAGATTGTAGTTCCAGGATAGTTGCCTGTTATTCTTTCCAAGGGCCGGTGCAGACTCAATGGGCTGAATGGCCTCCTTCACTGGAAGTTATATGATTCTATGATTCTTTTTTGTGCTAATTTCAGAAAACAGTTATTGTGATCTATCCCTTATTGCGCTCCACATAGACGCACAATCCCATCATCCCAAATTTGTCAAACTTAATTTGTTCACAATGCCCAACAAATGGACTACCATGACCCTAAATTTCAAATTCCTTCAGTGTCTTCCTTTGATATGTGAAGATGAGATGACTGAGAAGATTTGCTAGAATTGTCCCCAATCAAGAGGGGCCTGGATAGAGTAGATAGAACAACAACAAAGAACAAAGAAATGTACAGCACAGGAACAGGTGCTTCGGCCCTCCAAGCCCGTGCCGACCATGCTGCCCGACTAAACTACAATCTTCTACACTTCCTGGGTCCGTATCCTTCTATTCCCATCCCATTCATATATTTGTCAAGATGCCCCTTAAATGTCCCTATCGTCCCTGCTTCCACCACCTCCTCCGGTAGCGAGTTCCAGGCACCCACTACCCTCTGCGTAAAAAACTTGCCTCGTACATCTACTCTAAACCTTGCCCCTCTCACCTTAAACCTATGCCCCCTAGTAATTGACCCCTCTACCCTGGGGAAAAGCCTCTGACTATCCACTCTGTCTATGCCCCTCATAATTTTGTATACCTCTATCAGGTCTCCCCTCAACCTCCTTCGTTCCAGTGAGAACAAACCGAGTTTATTCAATCGCTCCTCATAGCTAATGCCCTCCATACCAGGCAACATTCTGGTAAATCTCTTCTGCACCCTCTCTAAAGCCTCCACATCCTTCTGGTAGTGTGGCGACCAGAATTGAACACTATACTCCAAGTGTGGCCTAACTAAGGTTCTATACAGCTGCAACATGACTTGCCAATTCTTATACTCAATGCCCCGGCCAATGAAGGCAAGCATGCCGTATGCCTTCTTGACTACCTTCTCCACCTGTGTTGCCCCTTTCAATGACCTGTGGACCTGTACTCCTAGATCTCTTTGACTTTCAATACTCTTGAGGGTTCTACCATTCACTGTATATTCCCTACCTGCATTAGACCTTCCAAAATGCATTACCTCACATTTGTCCGGATTAAACTCCATCTGCCATCTCTCCGCCCAAGTCTCCAGACAATCTAAATCCTGCTGTATCCTCCGACAGTCCTCATCGCTATCCGCAATTCCACCAACCTTTGTGTCGTCTGCAAACTTACTAATCAGACCAGTTACATTTTCCTCCAAATCATTTATATATACTACAAAGAGCAAAGGTCCCAGCACTGATCCCTGTGGAACACCACTGGTCACAGCCCTCCAATTAGAAAAGCATCCCTCCATTGCTACTCTCTGCCTTCTATGTCCTAGCGAGTTCTGTATCCATCGGGATAAACTGTTCCTATTGGCAGACGGATTGAGGATCAGACGACAGTGGTTCATGGTGAATGGTGGTTAAGATAGTTTTTTTTTAATGCAGTGAGTGTTCAGTCAATGGGATTGTTGCTCTCGTTGGTGGTCTCTAAATATGGCGGTCAATATGGTCGCCTTCCTTAATTCTAATTACGTTTGCCTTGGAGTCGCCAGGTATCTTTCGATACCGCCACAAGGTTCAAACCCGAATACTGATCAAAGAGTCGGTACACCAGTTAGTTAGTTCAAAGTCAATACTATTTATTTACATACACAGCAATATCTACTCATGCACGAAATACTACAGACTAAACTATCACTACTGCTAAAGCCTATACTTGGCTTTGGGCGCCCACTCAGTCAGAGGAATAATGGCCGTTGTTCGGTTCTGAGGCTGCTGGGGTCGAAGTGGTAGAGGGGAACAGCTAAGGTCTTCCATCTGGTAGCGAGCGTTGACCTTGGACTCACTTCTGGTGTAGCTGGTGGAAGGGTCTCTCTGCTGTGAGAGCTGATTCCAAGAGAGCGATTCTCTCTTGGGGCCTTCTTATACCCGAAGGGGCTTCGTGTGCTTTTGGGCGGGCCTTGAACTTGGCCCCAATCAATTGGGCCATTTCTTGATCATTCGCATTGATCCTGACCAATAAAGGGGTGGGTGCCCTGATGGCTGGGCCTGCTTTGTTTTCTGCTTTCGGTTTGGGGAACTGGCGCCGCGAGATCTGGGGCCAGATCGGTTACTTAAGTATCTTCCTTTGTTCCTGGAGATGGGCCATCCATATGCTAATGGGCCTACAGTTTCAATCTTGTCTGGGAGCTGTTTCTCCAATATGCAGACAGGCTCTGTGCCTGCTTGCTTTCTTAACATTGTCCATTTTTCCCTGCAATCTTTGCAAATGTCCATTTTGTATTCTGGAAGTGGCCATCCCAGATGGCTACAGGATGCACCGCCTGAGAGTGCCTGATTCAATCAAGGCTCTCAAAATTAAATTAGAATGCAGTGGATGTTCAGTCAATGGGATGCACCGTCTGAGAGTGTGATGGAGCCAGATTCAATCAAGGCTCTCAAAATGAAATTAGATGGTATCTGTAGAGAAGCAGGACTAGGTGAGTTGCTCTTGCAAATAACATGACCTCCTTCTATGCTGTAACCATTCTATAATACTGCAGTGAAAAACTCACCTCCTGACTCCCTAAAGTCTGTCACAAGAAGGCACAAGTGCGATGGAATACTCTCCACTTGCATGGGTGAGTGCAGCTCAAGAGCTAAAGAGCTCAGCACCAACCAGGATGTAGCAGCCCACTTGACTGGCACTCCATACACCACCTTCAACATCCACTCTCTCCATCACTGACGCACAAAAGCAGCAGTGTGCACCATCTACAATATGCACTGCAGCAACTTACCAAGGTTCTTTCAACAGCACCTTCCAGACCCATGACCTCTACCACCTAGAAGGACAAGGTCAGCAGATACCTGGGAACATCACCACCTGGAGGTTCAGCTCCAAACCACACAATGTACTGACTTGGAAATATGTCACCGTTTCTTCACTGTTGCTGGGTCAATATTCTGGAATTGTCTCCCTAACAGCACTGTGGATGTACTTACACTTCGGGAACTGCAGCGGTTCAAGAAGGCAGCTCACCACCGCCTCCTCAAGGGCAATTAAGGATCAATGTCCTAGGCAGTGACACCAACATGCATTGAAAACTTTTCGATATTCCTTCTGATTCCATATCAATAAATGGATTTTGCATTTTTTGTGAGCAAGAGTTCATTTTTACAGTCTCACATGCAGCATCTTATCTGAGGGTAGTATGAATCAGAGGGTGTAACTCTGAATTCCACGTGCTAAATGTACTGAATAAACTAACCGTCCACATATTATTCAATACACTTCTGAAAAACTGCCTGATAATCTTTATTAGTGTCACAAGTCGGCTTACATGAACACTGCAATGAATTTACTGTCTAAATAATGACTCTGATTTTGGTGGGCATAGGGAGAGTGCTGCAGGTTTGGGGCATGTAAAGCCATATGGGAGGCCGGGGTGGCCTTCCTGCCAAAACTGACACTTTGCCAGTGGTGGGAAAAGGGCAGGTGGTCCCCCCCCCCCATCCGGGGGTCCCTGTGGACCTTGGAGGGTCCCCTTGCACTCTGCCTGCCCACAAACCCACCCTAGTGGCAAGAGCAATCTGAAGATTCCCTCCTCACCCTAATACCTAAGCTCTTCCACCCTATCCCACTTTATGGGACCTGTAATAACCTGCGTGGGACACATGGGGCGGGTTTGATTGTTTTCCTCATGTGGTTCGAGGAATATGAATTCCCCCTCTAACTACGGAGCTGATAAACGATGTTGAATAAAAGGTCAGCCAGATAGGAACCGACTGACAGAGAGAGCGGACCAGATGAGGTGCAACGTTTTCATTTGTTCACTCTTCTGACTTCCTTCGCCTTTATTAAAGGACCTTCCTGATTGGCCCTCTGAGCCCAAGCTCACTTGCCTTCCTTGCATGGCCTTCTCTACCCAACCAGTTGCAGTTCCAGTAGTGGCCACTGCTCCCAGTGGTGCTGCTGGACAGAAAGATTGCTAGGCAATTGGATGATCAGCAGCTCTTGGGGGCAGGGGGTGGGAGGTAGTGGTGGGGGGACCTTGGGGAGGAAGCCCGAACTGCAGGCAATTATTTGCCTGAGGAAATAGCTGCCATGACTGTCTGAGACTGGGTTGCTCCTGACTTTCTAGTGGATAGGACAACTACAGCGCCATAAAATCCAATAAAAAGCCATTTTAATTTACAAATCCTAAGTAAATGAACAGAATCACAGTCTGAGCAAATCTCACCTTCTTTCATTTAGTTCTCATCCACAGAGGTAAAGTGCATCAGGGGTAAACCATAGCTTTTCTGGCGAGAAGAACCGATCAGCGTCGACCTTTAAATCTCCTCGTCTATGCTTCTCTGCCACCTTTTATAGACGAGCTCTGGTCATCATGAATTTCTTTCAGTGCAGGAAACCAAGGTTGACCACTGACCTCGCCACTCTTCTGTGGAATTCAGCCAATTGAGTCAATAATCAAATCAGACCGCAGCATCTTCAAATCCATCCCGTGCTGAGCTGCAATAGACAGGCCATTTTAGCAGAAAGGAACCATAAGACCATTGGAAGTTGGAGCAGAAGTAGGCCACTCGACTCATAGAGTCTGCTCCACCACTCAGTGAGATTATGAATGGTCTGATTTCCACTTTCCCGCCTTATCCCCAAACCCTTGATTACCTACTGATTAAAAATCGGTCTATCTCACCAATTACTGAGATTTTGAATGTATCAAGCATTTTGGATGGAAGTGTTGCCTGAATCTAATCTCATCCAATCTGAAGCTGCTGTAAAGTGGGTGTAGGTGTGAGGATGGAACCAATTCAGCTTTGACTTAAACCTCTCCACCTAAAGGGAAATTTCAATCATTTTAAGTTTCTTTACGTTCATGTTTTTTGTTCCATCTTAGGTTTGCTGACCATCCCAAGTATCCATTCCATGATGAATATTGATGAGATCGGCAAGTGGGGGAATAGTGTCTCAAAGAGGATGCAACTTTCCAAATGGGACATGTCAGGATCAAAACTTAGTCTCAACGGAGCAGATATGTTACTTGGATAAATAAAGTCTGAGCATTATTCAACATTTCATGTTGTTTGATGACCGAATATTTTGCCATGCTTCTCTCTTTCTCCTTTTCCACTTTCCTCCCTCTTCTAAATATTCTCTGTTCTTTTTCTGCTCTCCCACCCTGACTGTGTAGGTGGCCTTGTGGTGCAGTGGGTAGAGTTCAGGGGCTGGAGTCTCCATTTTGGAGACAAAGTCCCCATGCCGGCGTGCAAACGGTGGTCTTTTATGCCAGGAAGACTGGCGCAAAACGGCCACTGATTCCCCATTTTACTGAGGTCTAGCAGGGAGGTGGCACAGCTCTAGCTGCCGATAAGACCCTGGGCATTTCCGGTTCCATGACCTCACATGCGCACGGCGGCGGCCTGCAGCGGCTGCGCTGTGCTTCATGGCAGACTCAGCACGCAGACCCGGACCGCAAAAGTAGTGCCCCCTTCGGCTGCACGCGCGCCCCGTACCGCCCGCCCACAGTGCCCCCAGCCCCGAATTAAGCCCCCTCTGCCCGCGGATCGGCCCTCCCCTGACTGTGGCAGTGCCGGACTGAGTGCGCAGCCGACACGCGAGGTTCCCGGACAGTGTGAGCACATGTAACCAACGCCGTCAGGAACTCAGCTGGTCGGGGACGGAGCATCGCGGGGCAGGCCTCAGGCAATGGCCTGAGGCTGTGGATAATCGATGTGGCGTACACCTTTTCAAGGGTGGAGAATATAAAAAACGGCGCCGCTCTCGATATTTGCATCAAAACAGATTCTCTGCCCCATCGCCGAACACGATTTCAGCATCGGGGAGTGGGGAATCGAGCTCCCCTGCCTCTGAACCAAGAAACTCTGGGTCCGAGTCCCACCCAGGCCACAGTCAAACAGGTTGAGTATCAACGGCAAATGCTCCCAAACATGCCAATGGCTGATGGTAAGACCAGGATAGACTCCTGTTCAGCCATATTTGATGTGGAGTAGAGCCCCTCAGTTATAAGCCGATGGTGACAAAACTAGCAACCTTTTCCAGAACGACTCCGGTTATGGAATCAAATGAAAGTCTGCCTTATGCACAACTAAGTGTGGGAAGAGAAACAACGACAACCCTGACCGTGTTCGATCTTATTGTGGTGCATTCATATGGACCTCAGAAGACCCCCTTGGCACCTGATCCAAATAGAACATAGAACGATACAGCACAGTACAGGCCCTTCGGCCCACGATGTTGCACCGACATGGGAAGTCAAAAAACAAAAGCCATCTAACCTACACTATGCCATTATCATCCATATGTTTATCCAATAAACTTTTAAATGCCCTCAATGTTGGCGAGTTCACTACTGTTGCAGGTTGGGCATTCCACGGCCTCACCACTCTTTGCGTAAAGAACCTACCTCTGACCTCTGTCCTATATCTATTACCCCTCAGTTTAAGGCTATGTCCCCTCGTGCCAGCCATTTCCATCCACGGGCGAAGGCTCTCACTGTCCACCCTATCTAACCCTCTGATCATTTTGTATGCCTCTATTAAGTCTCCTCTTAACCTTCTTCTCTCTAACGAAAACAACCTCAAGTCCATCAGCCTTTCCTCATAAGATTTTCCCTCCATACCAGGCAACATCCTGGTAAATCTCCTCTGCACCCGTTCCAAAGCTTCCACGTCCTTCCTATAATGAGGTCACCAGAACTGTACGCAATACTCCAAATGCGGCCGTACCAGAGTTTTGTACAGCTGCAACATGACCTCATGACTCCGGAACTCAATCCCTCTACCAATAAAGGCCAACACACCATAGGCCTTCTTCACAACCCTATCAACCTGGGTGGCAACTTTCAGGGATCTATGTACATGGACACCGAGATCCCTCTGCTCATCCACACTTCCAAGAATTTTACCATTAGCCAAATATTCCTCATTCCTGTTATTCCTTCCAAAGTGAATCACCTCACACTTCTCTACATTAAACTCCATTTGCCACCTCTCAGCCCAGCTCTGCAGCTTATCTATGTCCCTCTGTAACCTGCAACATCCTTCCGCACTGTCGACAACACCACCGACTTTTGTGTCATCTGCAAATTTACTCACCCACCCTTCTGCGCCCTCCTCTAGGTCATTGATAAAAATGACAAACAGCAACGGCCCCAGAACAGGTCCTTGTGGTACGCCACTTGTAACTGAATTCTGAACATTTCCCATCAACCACCACCCTCTGTCTTCTTTCCGCTAGCCAATTTCTGATCCACATCTCTAAATCACCCTCAATCCCTAGCCTCCGTATTTTCTGCAATAGCCTACCGTGGGGAACCTTATCAAACGCTTTACTGAAATCCATATACACCACATCAACTGCTCTACCTTCGTCTCCCTCTTCAGTCACCTTCTCAAAGAACTCGATAAGGTTTGTGAGGCATGACCTACCCTTCACAAAGCCATGCTGACTATCCCTAATATTATTCCTATCTAGATGATTATAAATCTTGTCTCTTATAATCCCCTCTAAGACTTTACCCACAACAGACGTGAGGCTCACCGGTCTATAGTTGCCGGGGTTGTCTCTACTCCCCTTCTTGAACAAAGGGACCACATTTGCTATCCTCCAGTCCTCTGGCACTATTCCTGTAGCCAATGATGACATAAAAATCAAAGCCAAAGGCTCAGCAATCTCTTCCCTGGCTTCCCAGAGAATCCTAGGATAAATCCCATCAGGCCCCGGGGACCTATCTATTTTCAGCCTGTCCAGAATTGCCAACACCTTCCCTACGTACCTCAATGCCATCTATTCTAATAGCCTGGGTCTCAGCATTCTCCTCCACAACATTCTCTGGTTCAGTTATACATTGAAACAGAAGTATAACAGGGTAAAATGCAGCCAAATTCTACTGTCATGGACAGAATGAATGTGCTCTGCTAATGCCGGTAATCAGTTTGTTTTGAAAAGAAAGAGGTGTGTCCTTCCTGCTTCTTTCAGTGTGTATCCCAATTTAATAATTCAGCAGCAAGCTTTCATGAGTTTTAAAATGATGGCTATTTATATTCTCACAACCTAACCCAACTTAAAGTAGCGTCACACACTCAGTCACATGCACACAAGTGCGTGCATGCACAAATGCATACACTTGCACAGATGCCTCACACACACACAACACACACAGATAAAGATGGGATACAGATCAAGCTAATTCACTTTTATAAATTACAGTTAATTCAGTCTCTGATTTTATGATCGCCGATCTCCAATGTGGCAATCGTTTTGATGTTTATTGTGAGGCTTTGTGGCGAAATGGTCAGAAATGCGTAATGGGCTGCGAGTAAATTAATAAATTATATTGCAGTGCACGTCATTCTGACGTTTTTGCCAATTGACTTGAATCTTGCCCTTTTGTTACTCATTATCCCACACTGAGGAGAATTTTCCCATTCCTCCTGCACTTGGTTTCATTTCGGGTGGCAGCAGTGATTCCAGTGGGAGGCTGTAGCCACCTAAAATGGCTGATTCCCTATTAATTTGGCCAAAACCCGATTTAAAATGGCTAACCGAAAAGGCTGATGGGAAAAGCAGCCAACAGGACACAAACGGACAGCTGCAGACAGAATAGAGTATTCGGCTCTGGGGAAGTCGGCCCAGATCGATATTCAAGACCATGAGCAGCACATCAACCCAGACATCTGCAGTTTAATCGGCTATCCCCGGGAACAATTGCAACATATTAGCAATTGAATGCCGGGCCAGACCTGTCGGCGCCTGCAGTGGCCGAAACAAAGACAGGTGAACGACCACCCCCCGATCGAGGAATCACCCCGTTATTGGATATATCGTTCCCAGTGATTGGGAACAAGTCCAATCACTTGGGACTCAGGGTCAAGGGCCGCCCCGAGAGGCAGGAAGCCATGGGACCCTAAAAAGGGAGGGGCCAAGTTCAGATTGCGCTCTCTCTCCCTTCTTCTCCTGCTCGAGACCTTCGCAAGAACATCAACCAGAAACTGTAAGTTTGACTCCAGCGATCGCTACCCAATAAAGACTCCTAGCCATCGACCTGTATCAGCCTTTTTGAATCCCGCGGACCAGATCCGATTCGATAAGCCATTCGTTTCCCTGACCTGGTGGGCCCTTCCTAAAGTTAAGTATTGGCCAGTAGTGGTAGGTTTCTATATAGATAGTAGGATTATTGTGTAAGCATTACTTATATATAATAAATGACCGTTGATTTCAATCTTACTAAGTGGTGTGCTGACTTATTAATCATAACTCGAGCTTGAACCACGTGGCGGTATCAGAAAGATACCTGGCGACTTGTGAGCAAAGGTGACATAATCAGAGGTAATAAAACTAAGGCTAAAAAGAGCAACAAGGCAAAAAGTAGGAATTACACCTGTGAAAACAATTTGGTACTCTCCCGATGGTGGGTCATTTTTCCCACTGCCAAGTGACATGAACACCATTTGTATTAATTATCATCTCATGAATGTTCATTGAAACAGCTGCTCTCTGAAATCTCTTGTTCTTTGCTGATGATGTCCAAGGTCAAGGACACCACCGTGCTGTGGAACTCATGCATGTCTCCACTTCACTTTCTTTTAAAAAAAATATGTTTATTCAACATTTTCAACAATTTTCAACCAGACACTGGAAAGAAAGAAAGAAAAACAAAATTGTACATAGGAAATCAAACAAGGATACATTAACCCCATTTAACCAATAACTACAAAAGTGGGGAAAACACCCCCTTTTAACAAAAACATGAACCAAACCTTCCCCCCCCCCCCCCTGGGTTGCTGCTGTTTCGACCTCCACCTAGCATTCCGCGAGAAAGTCTAGGCACGGTTGCCTGGAGAACCCCTGCACAGACACTCGCAAGGCAAACTTATTCTGATACAACTTAATGAATCCTGCCATGTCATTGATCCAAGCTTCCACGCTCGGGGGCTTTGCATCTCTCCGCATTAGTAGGATCCTCCACCGGGCTACCAGGGACGCAAAGGCCAGAACTCCGGCCTCTTTCAGCTCCTGCACTCCCGGCTCGCCAAATAGTGCTATCTCCCAGCTCGGCTTGACCCGGGTGTTCACAACTTTGGACATAGCCCTCGCAAAGCCTGTCCAGAACATATTGGTGTGATTCGCTGGGCTCCCCGAACATCTCACACATCTGTCCTCCTCGCCCCTGTCATATGCGCGCTATGTACTACTTTGAACTGTATTAGACTGAGCCTGACGCATGAGGAGGAGGAATTGACCCTGCCCAGGGCATCAGCCCACAGACCCTCATCCAGCACCTATCCGAGCTCCGCCTCCCACTTGCCCTTCAACTCCTCCACCGAGGCCTCCTCCTCTTCCTGCAGCTCCTGAAATCGCCGAGACCTTGCCTTCTCCAACCCATACACCCGAAATCACCCTGTCCTGAATCCTTCGTGCTGGAAGTAGCGAAAATTCCCTCACCTGCCATCTCACAAATGCCCTCACTTGCATATATCTAAAAGCATTTCCGGGAGGCAACCCAAATTTCTCCTCCAGCGCCCCTAGGCTAGCAAAAAGTCCCATCTATAAACAGGTCCCCCATCCTTTTAATTCCTGCCCGATGCCAACTTCGGAACCCCCATCAATCCTGCCCGGCACAAACCTATGATTATCCCATATCGGGAACCAAATTGAGGCCCCCACCTCACCCCTATGTCGCCTCCACTGCCCCCAGATCTTCAATGTCACTGCCACCAGCGGGCTTGTGGTGTACCGGGTCGGCGGTAGCAGCAACGGTGCCATCACCAGCGCTCCCAAGCTAGTACCCACACAAGACACCGCCTCTAGCCTCTTCCACGCCATTCCCTCTCCCTCCATTCCCTTTTTACGGATCATTGCCACAATAGCTGCCCAATAATAACCACACAGATTCGGGAGCGCCAGCCCGCCCCTGTCCCGACTGCGCTCCAGAAACACCTTCTTCACCCTCAGGGTCTTGCTCGCCCATACAAACCCCATAATACTCCTGCTTGCCGGCTTGAAAAAAGCCTTGGGGATTAGGATGGGCAGGCACTGGAACACGACCAAGAACCTCAGGAGGACTGTCATCTTGACTGACTGCACCCTAGCCGCCAGGGAAAGTGGCAACACATCCCATCTCCTAAAGTCTTCCTCAATCTGGTCCACCAACCGTGTCAAATTATGCAGGGCCCCCCAGCTCCTAGCTACCTGGATACACAGGTATCGAAAGCTCCTCTCCGCCCTCTTCAATGGCAGCTCCTCTAGCCCCCTTTCCTGGCCCCCCGCATGCAGTACAAAGAGCTCACTCTTCCCCGGGTTGAGCTTGTAGCCCGAGAAGTCCCCAAACTCCCTCAGGATCCTCATGACCTCCACCATCCCCTCCACTGGATCTGCGATATATAACAACAGGTCATCAGCATACGACACCCGGTGTTCCTCCTCTCCACGGACCAACCCCCTCCAGTTCCTAGACTCCCTCAATGCCATGGCCAGCGGCTCAATTGCCAGCGTGAACAGCAAAGGGGACAGGGGACACCCCTGTCTCGTTCCCCGGTACAATCTGAAATATTCCGATCTCCGCCGGTTCGTAGACACGCTCGCAAACGGGGCCCTGTATAACAACCTGACCCACCTCATGAACCCTTCCCCGAACCCATACCTGCTAAGCACTTCCCATAGGTACTCCCACTCCACCCGACCAAAGGCCTTCTCCTCGTCCATAGCCGCCACCACCTCCCGCATTTAACTGCCTGCCCTTTATGAACCCCGTTTGTACCTCATGTATCACTCCCGGGACACAATCCTCAATCCTCATAGCGAGGACCTTCGCCAGCAACTTGACATCTACGTTAAGGAGCGAGATCGGCCTATATGAACAGCAATGCAGTGGGTCCTTATCCCGCTTGAGAATCAGCGCCCGAGACATTGTCGGGGGCAGAGTCCCTTCCTCCCTCGCCTCATTGAAGGTTCTCACCAGCAACGGGCCCAACAGATCCACATACTTCCTATAAAATTCAACCGGGAACCCATCCGGTCCCGGGGCCTTGCCCGCCTGCATGCTCCCCAATCCCTTAACCAGCTCCTCCAGCCCCATCGGGGCCTCAGGCCAGCTACCTGCTCTTCCTCCACCCTCGGGAACCTCAGTTGATCTAAGAACTGCCGCATTCCATCTCCCCCCTCCGGGGGCTCTGACTTGTACAGGTCCCCATAGAAATCCCTAAATACCTCATTTATTTTAACCGCAATCTGCACCGTACTCCCCCCCCGCCCCCCCACCCATCCCTGATTCCTCCAATCTCCCTCGCCGCCTCCCTCTTACGTAGCTGATGCGCCAGCATCCGACTCGTCTTCTCCCCATACTCATACACTGCCCCCTGCATTTTCCTCCACTGAGCCTCTGCCTTCCAATAATGGTCAATAAATCAAATTTTGTTTGGAAGTTCCGTCGCTCCATCAGCAGCCCCTCTTTGGGGGCTTCTGCATAGCTCCTATCCACCCTTACTATCTCCCCCACCAACTTCTCCCTCTCCATCCTCTCTCTCTTCTCCCTGTGAGCCCTTATTGAAATTAGCTTTCCCCTAACCACTGCCTTCAGAGCCTCCCAAACCACACCCACACTCCCCATTATCATTGGCCTCTATGTATCTCTGAATGCATCCCCGGACCCGCCCACAAACCTCCTCATCCGCCAACAGTCCCACATCCAGGCGCCACAGCGGGCGCTGGTCCCTCTCCTCCCCCAACCCCAACTCCGCCCAACGCGTCCGAAATCGCTATAGCCGAATATTCCGTTCCCCCCACTCTTGGGATCAGTGCCTTACTCATCACAAAGAAGTCTATCCGTGAATAAGCCTTATGTACATGGGAGAAAATAGAGAACTCTCTGGCCCCCAGCCTGGCAAACCTCCACGGATCCACTACCCCATCTGGTCCATAAAGCCCCTTAGCACCTTGGCCTCTTACCCGTCCTTGACCTGGATCGGTCCAATGCTGGGTCCAGTACCATATTAAAGTCGTCGTTCCCCCCCCCACCCCCCCACCCCACTATCAAGCTCCCCGCTTCCACATCCGGGATCCGACGCACCATGCGCTTCATAAACCCTGCATCGTCCCAATTCGGGGCATACACATTCACCAGTACCATCCGGGTCCCCTGCAACCTATCCCTCACCATCACGTATTGACCCCCATTATCCGCCACAATATTCAGCGCCTTGAACGACACCCGCTTCCTTCCCCACCAGTATTGCAACCCCTCTGCTCTTCGCATCCAACACGGAATAAAAGACCTGCCCTACCCATCCCTTTCTCAGCCTGATCTGATCTGCCACCTTCAAGTGCGACTCCTGAAGCATAACAACGCCTGCCTTCAGTCCCTTTAAGTGTGTGAACACCCGGGCTCTCTTGACCGGGGGGAAGAGGTCTCTGCTTCCCGTGGCTCACACCTTTGTCCACAAGGACATCACTTGGCAACGGTACTCAGGCAGATCTCCCCTTTAACAAACAAGGATTTTGACGGGAAAGGGGAGGGTAGGCATAACAAATACAAGGGAGGCAATGCGGAGGGATGGCTGTGAAAGGGCAAGGGCTTTGAAGGGGTAGGGCAAACACAAAGAGCAAATACTGTTTCAGGGAGGGAAGGCTATGCAAGGGCTTTGAAGTGTGAAATGAAATGAAAATCGCTTATTGTTACAAGTAGGCTTCAAATGAAGTTACTGTAAAAAGCCCCTAGTCGCCACATTCCAGCACCTGTTTGGGAAGGCTGTTACCGGAATCGAACCGTGCTGCTGGCCTGCCTTGGTCTGCTTTCAAAGCCAGCGATTTAGCCCTGTGCTAAGGTTATTCACTGTGGAAGCAAAACAGGAAGGCAGATTATTACCTGAATGGTTGTTAATTGGGAGAGGAGAGTGTGCAGCGGGACCTGGGTGTCGTTGTGCACCAGTCGCTGAAGGTAAGCATGCAGGTGCAGCAGGCGGTAAAGAAGGCTAATGGTATGTTGGCCTTCATTGTGAGAGGTTTCGAGTAGAGAAGCAGGGATGTGTTGCTGCAATTATACAGGGCTTGGTGAGGCCAAACCAGGAGTATTGGAGTATACTCCAAACTTGGAGTATAGTGTTCAATTCTGGTCGCCACACTACCAGAAGGATGTGGAGGCTTTCGAGAGGGTGCAGAAGAGATTTACCAGAATGTTGCCTGGTATGGAGGGCATTAGCTATGAGGAACGGTTGAATAAACTCGGTTTGTTCTCACTGGAACGAAGGAAGTTGAGGGGTGACCTGATAGAGGTCTACAAATTTATGAGGGGCATAGACAGAGGCTTTTCCCCGGGGTAGAGGCATCTATTACTAGGGAGCATTGGTTTAAGGTGAGAGGGGCAAGGTTTAGAGTAGATGTACGAGGCAAGTTTTTTACGCAGAGGGTAGTGGGTGCCTGGAACTCGTTACCGGAGGAGGTGGTGGAAGCAGGGACGATAGTGACATTTAAGGGGCATCTTGACAAATACATGGGAATAGAGGGATACGAACCCAGGAAGTGCAGACGATTGTAGTTTAGTCGGGCAGCATGGTCGGCACGGGCTTGGAGGGCCGAAGGGCCTGTTCCTGTGCTGTACATTTCTTTGTTCTTTGTTCTTTGTTCAATCAGGCCAACCTCAAAAGTATACTGCAAAATTCCACCAACACATCTCCTTATTCTACCAGAGGCGCCAACATCCATTGCAGCACGGTAGCCTTGTGGATAGCACAATTGCTTCACAGCTCCAGGGTCCCAGGTTTGATTCCGGCTTGGGTCACTGTCTGTGCGGAGTCTGCACGTCCTCCCCGTGTGTGCGTGGGTTTCCTCCGCGTGCTCCGGTTTCCTCCCACAGTCCAAAGATATGCGGGTTAGGTGGATTGGCCATGATAAATTGCCCTTCGTGTCCAAAATTGCCCTTAGTGTTGGGTGGGGGTAGGGTAGACTTTGGGTAGGGTGCTCTTTCCAAGAGCCGGTGCGGACTCGATGGGCCGAATGGCCTCCTTCTGCACTGTAAATTCTATGATAAAAAAAGACAATCATCAAGGTGTCTACTGATCCATCCTCTGACCGCACTTCGGAAAATTGAACCAGAAGATGGTGCTCCTTTTCCCGGTTACAAGCAGACAATTAAGTGGGAGAATCCAGTTATGAAGATCACGCAATGCTAGTCTGACGCAACTGAAGAGGTAGCAACTGCTTGGAGTCAGTGGACTGGTCCATATTCAAGAACTCAGCGGCCAACCTAAATGAGCATGCCACCACCGTCACAGATTTCATCAGCAAGTGTAAAGAAGATTGCCAAAGAAGGTAGTACGTGCATTCCCCATCCGGAAACCGTGGTTTAATCAGGAGATTCATGCTCTCTTGAAGGCTAGGTCTGAGGCATTTAATAAGAAGTCTTACAATACCAGGTTAAAGTCCTGATGTAGAGATGCTGGCGTTGGACTGGGCTGAGCACAGTCAGAAGTTTTACAGCACCAGGTTAAAGTCCAACAGGTTTGTTTCGATGTCACTAGCTTTCGGAGCACTGCTCCTTCCTCAGGTGAATGAAGAGGTATGTTCCAGAAACATATATATAGACAGATTCAAAGATGCCAGACAATGCTAGGAATGCGACCATTAGCAGGTGATTAAATCTTTACAGATCCAGAGATGGGGTAACCCCAGGTTAAAGAGGTGTAAATTGTATCAAGCCAGGACAGTTGGTAGGATTTTGCAGGCCAGATGGTGGGGGATGAATGTAATGCGACATGAATCCCAGGTCCCGGTTGAGGCCGCACTCATGTGTGCGGAACTTGGCTATAAGTTTCTGCTCGGCGATTCTGCGTTGTCGCGGGTCCTGAAGGCCGCCTTGGAGAACGCTTACCCAGAGATCAGAGGCTGAATGCCCTTGACTGCTGATGTGTTCCCCGACTGGAAGGGAACATTCCTACCTGGTGATTGTCACACGATGTCCGTTCATTCGTTGTCGCAGAATCTGCATGGTCTCGCCAATGTACCACGCTTCGGGAATGAGGAAGGAGCAGTGCTTCGAAAGCTAGTGATTTGAAACAAACCTGTTGGACTTTAACCTGGTGTTGTAAGACTTCTTACTGTGCTCACCCCAGTCCAACGCCGGCATCTCCACACGAGGCGTTCAAGACAGGCAACTCTGACCTACACAAGAAATCCAGGTACAACCTCCGCAAAGCCATCATGGATGCCAAGAGACAATACCAGACTCAGCCAGAGTCACAGAATACTGACTCGGACTCTTGGGAAGAAGGCAGGAGAACGGAGATCCATGATTGTGAATGGCGGAGCAGAGTGGCCTAATTCTGCTCCTATGTCTTCTGGTCTTGTCGGTTGTGGCATGGCTTAAACAAAGCATGGGCTACAAAGCAAAGCCGAGTAGAATCTCCTGCAACAAAGCACCCCTGCCCGATAAACTCAACGCCATCTCCCTGGCTCTACACTGATCCCTGGAGCATCTCGAAAACAAGGATCCCTCGTCAGACTCCAATTCATTTTCTACAGCTCCTCTTTCAACACCATAATTCCAGCGAAGCTCGTATCAAAACTCCAAATCCTAGGACTTGGCTCCTTCCCGTAACAGCCTCCCCGAACAGGCGCCGGAATGTGGCGACTAGGGGCTTGTAACAGTAACTTCATTGAAGCCTACTTGTGACAATAAGCGATTTTCATTTCATTTTCATTTTTCAATTCATTTTCATTTAATTTCCTCTGCAACTGGATCCTCAACTTCCTGACCCATAGACCACAATCAGTAAGATAATCCACAACACCTCCTTCACAATAGTCTTCAATACCGGGGCCCCTCAAGACTGCATACTTAGCCCCTACTATACTCCCTGTACACACGACTGCATGGCAAAATTTGGCTCCAACTCCATCTACAGGTTTGCAGATGGCACAACATAGTGGGTCGGATCTCGAACAACGATGAATCAGAGTACAGGATGGAGATAGAGAACCTAGTGAAGTGATGTAACAACAACAATCTCTCCCTCAACGTCAGCAAAACTAAAGAGCTGGTCATTGACTTCAGGAAGTGAAGTATCGTACACACCTCTGTCTGCATCAATGGTGCCGAAGTGGAGATGGTTGACAGCTTCAAATTCCTGGGTCTGCACGTCACCAAAAATCAGTCCTGGTCCACTCACATCAACGCTATGGCCAAGAAAGTACAACAGCGACTATACGTCCTCAGGAAACTAAGGAAAATCGGCATGTCCACATTGACTCTTACCAGCTTTTACTGATGCATCATAGAAAGCATCCTATCTGGCTGCCTCACAGCCTTGTATGGCAACTGCTTGGCCCAAGACCTTAAGAAACTACAGAGAGTTGTGAACACAGCACAGTCCATCACGTGGACCCGCCTCCTGCTGCCTTGAGAAAGGGGGCAGCATGATCAAAGACCCCTCCCACCTGGGCTATTCTCCCTTCCAACTTCTTCCATTTGGCAGGAGATGCAAAAGCCTGAGAACACGCACTAACGGGTTCAAAAATAGCTTTTTCCTCACTGTTACCAAACTGCTGAAGATCCTCTTATGGACTTCACACATCTTCTCTACTGAGTAGTACTACTAGCGATATACTTCACCTGATGCCTGTGCCATGTATTTACATTGTATATTTATGTGTGCTATGTTTTATCATGTATGGAATGATTTGTCTGAACTGTACGCAGAACGATACTTTCCACTGTACCTCGGTACATGTGACAAATCAAATTCAATTCAATTTTTAAAATTTGTACATGGGACATGAGCATCGCAGGATGGGTCAGTATTTATTGCCCATCCCTAATTGCCCCTTTGGGGGCAGTTAAGAGTCAACCTCATTGCTGTGGGTCTGGAGTTACACGTATGCCAGACCAGGTCAGGACAGCAGATTTCTTTCCCTAAAGAACTAGATGGGATTTTATGACAATCGACAATAGTTTGTCAGATTTTTGTTGAATTCAAATTTCACCATCTGCAGTGACGGGATTTGAACCTGGATCCCCAGAGCGTTTCTCTGGGTCTCTGGCTTACAAGTCCAGTGACAATACGACTACGCCATCACCTCTCTTAAGTCAGAGTACAGACACTCTTTTGGCAAGGTGGAAAGGAGGAACAGATTAAAGGCAGGGGCTACGTGGACCTTATGGCCAGAAGTCAGAGTTACGAGACAGTCCGGGGTACAAGGGACATGAAACAGGAGCAATTATTTGGAGGCACAAGGGCTGTGTGCTCTAGAGGAAAAAAGCCCAGCTTGGTGCGGGGTATTGTCTCACAGTCGCTGTCCCTGGGCTTTGCTGTCTCTGTACCGGGGCTCCAGATGGAACGGTGATGGCGACTGCAGGCGTCTGCGGCCTGTATTTTGGAAACACAATAAAGGTGGAATGGGGAGGTGGGTGGGTGGGTTGGTGGTATGTGAAGCTTTCCTGGGTGGTTGACCTCAGTAGGTTCCCATGCACACAGCCAGTAGACTGGGTGTTTAGAGGGCAACATGGGGCATAGGCACCTCACAGGTGATGGGCTTTTGGAAGGGGTGGTAGGTGGGTAATGAGTGGGAACATCAACCACAAAAGCAATATGATCCAGTATTATTGGCGGAATTTAGAGAACAGCAGGAGGAAGTGCTGCCTTCACATTGTGAGGTTCGAGGTATATCTCTGACACATGGACAATATGAGAAGGAGCATCAAATTCCATCTGGAAATAAAAGTGAAGATCCACCATCTTGCTGTTCCACAATAATGGCATTGACAGAAAACAAAACAACAGTGAATCTGATCGGGAGGGGCCTGAGGCAGTGTACTGCTGGTCAGAGGGGCCCTTTTCTTGGGGGGGGGGGGGGGGGGGGGGGGGCTCTAACTTGTTGGTGCTGCAAGAGTGAACAGGAGTGAGCTTAGTTAGAAAGAAGGAAGTCCTCCTTGGGAAGGAAGCTACTGAAAGCCAATGCCTTCATTAGCGCTATTTAAGTAAGAGTTAGAACTCAGTGCGTCATGTCACAGCCACTAAATCTCAAGAGTAATACTGAGGAATGTAGAATGTGAGAGTGCAGGCAATAGTGAAGGAGGTACAGCTGCATCATACACTCCATCAATGAAGGCCAGTCACAAATTCAACAGAATTGGAATTCATAATGGGTCAAAGTGCATCCACTCTTGACCATGAGCACCTGATTGGTCATTAGTGTAACACATCAGAGATTGGAGCATACAGCTACTTTGGCTTACTCATTTACACCTTATACTCCACACAGGCCACATTTCTGGGATGCCATCTTAGTCACCTTGCATAGAACATAGAACATACAGTGCAGAAGGATGCCATTCGGCCCATCGAGTCTGCACCAATCTACTTAAGCCCTTACTTCCACCCTAACCCAATAACCCCTCCTAACCTTTTTGGACACTAAGAGCAATTTAGCATGGCCAATCCACCTAACCTGAACATCTTTGGACTGTGGGAGGAAACCGGAGTACCTGGAGGAAACCCACGCAGACACGGGAAGAACGTGCAGACTCCGCACAGACAATGACCCAGCGGGGAATCGAACCTGGGACCCTGGCGCTGTGAAGCCACAATGCCAGCCATTTGTGCTACCGTGCTGCCCTTAATGTGTGTTTGTGTCAGAGAGACACAAGACTGTATCAACCACCAGGGTAGGAAATACCATGGAGCTCTACCTATCTCCCGTAGGTTCCTTATTCTGAGTTTCACTTTCTTGAGCCTTTAATCATTCATGTATTCAATATTTCATTGCAGAGAGAAGGCAAAATGATAAATGGATCCAGGGCTCAATGGCATCTTTGTCAGACTCCTGATGCAATGGAGGAGGCAAAGGAGGCAGAGGCAGGGCAGAGCAGTTCCAGCAGGAGGCCCCGTCTGAGGGATGTGGTTAAACAGAGCCAAAGAATGAGCTGGAGGGTGAGGAGGAGAGACAATGGAGTCAACTTGTCAGATCTCGGGTTTATTGTTGAAAAGTCTCCTATTTACAAGTGAGTGAGACGCAGTGTTAAACACGTCTCCACTTGTCACGATCTCTGGAACATCATAGATGCCACATTCTTCAGGTGGGTACCAGGGGGTGTGAGGCTGTTCCCTTCCAGTGATTTTGAAGGTGATCGCAGCTCTCAATATGTTTTTGCCTCTGGGTCTTTCCAGGTATCACAGGGGACCTGAATGGCATCTCTCAGTCTGCAACATATCGATGCATAAAGGAACTCAGAGCTGCCCCTTACTGGAAGGCTCCCCATTATGTCAGGTTTGTTCTGGATGAAGATAACCAGGCTACGAGATTCAACAGCCTTGCTGCCATCTAATATTGCTGCCATCTAATAATGATAATAGGCTGTGACTGAGATGAACACATGCTGAGGGACCTCCTCCTGTTTTGCCACTTGCACTGAGGAGACACAAATTCTACCAGAATATCAATGCTGGTAAGCTGCCCTCACTCAATTCCTTGAGGAAGAATGATTAGAAATGTTCATATAACACACTTCAAATAAAGATTTCAACACATCTCTCTGACTACACACAAGAATGTGCAGACTAGTTCAAACGTGCTTGACATCACATGAATGTTAATCTTACAGTGGGACATGGTCTCTGAGTGGGTGGATGGCTGCACCTCGAGATAAGTGAATTACAATGTACAAATTTGCAACATCTTCAGTTATCGAAACATTCACATAATCATCAACTGTATTCACAAAAGTGCAATTTGTTGCAGTGATGCTAAAGAAACTGTAAATTTCTTCACTTTCCTAACCCGACTGCTATGCCTGATTGCACCCCTGACATCCACAGCAGACAACAGGAGCAACAAGGTTCCTCATGGTAGACTAGTACAAAAGGTGAAGTCACACGGGATCAGGGGTGAGCTGGCATATTGGATACAGAACTGGCTAGGTCATAGAAGGCAGAGAGTAGCAATGGAAGGATGCTTTTCTAATTGGAGGGTGTTCCACAGGGATCAGTGCTGGGACCTTTGCCGTTTGTAGTATATATAAATGATTTGGAGGAAAATGTAACTGGTCTGATTAGTAAGTTTGCAGACGACACAAAGGTTGGTGGAATTGCGGATAGCGATGAGGACTGTCAGAGGATACAGCAGGATTTAGATTGTTTGGAGACTTGGGCGGAGAGATGGCAGATGGAGTTTAATCCGGACAAATGTGAGGTCATGCATTTTGGAAGGTCTAATACAGGTAGGGAATATACAGTGAATGGTAGAACTCTCAAGAGTATTGAAAGTCAGAGAGATCTAGGAGTACAGGAACACAGGTCACGGAAAGGGGCAACACAGGTGGAGAAGGTAGTCAAGAAGGCATACGGCATGCTTGCCTTCATTGGCCGGGGCATTGAGTATAAGAATTGGCAAGTCATCTTGCAGCTGTATAGAACCTTAGTTAGGCCACACTTGGAGTATGGTGTTCAATTCTGGTCGCCACACTACCAGAAGGATGCGGAGGCTTTAGAGAGGGTGCAGAAGAGATTTACCAGAATGTTGCCTGGTATGGAGGGCATTAGATATGAGGAGCGGTTGAATAAACTTGGTTTGTTCTCACTGGAACGAAGGAGGTTGAGGGGCGACCTGATAGAGGTCTACAAAATTATGAGGGGCATAGACAGAGTGGATAGTCAGAGGCTTTTCCCCAGGGTAGAGGGGTCAATTACTAGGGGGCATAGGTTTAAGGTGAGAGGGGCAAGGTTTAGAGTAGATGTACGAGGCAAGTTTTTTACACAGAGGGTAGTGGGTGCCTGGAACTCGCTACCGGAGGAGGTGGTGGAAGCAGGGACGATAGTGACATTTAAGGGGCATCTTGACAAATACATGAATAGGATGGGAATAGAGGGATACGGACCCAGGAAGTGTAGAAGATTGTAGTTTAGTCGGGCAGCATGGTCGGCACGGGCTTGGAGGGCCGAAGGGCCTGTTCCTGTGCTGTACATTTCTTTGTTCTTTGTTCTTTGCTTGGCCCTGATGTCTGAGATTACCTTGGTGGATGTCCTCTGGTGCCGTTAGGCTCTATGCCCCAGGTCCAGGGGCTAATCGATGGCACTCATGTCACCTTGCACTCACCGGGCGGTCTGGAGCACCCTTCATCAACAGGAAGATGTTCCACTCCCTGAACATCCAGTTTGTGTATGACCACCACATGAAGATCATGCATGTGTCTGCCTGCTTCCCAGGGAGTGTGCACAACAGCTATATCACAGAATCACAGAACAATACAGTGCAGAAGAGGCCCTTTGGCCCATCGCGTAAACATCAATGCATGAAAAAAACCTGATCTGCCTACCCAATCCCATTTGCCAGCACTTGGCCCATAACCTTGAATGTTATGAGGTATCATGTGATCATCTAGGTACTTTTTAAAGGATGTGAGGCAACCTGCCTTACCACCCTCCCAGGCAGTACTTTCCAGATCATCACAGCCCTCTGGGAAAATATGTTTTTCTTAACATCCCCTCTAACCACGCCCCTGACCTTGAACTTGTGTTCTCTTGTAACTAACCCTATTCTCCCTGTCCATTCCCCCTCATGATCTTTACACTTTGATCGGGTCGCCTGGGGCAGTCGGACATCCCCAGCCTCTTCGATGACCATCCCAAGATGGCCAATTGGCTCTTGGGGATAAGGGGTACCCGCTGAGGACCTGGCTAATAACTGCAGTATGGAGGCCGGTGACTGAAGCAGAGACCAATACAACAAGACTCATATGGCCACCTGGGTTGTCATTGAGCGGTGAATTGGATTACTTAAGATGCGCCAACTGCTCCCGTGGTGCATTGCAGTCCACCACTCAGAGAGTCGCCCGCTTTGTGGTCGTCTGCTGTGCCCTCCAAAACCTGGTAGATCCCCCTCGCTACCACACTTAGAAACCTTTCCATTAAATCATGCCCTTTGAATTTTTTTCATCATTGGGGAACTGAATGCAGAGATCAGTCCGCTATTTTGGGCATTACCTCACCCCTCCTCAAGTGAGTACACCCCACTATGAGGTCCCTGGGTCCCCCCACTTCTTCCGGCCCCTACATCCCCACATCGGTCTCCTCTTCCAGGGCCCCCACACATCACCCGCTAACCTCCTAAAGGACTCTTCTTACCTGCCTTGCACCCCCCCCACCTTCTTACCCCCTATACCCTTGTTTCATGGGCATGACCCCCCCCCATGGACCCTGGCCCTTGGCAGTGCCATTGTGGCACCCAAGCACCTTTGCATTAGCACCCTGGCAATGCTCCTACAACCTTGGCAGTGCCACCCTGGAACTGTGGCAGTACCCAGGTGGCAGTGTCAAGGTGCCCGCATTCCAGGGAGAGGACCAGGGGGCAACCATACACTATCCCTGGCCATCCAGGTTCTTCCAATGACCTGGGAAACCCGCCGGCTGCTGTTCCTCATGGTCCATGTTTGTGTGGACCAGTACTAAACAACGCCCGGTTGCGACCTCCCTTGGGAGGCCAGTGTATCCTGGGAGGCCAGTAGATACTGGATAAATAGGCCTTAAGTCGGTTTAAGGCCTACATACGTGAGTGTGGTTTGATCCCGGGTCAGGTTCCCGATCCTGACTTTTTTCTTTGTTCTTTGACACCTCGTGGGCCTTGAGTAGATCCCGCGAAGCATCATGGCTATCGAGAAGCCCGGGGGCTTCATCCGGGAGACTTCACCCGAAATCTACCAGCCACATCACTCTCCGATGGGGCTCAATGTGGCCGGTAGATTGCGGCCTGACTTAGATTTCTGATCGATAACAGAGTTGAGGATTATGGTGGAAAGGGGGGAGAGTGGAGTTGCGAACATCAGAATAGCCATGATCGTATTGAATAACTTGATGGGCTGAATATATAATAATGCGAGCGGAGATTATCCACCAGTTCTCCTCCTGCTTATTTGGAGGCAGCAATAATTGATAATGTCAAATATCTTGTATTCTTCCTCCATGAAATGAAATGAAAATGAAAATTGCTTATTGTCACGAGTAGGCTTCGATGAAGTTACTGTGAAAAGCCCCTAGTTGCCACATTCCGGCACCTGTTCTGGGAGGCTGGTATAGGAATTGAACCATGCTGCTGGCCTGCCGTGGTCTGCTTTTAAAAGCCAGCGATTTAGCCCAGTGAGCTAAACCAGCCCCTTCATAGCCTCCATATCACTTCTTTCTGAGTGTCCTATTACCAGAGCATTGTATTGATTAAGATGAAGTCCCACTGACATTATCATAGTCATTGATGTCCCACACAGATTGATTGTTAAATGTCAGGCACTAAACCATCTTTATTTGCAGAATGTTAACTTTGATGTTTAGACAATCATTCTCAAGGTTGTGAATTTGAGGTTAAGCGTCAGTCAGTTACTGGGTAATGTTCATATTTGTAAACTGCTGAATTGCAAAGGTCAATTTACTGATTAAAATAAAGATTAAAGAGTTCATAACACTGGAAACTAACCCTGCAAAATCTCTCGCGACGAAGTTCCTATTGCTGGAAAATCCCAACTCTGTAAATAATTTCCCCTCATCAAAACTGTCCCGTCTCCACAAAACTCCATCTCTGAAAATCCCTCTCTCTGGAAAACTAAAGGTGACAAATACATCCTTGCAAATTCCTTCCCACTGGAAGCTCTCTGTCTCTGTTATCCTGCCCTTTGGAAAATTCCTCTCTGTTGTCTGCCATCTCCTGGGCGAGATTCTCTAGTCCGCCAACCATGCCCGCCAGCAGTGGGATTCTCCGTCCCCGCTGCCAGCCAATGGTGTTTCCCATTGTGACCACCTCACACCGTCGGGAAAGCCGCGGGCGTGGGGGCGCTGTCAGCAACCCCATCTCTCTGGAGAGTGGGAGTAGACCGACCACGTCAGAGGGACTCCTGCCAGCGGACCCGGGGTCCCGCCGATAGAGAATTCCGCTGCCTATCCTTACCATCTCATAATAACTTACTCTCCATGCCATCCTGTCCCTGCATAACCCTCCCTCCCCATTACCTCCTCTCTCTCCTCTCCAGTATCCTTCTCATATCATAGGATACCTACAGTGCAGAAGGAGGCCATTTGGCCCATCATGGCTGCACCGACTCTCTGAAATAGCACCCTACCTACGGTCGGGCCTCTACAATACTTTCGTAACCCAGTAACCCCAACTAACCTTTTGGCCACTAAGGGGAAATTCAGCACAGCCAATCCACATAACCTGCATATCTTTGGACCGTGGGAGGAAACCGGAGCACCCAGAGGAAACCCACACAGCCACGGGGAGAAAGTGCAAGCTCCACAGAGACGGTCACCCAAGGCTGGGATTGAACTTGGGTCCCTGGCGATGTGAAGCCCCAGTGCTAACCACTGTGCCACCGTGCCACCCTCACTCCAATATTCCTCTCTCTCCACCATCCCTTTACTATCCTCTCTCACATTTATCACTTCCTCTTCTATTCCTCTCTCCACATCCCCTCTCTGTCCACTATCCTCCTCACCCCACCATCCCTTTTTTTACTATCCTTCTCTCACTCATCTATCACCTCTCTCTTCGCTATCCCCCTTGCTCTACTATTCTCTCGCTGCAGTAATCCTCTAGCTCCCTGTCTCTGCCCTGCCTTATCAGTTGTGTTTCTGCAATGGAGAGTGGACTCCACAGCATCTGTGTCCTGAAAACAGGCTGACAGGTTCTGTGCCTGCCTGAACCTTGTCTCTGAGGGGTGAATCAGCCATGACCCTTGCTGTGTTGAGAAGAGATTTGGGTAACGCGACTAGGGGCTATTATCAGTAACTTCATTGAAGCCTATTTGTGACAATAAACGATTATTATATTATTATTAAGCTGTTGTTGCAGAGCTTGTGAACATCAACCCAATGACTCTGGAGAGCGGGGAAGTCCAGAGGCGTCTTGTTTATTCTGCTGCCGTGTGATAAAACAGCGTGGGACCTGTTTACAATGTTCATTTTAATTTGGAAAAGATGTGTCATTGAAAGTCTAGAAACTGTATGAACAGTTCAGAAATCAGAGGGTTAACAGTTAAATATCTATCGTCAGTTGGAGATTGGCCCCACCCCCATGTCATTCGGGTGTATAATCGATACCACCACGAGTTCTAAAATTCCTTCAGAAGCGATAGCAGAAATGAGTTTGACAGCACAAAACCACCGAATCCTTTTAAATGATGGAAATAATATTCCCATTATTGGATTAGGAACCTACTCAGCACCCAAAATTGTAAGTTTTTATTTTCAATCTATTTAATCTGTTGCACCTTCAGTGCTCTCTTTCAGAGTGAAGGACATTGTTTCTACGGCTACTGGGGGCAGTCAGAGAGTGTTCCCGTTTGCCGAAACTGTCTCAGGAAAATCTGCCCCAACTGGATAGATTTTTGCTCCAGGGTTGGGGGTGAGGAGGCAATGATCACGTGGAGCCAGGCCCAGCGTGGGGAACACATCTTGAGTGGATTAGGGAGGGGGGGGCCTGCGGAGTTCCTGCTGTGATCCAGGACAATGGAACGGAGAGATCCAGCAGGAATCAGATTGGTAGGAACTAATGTTGTCTGACTAGTTACAGACAAGGGAAGAGATAACTCATAATAAAATGTAGAGCTGGCTGTTCCTTATTCACTCTGGCATGACGGAGTGCATGCAAATAGTAAAAGGTGAAAAGGCTTCATGAGACACAACCATTCTGTTTTGACTCATAGGTAAATGTAAGGTGAAGTCGCCTTGGCCCAGATGACCATAGGCTGCTTTCCCCTTTTGAGGGAATTTAACCTGAGGATCATCCCATCTCAGGCGAGGGGCAAGGTTGAGAAGGTGGGCCTTCATGAATAACCTCCTATTATTCGCCTCGTATTAGGATACCCGTGACCTCCGGCTAGCGGCGGTAAGCCACGGGCCGCCAATTTTAAAAGGAAAAAAATACGCACTTACCTGCACTCGGATTATGCGATGAACCTTCCTCTCTGTGTGGCAGCCTTAGGTCTCCAGCTCGCCGGTCTGCACAGGCTCCAGTTTGTTTTACTCTTTCTATTGTTATTGGTTCTTTTCAAGTAATTTTTAATTTTTTTTATGATTAAAGGTGATTATTTATAAGTGAAGATAGGTTTGGTTATTTGTTTTAAAACTGTGAAACTATATTCATAGAATCATAGAATCTATAGTGCAGAAGGAGGCCATTCGGGCCATCGAGTCTGCACCGGCCCTTGGAAAGAGCACCCTACTAAAGTATTTTTTAATAAACATTTTATTGAGGTATTTATGGTTTTACAACAACAACAAAATAAACAATGTACATCAACTTAGAACTTACAAGTCCCACCTTTACTAACCCCCCACTCTAAACTAAGCTAACCCCCAGCCCCCCCCCCCCCCCTCCCTTCTGCTGAAGGTTAATTTTCCGCAAAGAAGTTGACGAACGCCTGCCACCTCCGGGCGAACCCTAACATTGACCCTCTCAAGGTGAACTTGATTTTCTCCAAACAGAGAAAGCTAGCCGTGTCCGATAACCAGGTCTCCAACTTCGGGAGCTTTGAGTCCCTCCAAGCTAATAGTATCCATCTCCGGGATACCAGGGAAGCAAAGGCCTCTGGACTTGGTGCCGCCCTTGTTTTTAACACTGTGGACATGAGATCCGCAAACCCCTGCAGAATACCCTAAGCATTGGGCATGTCCAGAACATGGGGATATGGTTCGCTGGCCCTCCCGCACACCTTGTGCACCTATCTTCTACCCCAAAGAACCTGATCATCCGGGCCACTGTCAAGTGAACCTGGTGAACAACCTTGAATTGTATCAGGCTGAGCCTGGCACATATAGTGGACGCGTTGACTGTACTCAACGCGTCTGCTCATAGACCATCCTCTATCTCTCCTCCCAACTCCTCTTCCCACATGCGCTTCAGCTCCTCAGTCTGCGTCTCCTCTGGCCCCATGAGTTCCATGTAAATGTCAGGGACCCTCCCTTTTCCCACCCACACTCGAGAAACGACCCTGTCCTGTATCCCCCTTGGTGGGGTAGGAACGGGAAGGTTGAAACCTGGTTGCGTAGGAAGTCCCGCACCTGCAGTAGCTAAATTCATTTCCCCTCGCCAATCCAAATTTCTCCCCCAGCTCCCTCAGGTTAGGAAAGCTCCCCTCTATAAACATAAACAAAGAAGTATTTGGCAGGAAGGATCAAGGAAAACCCAAAAGCTTTCTATAGGTATGTCAGGAATAAGCGAATGACTAGGGAAAGAGTAGGACCAGTCAAGGACAGGGATGGGAAGTTGTGTGTAGAGTCTGAAGAGATAGGCGAGATACTAAATGAATATTTTTCGTCAGTATTCACTCAGGAAAAAGATAATGTTGTGGAGGAGAATGCTGAGCTCCAGGTAAATAGATTAGATGGCATTGAGGTACGTAGGGAAGAGGTGTTGGCAATTCTGGACAGGCTGAAAATAGTTAAGTCCCCGGGACCTGATGGGATTTATCCTAGGATTCTCTGGGAGGCCAGGGAAGAGATTGCTGGACCATTGGCTTTGATTTTTATGTCATCATTGGCTACAGGAATAGTGCCAGAGGACTGGAGGATAGCAAATGTGGTCCCTTTGTTCAAAAAGGGGAGCAGAGACAACCCCGGCAACTATAGACCGGTGAGCCTCACGTCTGTAGTGGGTAAAGTCTTGGTGGGGATTATAAGAGACAAGATTTATAATCATCTAGATAGGAATAATATGATCAGGGATAGTCAGCATGGCTTTGTGAAGGGTAGGTCATGCCTCACAAACCTTATCGAGTTCTTTGAGAAGGTGACTGAACAGGTAGACGAGGGTAGAGCAGTAGATGTGGTGTATATGGATTTCAGCAAAGCGTTTGATAAGGTTCCCCACGGTAGGCTATTGCAGAAAATACGGAGGCTGGGGATTGAGGGTGATTTAGAGATGTGGATCAGAAATTGGCTAGCTGAAAGAAGAGAGAGGGTGATGGTTGATGGGAAATGTTCAGAATGGAGTTCAGTCACAAGTGGAGTACCACAAGGATCTGTTCTGGGGCCATTGCTGTTTGTCATTTTTATCAATGACCTAGAGGAAGGCGCAGACGATACTAAAGTCGGTGGTGTTGTCGATAGTGTGGAAGGATGTAGCAGGTTACAGAGGGATATAGATAAGCTGCAGAGCTGGGCTGAGAGGTGGCAAATGGAGTTTAATGTAGAGAAGTGTGAGGTGATTCACTTTGGAAGGAATAACAGGAATGTGGAATATTTGTCTAATGGTAAAGTTCTTGAAAGTGTGGATGAGCAGAGGGATCTAGGTGTCCATGTACATAGATCCCTGAAAGTTGCCACCCAGGTTGATAGGGTGGTGAAGAAGGCCTATGGAGTGTTGGCCTTTATTGGTAGAGGGATTGAGTTCCGGAGTCAGGAGGTCATGTTGCAGCTGTACAGAACTCTGGTACGGCCGCATTTGGAGTATTGCGTACAGTTCTGGTCACCGCATTATAGGAAGGACGTGGAGGCTTTGGAACGGGTGCAGAGGAGATTTACCAGGATGTTGCCTGGTATGGAGGGAAAATCTTATGAGGAAAGGCTGATGGACTTGAGGTTGTTTTCGTTGGAGAGAAGAAGGTTAAGAGGAGACTATATAGAGGCATACAAAATGATCAGGGGGTTGGATAGGGTGGACAGTGAGAGCCTTCTACCGCGGATGGAAATGGCTGGCACGAGGGGACATAGCTTTAAACTGAGGGGTAATAGATATAGGACAGAGGTCAGAGGTAGGTTCTTTACGCAAAGAGTAGTGAGGCCGTGGAATGCCCTACCGGCTACAGTAGTGAACTCGCCAACATTGAGGGCATTTAAAAGTTTATTGGATAAACATATGGATGATAATGGTATAGCGTAGGTTAGATGGCTTTTGTTTCGCTGCAACATCATGGGCCGAAGGGCCTGTACTGTGCTGTATTGTTCTATGTTCTATCCCCCATCCTCTTAATCCCTGATCTCTTGCATCTCCAAAACCCTCCATCCATCGTTCCTGGGGCAAACCGGTGATTATTACAGATTGGAGACCACACCGATGCTCCCTCCGCTCCCAGATGCCTCCTGCATTGCTCCCAGTCCCTCAGGGCTGCCACCACCACGGGGCTGGTGGAGTACCGTGCCGGCGGGAACAGCAGAGGCGCTGTTATCAACGCCCCCAAACTGGTGCCCTTGCATGAAGCTGCCTCTACACGCTCCCATACCGACTCTCGCGTGGCTGTATCCGCCGCCCAATAGTAATTACTGAAGTTCGGCAGCGCGAGCCTGCCCTATCCCCCGGCTCCGCTCAAGCATCCCCTTTTTTACTCGCGGGGTCTTGCCTGACCATACAAAGCCAGTGACAACCTTATTGACCCGTTTAAAAAAGGACCGTGGAATAAACAAGGGGAGACACTTAAACACAAACAGGAATCTCGGGAGGACCGTCATTTTCACTGTCTGCACCCTCCCAGCCAGTGACAATGGGAGCGTGTCGCACCTCCGAAAATCGTCCTTCATTTGATCTACTAGTCAGGCCAGATTTAACTTGTGTAGCCATTCCTTTTCCCGCGCCACCTGGATGCCGAAGTACCGAAAGCTTCCCCCTACCACCCTAAACGGCAGTTCCCCCACTCGCCTCTCCTGCCCCTCTCCGCGAACATCTCACTTTTCCCCATATTTAGTTTATACCCCGAGAACCGGCCAACTTCCCCTAGAACCCTCATAATTTCTTCCTTCCCCTCCAATTAGTCCGATACATACAGGAGCAGGTCGTCTGCGTAAAGCGAGACTCTGTACTCCACTCCCCCCTCCCCGGACCAGCCCCTTGAGGCTCTCAGCGCAATTGCCAGCGGCTCTATGGCTGACACGAACAACAGTGGGGAGAGGGGGCATCCCTGTCTCGTTCCCTGATGGAGCCTAAAATAGTCCAATGTTGTCCTATTCGTCCGTATGCTCGCAACAGGAGCCTGATACAACAACCTGACCCAGTCAATAAAGCCCCGCCCAAATCCGAACCGTCCAAGTACCTCCCACAGATATTCCCATTCTACTCGATCAAAAGGCCTTCTCTGCATCCATTGCAACCACTACCTCCACCTCACTACCTTCCGCGGGCATCATGATCACATTTAACAACCTTCTTACATTGGCCACCAACTGCCTTCCCTTAACAAACCCCGTCTGGTCCTCCCCAATAACGTCCGGAACACAGTCTTCAATCCTAGAGGACAAGATTTTGGCCAGCAGTTTGGCGTCCACATTCAATAGGGATATCGGCCTGTAGGACCCACATAGCTCCAGGTCCTTCAGGATCAATGAGATCGTTGCCTGTGACATCGTCAGGGGAAGCACCCCACGCTCCCTTGCCTCATTGAATGTCCTCATCAACAGTGGCCCCAATATCCCAGAGAACTTTTTATAGAACTCCACTAGGTACCCGTCCGGCCCCGGGGCTTTACCCGACTGCATGGTCTTCAGATCTCCGCTATCTCTTCCAACCCGATCGGGGCCCCCAGCCCTTCTACCAAACTTCGGGAAATTCAGCCCCCCTAAGAAGTGCCTCATCTCCCCTGCCCAGCTGGGTGTCCCGACCCATACAGCCTACTGTAAAACTTCTTGAACCTTATTAACCCTTGCTGAGTCTCCAACCAGGCTCCCTGTTGGCATCCTTTACTTTCCCTATCTCCCTAGCTGCCTTGCTCTTTCTAAGCTGCTGTGCAAGCATTCTGCTGGCCTTCTCTCCATGCTCATAGATCATCCCTCTCACCTTTCTCAGCTGCTCTACCACCCCCCCCCCCTCCACCCTGTAGTTAACAGGCCAAACTCTGCCTGTACCCTCCATCGTTCCCTTAAAAGCCCTGTGTCTGGGGTCTCCGCATACCTCCTGTCGACCTGCAATATCTCCTTTATCAGTTGGTCCGTCTCTGCTCTGTCTGCCTTCTCCCTGTGGGCCTGTATTGAGATCAGCTCCCCTCTAACCACCGCCTTCAATGCTTCCCAGACCACCGCTGCCGAAACTCCACCCGTGTTGTTGACTTCCAGGTAGTCCTGAATACATTTCCTCAGCTGCCCGCACACCTTTTCGTCAGTGTTATAACCTACCTGCTTACCATTGGCTGGGGACTAATGGCAATCCCACAATCCTTTGGGAGTATGAGCTTCCCCAATGAGAGGGGCAGAGAAATCATTAGCAGATTCCCTGCATAAAGAAAGCTGGCCAGTTTGGAACGGGCTAGAGGAGAGTGAGCAGCAAAGGAGTTGCTGCTGCTGTTGTATATATATGTTATTGTAAATAAATGTTATTTCTTTCTATCCTTCAACTCATGCCGGATTCTTCGTGGCCCTCACAAAACTGGCGACGAGGGTTAAAGTGAATAGCTGTCTACACTGCTGAAGCCACCTCCCTGGATTTTTGTTGGACACAGGTTGGAAGTTGTTTTCTATTACACCATGCCTCTGTACGGACGTTTGGATGTTTTTGATGCTGCGCTGGAAAGCTGGAACCAGTATGCACAACGGATGCGTTACTATTTCCGGGCAAACTACATCAGCGAAAACGAGCGTCAGGTGGTCATATTGCTCACCGCCTGCGGGCCGCATACGTTTGGGGTGATTAGGAGCCTCACGTACCCAGCTGCGCCAGACACCAAAACGTTGGATGAACTTGTGAACTTGGTGGGGCAACATTTTAACCCAACCCTGTCCACGATAGTCCATTGTTACCGGTTTAATACCGCTGAGAGGACCCCAGGAGAATCCCTTGCCGAGTTTCTATCCAGGCTACGCAGGATTGCGGAGTACTGTGACTATGGTGAGACCTTGTCAGAAATGTTACGTGACCGTTTGGTTGTGGTATTAACAATGCGACCACCCAACTGAGCCAACATTGACTTTTCAACAGGCCATTCAAATAGTATTGTCCCGAGAGAGCGCAGAACAAGGAGTGCAGTAACTACAGGGAATGGAGGTGCATGCCTTGGGGCGCAACCCCTTCCATCCGAAAGCGTCCCGCCGCACCACTGCGGTACCTTGGGCGAGGCGATGTCCGGGTCAACGCCAGTGGCCGCCAGACATTCCTCCCCGAAGGCAGCCTTCTCCAGAACCAATGGATGAGGTGCCATGTCTGTGTCAGACTTGTAGGCACCGACCCCGTCGCGGATGCCAGTCCTGGGGGCACCAGAGGTGCCGTCATTCTGACTGAAACTGGGTCAAGCCCAGGGGCCTTACCTTCCATTTGGATGAACCAGCGGCGACTACTCCTGAGGACGTGGAGATGGAGGATGACTGCCTGCAGCTGCATTGTGTGGCAGCTCCCCGTGTGGCCCCCATTACGGGTCAATGGTCACCGGCTTGAGATGGAGTTGGACACTGGCGCAGCGGTCTCCGTGATCGCCCAGAAGACATTCGACCGCATCAAGCAGGGTATACAGACCCTTACAGTAACTGACACACAGGCTAAGTTGGCCACCTACACAGGGGAACCATTGGACATTGCAGGATCTATGATGACCCCTGTTGTTTATGGACGCCAGGAGGGGCGTTTCCCACTCATCGTGGTGCGCGGCCACGGACCCAGCCTGTTGAGTCGGGACTGGTTGCACCATTTGTGGCTGCAGTGGCAGCACATCCTCAAAACAGTTTCTGGAGTGTTGACTGAGGTGCTAGGTCGATACCCAGATGTATTCCAGCCCGGTTTGGGGAAAATAAAAGGGACCGTAGCCCATATCCAAGTCGAACCAGGAGCCGCGCTGCACTATTTCCGGGCGCACCCGGTGCATTACGCCTTGCTTGAGAAGGTAGACTTTGGAGACTTCGGGTGTTATCAGGCCCGTCCCTTTCGCTGACTGGGCAGCACCAATTGTACCTGTTATGAAGCCAGATGCCATAGTTCGCTTGTGCGGCGACTATAAACTTACAGTGAATACGGCTTCCCGGCTCGACCGATATCCAATGCCTCGCATAGAGGATCTCTACGCGAAGCTTGCAGGCAGACTCTCGTTCACAAAATTAGATATGAGTCATGCCTACCTACAGTTGGAGCTGGACCCTGCCGCCTGGCCATATGTAACGATTAATACACACCAGGGCCTGTATGAATATACACGGTTGCCCTTTGGGGTATCCGCTGCCTGCGCTATTTTTCAACACACCATGGAGGGATGTTGAGAGGTTTACCACGTGTCACTGTCTACTTAGACAACGTTTTGATTACAGGGACGTCGGAGCAGGAACATTTGGAAAATTTGGAGGCTGTCCTTAGACGCTTTTCGGAGGCTGGAGTCCGTTTACGTCGCACAAAGTGCGTCTTTCAGGTGAAGGAAGTAGTCTACCTGGGTTATCGGATGGACCGCGAAGGTTTGCACCCCGTCGCAGAGAAGGTGCGCGCGATTCAACAGGCCCCCGTCCCGACTGACACTTCGCATCTTCGTTCTTTTCTCGGCCGCGTAAACTATTACGGGAAGTTCCTTCCCAATCTGGCAACTACTCTGGCCCTGTTGCATCTTCTGCTAAAGAAGAATCACACCTGGGTTTGGGGTTAGCCGCAAGAAATCGCTTTCCGGCGGGTAAAACAACAATTGTCGTTGTCTGGGTTACTAACCCACTATGATCCTGGAAAGCCTTTGCTCATCACATGTATCCCATCCCCGTATGGTATTGGGGCCGTCCTGTCTCACAAGATGGAGAAAGGGGGCCGAGCGACCGATAGCTTTCGCCTCCCGCACGTTGACTGCAGCGGAAATTAAGTACGCGCAGATCGAGAAGGAGAGCCTGGCGGTGGTCCTTGCGGTGAAACGCTTCCACCAGTACGTGTATGGCCGGCACTTCACTATCGTGACTGATCATAGAATAGATTCATAGAAGTTTACAGCATGGAAACAGGCCCTTCGGCCCAACCAGTCCATGCCGCCCAGTTTTTACCATTAAGCTAGTCCCAGTTGCCCGCACTTGGCCCATAACCCTCTATACCCATCTTACCCATGTAACTATCTAAATGCTTTTTGAAAGACACAATTGTACCCGCCTCTACTACTACCTCTGGCAGCCCATTCCAGACACTCACTACCCTCTGAGTGAAGAAATTGCCCCTCTGGGCCCTTCTGAATGTCTCCCCTGTCACCTTAAACCTATGCCCTCTAGTTTTAGACTCCCCTACCTTTGGGAAAAGATGTTGACTATCTACCTTATCTATGCCCCTCATTATTTTATAGACCTCTATAAGATCACCCCTAAGCCTCCTACGCTCCAGGGAAAAAAGTCCCAGTCTATCCAGCCTCTCCTTATAACTCAAACCATCAAGTCCCGGCAACATCCTAGTAAATTTTTTCTGCACTCTTTCTAGTTTAATAATATCCTTTCTATAATGGGGTGACCAGAACTGCACACAGTATTCCAAGTGTGGCCGTACCAATGTCTTGTACAACTTCAACAAGACGTCCCAACTCCTGTATTCAATGTTCTGACCAATGAAACCAAGCATGCCGAATGCCTTCTTCACCACCCTGTCCACCTGCGACTCCACCTTGAAGGAGCTATGAACCTGTACTCCTAGATCTCTTTGTTCTATAACTCTCCCCAACGCCATACCATTAACTGAGTAGGTCCTGGCCTGATTCGATCTGCCAAAATGCATCACCTCACATTCATCTAAATTAAACTCCATCTGCCATTCGTCGGCCCACTGGCCTAATTGATCAAGATCCCGTTGCAATCCTAGATAACCTTCTTCACTATCCACTGTGCCACCAATCTTGGTGTCATCTGCAAACTTACTAACCATGCCTCCTAAATTCTCATCCAAATCATTAATATAAATCACAAATAACAGTGGACCCAGCACCGATCCCTGAGGCACACCACTGGTCACAGGCCTCCAGTTTGAAAAACAACCCTCTACAACCACCCTCTGCCTTCTGTCGTCCAGCCAATTTTGAATCCAATTGGCAACCTCACCCTGGATCCCGTGAGCTTTAACCTTCTGCAACAACCTACCATGCGGTACCTTGTCAAAGGCTTTGCTAAAGTCCATGTAGACAACGTCTACTGCACTGCCCTCATCTACCTTCTTAAGCCTCTGCAGGGACTTTTCCGAGAGGATAAGCCAATACTGCCCTTTGCTTCCGCACGGATCCAGCGCTGGGCTTTGTTGCTCACTGCCTATGAGTATTCTCTGGAGCACAAACCAGGAACCCAGATAGCGAATGCCGATGCACTGAGCCGATTGCCTTTATCAACTGACCCCATGTCGACCCCCACGACCGGTGAGGCGGTTGCAACCCTAAATTTTATGGACACCTTGCCTGTCACGGCGTCACAGATCTGTGAGTGGACCCAGACGGAGCCAGTCCTGTCAAAGGTTCGGCACATAGTCCTGTATGGTGAGCAGCATAGACAGCTCCCAGGCAAGTTGCGGGCATTTTCCTCCAAGTTGTCAGAATTTAGCGTGGAAGACGGTATCCTCTTGTGGGGGACGCATGTGATTTTCCCGGAAAAAGGACAGGAGCTGATACTAAGAGACTTGCACAATGGGCATCCGGGTGTGACCAAAATGAAAATGTTGGCCCGGAGTTATGTCTGGTGGCCAGGCCTTGACACTGACATTGAGAAGGTGGCCCAAAACTTCTCCATTTGCCATGAGCATCAGAAGCTTCCACCGGCCGCTCCCCGACATCACTGGGAATGGCCAGGGCGGCCTTGGGCGCGCTTGCATGCGGATTTCGCCAGCCCTTTTTCAAGGATCCATGTTCCTTTTATTAAACGATGCCCCGTCTAAATGGTTAGAGGTGCATAAGTTGGTAGGCACAATGTCCTGCGCAACATTCAAGAAGATGCGTTTGTCTTTTAGTATGCATGGCCTCCCCGAGGTGCTGGTCACGGACAATGGCACTCCATTCACCAGTGAGGAGTTTGCGAGGCTCATGAAGATGAACGGCATACGCCATATCTGCACTGCCCCTTACCAACCGGCTTCAAATGGGTTGGCGGAGCGCGCAGTGTAGACATTCAAACGAGGCCTAAAGAAGCAGTCTTCCGGGTCAATGGACACGAGACTGGCTCGCTTTTTGTTTTCATATAGGACCACCACGCATGCGGTGACTGGGGTAGCTCTCGCGGAACTCCTAATGGGCCAGAGACTACTCACTCGCCTTAGTATGGTTTCCCCGGACATTGGCGCAAAAGTACGCCGCACACAAGAACAGCAGGGACATGGTTTTTCTTGGCATCGGCCGATTTGGCAGTTTGTGCCCGGTGACCCAGTGTCCGTTCGGAATTTTGCTGGTGGTGCCCAGTGGGTCCCTGGCGTAATCTTTCGCCAAACGGGCCCTATCTCTTACCAGGTGCAAGCCCAGGGTCATCTCCGGCGCAAGCATGTAGACCACGTTCGGTCCAGAAGACCATCCCTTCCAAAGATTCCCCGTCCCCGCAGCTCATTTCTACAGCCACAGAGATCAGACACAGTGGAAAGTAGTCCTCACAATCTTAGAACATAGAACATAGAACAATACAGCGCAGTACAGGCCCTTCGGCCCACGATGTTGCACCGAAACAAAAGCCATCTAACCTACACTATACCATTATCATCCCTATGTTTATCCAATAAACTTTTAAATGCCCTCAACTTTTAAATCTTCCTCTGGTTCCGCACTCAAAGCCTGCGCAGGTCGTTACAGAACCGCGTGGAGATAGAGACGCCGAGATGACAGAGGTAGCAGACTCTGACCCCGAGATGGAGACACCGGACGCATCAGAGGGGGAATCCTCAGGCCCACAGGCCGTGTATGTACAACCGTTACGTCGTTCATCACGGAAGCGCCGTTCTCCGTCTCATTACACACCGCCTAATCCAGCGCCTCGTGCAAATGGTGTCCGGCTTGCGGCAAAACGAGTCCGACGCCCTCCTTCGCCAGGGTCTTCGGTGGATTCCTTGGACTTTGGGGGGGAGGGATGTTATAACCTGCCTGCTTACCATTGGCTGGGGACTAATGACAATCCCACAATCCTGTGGGAGTATGAGCTTCCCCAATGAGGGGGGCGGAGAAATCACTAGCAGACTCCCTGTATAAATAAAGCTGGCCAGTTTGGAACCAGCAGGAAGGAGTAAGCAGCAAGCGAGGTTGCTGTTGTTTTGTATATATATGTTATTGTAAATAAATATTTCTTTGTATCCTTGAAACTCGTGCTGGATTCTTTGTGGCCCTCACAAAATTAGACGACTGATTTTATCCAGTTTTAGAAGCCTTAAAATTAGGGGCCATAAAAGGAGGGCTCCTTCAGTGCTGGCTTGTTGCATCTTGCATCAGAGTGCATCGAGAATTTTATGAAAAGGGAGTTAGGTGAAAGAGAGAGGAGAGGTGACCATCAGACCTGCGAGGGACACCTCTCTTCGGGCCGGGGCTGGAGACAGGCGGATCTGTGAGGGACACCTCTACTGGGGCTGGGAAGGGAGTCAGTCTGACCTGTGAGGGACACCAAGCCAAGAGGAGAGTCAATCGGATCTCTGAGGGCCACCTCTACTGGGGCTGGGAGTTGAGACAGTTGGACTTGTGAGGGCCACCTCTACTGGGGCTGGGAGTTGAGACAGTTGGACTTGTGAGGGCCACCTCTACTGGGGCTGGGAGTTGAGACAGTCGGACATGTGAAGGCCACCTCTACTGGGGCTGGGAGTTGAGACAGTTGGACTTGTGCGGAGTCTGCATGTTCTCCCCGTGTCTGCGTGGGTTTCCTCCAGGTGCTCCGGTTTCCTCCCACAGTCCAAAGATGTGCAGGTTAGGTGGATTGGCCATGATAAATTGCCCTTGGTGACCAAAAGGTTTAGGAGGGGTTATTGGGTTACTGGGATAGGGTGGATAGTGATGAACATTGTCAGAGAATACAGTAGAATATAGATAGGCTGCAAAATTGGGCGAGAAATGGCAGATGGAATTTAACCTGGACAAATGTGAGGTGATGCATTTTTGTAGATCCAATTCTGTTGGGGGGGGGGGGGGGGGCTTACCAGGGGTAAGCTATGGGGTGCAGGTCTCTGGCACAGTGTCTGTCCCTGTTGCTCAGAAGGGAAGTGGGGACAGGAGTAGAGCATTAGTCATTGGAGACTCTATAGTTAGGGGGATAGATAGGAGATTCTGTGAGAACGAGAGAGAGGTCGGTGTGTTGCCTCCCAGGTGCCATGGTGCGTGATGTCTCGGATCGTGTTTTTGGAATCCTTAAGGAGGAGGGGGAGCAGCCCCAAGTCGTGGTCCACATAGGTACCAACGACATAGGTAGGAAAAGGGATAGGGATGTAAGGCAGGAATTCAGGGAGATAGGGTGGAAACTTAGATCTAGGACAAACAGAGTTATTATCTCTGGGTTGTTACCCGTGCCACGTGATAGCGAGACGAGGAATAGGGAAAGAGAGGAGTTGAACACGTGGCTACGGGGATGGTGCAGGAGGGAGGGTTTCAGATTTCTGGACAATTGGGGCTCATTCTGGGATCGGTGGGACCTCTACAAATGGGATGCTCTACACCTGGACCAGAGCGGTACCAAAATCCTGGGGGGGAAATTTGCAAATGCTCTTCGGGAGGGTTTAAACGAGTTCAGCAGGGGCTTGGGAACCTGAATTGTAGCTCCAATATACAGGAGGTTGTGAGTAGTGAGGTCATGAGTAAGGTTTTAAAGTTGCAGGAGTGTACCGGCAGGCAGGAAGGTGGTTTAAAGTGTGTCTTCTTCAATGCCAGGAGCATCCGGAATAAGGTGGGTGAATTTGCGGCATGGGTTGGTACATGGGACTTCGATGTTGTGGCCATTTCGGAGACATGGATAGAGCAAGGACAGGAATGGTTGTTGCAGGTGCCGGGGTTTAGATATTTCAGTAAGCTCAGGGAAGGTGGTAAAAGAGGGCGAGGGGTGGCATTGTTAGTCAAGGACAGTATTACGGTGGCAGAAAGGACGTTTGATGAGGACTCATCTACTGAGGTAGTATGGGCTGAGGTTAGAAACAGGAAAGGAGTGGTCACCCTGTTAGGGGTTTTCTATAGGCCTCCGAAAAGTTCCAGAGATGTAGAGGAAAGGATTGCAAAGATGATTCAGGATAGGAGCGAAAGCATGAGGGTAAGTTGTTATGGGGGACTTTAACTTTCCAAATATTGACTGGAAACGCTATAGTTCGAGTACTTTAGATGGGTCCATTTTTGTCCAATGTGTGCAGGAGGGTTTCCTGACACAGTATGTCGATAGGCCAACGAGAGGCGAGGCCGTATTGGATTTGGTACTGGGTAATGAACCTGGACTGGTGTTAGATTTGGAGGTAGGTGAGCACTTTGGTGATAGTGACCACAATTCGATTACGTTTACTTTAGTGATGGAAAGGCATAGGTATATACCGCAGGGCAAGAGTTATATCTGGAGGAAAGGCAATTATGATGCGATGAGGCAAGACTTAGGATGCATCGGATGGAGAGGAAAACTGCAGGGTATGAGCAGAATGGAAATGTGGAGCTTGTTCAAGGAACAGCTACTGCGTGTCCTTGATAAGTAAGTACCTGTCAGGCAGGGAGGAAGTGGTCGAGCGAGGGAACCGTGGTAAGGTAGTCAAAACACTTGTCAAGAGGAAGAAGGAGGCTTATGTAAAGATGAGACATGAAGGTTCAGTTAGGGCGCTCGAGAGTTACAAGTTAGCCGGGAAGGACCTAAAGAGAGAGCTAAGAAGAGCCAGGCGGGGCCATGAGAAGTCTTTGGCAGGTAGGATCAAGGATAACCCTAAAGCTTTCTATAGATATGTCATGAATAAAAGAATGACTAGGGTAAGAGTAGGGCCAGTCAAGGAGAGTAGTGGGAAGTTGTGCTTGGAGTCCGAGGAGATAGGAGAGGTGCTAAATGAATATTTTTCGTCAGTATTCACACAGGAAAAAGAGAATGTTGTCGAGGAGAATACTGAGATTCAGACTACTAGACTTGAAGGGCTTGAGGTTCATAAGGAGGAGGTGTTCACAATTCTGGAAAGTGTGAAAATAGATAAATCCACTGGGCCGGATGGGATTTATCCTAGGATTATCTGGGAAGCTAGGGAGGAGATTGCTGAGCCTTTGCCTTTGATCTTTAAGTCATCTTTGTCGACAGGAATAGTGCCAGAAGACTGGAGGACAGCAAATATTGTCCCCTTTTTCAAGAAGGGGAGTCGAGACAACCCCGGTAACTATAGACCAGTGAGCCTTACTTCTGTTGTGGGCAAAATCTTGGAAAGGTTTATAAGAGATGGAATGTATAATCATCTGGAAAGGAATAATTTGATTAGATATAGTCCACATGGTCCTCGTGCCTCACAAACCTTATTGAGTTCTTTGAGAAGGTGACCAAACAGGTGGATAAGGGTAAAGCAGTTGATGTGGTGTATATGGATTTCAGTAAAGCGTTTGATAAAGTTCCCCACGGTACGCTACTGCAGAAAATACAGAGGCATGGGATTCAGGGTGATTTAGCAGTTTGGATCAGAAATTGGCTAGCTGGAAGAAGACAAAGGATGGTGGTTGATGGGAAGTGTTCAGACTGGAGTCCAGTTACTAGTGGTGTACCACAAGGATCTGTTTTGGGGCCACTGCTGTTTGTCATTTTTATAAATGACCTGGAGGAGGGCGTAGAAGGATGGGTGAGTAAATTTGCAGATGACACTAAAGTCGGTGGAGTTGTGGACAGTGCGGAAGGATGTTACAGGTTACAGAGGGACATAGATAAGCTGCAGTGCTGGGCTGAGAGGTGGCAAATGGAGTTTAATGCAGAAAAGTGTGAGGTGATTCATTTTGGAAGGAATAACAGGAAGACCGAGTATTGGGCTAATGATAAGATTCTTGGCAGTGTGGATGAGCAGAGAGATCTCGGTGTCCATGTACATAGATCCCTGAAAGTTGCCACTCCGGTTGAGAGGGTTGTTAAGAAGGTGTACGGTGTGTTAGCTTTTATTGGTAGAGGGATTGAGTTTCGGAGCCATGAGGTCATGTTGCAGCTGTACAAAACTCTGGTGCGGCCGCATTTGGAGTATTGCGTGCAATTCTGGTCGCCGCGTTAGAGGAAGGATGTGGAAACATTGGAAAGGGTGCAGAGGAGATTTACCAGAATGTTGCCTGGTATGGAGGGAAGATCTTATGAGGAAAGGCTGAGGGACATGAGGCTGTTTTCGTTAGAGAGAAGAAGGTTATGAGGTGACTTAATTGAGGCATACAAGATGATCAGAGGATTGGATTGGGTGGACAGTGAGAGCTTTTTTCCTCGGATGGTGATGTCTAGCACGAGGGGACATAGCTTTAGAACATAAGAACATAAGAACTAGGAGCAGGAGTAGGCCATCTGGCCCCTCGAGCCTGCTCCACCATTCAATGAGATCATGGCTGATCTTTTGTGGACTCAGCTCCACTTTCCGGCCCGAACACCATAACCCTTTAATCCCTTTATTCTTCAAAAAACTATCTATCTTTATCTTAAAAACATTTAATGAAGGAGCCTCTACTGCTTCACTGGGCAAGGAATTCCATAGATTCACAACCCTTTGGGTGAAGAAGTTCCTCCTAAACTCAGTCCTAAATCTACTTCCCCTTATTTTGAGGCTATGCCCCCTAGTTCTGCTTTCACCCGCCAGTGGAAACAACCTGCCCGCATCTATCCTATCTATTCCCTTCATAATCTTTTATGTTTCTATAAGATCCCCCCTCATCCTTCTAAATTCCAACGAGTACAGTCCCAGTCTACTCAACCCCTCCTCGTAATCCAACCCCTTCAGCTCTGGGATTAACCTAGTGAATCTCCTCTGCACACCCTCCAGTGCCAGTACGTCCTTTCTCAAGTAAGGAGACCAAAACTGAACACAATACTCCAGGTGTGGCCTCACAATTATACAATTATGAGGGGGAAAAGGTAAGGTGAAAAGTTGGAATTTTTTTCCCAGGACGGAAATGACAATTACAAGGGGGCACAAGTTCAAGGTGAGGGGGGGATCTGTTCAGTGGAGATGCCCGTGGCAAGATTTTTACATCGAGGGGGATGGTGGCCTGGAATACATTGCCAAGCGAGGTGGTTGAGGCAGATACGTTCGCGACCTTTAAGACTTATCTCGGTAGACCATGAACAGACGGACTTTAGAAGGATACAGGTGGTTGGTCGAGATGGGATACGTGATAGGTGCAGGCTTGAAGGGCCGAAAGGCCTGTTCCTGTGCTGTTCTGTTCTTTGAAAGGAAATTGAGTGAGGTGAGTTATTTGATAAGAATGTCAGGCAGAAGGAACACTCAGTGTGACATGTTAATATGCTCAAAACGTATTTTGACAGAGAAATAAATAAAAAGGTGTTTGGATTGGATTTCTTTATTGTCACGTGTACCGAGGTACAGTGAAAAGTATTTTTCTGCGAGCAGCTCAACAGATCATTAAATATATGGGAAGAAAAGGGGATAAAAGAAAATACATAATAGGGCAACACAACATATACAATGTAACTACATTTGGGGCAGCACGGTAGCATTGTGGATAGCACAATTGCTTCACAGCTCCAGGGTCCTCGGCGATTCTGGCTTGGGTCGCTGTCTGTGCGGAGTCTGTACATCCTCCCCGTGTGTGCGTGGGTTTCCTCCGGGTGCTCCGGTTTCCTCCCACAGTCCCATCCTCCCCGTGTGTGTGTGGGTTTCCTCCAGGTGCTCCGGTTTCTTCCCACAGTCCAAAGATGTGCAGGTTAGGTGGATTGGCAATGATAATGCCCTTAGTGTCCAAAATTGCCCTTAGTGTTGTGTGGGGTTACTGGGTTATGGGGATAGGGTGCAGGTGTTGACCTTGGGTTGGGTGCTCTTTCCATGAGCCGGTGCAAACTCGACGGGCCGAATGGCCTCCTTCTGCACTGTAAATTCTATGAAATTCTATGATAAGCACTGGCATCGGATATAGCATACAGGGTGTAGTATTAATGATGTCAGTCCATAACAGGGTCATTTAGGAGTCTGGTGACAGTGGGGAAGAAGCTGTTTTTGAGTCTGTTTGTGCGTGTTCTCAGACTTCTGTATCTCCTGCCCGATGGAAAAAGTTGGAAGAGTTTGTCATTGTAACTCAGGGAGAAGAGGTAAATCCAGATGATTCTGAATTAGACATTCCTCAAATTAGATTTGATAATGAGGAAGTAATAAGAAATTGGGATAAATTACTGAGCTACCTTCCGGAGTAAAGTCAAAATGATGTAAAAGCGTTATTACAGTCACATTGAGCTGCATGTGGGAAGTACAAAAGTAGTTGTGCATGATGTAGATGTAGGAAATGCTATTCCAATAAAACAACGTTCATACAGGTTCAATCCACTAAAGTTAGCACAGGTACAAAAATTGACAGCATGCCTAAGAATGATATCATCAAAGTGAAGTGTAACCTGTCATGCTTGTATCAAAACCGGATGGAGCACAACAATATTTGTGTGGACTATAGAAAAGTCAATGCCAAGTGGTCAATGCAATTTGGAATGAAGAATGTGCCAGCAAAGTTCCAAAGATTAACCAACAAGATCTTTTCTTGACTAAACAATTGTGCAGTGTATATTGATGATTTGGTGATAGAACATAGACCATTACAGCGCAGTACAGGCCCTTCGGCCCTCGATGTTGTGCCGACCTGTGAAATCACTCTAAAGCCCATCTACACTATTCTCTTATTGTCCATATGTGCATCCAATGATCATTTGAATGCCCTTAGTGTTGGCGAGTCCACTACTGTTGCAGGCAGGGCATTCCACGCCCTTACTACTCTCTGAGTAAAGAACCTACCTCTGACATCTGTCCGATATCTATCTCCCCTGAATTTAAAGTTATGTCCCCCTCGTGCTAGACATCACCATCTGAGGAAAAAGGCTCTCACGGTCCACCCTATCCAATCCTCTGATCATCTTGTATGCCTCAATTAAGTCACCTCTTAACCTTCTTTTCTCTAAAGAAAACAGCCTCAAGTCCCTCAGCCTTTCCTCATAAGATTTTCCCTCCATACCAGGCAACATTCTGGTAAATCTCCTCTGTACCCTTTCCAAAGCTTCCACATCCTTCCTATAATGCGGCGACCAGAATTGCACACAATACTCCAAATGCGGCCGCACCAGAGTTTTGTACAGCTGCAACATGACCTCCTGGCTCCGAAACTCAATACCTCTACCAATAAAAGCTAACACATCGTACGCCTTCTTAACAAACCTCTCAACCTGTGTGGCAACTTTCAGGGATCTATGTACATGGACACCGAGATCTCTCTGCTCATCCACACTGCCAAGAATCTTACCATTAGCCCAGTACTCTGTCTCCCTGTTATTCCTTCCAAAATGAATCACCTCACACTTTTCTGCATTAAACTCCATTTGCCTCCTCTCAGCCCAACGCTGCAGCTTATCTGTATCCCTCTGTAACTTGTAACATCATTCCGCACTATCCACAACTCCACCGACTTTAGTGTCATCTGCAAATTTACTCACCCATCCTTCTACGCCCTCCTCCAGGTCATTTAAAACAATGACAAACAGCAGTGGCCCCAAAACAGATCCTTGTGGCACACCACTAGTAACTGGACTCCAGTCTGAACATTTCCCATCAACCACCACCCTTTGTCTTCTTCCAGCTAGCCAATTTCTGATCCAAACAGCTAAATCACCCTGAATCCCATGCCTCTGTATTTTCTGCAGTAGCCTACCATGGGGAACCTTATCAAATGCTTTACTGAAATCCATATACACCACATCAACTGCTTTACCCTCATCAAAGCCAAAGGCTCAGCAATCTCCTCCCTAGCTTCCCAGAGAATCCTAGGATAAATCCCATCCGGCCCAGGGGACTTATCTATTTTCACACTTTCCAGAATTGTTAACACCTCCTCCTTATGAACCTCAAGCCCTTCAAGTCTAGTAGTCTGAATCTCAGTATTCTCCTCGACAACATTGTCTTTTTCCTGTGTGAATACTGACGAAAAATATTCATTTAGCACCTCTACTATCTCCTCGGACTCCACGCACAACTTCCCACGACTGTCCTTGACTGGTCCTACTCTTACCCTAGTCATTCTTTTATTCCTGACATATCTATAGAAAGCTTTAGGGTTATCCTTGATCGTACCTGCCAAAGACTTCTCATGTCCCCGCCTGGCTCTTCTTAGCTCTCTCTTTAGGTCCTTCCTAGCTAACTTGTAACTCTTGAGCGCCCTAACTGAACCTTCATGTCTCATCTTTACATAAGCCTCCTTCTTCCTCTTGACAAGTGGTTCGACTGCTTTAGTAAACTACAGTTCCCTCGCTCGACCGCTTCCTCCCTGCCTGACAGGTGCATTCCTATTAAGGACACGCAGAAGCTGTTCCTTGAACAAGCTCCACATTTCCATTGTGCCCAATCCCTGCAGTTTTCCTCTCCATCCGATGCATCCTAAGTCTTGCCTCATCGCATCATAATTGCTTTTCCCCCAGATATAACTCTTGCCCTGCGGTATATACATATCCCTTTCCATCACTAAAGAAAACGTAATCGAATTGTGGTCACTATCACCAAAGTGCTCACCTACCTCCAAATCTAACACCTGTCCTGGTTCATTACCCAGTACCAAATCCAATATGGCCTCGCCTCTCGTTGGCCTATCTACATACTGTGTCGGGAAACCCTCCTGCACACATTGGACAAAAACAGACCCATCTAAAGTACTCGAACTATAGCATTGCCAGTCAATATTTGGAAAGTTAAAGTCCCCCATAACAACTACCCTCATGCTTTCGCTCCTATCCTGAATCATCTTTGCAATCCTTTCATCTGCATCTCTGGAACTTTTCAGAGGCCTATAGAAAACCGCTAACAGGGTGACCTCTCCTTTCCTGTTTCTAACCTCAGCCCATACTACCTCAGTAGACGAGTCCTCATCAAACGTCCTTTCTGCCACCGTAATACTGTCCTTGACTAACAATGCCACCCCTCGCCCTCTTTTACCACATTCCCTGAGCTTACTGAAATATCGAAACCCCGGCACCTGCAACAACCATTCCTGTCCCTGCTCTATCCATGTCTCAGAAATGGCCACAACATCGAAGTCCCAGGTACCAACCCATGCCGTAAGTTCACCCACCTTATTCCGGATGCTCCTGGCATTGAAGAAGACACACTTTAAACCACCTTCCTCCTGCAACTTTGAAACCTTACTCATGACCTCGTTACTCTCAACTTCCTGTATACTGGAGCTGCAATTCGGGTTCTGAAGCCCTTGCTGAATTGTTAAAACCCTCCCGAAGAGCATTAGCAAATTTTCCCCCCACTTCAGGGTATTGGTACCCCTCTGGTCCAGGTGTAGACCATCCCGTTTGTGGAGGTCCCACCGACTCCAGAATGAGCCCCAATTATCCAGAAATCTGAAACCCTCCCTTCTGCACCATCCCTGTAGCCATGTGTTCAACTCCTCTCTCTCCCTATTCCTCGTCTCGCTAGCACGTGGCACGGGTGACAACCCAGAGATGACAACTCTGTCCTAGGTCAAAGTTTCCACCCTAGCTCCCTGAATTCCTGCCTTACATCCCTATCCCTTTTCCTACCTATGTCGTTGGTACCTATGTGGACCATGACTTGGAGCTGCTCCCCCACCCCCTTAAGGATCCAGAAAACACGATCCGAGACATCACACACCCTGGCACCTGGACGGCAACACACCAACCGCGAGTCTCTCTCATTCCCACAGAATCGCCTATCTATCCCCCTAACTATGGAGTCTCCAATGACTAGTGCTCTACTCCTCTCCCCCCTTCCCTTCTGAGCAACAGGGACAGACTCTGTGCCAGAGACCTGTACCCCATGGCTTACCCCTGGTAAGTCCCCCCCGCCCAACAGTATCCAAAGAGGTTTACTTGTTACTAAGGGGAACAACCACAGGGGATCCCTGTACTGACTGCTTCCTTCCAGCCCCTCTCACCGTCACCCATCTATCTTTATTTTTCAGAGTAACTACGTCCCTGAAGCTTCTATCTATGACCACCTCTGCCTCGCGAATGATCTGAAGTTCATCCAACTCCAGCTCCAGTTCCCTAACGTGGTTTCTGAGGAGATGGAGATGGGTGCACTTCGCACAGATGAAATCAGCAGGGACACTGACAGCATCCCTCACCTCAAACATTCTGCAGGAGGAACATTGCACTGCCTTCCTTGCCATCCCCTCTAGATAAAAAAAGAAAGAAAGAGCTTACCTGTTATTCATTCCCCTTCTCAGCAAACACTCACTCAGCAACCTCTGCGCCCCGCACGATAACACCTGAGGGAAAATAAAAGAAAAAGTACTCACCAGTCATCAGCCAATCCCTTACCTGCAGGCTGTGACGTCACGGTTCAACTCCTTTCTTGATCTTTACAGCAGTTGTTTTACTTTTGGTTATAGGAGGGGGTAGGGAGGGAAACACTGAAGAAGTGTTTGGTGTTTAAGTGTCACTTGTCAACAGCTCCTCCACAAACCACCTTCAAGTTAGGATGACCATAATGCACGTATACAAATTTCCCCCGCGACAGCCAATCAGCAGCTCCGCTCTACTGCCCTCTGCTGGATGTTTAATCAAATGTGGAAGGAGCATTTGGAACAATTAAACAAATTATTCAAACAACTACAGGAGGCTAGATTGGTGGTAAAATTGGCTAAAAGTTAATTTGCGAAAACTCAAGACACATTCTTACACCATAAAATTGGACATGGTCAGATGGAACAAATTAATATGAAAATGAAAGTTATTGGGGAGTTTCTAATACCATCTCAAAGAGAGAAGCTCTGAACGTTGAGGACATGAAAGGTTTATGCCAGAATTTCATGCTAAATTTTAGCAGTCTGGTTGCTCCACTGACTGAATGGAATGTCAGGAGGCATTCGATAATCTGAAAACTGTGTTAACCACCACATCAGTGTTGATGACACCTAATTACGACAAAAATTTTAAAGTGGCAATAGATGCAAGTGATGTGGGTGTTGGTGCTGAATTGTTTCAGGAGGAAGACAAAAGAATCAAAAGACCTGTTGGTTATTTTTATAGTAAAGTAAATATTCATCAAGCTAAATATTTGATCATTGAGAAGGAGACATTGAGTTTGGTATTGGTGTTACAGCATTTTGGCATTTATGTAGCTAACAATTCATCGGAGACAATAATAATAATAATAATTGCTTATTGTCACAAGTAGGCGTCAATGAAGTTACTGTGAAAAGCCCCTAGTTGCCACATTCCGGCGCCTGTTCGGGAAGGCCGGTACAGGAATTGAACCTGCACTTCTGGCATTATTCTGCATTACAAGCCAGCTGTTAGCCCACTGTACTAAACCAGCCTCTGTATACACTGGGAAGGTACTTCCTGTTTATTTCCTGTCAATTCTCTTATTTCCTCTTTCTTTTTGCTGTTTCATTTTTGATTCATGGATGATTAATGGGGATGTGGCTGTGTCTTTAATTTGAGCAGAGGATTTCAGCTGCAGGAGAGATCACTGTGCTGGTTCATACTGGAGTTGCAGACTGACTAGCACCAATGTCAGGGATTAACTGTGATTCGGTCTGATTGATTTGACTGGTGGGCAGTCAACTGACCCAAGGCTGTCCTCAGCCTGGTAACATGTGGTGATTGGATCTGATCCCGCTGGAATGTTTTTCAGAGCATCAAGGGTTTGGATCTGATCCCACTGGAATGTTTTTCAGAGCATCAAGGGTTGAGTTTGTTTCCAGTTTTGGTCTTGGCAGCCCCAGGAAGGGATGTGCTATCCTCTCCTCTTTGTTTTTCTCCAGAAAGCCTGTTTATCTGCACTGTCAGAGAACATGGATGAATCTATGTACAGGCAGAGTAGTCCACAATCAACCAACTTTCTCTACATAAAGACAGAGGCCTGAATGCGAACCAGAAGCTGAAGGCCCAGTTTGATGAGAAGTCAAATATCTATCCAGAAAGTCTGCTGCCTGTGAGTACTGCATTTTTCTAAACTACAGGACCCTGAATGAAGGACTCTACAAAGAAGGCCATACTGGCTGTTAACTGGATACTTTAATCAGCAAGCTTTCTGTGAAGAAAATGGGCCAATAAACCACCATCTGAAGCAAAGACTCTTATCTTTTGACCTTCATTCTTCTTACTTTTCCTCCTTTCCTCCCCTCTATGTTTGTCTGTCTGCTGTGCGTGTAGAGGGTGGGGAGGCAAGGTAAAGTCAGAGTTAGGTACGTAGTAATATTTAACCAATTGTTTATGTTGTGTATTTCATCATTATTCATGGGCCAGATGTCTTTAAAGAATGTTGTGGGTAAAGTTTACTCATGTGTATCAGGAGGAGCAGGTAAAGAAGTCACAATTTTAAGAGATACAGGTGCTAGTCAATCTTTAATGGTAAGAGATGTGGAATTATGTAGTTTGGGAAGAATGTTGCCAGAAAAGGTGGTGATATGTGGAATTCAGGGTGAGAGGAGTAGCGTTCCATTGGTTGGAAAGTCCACTGAAGGGTGGTGAATTGGTAGTAGGAGTAATAGATAAACTATCTTGTCCAGGAATACAGTTTATCTTGGGTAATGATATAGCTGGATCGCAGGTGGGAGTGATGCCTACTGTGGTTGATAAGCCAGTGGAAAATCAGTCAACTGAAGTGTGGAAGGATGAATATCCTGGGATTTTTCCGGATTGTGATGTAACAAGGTTGCAAAGTCACAGGTTAAGACAAGAGGAGAAATCAAAAACTGAAGATGAAGTTGAAGTGCAATTATCAGAAACGATTTTTGATCAGATGGTTGAAAAAGAACAAGAACATGTGGAGGATGAGGTGGATATTTTTAGTTCAGGAAAATTGGCGGAGTTACAACAGAAAAATGTAGAAATAAAATGGATATATCAGAAAGCATATAAGGAAGAGGGATCTGAGAGTATACCAGAGTGATATAACTGTAAAAATGAAGTCTTGATAAGAAAATGGAGACCTGTACATATGCAGGCGGATGAAAGTGGGCAGATGTTCATCAAGTAGTATTGCCGGTAGGGTATAGAAACGAGGTGTTGCGAGTTGCACATGACCAGTGGGAGGTCATTTGGGAATAAGGAAAGCTCAAGCTAAAATCCAGAAACATTTTTATTGGCCTGGACTACATAAAGATGTAGTTAAATTTTGTCAATCATGTCACACATGTCAAGTGATAGGTAAACCTCAAGCAGTGATAAAACCAGCGCCCTTAATAACCATTCCATCATTTGAGGAACCTTTTACAAGGGTCCTAATTGATTGTGTAGGACCGCTTACTAAAAAAAAGTGGAAATCAATATCTTTTGACTGTAATGGATGTGTCTACTAGGTTTCCAGAGGCCATTCCAGTATGTAATATTACAGCTAAAAGGATTGTGGAGGAGTTACTTAAATTCTTTACCAGATATGGACTACCCACAGAAATTCAATCGGATCAAGGAACAAATTTTACTTCAAAGTTATTCACAGAAGTTATGGATAGCTTAGGAATAAAACAATTTAAATCAACTGCGTACCATCCAGAATCGCAAGGGAGCGTTTGGTGAAATTGGTGGGTGAGAAATCGGAAATTACATTATTGGATTACGTGTCAAATTTTAGGGAACGATTAAATAGAGCAGGTGAATTGGCTAGACAACATTTGAAAGTTGCACAAAATGTAATAAAACGGGTAGTGGACAAGAAATCCAAAGTTCGTAGTTTTACCAGTGGGGATAAAGTTTTAGTATTGTTACCAGTGGTAGGGGTGCCTTTAAAAGCCAGGTTTTGTGGACCGTATCAGATTGAAAGGAAATTAAGTGAGGTCAATTATGTGGTAAAAACACCAGATAGAAGGAAGACTCACCGAGTGTGTCATGTGAATATGCTTAAAAGGTACTTTGAAACGGATAGAGTGAAAAAGGAGATTTTAATGATTCTAACTCAAAGTGATGAACTAAATCCAGATGACTGTGAATTTGACATACCTCAAATTAAATTGGAAAATGAGGATGTTCTCAAAAATTGGGATGAATTATTAAGTTACCTTCCAGAGGAAAAACAAACTGACCTGAAAGAGTTATTGATATCACATGGGCAAATTTATAGAGATAAATTGGGAAGGACTAAAATGGCTACACATGATGTAGATGTGGGAAATGCTGTTCCTATCAAACAACATCCATATAGACGTAACCCTTTAAAATTGGCACAGGTTAACAAAGAGATTGAGAGTATGCTTACAAATGGCATAATTGAAGTGGGTTGCAGCCAATGGAGCTCACCCATAGTGATGGTACCGAAACCAGACGGTACCCAACGGTTGTGTGTGGACTATTGAAAGGTGAATGCAGTTACAAGAATGGACTCCTATCCTATCCCACGTTTGAAGGATTGCATGGAGAAAGTGGGACCATCTGCTTTTATTTCCAACTTCCAGACATGGAAAGAACATTTAAACCATTGTATGGAGTTCTTCGATCGACTTCAGGTGGCGGGTTTGGTGATGAACCTAGCCGAAAGTGAATTTGGAAAAGCCCGAATCACTTTCCTTGAGGAGTTTCCAATACCCTCAGGACGAAGGGGAATAATACGATCTCCTAGCATGAATGAATTTGATCGAACAGTTGTGCAAAGGTTTTGTGGCGTGATTACTCCACTGATGGAATTGCTGAAGAAACGGTAAAAAAATTCAATGGACAGCGGACTTTCAACAGGCATTTGACTGCCTGAAAGCTGTGATCACCAATGCTCCTGTATTGGAGAATTGCAAGGGACTCTGTGGTCAGGTTGAACTAAAGTATCTGATTCTAAAGAGAAATGCCGAGGAGTAGAGGAATGGATGGATCGTGCAGAGACTTTGTTCAAAGAGGCTGTCAATCGAGAAGGATTTCAGTTGGAGGAAGAAGAGCAAAGAAAAATGGACTATATTATTATACCTGTTTGCATATGTTTTTTTTTTAAAAAACGAAAATGTATATTTACTGTGTACATTTCTTAGTGGATGGTGCAAAAGTGAAAAATGAAACCATCTTGAAGTTGATAGTTTATTTATTTTCCTTGGGGGGAGGTGTCATGCAAGAGTGCCTTTAAGAAATGGATGTGTAAGCAATGTACCTTTAAGAAAACAGTGATGTCACAGAGTGGGTGGGGCTGAGGTCAGGTCAGCCATTTTGCAGTTTAATTTTGCAGGTTTTTAGTTTCAGTTTAAAAAACTGTGTGTGTGTCTGTGTGTTTCCAGAGAGCTGCAAGTTTTGAAAAGAGCTGAGTGGGTGTCTGTGTTTTGCAGGGAACTGGATATCTATCATGAAAGACTATCTCTGGATCATTTGGGTGATTTAAAGTAAAGCCTTTAACCTGATGTGATACTGTTTAAGGGTATTAAGTCTCTTGGAAGTTTGAAGGAACATTTTAAGGACGTATTTACTGTTGCAATATTTTCTGAGTTATCTTTGAAGTAAGGGGTGTTAAGAGATCCAACGTTTATTTGAGATGTTAAGTTGAGTTCATGGAATAAACAGTGTTTTGTGTTTAAAAACCCACATGTCCAGAATTGTAATCCCACACCCAGGGAACAAGCCATGTGCTCGGAAAAGCAACAAATACATTAAAGGGAGAGGTTGGTTGAACTCCATGAGACATTTTGGGGTTCTGAAAACGCATCGCCCATAACAATGCACAAGTTCCCACTACTGTCCTTGACCGGCCCTACCCTCACCCTGGTCATTCTTTTATTTCTCACATAAGAGGAAAAAGCCTTGGGGTTTTTCTTGATCCGACCCACCAAGGACTTCTCATGCCCCCTCCTAGCTCTCCTGAGCCCTTTTTTCAGCTCATTCCTTGCTACCTTGTAACCCTCAAGCGACCCTACTGAACCTTGTTTTCTCATCTTTACACACTATTCCTTTTTCTTCTTGACAAGATATTCAACCTCTTTTGTGAACCATGGTTCCCTCACACAACCATTTCCTCCCTGCCTGACAGGGACATGCCTATCAAGGACACGCAGTATTTGTTCCTTGAACAAGCTCCACTTTTCATTTGTGCCTTTACCTGACAGTTTCTGTTCCCATCTTATGCTCCCTAATTCTTGCCTAATCGCACCATAATTACCCCTCCCTAGTTCACACTAGTTGGTAAGTAGGTGATTGTGGGGTTAACAATTTCAAAAATGGTCAGCAAGAGAGTTAGGAGTGAGAAACTTCTTCACTCAAGAGAGTAGTTGGGATTTGGAATGTGCTTCCTGGAAGAATGGTGGAGATGGTTGATGGCTGCCCTTGCAAATGGAATTGGAAAGTTGTTTCAAGTGGTGTTCTGCAGGGCTCGGTGTTGGGACCCTTATATTAATGATTTGGACCTGAAAGTGGGGGGCACGATTGGTTAATTTTCACAATACACAAAGATTGGCCGAGTGGTAGTAGATAGTAGTAGATAGTTCTAATCTCCAAATGTGGCGGCATGGTAACACAATGGTTAGCACTGTTGCTTCACAGCACAAGGGATCCGGATTCGATTTGCAGCTTGGGTCACTGTGTGAAGCCTGCATGTTTTCCCCGTGTCTGCGTGGATTTCCTCCCACAGTCCTAAGATGTGCGGGTTAGGTGGATTGGTCATGCTAAATTGCCCCGTAGTGTCCAAAGGTTGCGTAGGGCTGCTGGGTTACGGGACTAGGTGGAGGTGTGGGCTTAGGTTCGGTGCTCTTTCAGGGGCCGATCTATGATGGGTTGAATGGCCTTCTTCTGCACTGTAAATTCGATGATTCCAAGATATAGATTGGTGGAGTAGGCAATAAACTGGAAGTTGGAATTTAACAGGTAAGTGTGAGGTCATGCATTTAGGAGGAAGTCAAACAATTATTGGGAGTATACAATATATACACTAAGCGTGGTAGATGAAGTGCGAGATCTTGGCGTACAAGTATACAGGTCCCTAAAGGCAGCACTTCAAATAGACAAGATGTGGAGATGCCGGCGTTAGACTGGGGTGAGCACATCTGGAACCTACCTCTTCATTCACCTGAGGAAGGAGCAGTGCTCCGAAAGCTAGTGATTTGAAACAAACCTGTTGGCCTTTAACCAATTGTTGTAAGACTTCTGACTGTTTAAATAGACAAGATTGTAAAGAAATCATCTGGAATACTCTCCTTCATTGGCAAAGGTCTAGAATACAAAGGTAAGGAATGTTGGAATTGTAAAAAAACACTGGTGAGGCCAGAACTGGAGTAATGTGTGCAATTCTAGTCTGCTCATTACAGGAAGGACGTGATTGCTCTGGAGAGACTGCAGAAGAGGTTCGTAAGAATGTTGCCAAGGCTAGTAAAGTGTGGCTATGAGGAGCGATTGGATAGGTTAGGGTTATTTTCCTTGGAACAAAGAAAACTGAGGGGCGACTTGATTGAGGTCTGCAAAATTATAATAATAATCTTTATTAGTGTCACAGTAGGCTCACATTAACACAGCAATGCAGTTACTGTGAAAATCCCCTAGTCACCACACGCGGCGCCTGTTCTGGTACACTGAGGGAGAATTCAGAATGTCCAATTCATCTAACAGGCACATCTTTTGGGACTTTGTGGGAGGAAACTGGAGCACTCGGAGGAAACCCACGCAGACATGGGGAGAACGTGCAGACTCCGCACAGACAGTGACCCAAGCTGGGAATCAAACACAAGGGTTCCTGATGCTGTGAAGCAACAGTGCTAACCACTGTGCTACCGTTTCGCCTTAATTTATGAGGGAATGAGATAAAGTGGGCAGGATAAAATTGTTTGCCTTGGTGGAGAATTCTAGAACTGCGGGGCATAGATTGAAAGGTGTAGAGGGGACATGAGGGTACCTGGTTTTGCACCTTAAATGTTGGATCCGTCACCAGGGATGGCCTCCACGACGGCCAGGATCACGATCAGGGGCCACCGATCGGTGGGCGCGCGCAATCTTGGGGTGGGAGGGAGGCCTGTATTGTCGGGGCTGGCCTGCAGTGTGAGTCTGCCATGTTGTGCGAGGCTACCGCCACAGGTGGCCGCCACACCCATGCGCGAACCCGCAGCTGGAGGTGCGGGGCCCGGTATCATAAGCCAGAGCTGCGAGGAGCAATCGGGGCCCTGATTGCCTCCTGCAAAACGGAGAATCACTCTGGACTTTCTCCAGATTTGCACGTGTTTTCTTGCGGGCGTGGGGACATAAGCCGCAGGATCAGAAAATTCCGTCCAGGGATTGGGAATGGGACTAGCTCGGAACTCTTCGGAGCCAGTACAGACAGTATAGGTTGAATGGCCACCCTCCATGATTAGATTTAAAAATTTAATTTTCATTGTCTGTTGTGGTGCGATTCGAACCGCGCCCCCCCCCCCCCCCCTCCACACACCATAGGATTGCCCTGGATCATTATTCCAGTGATCATACACACTGCTGCCGCCTCCAATTATCCCCACGATTACCCCTTCTTTATGGAATCTGCCATGGGTGCATGAGTCTGCCCCCAGGAGTCTCTCATTGTCACCCTTCCTCCTTCTCTGTGCTAACTCTATTATCCTGGACGGGGTCCTGCTCCATCTCCATCTGCTCCTCATCATTCTTCAGTTGAGTTGACCTAACCGTACCACCGGTTTCTGTGCCATCTGGTTGTCGACCTCTCTGCTGCACCATAATTTGCAGCATGCAGCACATGGCAACAGTACTGGGGACCCTTGCAGGAGATTACCTCAGTGATCCTTTAGAATGGTCAAGACATCTTCAAGATGCCAATAACCTGCTCAATGGTGATGCGAGTCAGCACAGGGCTGTTACTGTACTGCCTTTTGGATTCTATGAGCCAGGGCAAGTGATAGATTTGTTAGTGGGGGAGCATTTTGGAGATAGTGACCACAAGTTTGTGACTTTCACTTTAGTAATGGAGAGGGATAGGTACATGCAACAGGGTAAGGTTTCTAATTGGGGGAAGGGTAAATACGATGCTGTCAGACAAGAATTGAAGTGCATAAGTTGGGAACATATGCTGTTGGGGAAGGACACAATTGAAATGTGGAACTTGTTCAAGGAACAGATACTATGTGTTCTTGATATGTATGTCCCTGTCAGGCAGGGAAGAGATGGTCGAGTGAGGGAACCATGGTTGACAAGAGAGGTTGAATGTCTTGTTAAGAGGAAGAAGAATACTTATGTAAGGCTGAGGAAACAAGGTTCAGACAGGGTGCTGGAGGGATACAAGATAGCCAGGAGGGAACTGAAGAAAGGGATTAGGAGAGCTAAGAGAGGGCATGACAAATCTTTGGCGGGTCGGATCAAGGAAAATCCCAAGGCCTTTTACACATGTGTGAGAAATATGAGAATGACTAGAGCAAGGGTAGGTCCGATCAAGGACAGTCGCGGGAGATTGTGTATTGAGTCTGAAGAGATAGAAGAGGTCTTGAACGAGTACTTTTCTTCAGTAGTTACGAATGAGAGGGGCCATATTGTTGGAGAGGACAGCGTGAAACAGACTAGTAAGCTTGAGGAGATACTTGTTAGGAAGGAAGATGTGTTGGGTATTTTGAAAAATTTGAGGATAGACAAGTGCCCTGGGCCTGACGGGATATATCCAAGGATTCTATGGGAAGCAAGAGATGAAATTGCAGTGCCGTTGGCAATGGTCTTTTTGTCCTCACTGTCAACCGGGGTGGTATCAGGGGATTGGAGAGTGACAAATGTCATGCCCCTGTTCAAAAAAGGGAATAGGGATAACCCTGGGAATTACAGGCCAGTTAGTCTTACTTCGGTGGTAGGCAAAGTAATGGAAAGGGTACTGAGGGATAGGATTTCTGAGCATCTGGAAAGACACTGCTTGATTAGGGATAGTCAGCACGGATTTGTGAGGGGTAGGTCTTGCCTTACAAGTCTTATTAAATTCTTTGAGGAGGTGACCAAGCACGTGGATGAAGGTAGAGCAGTGGATGTAGTGTACATAGATTTTAGTAAGGCATTTGATAAGGTTCCCCATGGTAGGCTTATGCAGAAAGTAAGGAGGCATGGGATAGTGGGAAATTTGGCCAGTTGAATAACGAACTGGCTAACCAATAGAAGTCAGAGAGTGGTGGTGGATGGCAAATATTCAGCCTGGAGCCCAGTTACCAGTGCCGTACCGCAGGGATCAGTTCTGGGTCCTCTGCTGTTTGTGATCTTCATTAATGACTTGGATGAGGGAGTTGAAGGGTGGGTCAGTAAATTTGCAGATGATACGAAGATTGGTGGTGTTGTGGATAGTGAAGATGGCTGTTGTCGGCTGCAAAGAAACATAGATAGGATGCAGAGCTGGGCTGAGAAGTGGCAGATGGAGTTTAACCCTGAAAAGTGTGAGGTTGTCCATTTTGGAAGGACAAATATGAATGCGAAATACAGGGTTAACGGTAGGGGTCTTGGCAATGTGGAGGAGCAGAGAGATCTTGGGGTCTATGTTCATACATCTTTGAAAGTTGCCACTCAAGTGGATAGGGCTGTGAAGAAGGCCTATGATGTGCTAGCGTTCATTAGCAGAGGGATTGAACTTAAGAGCCGTGATGCAGCTGTTCAAAACCTTGGTAAGGCCACATTTGGAGTACTGTGTACAGTTCTGGTCGCCTCATTTTAGGAATGATGTGGAAGCTTTGGAAAAGGTGCAAAGGAGATTTACCAGGATGTTGCCTGGAATGGAGAGTAGGTCTTACAAGGAAAGGTTGAGGGTGCTACGCCTTTTCTCATTAGAACGGAGAAGGATGAGGGGCGACTTGATGGAGGTTTATAAGATGATCAGGGGAATAGATAGAGTAGACAGTCAGAGACTTTTTCCCCGGGTGGAACAAACCATTACAAGGGGACATAGATTTAAGGTGAATGGTGGAAGATATAGGGGGATGTCAGAAGTAGGTTCTTTACCCAGAGAGTAGTGGGGGCATGGAATGCACTGCCTGTGGAAGTAGTTGAGTCGGAAACATTAGGGACCTTCAAGCGACTATTGGATAGGTACATGGATTACGGTAGAATGATGGGGTGTAGATTAATTTGTTCTTAATCTAGGACAAAAGTTTGGCACAACATCGTGGGCTGAAGGGCCTGTTCTGTGCTGTATTTTTCTATGTTCTATGTTCTATGCACAGTCACCATAACGGAGTCTTCAGTCAGCTCCTTAAGGGGCACCCGTTGACCCCTTAGTTAAGCATGGAGCTGTGGAACCATACAATCCTATAGTGCAGAAAGAAGCCATTCGCCACATTGAGTCTACACCGACCCTCTGAAAGAGCACCCTACAAAGGCCCTCTCCTCTGTCCTATCCCAATATCCCTGTAACCCCATCAAACCTGCACATCCCTGGACACTAAGAGGCAATTTTAACATGGCCAATCCATCTAACCTGTACACCCTTGTACTGTGGGAGGAAACCGGAGCACCCAGAGGAAACCCACACGGATACGGGGAGAATGTGAAAACTCCACACAGATAAAGCTGGAATTGAACCCGGGTCCCCGACGCTGTGAGGCAGCAGTGCTACCCACTGTGCCACCGCGTTTGCCAATGTGTGAAAGCTAAGTCAGCTGTGATTTGCTCAGTCCAGAAAAATCATGGCAGTTTCCAGGCTTATGTGCATATACATACATGTGCATGTTCAAGGAGTGGAAGGGTTTCCTGCTGATTAACCGATGCCCTTATGGTGACATGGATGTGCCTGAGGGAAGCCTCGAATTTTTGTGAAGTCCTCTGTGTCTGTACTGACACATCCATTGGTGCCTCTTACCTTAGCAAGCATAGAATCTGAACTGATGCATCTGTGGACAGCTGGTTGTGGACTGTCACACAGTCTGTGGAAGACCTCTGGCAGGTTTAAAATTTATAACCACAGTCTTCTGAAGTGCCACTAGGAGGGCATGCAGATTTGAAGAGTGTTGTTGGATCTTGCTTGGCACATCGCTCTGTTACCTGTGCTCGGAATATCATCAACCTTCTTCTACAGTAGTTTTCTGTCGTTTCCAGATATGTCCTTTGGATTTGGTTGATCCTTAACTCAGCTAAGGGTTGACCAAATCCAAAGGACATATCTGGAAATGACAGAAATCCACTGTAGAAGAAGGTTGTGGTCTTCCTGCTGCCCAGTGCGTACTGCACTGCCTCTCAACCCCTGTCCTTGTACCCTCCCGCTGACTGCACGTTGTCCGCGTTTGCATGCTTCTTTGACCCACATGTGTGCAGGTTCTACCCCTATCCCTCATCTTCTCTGGCATGATGCGCACTTTTCCCCTTAACTGCCACAGTCTCCTTCCTCCCAGATGGATGCCCGAGTCAAAAGGCCAAAGAGATTTGCCCTTCTAAGGCAGACGTCCCATCCACTGATTCTGTTGGATATCAGCCACCACCTGTGTCTGCAATGGTTGACCTTCTGTGACACTTCTTGAAATTTATTTGCGCTCTCATCAATGACATTATACAAGCTTTATGACTTCTGCATAAAGTTGTAAATCAAGGCTGGAATTTTCCGACCGTTGCAATTCACTTTTCCCACCGGCATCATACCTGCCCTTTAGGTTTCCCAGCGGCATGTTCGTGGGACCCTGGGTTACTGTATGGGACAGAGGGGTAGCTGGAGTGAGCACCAGAAGCATCTGCATCACCTGTACTGCCTGGAGGCCCAATATAATTTACACCTTGGTGTTGAAGCCCTTAGTGATGGTGCTCTGTGTCTGCACCTAGCTCTGGAACCCCTCAGCAATGGCTCTCTGTGACTTGACCATGCTCTCAAGGCCTTCAGCAATGGTCATATCATAGATCATAGAATTTACAGCACAGAAGGAGGCCATTTGGCCCGAGTCTGCACCAGCCCTTGAAAAGAGCACCCTACTTAATCATAGAACATAGAAAAATACAGCACAGAACAGTCCTTTCGGCCCACAACCACGGTGTTGTGCCGAATCTTTATCCTAGATTATCATAGATTATCGTAGAATTTACAGTGCAGAAGGAGGCCACTCGGCCCATCGAGTACGCACCAGCTCCTGGAAAGAGCACCCTAACCAAGGTCAACACCTCCACCCTATCCCCATAACCCAGTAACCCCACCCAACACTAAGGGCAATTTTGGACACTAAGGGCAATTTATCATGGCCAATCCACCTAACCTGTACATCTTTGGACTGTGGGAGGAAACCGGAGCACCCAGAGGAAACCCACACACACACGAGGTAAAATTACGCTCAAAATATAAATCACTATAAGTAGCAACAAAAGATAATAATGTTACAAATAATACATAAATAATGCTAATCTGTAGTGTATCATTTCCCACCGCACTCTTATTTTAAGAGTACAATAAATCTCTGTAAGTTTGAATCAGTTTATGAATTGTGCTCTTAAGTGCTGATACATTCCCGATTAAACAGACTGCTAAGGACGCATGTTACGATGCAATGAAAGTAGCGATTGATGTCGGTTACCGCCATTTTGATGGAGCCTGGATTTACGGTAACGAAGGTGAAATTGGAAAGGCGATTCAGGAAAAGATCGCTGATGGTACGGTGAAGCGTGAAGACATCTATTACTGTGGCAAGGTAACGAACATTTCAAGGATCTCTCGCTCTCTCTCCTCTTCCTTCCTTGGAGCTGCTTCCGTTACACCCACATCTTACACCTTCTCATTTATTCATTTACGATATGTGGGCATCGCTGATCCGGCCAGCATTTAATGCCCATTCCTAGATGCCCTTCAGAAGGTGGTGGTGAATTGCCTTCTTGAACCGCTGCAGTCCTTGAGGTATAGGTACACTGTGCTGTTAAGGAGGGAGTTCCAGAATGTTTCCCCAGCGACAGTGAAGGAATGGCAATATATTTCCAAGTCAGGGTATTGAGTGACTTAGAGGAGAGCCTGCAGGTGCTGCTCTTGCCCTCCCAGATAGTAGTGGTTTTGGTTTGGAAGGAGTTGGCTCAGGAACCTTGGTGAGTTACTGCAGTGCATCTTGTAGTAGGTACACACGGCTGCCACTGTTCGTCGGTGGTGCAGGGTTTGAATGTTTGTGGAAGGGGGAACAATCAAGCTTTGCCCTGGATGGTGTTGAGTTTCTTGAGTGTTGTTGGAGCTCCACTCATCCAGGCAAGTATACCATTACACTCCTGACTTGTGCTTTGTAGATTGTGGATAGGCTTTGGGTGGTCAGGAAGTGAGTTACTCGCCATAGGATTCCTAGCCTTTGACCTGCTCTGGTAGCCACAGTATTAATTTAGCTAGTCCAGCTCAGTTTCTGATCAATGATAATCCGCAGGATATTGATTGTGCGAAATGCAGCAATGGTAATGCCATTGAATGTCAAGGGCGGTGGTTAGATCCTCTCTTGCAGGAGATGGTCATTTCCTGGCACTTATGTGGCGCAAATGTAAATTGACACTTGTCAACCCAAGCCTGGATATTGTCCAGGTCTTGCTGCATTTGGACATGGACTGCTTCATTATCTGTGGAGTCATGAATGGTGCCGCTCATTGTGCCGTCATCCGCAAGCATCCCCACTTCTGGCCTTAGGATGGACGGGAGGTCATTGATGAAGCAGCTGAAAATGGTTGGGTCTGGGATACTACCCTGAGGAACTCCTTCAGTGATGTCCTGAAGCTGAGATGATTGACCTCCAACCACTGCAACCTTTGTGCCAGGTATGACTCCAACCAATGGAGAGTTTGCCCCCTGATTCCTATTGACCAGTTTAGCTCAGGCTCCTTGATGCCATACTCGGTCAAATGACACATTGATGTCAAGGGCAGTCACTCTCACCTCACCTCTGGCATTCAGCCCTTTTGTCCATGTTTGAACCAAGGCTCTAATCAGGTTCGGAGCTGAGAGACCTTGGCAGAACCCAAACTGAGCGTCCATGAGCAGGTTATTGCTGAGTAAGTGCCGCTTGATAGCAGTGTTCATGACTCCTTCCATCACTTTGCTAATGATGGAGAGTAGGCTGATAGGGCGGTAATTGGCTGGGTTAGATTTGTATTGTGAAGCCATCAAGGGTGCTCAATCTCATTCTCACTCATTGGCTGCGCACATCCACGTGCACAGGCAAACAAATATAAATGTGCATGCACACATAAACACACATGTTGTGCACATACACAAATTGGTCAGAACATTGAATACAGGAGTTGGGACGTCTTGTTGAAGTTGTACAAGACATTGGTACAGCCACACTTGGAATACTGTGTGCAGTTCTGGTCACCCTATTATAGAAAGGATATTATTAAACTAGAAAGAGTGCAGAAAAGATTTACTAGGATGTTACCGGGACTGGATGGTTTGAGTTATGAGGAGAGGCTGGATAGACTGGGACTTTTTTCCCTGGAGCGTAGGAGGCTTAGGGGTGATCTTATGGAGGTCTATAAAATAATGAGGGGCATAGATAAGGTAGATAGTCAACATCTTTTCCCAAAGGTAGGGGAGTCTAAAACTAGAGGGCATAGGTTTAAGGTGAGAGGGGAGAGATTCAGAAGGGCCCAGAGGGGCAATTTCTTCACTCAGAGGGTAGTGAGTGTCTGGAATGTGCTGCCAGAGGTAGTAGTAGAGGCGGGTATAATTGTGTCTTTTAAAAAGCATTTAGATAGTTACATGGGTATAGAGGGTTATGGGCCAAGTGCGGGCAACTGGGACTAGCTTAATGGTAAAAACTGGGCGGCATGGACTGGTTGGGCCGAAGGGCCTGTTTCCATGCTGTAAACTTCTATGATTCTATGCACATTCAAACAGAGATACACATACACACTTGTTAATATGAAAACAAATTCATGCACGTTGGCACAATGATTAGTACTGCTGTCTCACAGCACCAGGGACCCGGGTTCAATTCCAGCCTTGGGTGACTGCCTGTGTGGAGCTTGCAAGTTCTCCGTGGGTTTCCTGCAGGTGCTCACGTTTCCTCCCACAGTTCAAAGATGTGCAATTTAGATGGATTGGCCATACAAACTTGTTCTTTAGTATTCAAAGTGTTAGGTGGAGTTACAGGAATAGGGCGGTGGACTTACAGGAATAGGGCGGTGGACTAGGCCCAGGTAGGGTACTCTCTCAGAGGGTCGATGTAGGCCCGATGGGCTGAATCGCCTCCCTCTGCAATTTCTCCCATCTGTACAGACCCACACATGCGTTCACATACACCCATATGCATATATACAGACACACATTCACTCACACAGATGAACACACACAATGCACATTCACATATAACGAAACACATTCAACCACACAAACATGTACACAAACTCATACTCTTCAAGCTATAATCAGGAATCCCAGCTGAATTTCCCAGTTCTTGCCAGTAAAGCTATCCTGTTAGAATGAACAAACTCAGAATAAAGAAACATCAGTCAACCTAACCTACACCCCTTCAATTTACTGCTGTCCATGTGTCTGTCCAAGAGTCGCTAAAATGTACCTAATTACTTTGACTCCACCACCTCTGCTGGCAGTGCATTCCACGCACCCACCACTCTGCTACCTCTTGACATCTCCCCTATACCTTCCTCCAATCACCTTAAAATTATGTCCCCTCATGACAGCCATTTCCGCCCTGTGGAAAAGTCTCTGGCTATCCACTCTATCCATGCCTCTCATCACCTTGTACACCTCTATCAAGTCACCTCTCTTCCTTTTTCGCTCCAGTGAGAAAACCCCAACTCCCTCAACATGTCTTCATAAGACACGCCCTCCAGTCCAGGCAGCATCCTGGTAAATCTCCTCTGCACCTTCTCCAAAGCATCCACATCCTTCTTATGATGAGGCGACCAGAACTGGACACAATATTCCAAGTGTGGTTTAACCAGGGTTTTATAAAGCTGCAGCAAACCCTCGCGGCTCTTAAACTCAATCCCCCTGTTAATGAAAGCCAACACACCATACGCCTTCTTAACAACCCTATCAACCTGGGTGGCAACTTTGAGGGATCTATGTACTTGGACCCCAAAATCCCTCTATTCCTCCACACTTCCAAGAATCCTGCCTTTAACCCTATATTCAGCATTCAAATTCGACCTTCCAATTTATCTGTGTTAAACTCCATCTACCACTTCTCAGGCCAGCTCTGCATCCTGTCAATGTCCTGTTGCAACCTGCAACAGCCCTCAACACTATCTACAACTCCATCAACCTTCATGTCGTTGGCAAACTTATTAACCCACCCTTCCACTTCCTCATCCAAGTCATTTATAAAAACCACAAAGAGCAGAGGTCCCAGAACAGATCCCCGCGGGACACCACTGGTCACCGACTTGCAGGCGGAATACTTTCCATCCACTACCACTCGCTGTCTTGTTTCTGCCAGCCAATTCTGAATCCAGACACCCATATTTCCCTATATTTGGACAGCTATCGTCTCTCTCCCACAGCACAAACCTGCACAATTTGCAATTTAGCACAATATGAACTGTTATATTATGAAGTTTTCACAATATGCAGTATTGTAGAATGTGACAGTATTGCTTCAGTTTAATGGATGAACTTTACATTTTCAGCTCTGGAACACCTTTCACCCACCAGAGATGGTACGACCCAGCCTGGAGAAATCCCTCAAACTTTTAAACTTTGATTATATCGACCTGTACATCATTGAGCTTCCATTGGCTTTTAAGGTGAGTCAATATTCGACATGGTGTTGAAGAGATTGCCCAATTAACATTCCGCATTGCTTCCCCTCAATGGTGTTGCCTCTAGTGGCCGTCCAATTTACCAGGCGCTGGCTGCTCTCCGCCATTGATTCACAATCTCCATTTTTACATGGGTAAATCTGGGCAATGAGCACCAATAGGCATTTCAACTACAGGGGGCTGTGCATGTGAACTCAGTGATGTCTATAGATTGCGATCAGGGATAGGAATCTGGGCTAATTTGCACGTTTTTATCTCTGAGTGTTGAGGTTAACGGTTTTCTACAGGAATTCTATAGGAATATCCAGATTAGCATGTGAGCCACACTCAATGTTCCTGACCATCCACCAAGAAGGCACCAAGCATTGGACTGGGGCACATTGATTCACCAATAATAATTATATGAGATTATATGATAACTGTTAAATTATGTTGCAATTGTTGGTGAGGCCGCATCTGGAATATTGTGTTCAGTTTTGATTGCCTTGCCACAGGCAAGATGTTATCAACTGGAAAGAGTGCAGAAGAGATTTACAAGGATGTTGCCAAGACTCAAAGGACTGAGTTAAAGGGAGAGATTGGACAGGGTAGGACATTTTTCTTTGGAGCGTATAAGATCATGAGAGGCATGGATAGGGTGAATGCACTCAGTCGTTCTCCCAGAGTTAGGGAATCAAGAACTAGAGGGCATAGGTTTAAGTTAAGAGGGGAAATAATTAATTTTTGGCTGAGCACCATTATTAATGTGACTGGAGTGAAATGGGGGGATTGATTACCCAAAGCACATCAGCAAATAAAGGGGAATTCAAGAAATTCACAACTTCTCCAACAGTTCATGGGTCATCCTCACTGTCTATGCGGAGTCTGTACGTTCTCCCCGCGTGTGCCTGGGTTTCCTCCTGGTGCTCCGGTGTCCTCCCACAGTCCAAATATGTGCAGGTTAGGTGGATCGGCCATGATAAATTGCCCTTAGTGTCCAAAATTGCCCTTAGTGTTGGGTGGGGTTACTGAGTAATGGGGATAGGGTGGAGGTGTGGGCTTGGGTAGGGAGTTCTTTCCAAGAGCCGGTGCAGACTCGATGGGCCGAATGGCCTCCTTCTGCACTGTACATTCTATGAAATCGATGAATCCTGAACATTCTTATTGGAGAGAATTCTCAGGGACAGGATTTATACCCATTTGAAAACAAATAGACTCATAAGCGACAGACAGCATGGTTTTGCGAAGGGGAGGTGACAAAGATGATTAATGAGGGGAGGGCGGTGGATGATGTTTACATGGACATCAATAAAGCCTTTAACAAGGTGCCTCATGGCAGACTGGTATAAAAGGTGAAGTAACACAGGATCAGAGGTGGGTGGTAAGATGGATACAGAACTGGCTCGGTCACAGAAGGCAAAGATTAGCAGTAGAAGGGTGTTTTCCTGAATGGAAGTTTGTGACTAGTGGTGTTCCACAGGGAGCTGTGCTTGGGCCTCTGTTGTTTGTGGTGTACATAAACGATTTGGAGGAAAATGTAGCCGGTCTGATTAATAGGTTCGCGGATGACACCAAGGTTGGTGGAGTGACAGTGTTGAGGATTGTCAGAAGACACAGCAGGACATGGATACATTGGGGATTTGGGCAGAGAAATGCAAATGGAGTTTAATCTGAACAAATTTCAGCCAATGGTTTAGCTCAGTGGGCTAGACAGATGGCTTGTGATGCAGAACAAGGCCAGCAGCGCGGGTTCAATTCCCATACCAGTTTACCCAAACAGGCGCCGGAATGTGGCGATTGGGGACTTTTCACAGTAACTTCATACTTGTTGCAATAAAAGGCTATTATTATTATAAAATGCATTTTGGTAGGTCTAACATAGAGGGGAAATATACATAAATGGCAAAACTGTTAGGAATATAGAAAGTCACAGAGATTTGGGCATGCATGTCTACAGACCATTGAAGGTGGTAATACAAGTGGACAAGATAGTCAAGAAAGCATACGTAATGCTTGCCTTCATTGGACGGGGCATCGAGTATCAAAACTGCCAAGTCATACTACAGTTGTATAGAACCTTGGTAAGGCCCCAGTTGGAATATTGCGCACAATTCTGGTCACCACACTACCAGAAGGATGTGGGGGCTTTGGAGAGGGTACACAGGAGGTTTACCAGGATGTTGCCTGGTCTGGAGGGTGTGAGCTATGTGGAGAGGCTGAATAGACTGGGACTGTTTTCATTATAAAGACGGAGATTGAGGGGTGACCTGATAGAGGTCTACAAGATTATGAGGGCATGGATAGAGTAGATGGGCAGGCACTCTTTCCCAGGGTGGAGTGGTCAGTCACCAGGGGGCATAGGTTTAAGGTCCATGGGGCAAGGTTTACATAGCACTTAGAATATAGAACAACACAGTACAGGCCCTTTGGCCCACGATGTTATGCTAACCATTTATCCCAATCAAGATCAACCTAACCGACACGCCTGTCCAAGTGTTGCTAAAATGTTGCCAATGACTCTGACTCCACCACCTCTGCTGGCAGTGCATTCCACGCGCCACTACTCTCTGTGTAAAGAACCTACCTCTGATATCTCCCCTATACCTTCCTCCAATACCCTTAAAATTATGTCCCCTCATGACAGCCATTTCCGCCCTAGTGAAAGGTCTCTGGCTATCCATTCTATCCATGCCTCTCATCACCTTGTACACCTCTATCAAGTCACCCGTCTGCCTTCTTCGCTCCAGTGAGAAAAGTCCTAGCTCCCTCAACCTTTCTTCACAAGACATGCCCTCCAGTGCAGGCAGCATCCTGGTAAATCTCCTCTGTACCCTCTCCACAGCATCCACATCTTTCCTATAATGAGGCGACCAGAACTGGACACAATATTCCAAGTGTGGTTTAACCAGGGTTTTATAAAGCTGCAGCAAAACCTCACAGCTCTTAAACTCAATCCCCCTGTTAATGAAAGCCAACACACCATAATCCTTCAGCAGCACGGTAGCATTGTGGATAGCACAATTGCTTCACAGCTCCAGGTTCCCAGGTTCGATTCCAGCTTGGGTCACTGTCTGTGCGGAGTCTGCACATCCTCCCCGTGTGTGTGTGGGTTTCTTCCGGGTGCTCTGGTTTCCTCCCACAGTCCAAAGATGTGCAGGTTAGGTGGATTGGCCGTGATAAATTGCCCTTAGTGTCCAAAATTGCCCTTAGTGTTGGGTGGGGTAGCTTGGTTGTGGGGATAGGGTGGAGGTGTTGACTTTGGGTAGGGTGCTCTTTCCAGGAGCCGGTGCAGACTCGATGGGCTGGGTGACTTCCTTCTGCACTGTCAATTCTATGAAACCCTATCAACTTTGAGGGATCTATGTACGTGGACCCCAAGATCCCTCTGTTCCTCCACATTTCCAAGAATCTTGCCTTTAACCCTGTATTCAGCATTCAAATTCGACCTTCCAAAATGAATCACTTCACATTTATCTGGGTTAAACTCCATCTGCCACTTCTCAGCCAGCTCTGCATCCTGTCAATGCCCTGTTGTAATCTGCAACAGCCGTCAACACTATTTACAGCTCCACCAACCTTCGTGTCATCGGCAAACTTACTAACCCACTCTTCCACTTCCTCATCCAAGTAATTTATAAAAACCACAAAGAGCAGAGGTCCCAGAACAGGACACCACTCGTCACCGACCTCCAATATCCGACCTGTTAATATCAACCTATCCGAGTCTATTAACCTGGTTCATGCTGTTCTCATGAGCAACAAGGTTCCTCTCTCTGGTGAATACTGAAGCTAAATATTCATTTCGAACCTCCCCTAACTTCTCAGACTCTAGGCACAAGTTCCCTCCACTATCCCTGATCGGCCCTACTCTCACTCTGATCATCCTCTTATTTCTCACATAAGTGTAGAACGCCTTGGGGTTTTCCTTAATCTTTCCCACCAGGACTTTTTCATGCCCCCTTCTAGCTCTCCTAAGTGCATTTTTGAGTTCCTTCCTGGCTACCTTGTAACCCTCTAGAGCTGTGCCAGGTCCTTGCTTCATAGAACATAGAACATAGAAAATACAGCACAGAACAGGCCCTTCGGCCCACGATGTTGTGCCGAACCTTTGTCCTAGATTAATCATAGATTATCATTGAATTTACAGTGCAGAAGGAGGCCATTCGGCCCTTTGAGTCTGCACCAGCTCTTGGAAAGAGCATCCTACCCAAACTCAACACCTCCACCCAACACCAAGGGCAATTTGGACATTAAGGGCAATTTGTCATTGGCCAATTCACCTAACCCGCACATCTTTGGACTGTGGGAGGAAACCGGAGCACCCGGAGGAAACCCACGCAGACACGGGGAGGACATGCAGACTCCGCACAGACAATGACCCAAGCCGAAATCGAACCTGGGACCATGGAGCTGTGAAGCAATTGTGCTATCCACAATGCTACCGTGCTGCCCTTAAGAACAAATAAATCTACACTATATCATTTTACCGTAATCCATGTACCTATCCAATAGCTGCTTGAAGGTCCCTAATGTTTCCGACTCAACTACGTCCACAGGCAGTGCATTCCATGCCCCCACTACTCTCTGGGTAAAGAACCTACCTCTGATATCCCTCCTATATCTTCCACCTTTCACCCTAAATTTATGTCTCCTTGTAATGGTTTGTTCCACCCGGGGAAAAAGTCTCTGACTGTCTACTCTATCTATTCCCCTGATCATCTTATAAACCTCTATCAAGTCGCCCCTCATCCTTCTCAGTTCTAATGAGAAAAGGCCTAGCACCCTCAACCTTTCCTCGTAAGACCTACTCTCCATTCCAGGCAACGTCCTGGTAAATCTTCTTTGCACCTTTTCCAGAGCTTCCACATCCTTCCTAAAATGAGGCGACCAGAACTGTACACAGTACTCCAAATGTGGCCTTACCAAGGTTTTGAACAGCTGCATCACGGCTCTTAAGTTCCATCCCTCTGCTAATGAACGCTAGCACATCATAGGCCTTCTTCACAGCCCTATCCACTTGAGTGGCAACTTTCAAAGATGTATGAACATAGACCCCAAGATCTCTCTGCTCCTCCACATTGCCAAGACCCCTACCGTTAACCCTGTATTTCGCATTCATATTTGTCCTTCCAAAATGGACAACCTCACACTTTTCAGGGTTAAACTCCATCTGCCACTTCTCAGCCCAGCTCTGCATCCTATCTATGTTTCTTTGCAGCCGACAACAGCCATCTTCACTATCCACAACACCACCAATCTTCGTATCATCTGCAAATTTACTGACCCACCCTTCAACTCCCTCATCCAAGTCATTAATGAAGATCACAAACAGCAAAGGACCCAGAACTGATCCCTGCGGTACGGCACTGGTAACTGGGCTCCAGGCTGAATATTTGCCATCCACCACCACTCTCTGACTTCTATTGGTTAGCCAGTTCGTTATTCAACTGGCCAAATTTCCCACTATCCCATGCCTCCTTACTTTCTGCATAAGCCTACCATGGGGAACCTTATCAAATGCCTTACTAAAATCTATGTACACTACATCCACTGCTCTACCTTCATCCACGTGCTTGGTCACCTCCTCAAAGAATTTAATAAGACTTGTAAGGCAAGACCTACCCCTCACAAATCCGTGCTGACTATCCCTAATCAAGCAGTGTCTTTCCAGATGCTCAGAAATCCTATCCCTCAGTACCCTTTCCATTACTTTGCCTACCACCGAAGTAAGACTAACTGGCCTGTAATTCCCAGGGTTATCCCTATTCCCTTTTTTGAACAGGGGCATAACTGGCCTGTAATTCCCAGCAACCTTCCTCAACCTTACGTAAGCTTCCTATTTGTCTTGGCTCCACTCCTCTTGTCATCCAAGGCTCCTTCTCCTTACCATTCCTTCCTCGTCTCAGTAGGACAAAACTATTCAGCACTCGCAGCAAGTGCCCCTTACACAACCCCCACATTACTGTTGTGCATTTCCCTTGAGAACAACTGTTCGCAATCTACAAAATTATGAGGGGCATAGACAGAGTGCATAGTCAGAGACTTTTTCCCAGGGTAGAGGGGTCAATTACTTAGGTTTAAGGTACGAGGGGCAAGGTTTAGAGGAGATGTACGAGGCAAGTTTTTTTCACCGAGGGTAGTGGCTGCATGGAACTCGCTGTCGGAGGAGGTGGTGGAAGCAGGGATGATAGTGACGTTTAAGGGCCATCTGGACAAATACATGAATAGAGGGATACGAATCCTGGAAGTGTAGAAGATTTTAGTTTAGACGTGCAGCATGGTCGACGCAGGCTTGGAGGGCTGAAGGGCCTGTTCCTGTGCTGTACTGTTCTTTGTTCTTTGTTATGCTCCTCAGCTCCTGTCTAATAGCAGTATATTTCCCCCTCCCCCAATTAAGTACCTTCCCATACTGTCTGATCCTATCCCTCTCCATGACTCTGGTAAAGGTCAAGGATTTGTGGTCACTGTCACCAAAATGCTCTCCCACTGAAACATCTGACACCTGGCCTGGTTTGTTGCCAAGCACCAAATTCAATATGGCCTTCCTCTAGTTGGCGTTTCTACATATTGAGTAAGGAATCCTTCCTGGATACACCTGACAAAATCTGCTCCATCCAAACCATTTGCACTAAGGAGGTTCCAGTCAATATTAGGGAAGCTGAAGTCATCCCTGACACCAACTCTGTTACTTCTGCAGCTTTCCAAGATCTGCCGCCCAATCTTCCTCCATCCATACTTTGATTTACATACTTTGATGCTGTCTTCACAAATGAGGAAACAAATCAGATCCCAGATATGTTGGAGAATGAAATGTTTAGTGAGAGGGAAGAACTGAGGGAGATCAACATTAGTAGAGAAATGGTGCTGGGAAAACTGATTGTATTGAAGGCGGATAAATCCCCAGGGACTGAGAATCTGCATCCCAGAGTGCTTAAAGAGGTGGCTCTGGAAATAGTGGCTGCATTGGTGGTCACCTTCCAGGATTCTATAGACTCTGGACTGTCCCTGCAGATTGGAGGGTAGCTCACGTCACTCCGATATTCAACAAGGGAGGCAGAGAGAAAGCAGGGAATTATAGACCAGTAAGCCTAATATTGGTAGTGGGGAAAATGCTTGAATCCATTATCAAGGACTTCATAGCAGAACATTTAGAAAGCAGTGGCAGGATCAGTCAGAATCAGCATGGATTTATGAAGGGAAAATCATGCTTGACAAATCTGTTGGAATTCTTTGAAGAGGTAACCAGTACAGTCAACAAGGGGGAACCAGTCATTGTGGTTATATTTGGACTTTCAGAAGTTGTTTGATAAAGTCTTGCATAAGAGATTATTGTGCAAAATTAAAGCGCATGGGATTGGGGGAAATGTATTGATGGAAAACTGGTTGGCAGAGAGGAAACAAAGAGTAGGGATTAATGGGTCCTTTTCAAATTGGCAGGCAATAACTGGTGGGGTACCACAGGGATCGGTGCAGGGACCCCAGCTATTCACAATATATATTAATGATTTGGATGAGGGAATAAAATGTAACATCTCAAAGTTGGCAGATGATACCAAATTAGGTGGGAGGGTGAATTGTGACGAGGATTCTACAGCAAGATTGGGATAGATTGGGCGAGTGGGCAAACCAATGGCAGATGCAGTATAATTTGGATAAGTGTGAGGTTATTCATTTTGGAAGCAAAAACAGCAAGGCAGATTACTACCTGAATGGTTGTAAATTGGGAAAGGGGAGTGTGCAGCGGGACCTGGGTGTCGTTGTGCACCAGTCGCTGAAGGTAAGCATGCAGGTGCAGCAGGCGGTAAAGAAGGCTGATGGTATGTTGGCCTTCATTGTGAGAGGTTTTGAGTACAGGAGCAGGGATGTGTTGCTGCAATTGTACAGGGCCTTGGTGAGGCCACACTTGGAGTATTGTGTGCAGTTTTGGTCTCCTTCTCTGAGGAAGGATGTTCTTGCTCTCGAGGAAGTGCAGCGAAGGTTTACCAGACTGATTCCAGGGATGGCAGGACTGTCATATGAGGAGAGATTGACGAGGTTGGGATTGTTCTTGCTGGAGTTCAGAAGAATGAGGGGGCTCTCATAGACTTATAAAATTCTAACAAGATTAGACAGGGTAGATGCAGGGAAGATGTTACCAATGATGGGTGTGTCCAGAACTAAGGGTCATAGTCTAAGGATTCAGGGTAAACCATTTTGGACAGAGATTAGGAGACATTTCTTCACACAAAGAGTGGTGAGCCTGTGAAATTCATTACCACAGGAAGTAGTTGATGCTAAAACCTTGAATATATTCAAGAGGCGGCTGGATATAGTACTTGGGGAGAATGGGATCAAAGGTTTTGGGGAGAAAGCAGGATTAGGCTATTGAGTTGGATGATCAGCCATGATCGTGATGAATGGCGGAGCAGGCTCGAAGGGCCAAAAGGCCTCCTCCTGCTCCTATCTTCTATGTATCTATGTATCTCTCTGCTGCTATTGGGAAGTCTATAGAAAACTCCCAATAAAGTGACTGCTCCTTTCTGGTTTCTGACTTCCACCCATACTGACTCAATAGACAAACCCTCCTCGACTACCTCGTTTTCTGCAGCTGTGATGCACTCCCTAATTAACAGTGCCACTCCCCCTCCTCTTTTACCTCCCTCCCTATTCTTTTTAAAACATCTAAACCCCTGACCATCTAACAACCATTCCTGCCGCTGTGAAATCCATGTCTCCGTAATGGCCACAACATCGTAGGTCCAAGTACTGATCCATGCTCTAAGTTCATCTCCCTTATTCATGACACTCCTTGCATTGAAACAGACACACTTTAACCCATCCCACTGAGTGCAACTTTGTCCTATCAACTGTCTATCTTTCTTCACAGACTCGCTGCATACTATTTCTGCCTGTTCAACAGCTAACCTATCCTCTGATCCGTAGCACCGGTTCCCATCCCCCTGCCAAACTAGTTTTGCCTTCCCTTCTGCACCAGCCCTGTAGCCACATGTTCAGCTGCACCCGCTCTCTGTTCCTTGCCTCACATGCACGTGGCACCAGTAGCAATCCTGAGATCACTACTCTACTGGTCCTGCTCTTTAGCTTCCAACCTAACTCCCTAAAATCACTTTTTAAATTCTCATCCCTTTTCTGCCTCTCACTAATACATCCATTTGCTTCCAAATGGGAGTAGATCCTGTCTCGAAGAATTCTCTCCAGTAATTTCCCTACCACTGATGTAAGGCTCACCGGCCTGTAGTTCCCTGGATTATCCTTGCTACCCTTCTTAAACAGAGGAACAACATTGGCTATTCTCCAGTCTTCCAGGACATCATCTGAAGACAGTGAGTATCCAAAGATCAAGGCCTCAGCAATTTCCTCTCTAGCCTCCTTCAGTATTCTGGGGTAGATCCCATCAGGCCCTGGGATAGACTTAGCTACCTGGGATGCCCAACACCTCGTCTTTTGGGATCTCAATATGACCCAGGCTATCTACACACCCTTCTCCAGACACAACATCTACTAATTCCTTCTCTTTGGTGAATACTGATGCAAAGTATTCATTTAGTCCTTCGCCCATTTCCTCTGGCTCCACACATAGATTCCCTTGCCTATCCTTCAGTGGGCCAACCCTTTCCCTGGCTACCCTCTTGCTTTTTATGTACGTGTAAAAAGTCTTGGGATTTTCCTTAACCCTATTTGCCAATGACTTTTCGTGACCCATTCTAGCCCTCCTGACTCCTTGCTTAAGTTCCTTCCTACTTTCCTGATATTCCACACAGGCTTCGTCTGTTCCCAGCCTTTTAGCCCTGACAAATGCCTCCTTTTTTTTTTTGACGAGGCCTACAATATCTCTCGTTATCCAAGGTTCCCGAAAATTGCTGTATTTATCCTTCTTCCTCACAGGAACATGCTGGTCCTGAATTCCTTTCAACTGACACTTGAAAGTCTCCCACAAGTCAGATGTTGATTTACCCTCAAACATCCGCCCCCAATCTATGTTCTTCAGTTCCCGCCTAATATTGTTATAATTAGCCTTCCCCCAATTTAGCACATTCACCCTAGGACCACTCTTATCCTTGTCCACCAGCACTTTAAAACTTACTGAATTGTGGTCACTGTTCCCAAAATGCTGAAACTTCTACCACCTGGCTGGGCTCATTCCCCAATACCAGGTCCAGTACAGCCCGTTCCCTAGTTGGACTGTCTACATATTGTTTTAAGAAGCTCTCCTGGATGCTCCTTACAAACTTTGCCCCATCTAAGCCCCTGGCACTAAGTGAGTCCCAGTCAATATTGGGGAAGTTGAAGTCTCCCATCACCACAACCCTGTTGCTTTTACTCTTTTCCAAAATCTGTCTACCTATCTGCTCCTCTATCTCCTGCTGGCTGTTGGGAGGCCTGTAGTAAACCCCCAACATTGTGACTGCACCCTTCTTATTCTTGATCTCTACTCATATAGCCTCACTGCCCTCTGAGGTGTCCTCCCGTAGTACAGCTGTGATATTCTGCCTAACCAGTAGCGCAACTCCGCCACCCCTTTTACATCCCCCTCTATCCCGCCTGAAACATCTAAATCCTGGAACGTTTAGCTACCAATCCTGCCCTTCCCTCAACCAGGTCTCTGTAATGGCAACAACGGCATAGTTCCAAGTACTAATCCAAGCTCGAAGTTCATCTGCCTTACCCGTAATACTTCTTGCATTAAAACATATGCACTTCAGGCCACCAGACCCGAGATGTAAAAGGAAAAAGAAAATTGAAGATGAAATACCCTTAGGCCCTTAAACTATATATACACTGCTGCTACTCTCTCAACTGAATCCTCTAAAATTGGTGATTCTGCTGAATGATACAAATATAGCTTGATGCCCCCCCCCCCCCCCCCCCAAAAAAAAAAACAACAACTCTTACCCTACAGAATGTAGCTGAGATTCTGCCCTGTGAACCAGCTGGAACTCCGCCCTCTGACTCTGCTCCCAGTCAGCTGTACTCTTTGTAAACTCCCAGCTCCTCTCATGCTCTTCGAGGAAGTGTAGGAAATGAAAGGAGCACTTTTCTCCCTCCACACCAAACTCCCTCAGACACAAACTCCCACTTTAGCACTCTAATGCAGCCCAAAGTCAGCACTCCAGTGCAAACAAAGTAAGCACTTTAAGATTGTCCACCTTTTATACTGTCTGACTTGACCCTCTGAAAACTGGCTTAATCCAATAAAACAATTAACAAGCTTCAGCTGCAAGTAGAGCTTAAACTCTGTTTAAAGCTAGTTTAAAACTCACCATCTTCCAACCAAAACAGAAACTATTAAGTTAACTTACTAAATAAAAGACTAGACTTTAGATAAAAATGAACCCTTAATATCTGTCAGTCACTGAACTCCCACTTTAGCATTCTTCTGCAGCCCAAAATCAACACTCCAGTGGAGATGTGCGAGGCAGGTTTTTATGCAGAGGGTGGTGAGTGCCTGGAACGTATTGGCATGGGAGGTTGTGGAAGCAGATACATTAAAGGCTTTCAAAAGGCATCTACCCATGGATAGAATGGGTATAGCGGGATACGGCACAAGGAAGTGCTTAGGGTTTTGGCAAAGGTTGGTGCAGGCATGAAGGGTCGACGGGCCTGTTCCTGTGCTGTACTGTTCTTTGTTCGTTGTTCTTTTGTTCTATTCAGAGTTTGTTTCAGAGACATTCCTAACATCAGCAATTTGTGTCACTGGACAGTGTTACAGAAGAAAATATTGATGAGAGGAATTTGGAGAAATATGTGTCATGTCTGAGAACATAGAGCCTAATAACCAGGGCAAAATGAATAGAGCACTCAATTTGTTGCATTAGGAGAAGGGCCTGACGACCTTCCTCATTGCAATTAATTACATCCAGCTGCAGAGACAATTGTGCACCTCGATGGGCCAGGCCCTCCAAATTTCAGACAACCTCCCTCACTGGACAAACCCTGAGAAGGAGACCCACAACCACCCATGTTATTCACGTGGAGGCAGGAGAAGCACTCCTTCTCACTTTACAGCAAGTAGATTATTTATCCGTTGCATGTCTCTGCTTTGGTGGCAGACTCTGAGAAGACAGATGCCACCAACTATGGTGGGTTAAAGGTGTTCCAGAGCTGAAAACGTAAAGTTCATCCATCATACTGTCACATTCTGCAATATAACATATTGTTAAATTTAACAATATAACTGTTACACAGAGGGTGGTAAGTATGTGGAAAGAACTGGCGAAGGAAGTGGTTGAAGCAAGGACATTGACAATATTTTCAAGGCATTTGGACAGATACATGGATAGGAAAGATTTAGAGGGATATGGATCAAATGCAGGCAAATGGGATTAGCTTAGATGGGCTTTTTGGTTGGCATGGACCAGTTTGGGCCAAAGGGCCTGTCTCCATGCCGTAGCTTACAAAGAACAAAGAAAAATTACAGCACAGGAACAGGCCATTCGGCCCTCCAAGCCCGCACCGATCCAGATCCTCTATCTAAAACTGTCGCCTATTTTCTAAGGACCTGTAGCCCTCTGCTCCCTGCCCATTCATGTATCTGTCTAGATACATCTTAAATGACACTATCGTGCCCGCCTCTACTACCTCCGCCGGCAATGCGTTCCAGGCACCCTCTACCCTCTGCGTAAAGAACTTTCCACGCATATCTCCTTTAAACTTTTCCCCTCTCACCTTGAACCCCTAGTAATTGAGTCCCCCACTCTGGGAAAAAGCTTCTTGCTATCCACCCTGTCTATACCTCTCATGATTTTGTAGACCTCAACCTCCGTCTTTCTAATGAAAATAATTCTAATCTACTCAACCTCTCTTCATAGCTAGCATCCTCCATACCAGGCAACATCCTGGTGAACCTCCTCTGCACCTTCTCCAAAGTATCCGCATCCTTTTGGTAATGTGGCGACCAGAACTGGACGCAGTATTCCTAATGTGGCCGAACCACTTGACTTAGATTACTATTTTTAAGTTGATTTGAATTACTATTTCATAATTTTAAAATCTCACTCAAATAACTATTTTGGGTTGATTTAAATTATTATTTTAAAGTTGATTTAAATAACTTTTTTATTTGTAATTAAATAACTTTTTAAATTTCAATTAAATAACTATTTAATTTGTTGTAAAATCAAGCAAAATAAATACTCAGGGATAAAGCTACTTGAATAGTACATGGGGATTGGTTTTAATCTGACACAAAAACATCTTTCTCAAGTTTAATTTCAAAGGTTTAATTTAAAGGAAAAATTCATGGCAGGACAGATCCAAGGCATGGTCTGCTCCTCTTGCTCCATGTGGCAGGCTGGGGACAGTTCCTGCCCCAGGGTCAGCATGTGTGCAGGAAGTGTCTCCAGTTACAGTTCCTGGAAGCTCGAGTTTCAGAGCTGGAGTGGCGGCGGCTGGAGACATGCGAGTCGGATAGCACGTGTAGAGAGGTGGTCACACCGCAAGCTCAGGCTCCGCAGGCAGGAAGGGAATGGGTGACCACCAGACAAAGCAAGAGAGCGAGGCAGGTAGTGCAGGAATCTCCTGTGGCCATTCCCTTGCAGAACAGATATACCGCTTTGGATACTGCTGAGGGGAATGGCCTGTCAGGGGAAAACAGCAACAGCCAAACTTGTGGCACCACGGTTGGTTCTGTTGCAGAGGGGACGGGTGATAAGTGTGACAGTGCAATAGTTATAGGGGATTCAATTGTAAGGGGAATAAACAGGCATTTCTGTGGCCGCAAATGAGACTCCAGGATGGTTTATTGCCTCCCTGGTGCTGGGGTCAAGGATGTCTCGGAGCGGGTACTGGACATTCTGGAGGGGGAGGGTGAACAGCCAGTGGTCATGGTACACATCGGTACAAACGACATAGGTAAAAAAAGGGATGAGGTCCTAAAAGCAGAATACAGCGAGCTAGGAAGGAAGTTAAGAAAATCAGACCTCGAAGGTAGTGATCTCAGGATTACTAACGATGCCACGTGCTAGTCAGACTAGAAATGACAGGATATATGGAATGAATACATGGCTGAAGGGATGGTGTCAGGGGGAGGGTTTCAGATTCCTGGGGCATTGGGACCGGTTCTGGGGGAGATGGGACTTGTACAAACAGGACGGGTTACACCTGGGCAGGACTGGAACTGATGACCTAGACTATTTGCTAGAGCGGTTGGGGAGTGTTTAAACTAATGTGGCAGGGGGATGGGAACCAATGCAGGAAATCAGAAGGTAGTAAAACAATTGCAGAAACAAAAGGCAGGAAGGGGGAAAGTGTCAGGCAGAGAAGCCGTAGTCAAAAATCAAAAAGGGCGACAGTACAAGCTACAGTGACTGAGGGGAGCTCAGTTAATAGGCCCAGTAATAATAAAAGGAATAAAACGGGAAGTAAAAACATAAATCTTCCCGTAACAGCCACCCCAAACATGCGTCGGAATGTGGCGACTAGGGGCTTTTCACAGTAACTTCATTTGAAGCCCACCTGTGACAATAAGCGATTTTCATTTCATTCATTTTCAAATGGAAAGCGACGCGGCAGGTTGTTACATGAAGATATGGGTTCAATGACAAGAAAAATTAGGAGAAACGTTAAGAGGAAAACTAACTTAGGAGGAATTACTGATCAAGGTGTTAAGATTCAAAGCAGAGGATTAAAAGCCAACATAAGTGTACTTTACCTGAATGCGTGTAGTATTCGGAATAAGGTAAATGAGTTGATGGCGCAAATCATCGTGAATGACTATGATTCAGTGGCCATTACTGAAACATGGTTAAAGGATGGTCACGACTGGGAGTTAAATATCCAAGGGTATCAAACTACTTGGAAGGACAGAGTGGATGGTAAAGGAGGTGGTGTAGCTCTGTTATTTAAGGATGACATCCAGGCAATTAGTAAAGGATGACATCGGTGCTATGGAGGATAAGGTTGAATCCATTTGGGTGGAAATCAGGAATAGGAAGGCGAAACATTCACTGATAGGAGTGGTCTACCAAATAGTAACATAGTGGGGCAGGCAGTAAACAAAGAAATAACAGATGCATGTAGAAATAGTGCAGCAGTTATCATGAGGGATTTTAATCTACATGTTGATTGGTTTAACCAGGTCGGTCAAGGCAGCCTTGAGGAGGAGTTTATAGAATGTATCCGCGATAGTTTCCTAGAACAGTATGAAATGGAACCTACGAGGGAAGAAGCGGTCCTAGATCTGGCCCTGTTAATGAGACAGGATTGATCAATGATCTCATAGTTAGGGATCCTCTCGGAAGGAGCGATCACAAGATGGTGGAATTTAAAATACAGATGGAGGGTGAGAAGGTAAAATCAAATACTAGTGTTTTGTGCTTAAACAAAGAAGATTACAATGGGATGAGAGAAGAGGTAGACTGGTAGCAAAGACTTTATGGTGAAAGAGCTGAGGAACAGTGGAGAACCTTCCAAGCGATCTTTCACATTGCTCAGCAAAGATTTATACCAACAAAAAGGAAGGACGGTAGAAAGAGGGAAAATCGACCGTGGATATCTAAGGAAATAAGGGAGAGTATCAAATTGAAGGAAAAAGCATACAAAGTGGCAAAGATTAGTGGGAGACTAGAGGACTGGGAAATTTTTAGGGGGCAACAGAAAGCTACTAAAAAAGCTAAAAAGTAGAGTAAAATAGATTATGAGAGCAAACTTGCTCAGAATATAAAAACAGACAGTAAAAATTTTGACAAATATATGAAACAAAAAAGAGTGGCTAAGGTCCTTTAGAGGTTGAGAAGGGAGATTTAATAATGGGAGATGAGGAAATGGCTGAGAAACTGAACAGGCATGCCAGTGACTGATGGAAATGAGGCTATGACAGGTGCTGACCTTGAGATTATTGTTATTGCGAAGGAAGTAGTGATGGGCAAGCTAATGGAGCTAAAGGTAGACAAGTCTCCTGGCCCTGATGGAATGCATCCCAGAGTGCTAAAAGAGATGGCTAGGGAAATTGCAAATGCACTAGTGATAATTTGCCAAAATTCACGAGACTCTGGGGTGGTCTCGGTGGATCGGAAATTAGCAAACGTGACACCACTGTTTTAAAAAGGAGGTAGGCAGAAATCAGGTAATTATAGGCCAGTTAGTTTAACTTCGGTAGTAGGGAAGATGCTGGAATCTATCATCAAGGAAGAAATAGCGAGGCATCTGGATGGAAATTGTATCATTGCGCAGTCGCAGCATGGGTTCATAAAGGGCAGGTCGTGCCTCACTAATTTAGTGGAATTTTTTGAGGGCATTACCAGTGCAGTAGATAACGGGGAACCAATGGATGTGGTATATCTGGATTTCCAGAAAGCTTTTGACAAGGTGCCACGCAAAAGATTGCTGCAGAAGAAATAGGAGAGGCGTTGAATGAATACTTTTCTTCAGTGTTCACCAAGGAGAGGGGCCATGTTTTTGAGGATGAGAGTGTGATACAGGCGGGTAGGCTGGAGGAGGTAGATGTTCTGAGGAAGGATGTATTAGCAATTTTGAAAAACCTGAGGGTCGACAAGTCCCCTGGGCCAGATGGGATATATCCAAGGATTCTTTGGGAGGCAAGGGATGAGATTGCAGAGCCTTTGGCTTTGATCTTTGGGTCCTCACTGTCCACGGGGATAGTGCCAGAGGACTGGAGAGTGGCGAATGTTGTTCCTCAGTTCAAGAAAGGGAATAGGAATGACCCTGGTAATTATAGGCCAGTTATTCTTATTTCAGTGGTCGGTAAGTTAATGGAAATGGTCCTGAAGGACAGGATTTATGACCATTTGGAAAGATGCAGCTTAATCCGGGATGGTCAACAAGGATTCGTGAAGGGTAAGTCTTGCCTCACAAATTTGATTGAATTCTTTGAGGAGGTAACTAAGTGTGTAGATGAAGGGAGAGCAGTTGATGTCGTATACATGGATTTTAGTAAGGCATTTGATAAGGTTCCCCATGGTCGACTCATGAAGAAAGTAAGGAGGTGTGGGATAGAGGGAAACTTGGCCAATTGGATAAGTAACTGGCTATCACATAGAAGACAGAGGGTAATAGTGGATGGAAAATGTTCAGACTGGAGACCAGTTACCAGCGGTGTACCACAGGGATCAGCGCTGGGTCCTCTGCTATTTGTGATTTTTATCAATGACTTGGAGGAGGGGGCTGAAGGGTGGGTCAGTAAATTTACTGATGACACCAAGATTGGTGGAGTAGTGGATGAGGTGGAGGGCTGTTGTAGGCTGCAAAGAGACATTGATAGGATGCAGAGCTGGGCTGAAAAATGGCAGATGGAGTTTAACCCTGATAAGTGAGAGGTGGTTCATTTTGGTAGAAAAAATTTGAATGCGGATTACAGGGTCAACGGCAGGGTTCTGAGGAATGTGGAGGAACAGAGAGATCTCGGAGTTCATGTCCATAGATCTCTGAAAGTTGCTACCCAAGTGGATAGAGCCGTGAAGAAGGCTTATAGTGTGTTAGCGTTTATTAACAGGGGGCTTGAGTTTAAGAGCCGCGGGGTTATGCTGCAACTGTACATGACCCTGGTGAGACCACATTTGGAGTATTGTGTGCATTTCTGGTCACCTTATTAAAGGAAGGATGTGGAAGCATTGGAAAGGGTGCAAAGGAGATTTACGAGGAAGCTGCTTGGTTTGCAGGATAGGTCTTATGAGGAAAGGTTGAGGGAGCTAGGGCTTTTCTCTTTGGAGCGGAGGGGGATGAGAGGCGACTTAATTCGAGGATTATAAGATGATGAGGGGGATAGATAGAGTGGACGTTCAGAGACTATTTCCTTGGGTGGATGTAGCTGTTCCAAGGGGGCATAACTATAAGATTCAGGGTGGAAGATATAGGAGGGATGTCCGAGGTAGGTTTTTTACTCAGAGAGTGGTTAGGGTGTGGAATGGACTGCCTGCTGTGATAGTGGAGTCGGACACATTAGGAACTTTCAAGTGGTTATTGGATAGGCACATGGAGCACACCACAATGACAGGGAGTGGGATAGCTTGATCTTGGTTTCGGACAATGCTCGGCGTAACATCGAGGGCCGAAGGGCCTGTTCTGTGCTGTATGTTACAAGATAAAGATGCATGGCATTAAAGGTAAAGTAGTAGCAAGGATAGAGGATTGGTTAATTAATAGAAAGCAAAGAGTGGGGATTAATGGGTGTTTCTCTGGTTGGCAATCAGTAGCTAGTGGTCTCCCTCAGGGTTCAGTGTTGGGCCCACAACTGTTCACAATTTACATAGATGATTTGGAGTTGGGGACCAAGTGCAATGTGTCCAAGTTAGCAGATGACACTAAGGTGAGTGGTAAAGCAAAAAGTGCAGAGGATACTGGAAGTCTGCAGAGGGATTTGGATAGGTTAAGTGAATGGGCTTGGGTCTGGTAGATGGAATACAATGTTGACAAATGTGAGGTTATCCATTTTGGTAGGAATAATAGCAAAAGGGATTATTATTTAAATGATAAAATATTAAAACATGCCGGTGTGCAGAGAGACCTGGGTATGCTAGTGCATGAGTCGCAAAAAGTTGGTTTACGGGTGCAACAGGTGATTAAGATATCGAATGGAATTTTGTCCTTCATTGCTAGAGGGATGGAGTTTAAGACTAGGGAGGTTATGCTGCAATTGTATAAGGTGTTAGTGAGGCCACACCTGGAGTATTATGTTCAGTTTTGGTCTCCTTACCCGAGAAAGGACGTACAGGTGCTAGAGGGTGTGCAGAGGAGATTCACAAGGTTAATCCCAGAGCTGAAGGGGTTGGATTACGAGGAGAGGTTGAGTTGACTGGGACTGTCCTCGTTGGAATTTAGTAGGATGCGGGGGGATCTTATAGAAATGTATTATGAAGGGAATAGATAGGATAGATGCGGGCAGATTGTTTCCACTGGCGGGTGAAAGCAGAACTCTGGGGCATAGCCTCAAAATAAGGGGAAGTAGATTTAGAACTGAGCTAAGGAGGAACTGCTTCACCCAAAGGGTTGTGAATCTATGGAATTCCTTGCCGAGTGAAGCAGTTGAGGCTCCTTCATTAAATGTTTTTAAGATAAAGATAGATAGTTATTTGAAGAATAAAGGGATTAAGGGTTACGGCTTTCAGGCCGAAAAGTGGAGCTGAGTCCAAAAAAGATCAGCCATGAATGGCGGAGCAGGCTCGAGGGGCCAGATGGCCTACTCCTGCTCCAAGTTCTTATGTTCTTATAAAAGTGGAGATTTTAAAAGATCGCGGCCTAGTTTGGGAGCCGTTCGGAGGAGGAGGAGCAGTCTCTGTCAGGGAGAGAACCTGAGAACATCTAAGACACTCAGAAGGTAAGAAGGTAAGGAAGTGATTTTTACTCATTTTTACTTTTATACCTTTTTCAAATTGTGTGTGTCGGGGGGAAACTGAAGTGACATCACAGAAAGGCTGTGACCTGAGTGGCTGGTTGGGAATCTACACTAAATTTAAAAAAATTAAGCATTGGTAACTAATTAAACATAATGACTGAATTATAATTTCGAGGGGTATCTAAGCCAGAGATCGGAGAGTACTATATTTAGCTTTCGCATTTATATTAGAAATCTAGTGCTAGGAACCAGATAGATTAAAAAAAATATCTAAAACATTTTTTTTAACTTTTAATTTTAATTAATTGACGCAATGTCAGTGAGAGGGGTGCAGTGCTCTGATTGTGAGATGTGGCAGGTCCAGGAGGCTTCCAGCGTCCCGGATGGCTTCATCTGCAGAAAGTGCACCCAACTGAGCTCCTCACAGACCGCATGGTTCGGTTGGAGCAGCAATTGGATGCACTTAGGAGCATGCAGGTGGCGGAAAGAGTCATAGATCGCAGTTATATAAATGTGGTCACACCCAAGATGCAGGCAGAGAAATGGGTGACCACCAGAAAGGGCAGGCAGTCAGTGCAGGAATCCCCTGTGGTTGTCCCCCTCTCGAACAGGTATACCCCTTTGGATACTGTCGGGGGGGATAGCCTACCAGGGGAAAACAGCAGCAGCCAGAGCAGTGACACCACGGCTGGCTCTGATGGTCAGAAGGGAGGGTCAAAGCGCAGAAGAGCAATAGTAATAGGGGACTCTCTAGTCAGGGGCACAGATAGGCACTCCTGTGGATGTGAAAGAGACTCCAGGATGGTATGTTGCCTCCCTGGTGCCAGGGTCCAGGATGTCTCCGAACGGGTAGAGGGCATCCTGAAGGGGGAGGGCAAACAGGCAGAGGTCGTTGTACATATTGGTACTAACGACATAGGCAGGAAGGGGCATGAGGTCCTGCAGCAGGAGTTCAGGGAGCTAGGCAGTAAGTTAGAAGACAGGACCTCTAGGGTTGTAATCTCGGGATTACTCCCTGTGCCACGTGCCAGTGAGGCTAAAAATAGGAAGATAGAGCAGCTAAACACGTGGCTAAACAGCTGGTGTAGGAGGGAGGGTTTCCGTTATCTGGACCACTGGGAGCTCTTCCGGGGCAGGTGTGACCTATATAAGAAGGACAGGTTGCATCTAAACTGGAGAGGCATAAATATCCTGGCCGCGAGGTTTTTAGTGTCACACGGGAGGGTTTAAACTAGTATGGCAGGGGGGTGTGCACGGGAGCAATAGGTCAGAAGGTGAGAGCATTGAGGGAGAACTAGGGAATAGGGACAGCGTGGCTCTGAGGCAGAGCAGACAGGGTCAGGTGGCCTGAAGTGCATATGTTTTAATGCAAGAAGTATTACGGGTAAGGCAGATGAACTTCGAGCTTGGATTAGTACTTGGAACTATGATGTTGTTGCCATTTCAGAGACCTGGTTGAGGGAAGGGCAGGATTGGCAGCTAAACGTTCCAGGATTTAGATGTTTCAGGTGGGATAGAGGGGGATGTAAAAGGGGTGGCGGAGTTGCGCTACTGGTTAGGGAGAATATCACAGCTGTACTGCGGGAGAACACCTCAGAGGGCAGTGAGGCTATATGGGTAGAGATCAGGAATAAGAAGGGTGCAGTCACAATGTTGGGGGTTTACTACAGGCCTCCCAACAGCCAGCGGGAGATAGAGGAGCAGATAGGTAGACAGATTTTGGAAAAGAGTAAAAGCAACAGGGTTGTGGTGATGGGAGACTTCAACTTCCCCAATATTGACTGGGACTCACTTAGTGCCGGGGCTTAGACGGGGTGGAGTTTGTAAGGAGCTTCCAGGAGGGCACTTGAAACAATATGTAGACAGTCCGAGGGAAGGTTTCGGTACTGGATCTGGTATTGGGGAATGACCCCGGCCAGGTGGTAGATGTTTCAGTCGGGGAGCATTTCGGGAACATAGAACATGGAACATAGAACGATACAGCGCAGTACAGGCCCTTCGGCCCACGATGTTGTACCGAAACAAAAGCCATCTAACCTACACTATGCCATTATCATCCATATGCTTATCCAATAAACTTTTCACTGCCCTCAATGTTGGCGAGTTCACTACTGTTGCAGGTTGGGCATTCCACGGCCTCACCACTCTTTGCGTAAAGAACCTACCTCTGTCCTCTGTCCTATATCTATTACCCCTTAGTTTAAAGCTATGTCCCCTCGTGCCAGCCATTTCCATACGCGGGAGAAGGCTCTCACTGTTCACCCTAACTAACCCCCTGATCATTTTGTATGCCTCTATTAAGTCTCCTCTTAACCTTCTTCTCTCCAACGAAAACAACCTCAAGTCCATCAGCCTTTCCTCATAAGATTTTCCCTCCATACCAGGCAACATCCTGGTAAATCTCCTCTGCACCCGCTCCAAAGCTTCCACGTCCTTCCTATAATGCGGTGACCAGAACTGTACGCAATACTCCAAATGCGGACGTACCAGAGTTTTGTACAGCTGCAACATGACCTCATGACTCCGGAACTCAATCCCTCTACCAATAAAGGCCAATACTCCATAGGCCTTCTTCACAACCATATCAACCTGGGTAGCAACTTTCAGGGATCTATGTACATGGACACCTAGATCCCTCTGTTCATCCATACTTCCAAGAACTTTACCATTAGCCAAATATTCCACATTCCTGTTATTCCTTCCAAAGTGAATCACCTCACACTTCTCTACATTAAACTCCATTTGCCACCTCTCAGACCAGCTCTGCAGCTTATCTATGTCCCTCTGTAACCTGCTACATCCTTCCACACTGTCGACAACACCACCGACTTTAGTGTCGTCTGCAAATTTACTCACCCACCCTTCTGCGCCTTCCTCGAGGTCATTGATAAAAATGACAAACAGCAACGGCCCCAGAACAGATCCTTGTGGTACGCCACTTGTAACTGAACTCCATTCTGAACATTTCCCATCAACCACCACCTTCTTTCAGTCTTCTTTCAGCTAGCCAATTTCTGATCCACATCTCTAAATCACCCTCAATCCCCAGCCTCCGTATTTTCTGCAATAGCCTACCGTGGGAAACCGTATCAAACGCTTTACTGAAATCCATATACACCACATCAACTGCTCTACCCTCGTCTACCTGTTCAGTCACCTTCTCAAAGAACTCGATAAGGTTTGTGAGGCATGTCCTACCCTTTACAAAGCCATGCTGACTATCCCTGATCATATTATTCCTATCTAGATGATTATAAATCTTGTCTCTTATAATCCCCTCCAAGACTTTACCCACTACAGACGTGAGGCTCACCGGTCTATAGTTGCCGGGGTTGTCTCTGCTCCCCTTTTTGAACAAAGGGACCACATTTGCTATCCTCCAGTCTTCTGGCACTATTCCTGTAGCCAATGATGACATAAAAATCAAAGCCAAAGGTCCAGCAATCTCTTCCCTGGCCTCCCTGAGAATCCTAGGATAAATCCCATCAGGCCCCGGGGACTTATCTATTTTCAGCCTGTCCAGAATTGCCAACACCTCTTCCCTACGTACCTCAATGCCATCTATTCTAATAGCCTGGGTCTCAGCATTCTCCTCCACAACATTATCTTTTTCCTGAGTGAATACTGACGAAAAATATTCATTTAGTATCTCGCCTATCTCTTCAGACTCCACACACAACTTCCCATCCCTGTCCTTGACTGGTCCTACTCTTACCCTAGTCATTCGCCTATTCCTGACATACCTATAGAAAGCTGTTGGGTTTTCCTTGATCCTACCTGCCAAATACTTCTCATGTCCCCTCCTTGCTCGTCTTAGCTCTCTCTTTAGATCCTTCCTCGCTACCTTGTAACTATCCATCGTCCCAACTGAAACTTCACACCTCATCTTCACATAGGCCTCCTTCTTCCTCTTAACAAGAGATTCCACTTCTTTGGTAAACCGGTTCCCTCGCTCTAAGCCTTCCTCCCTGCCTGACCGCTGCGTACTTATCAAGAACACGCAGTAGCTGACCCTTGAACAAGCTCCACTTATCCAGTGTGCCCAACATTTGCAGTCTACTTCTCCAACCTATCCCCCCCAAGTCACGTCTAATGGCATCATAATTGCCCTTCCCCCAGCTATAACTCTTGCCCTGCGGTGTATACTTATCCCTTTCCATCACTAGCGTAAACGTCACCGTATTGTGGTCACTGTCCCCAAAGTGCTCTCCTACCTCCAAACCCAACACCTGACCAGGTTCATTACCCAAAATTAAATCCAACGTGGCCTTGCCTCTTGTTGGCCTGTCAACATATTGTGTCAGGAAACCCTCCTGCACACACTGTACAAAAAACGACCCATCTAATGTACTCGAACTATATCTTTTCCAGTCAATATTTGGAAAGTTAAAGTCTCCCATAATAACTACCCTGTTACTTTCGCTCTTATCCAGGATCATCCGCGCCATCCTTTCCTCTACATCCCTAGAACTATTTGGAGGCCTATAGAAAACTCCCAACAGGGTGACCTCTCCTTTCCTGTTTCTAACCTCAGCCCATACTACCTCGGAAGATGAGTCCCCATCTAGCATCCTCTCCGCCACCGTAATACTGCTCTTGACTAGCAGCGCCACACCTCCCCCTCTTTTGCCTCCTTCTCTGAACTTACTAAAACACCTAAACCCCGGAACCTGCAACATCCATTCCTGTCCCTGCTCTATCCATGTCTCCGAAATGGCCACAACATCGAAGTCCCAGGTACCAACCCATGCTGCCAGTTCCCCTACCTTATTTCGTATACTCCTGGCATTGAAGTAGACACACTTCAAACCACCTACCTGCACACTGGCCCCCTCCTGCGACGTCAAATCTGTGCTCCTGACCTCTATACTCTCATTCTCCCATACCCTAAAACTACAATCCAGGTGCCCATGCCCCTGCTGCATTAGTTTAAACCTAAACAGTGACCACAATTCAGTAAGTTTTAAAGTGCTGGTGGACAAGGATAAGAGTGGTCCTAGGATGAATGTGCTGAATTGGGGGAAGGCTAATTATAACAATATTAGGCGGGAACTGAAGAACATAGATTGGGGGCGGATGTTTGAGAGCAAATCAACATCTGACATGTGGGAGGCTTTCAAGTGTCAGTTGAAAGGAATTCAGGACCGGCATGTTCCTGTGAGGAAGAAGGATAAATACGGCAATTTTCGGGAACCTTGGATAACGAGAGCTATTGTAGGCCTCGTCAAAAAGAAAAAGGAGGCATTTGTCAGGGCTAAAAGGCTGGGAACAGACAAAGCCTGTGTGGAATATAAGGAACTTAAACAAGGAGTCAGGAGGGCTAGAAGGGGTCATGAAAAGTCATTGGCAAATAGGGTTAAGGAAAATACGCTTTTTACACGTACATAAAAAGCAAGAGGAAAGGGTTGGCCCACTGAAGGATAGGCAAGGGAATCTATGTGTGGAGCCAGAGGAAATGGGCGAGGTACTAAATGAATGCTTTGCATCAGTATTCACCAAAGAGAAGAAATTGGTAGATGTTGAGTCTGGAGAAGGGTGTGTAGATAGCCTGGGACACATTGAGATCCAAAAAGACGAGGCGTTGGGTGTCATAAAAAATATTAAGGTAGATAAGTCCCCAGGGCCTGATGGGATCTACCCCAGAATACTGAAGGAGGCTGGAGAGGAAATTGCTGAGGCCTTGACAGAAATCTTTGGATCCTCACTGTCTTCAGGTGATGTCCCGGAGGACTGGAGAATAGCCAATGTTGTTCCTCTGTTTAAGAAGGGTAGCAAGGATAATCCAGGGAACTACAGGCCAGTGAGCCTTACTTCAGTGGTAGGGAAATTACTGGAGAGAATTCTTCGAGACAGGATCTACTCCCATTTGGAAGCAAATGGACGTATTAGTGAGAGGCAGCATGGTTTTGTGAAGGGGAGGTCGTGTCTCACTAACTTGATAGAGTTTTTCGAGGAGGTCACTAAGATGATTGATGCAGGTAGGGCAGTGGATGTTGTCTATATGGACTTCAGCAAGGCCTTTGACAAGGTCCCTCATGGTAGACTAGTACAAAAGGTGAAGTCACACGGGATCAGGGGTGAGCTGGCAAGGTGTATACAGAACTGGCTAGGTCATAGAAGGCAGAGAGTAGCAATGGAAGGATGCTTTTCTAATTGGAGGGCTGTGACCAGTGGTGTTCCACAGGGATCAGTGCTGGGACCTTTGCTGTTTGTAGTTTATATAAATGATTTGGAGGAAAATGTAACTGGTCTGATTAGTAAGTTTGCAGACGACACAAAGGTTGGTGGAATTGCAGATAGCGATGAGGACTGTCAGAGGATACAGCAGGATTTAGATTGTTTGGAGACTTGGGCAGAGAGATGGCAGATGGAGTTTAATCCGGACAAATGTGATGTAATGCATTTTGGAAGGTCTAATGCAGGTAGGGAATATACAGTGAATGGTAGAACCCTCAAGAGTATTGAAAATCAAAGAGATCTAGGAGTACAGGTCCACAGGTCACTGAAAGGGGCAACACAGGTGGAGAAGGTAGTCAAGAAGGCATACGGCATGCTTGCCTTCATTGGCCGGGGCATTGAGTATTAGAATTGGCAAGTCATGTTGCAGCTGTATAGAACGTTAGTTAGGCCACACTTGGAGTATAGTGTTTAATTCTGGTCGCCACACTACCAGAAGGATGTGGAGGCTTTCGAGAGGGTGCAGAAGAGATTTACCAGAATGTTGCCTGGTATGGAGGGCATTAGCTATGAAGAGCGGTTGAATGAACTCGGTTTGTTATCACTGGAACGCAGGAGGTTGAGGGGCGACCTGATAGAGGTCTACAAAATTATGAGGAGCATAGACAGAGTGGATATTCAGAGACTTTTCCCCGGGGTAGAGGGGTCAATTTCTAGGGGGCATAGGTTTAAGGTGAGAGGGGCAAGGTTTAGAGTAGATGTACGAGGCAAGTTTTTTACGCAGAGGGTGGTGGGTGCCTGGAACTCGCTACCGGAGGAGGTGGTGGAATCAGGGACGATAGTGACATTTAAGGGGCATCTTGACAAATACATGAATAGGATGGGAATAGAGGGATACGGACCCAGGAAGTGTAGAAGATTGTAGTTTAGTCGGGCAGCATGGGCTTGGAGGGCCGAAGGGCCTGTTCCTGTGCTGTACATTTCTTTGTTCTTGTTCTTTGTAACATGACCTGCCAACTCTTGTACTCAATACCCCTTCCGATGAAGGAAAGCATGCCTTATGCCTTCTTGACCACTCTATCGACCTGCACAGCCACCTTCAGGGTACAATGGACCTGAACACCCAGATCTCTCTGTACATCAATTTTCCCCAGGGCTTTTTCACTTACCGTATAGTTCGCTCTTGAATTGGATCTTCCAAAATGCATCACCTCACATTTGCCCAGATTGAACTCCATCTGCCATTTCTCCGCCCAACTCTCCAATCTATCTATATTCTGCTGTATTCTCTGACCGTCCCCTTCACTATCTGCTACTCCACCAATCTTATGATTTTACGATTCTATGGTTAATGTCTTTAAGATCGTAGTACATACAGTGCAGAAGAAGGCCAAAAGGCCCACCGAGTCTACACCGATCAAGCAGCTTTAACTTTCATCTAAAAACAGTAACCTCCAGCAGGATGTGCTGTTTGGTCTGACATTGGCTGGTGGCCAATGAGATATTTCCAAGAGCTTGGTTCTTCTCGAGGACGAGACAGTGATCGATTCTGCTGTCTCTGGAATGTTCCTTAGGGACACCAGGTTTTACTTGCATTTTGGTCAGAAGGTGGAAGGGCCACAGCCCTGGTCTCTCTCTCATCTGATGGGTTCTTTCTGAAGATCCAAAGTTAAGACCTTTCTCCACATCCAGATTGAACTGCGGGGAGATTCAGCCCAGCTATTAGCTGCAGACAGGGTCAGTTATTTACAAACCCTTTTTAAAGCATCACGTGGGGAACTCTGTTCTTATCTCAGCAAGGCTGTTAGTCATTCTGATTGAATTGGAGAATTGAACAGGCCTAAGGTGCATACTCTCAATGAAAGCCCAGGTTAATAAAAATTACCCAGAGAGAATCCTACAGCCTGGGAGTTCTGACAGAATATTCCTCCCAGAAGATCCTTGTTAGCAATCCAACCAGTTTTTCCAATCCCTAAGCATCCTGGGAGGACAGCTTGCTGCAAAGACATCAACATTGGAAGCAATGAAATGAAATGAAATGAAAATCGCTTGTTGTCACGAGTAGGCTTCTATGAAGTTACTGTGAAAAGCCCCGAGTCGCCACTTTCCGGCGCCTGTTCAGGGAGGCTGGTACGGGAACTCATCTTTCATTTCATATTGATCCCCTTATTATTTTCATCATTTTCTCCTCCTTTGTTGTGTGTCTGTCTTGTGTGTGTTTGGGTAGAGAGTGGGATGATAAATGGGGGAAGTATAGAGTAGCTGGCCATCATTCTGATATAATTATTGCATATTTCAACTTTGTTCCAGTTATAAATAAACAGTTATTGTGTTTAATCTACAAACCTGGTGGTTATAACTTATTGAGCAGTCAAGGGTCAAATAGGTTTAAAGTGTGTGGAGAAAAGTTGAGAACAGATGTATGAGGCACACAGAGGGTGGTAAATATTTTGAACGCACTGCCTGGGTGGTGGTGGGAGCAGGTTCAATAGCGGCATTTGATGGGCACCTGGACAATAGGGTGGGAATAGAAGGACACAGATCCGTAAGTGTTTTAGTTTAGGCAGGTACTATGGTCGCCGCAGGCTTGGAGGGCCTAAGGGCCTGTTCCTGTGCTGTATTGTTCTTTGTTCTTATATGAATTATTGGTTAATTCATTTGTGCTGGTGCTCCAGGGTCTGTGAGTCTGGAATCGACCATGCAGTCGCCCAGTCCTGAGGGATTGCTCCAGTGCTGGAGCTAATTGCTGCCATTCAGAAAAAGTATGAAGCTAAAGATACTGTTTAATTTCCCTCTCTAGAAAGATCCCATGGCAAACTTTGAAGATAGACAATATACCTTACTGAACCACGTTAATAAACGACAGGGTGCTGTTGTAAGAGTTTACGGCATGTAACCTTTAATGCTGTGTTTCTTCTATTACAATAATGATTGTACCTCATTGGCCATAACTTTGGGACATCCTAAGGTCATGAAAGGTGCTAGATAAATGTAAGCCTTTCTTTGAGAGACCGTGGTGTAGCGGCATTGTCACTGGACTGGTAATCCAGGTTAATGTTCTGGGACAATGGGTTCAAATCCCACTCTTGCTGATGTTGGAGTTTGAATTCAATTTATTAAATTTGGAATTGCAAGCTGTCTCAGTAACAGTGATTAAGACAAAAATCATTTATTGTTGTAAAAACCCATCTGGTTCACTAATGCCCTTTAAGGCAGGAAAACTGTCATCCTTACCTGGTCTGGACTACAAGGGACTCCAGACCTACAACAATGTGGTTGACTCTTAACTTCCCTCTGGAATGGCCGAGCGAGACACTCAGTTCAAGGGCAATTTTATTTTTATAAGTTTAGAGCACCAATTATTTTTTTTCCAATTAAGCGGCAATTTAGCATGACCAATTCACCAGCCTGCACATCTTTGGGTTGTGGGGTTGAGACCCATGCAAACACGGGAAGAATGTGCAAACTCCTCATGGACATTAGCCTGGGGCCAGGATCGAACCAGAGCAATAACTGTGAGGCAGCACTGCTAACCCCTGCCACCGTGCATCCCTAGTTCAAGGCAATTAAAGATGGTCAATAAATGCTGACCCAGTCAGTGAAGCCCACATCCTATGAAAGGAAAAAGTAAAGTGCGGATTGTCTGTCCCGCCAGATTTGTTTTCTGGTGCAGCACACCCCTGCCAGCAGTGGATCCTCTGTCCCAGCAATGGGGTTTCCCATTGTGGCCACCGGCAAAGCGGAGGATCCCACCGTCGAAGAATCCCGCCCAAAGTCTTTCTATCGTCCTTTTATGACACTCCTTTAAACAGTGTTTTTCAACGTGCGGGTCACGATCCTTGGATGGGTTGCGGGCAGGTGCCGAGAGGGTCGCGGAGCGATCTGTCAGGTCGTTCCAGTGGTGGTCCCGATTGTGGGAGAAAAGCCCAATGGCCACTACCAGCATTTCTTTTGAGAAAAGCAGCAACCACCACCTTTTAAATAAGAAAGAAATGAGGCTGTGTGCAGCTTTCTGGCATGAAGCGGCAGCAGCGAGCAGGTCACGTTCCCTGCACGTATTCTTGGCGACAAGTGCCTGTAAGTACTTGTTTTTGGCTCCGAATCACGGAGGAGAGTTTCTTCTATTTTCTAGTTGCTGGCAAGCAAGGCAAGAGGATTGTGAGGGTGCAAAAGTGGGTCCTGGGACAAAAGTTTGAAAAGCGCTGCCATAAAGCATCTCTCTTTCACCAAGCTTTTAATAATCTGTCCGAATGCTCTCTGCAATTCTGGTCGCCACGTTTCAAGACAGATGTTATTGCTCTGGAGAGAGTGGAGAGAAGGTTTACAAGAATGGTGCCAGGGCTCGAAAAGTGTAGCTAAGAGGAGAGATTGGATAGGCTGGGGTTATTTTCCTTGGAACAAAGAAGGCTGAGGGTCTTAATTGAGGTGTACTTTTGTGAGGACCACAAAGAATCCAGCACATGTTTGTAGAGTCAAACAGAAAGTAACTTTATTTACAACAATATGTACACAGGTCCAGTCGTTCACTCCTGATTCCTGTCTAACCAGTACCACACTGGCCAGCTCTATTTACATTGCTGCATTGCTATTGATTGCCCCCCTCCCTCACTGGGAGAGCTCAGATTCCTCAAGGTACATGGGGTAACCAATTGTCCCCTCCAATAGGATCTGGGCAGGTTATAACATGTACAAAGTTATGAGATAGGGTGGACAGGATAAAATTGTTCCTCTTGGTAGAACCAGGGGACATAGATTCAAGAAGACATAAAGGGGACATGAGGAGAACCTTTTTACGCAGATGACAGTGGGTGTCTGGAATTCGCTGCTTGAGTTGATGGTGGAGGCAGAGACCCTAAACTCTTTTAAAAATTACCTGGACCTGCACCTTAAGTACTGTAAGCTACAGGGCTATAGACCGAGTGCAGGGAGGTGGGATTAGAAAGAGCACCTGGATGTCCTCGGGCTGGCAAGGCCAAGATGGGTCGAATGGCCTCCTTCTGTGCTGTAACCTTTTGTATGATTGTACAATTCTATCTCCTCTACTCGGTGTGATATTTTGTTTTATTATTTATTTTTATTTATTTTTTGTTTCGCCCCCATAAAGAGATGAAGCAAATGTGGAACATTTTAATTGTATCAGAGGTGTTATATTAATGTAAGTTGTTCCGGTTGTAATTCCTTGTATTTATCCACTGCAGCCAGGAGATGTGATTTACCCACGAGATGAAAATGGGAAGTATTTGTACCATCTAACTGACCTGTGTGCCACTTGGGAGGTAAGGTGGACCAGTTCTTTATTTTCCCCTCTCCATGTTGCGCAAGTTGCTTCTTTTTGTTGATTTAGAACTGGTCAACAGCAAAACGCCAACAGCAAACAGGGAAGTCCGAGCCCAGTTTATGCTACATGAATTTTAGATCAACATTTACACTTGCTTATAAGTTGAGTGCAATAAATGGTAGCTTGTTGTACACATGTCCGGTATTATTTATGTTAAAACATTCAGCTTGTTACACAACATGATGCTATCATAAGCCTTTCATTATTCCACTTTTAATCATACTTTCTCCTACTAATTCATTCCATTTCTCAATAATTTGTGTGCTGTAGTTTTCAACATTTCTGTCCATCCTCAGCTCTGGCAGTTTTAAAAAAAATATTTGATTCCGACCTTTGGACTCTATGTGGAGTTTGCACTTTTTCCCCGTGTCTGCGTGGGTTTCCTCCGGGTGCTACCGTTTCCTCCAACAGTCCAAAGATGTGCAGGTTAGGTGGATTTGTCATGATAAATTGCCCTTGATGTCCAAAGGTTGGGTGGGTTTGTGGGGATGGGGTTGGGGTTGGGGGCTGGACCAAGGTGGGGTACTCTTTCAGAGGATCAGTACAGCCTTGATGGGCTGAATGACCTCCTTCTGCACTGTAGAGATTCTATGGATGGTTAAAATGCCATAAGAACATAAGAACTAGGAGCAGGAGTAGGCCATCTGGCCCTTCAAGCCTGCTCCGCCATTCAATGAGATCATGGCTGATCTTTTGTGGACTCAGCTCCACTTTCATGCCCAAACACCATAACCCTTTGTTGTTCAAAAAACTATCTATCTTTATCTTGAAAACATTTAATGAAGGAGCCTCAACTGCTTTACTGGGCAGGGAATTCCATAGATTCACAACCCTTTGGGTGAAGAAGTTCCTCCTAAGCTCAGTTCTAAGTCTATTTCCCTTTATTTTGAGGCTATGCCCCCTAGTTCTGCTTTCACCCGCCAGTGGAAACAACCTCTCCACGTCTAACCTATCTAGTCTCTTCATAATATTATATGTTTCTATAAGATCCTTCCCACATCCTTCTAAATTCCAACGGGTACAGTCCCAGTCTACTCAACCTCTCCTTGTAATCAGGGACATGTTGAGAAAATATCAAAAGGTTTAAAGAGTGCTGGTTTTTATTTTATATAGTACACATGGAGGTAGAAGTCAGCTACAAAGCCTGGTTTGAACGACACCTGGAATACGTGACCAATTCTGGACATCGGCCTTAGGAAGGATATTTGTCCTTGGAAGGAGTGCAATGTAGATGGATCAGAATTATACCTGGATTCCAAGGATTATGCTATGAGGAGAGATTACACAAGCTAAGGTGGAATTGTCTGGGATTTAGAATGTTAACTGAAGTTTTCAAGATATGAAGGAGAGCAGGTTTTCTTCTGGCTGGGGAGTCTTGGTCTAGGGAAGCATAGCTGCAGTTAGAGTCAGATCTATAAGAATATGGCAATTAATGTCAGATCTCATGTTAATTTTAGACCAGAGTTTGATAGTTTTTGTGAGCCAAAGTTATTGAGGCTACGGGGCGATGGCCGATATATAGAATTAGGTCACAGATCAACCATAATATAAACAAATGGTGGACTGGGCTGGAGGGACCTTCTGCTATTCCTATGTTCCTTTGTCTATTCTTGCGGTTGAATAAACCCGGTTTGTTCTCACTGGAACGAAAGAGGTTGAGGGGAGACCTGATAGAGGTCTACAAAATTATGAGGGGCATAGACAGAGTGGATAGTCAGAGGCTTTTCCCCAGGGTAGAGGGGTCAATTACTAGGGGGCATAGGTTTAAGGTGAGAGGGGCAAGGTTTAGAGTAGATGTACGAGGCAAGTTTTTTTACACAGAGGGTACTGGGTGCCTGGAACTCTCTACCGGAGGAGGTGGTGGGAGCAAGGACGATAGTGACATTTAAGGGGCATCTTGACAAATACATGAATAGGATGGGAATAGAGGGATACGGACCCAGGAAGTGTAGAAGATTGTAGGTTAGTCGGGCAGCATGGTCGGCACGGGCTTGGAGGGCCGAAGGGCCTGTTCCTGTGCTGTACATTTCTTTGTTCTTTGTTGTTCTTCACTCTGCGTGAAAAAGTTCAATCAGATCAGTCCATTCCTCACTTTGTGTATTAATTGTGTTTAATTGTTTGACTGTTGCTCCTGGAACAGACTAAAAACTTTGCTGGTTTAGGCCATTGGTTGGCAACCTGCGGTACATCTGGCGTTGGCATGCGGCCCACAATGCATCGAGGTTGCACCGACCCTCTGAAAGAGCACCCTACCTAGACCCACTCCCTTACCCTAACCTCGCAACCCCATAACCCCAACTAACTTTTTTGGACATTAATGGATAATTTAGCATGGTCAATCCACCTCAATTGCGGATCATTGACTGTGGGAGGAAACCGGAGCACCCGGAGGAAACCCATGCAGACACGAGATAGTGCAAAATCCACACAGACAGTCACCTGGGACCGGAATTGAACCCGGGTCCCTGGTGCTGTGAGACAGCAGTGCTAACCACTGTGCCATCCCTTAAGCTTCTGCAGATCCTCAGTTGGACCATTTGCAGAACTGAACAATTCTAATCTCCTCATAGCAAAAAGGATTCAAAGGGATTGAGCTGGGGAAATGGCAGATGGTGAAATTTGAATTCAATAAAACTGGAATTAAAAGTCTGATGATATCCATGAAACCATTGATGATTGTCCTAAAAACCCAACTGACTCACTAATGCCCTTTAGGGAAGGAATTCTGCCATCCTTACCTGGTCCAGTCCTACATATGACTCCAGACCCACATAATTCTTAAATGCCCTTTGAAATGATTGAACAAGCCACTCAGTTCAAGGGCAATTAGGGATAGCCAACAAATGCTGGCCTTGTCAGAAATGTCCACAACTCACGAATGAAATAAAAAAGCAAAAAATATTTACGAGACTGAAATGTGAACATGTGTTACACCTAACAGGAAGGATTGAACAGGCTGGGGCTCATTATTCAAGAGACTGAGGGTTTGTTTGATTGAGGCGTTATGATTATGATTATAATATTATGAATGGTTTGATCTGGTAAAAGCAGAGGTGTTTCCCTTTACACAAAAGTGAATACATGACAGTGGAAATGCAATGACATAGTGGTATGTGCAGAGTCTGCACGTCCTCCCCGTGTCTGCGTGGGTTTCCTCAGGGTGCTCCGGTTTCCTCCCACAGTCCAAAGATGTGCAGGTTAGGTGAATTGGCCAATGATAAATTGCCCTTAATGTCCAAAATTGCCCTTGGTGTTGGGTGGAGGTGTTGAGTTTGGGTAGGGTGCTCTTTCCAGGAGCCGGTGCAGACTCAAAGGGCCGAATGGCCTCCTTCTGCACTGTAAATTCAATGATAATCTATGATTAATCTAGGACAAAGGTTCGGCACAACATCGTGGGCCGAAGGGCCTGTTCTGTGCTGTATTTTCTATGTTCTATGTTCTATGTTCTATGTATTGTCTCTGTACTAAAAATCCAGAGACCCAGGGTAATGCTCAAATGAAAAAAGAAATCTGGAATTAAAAGCCTAATTAATGATGACCATGAAACCATTGTTTATTGTTGTAAAAATCCATCTGGTTCACTAATGGTAAAATGAAAATCAAAGCAATTTTTATTTAATATAAAAACATAAAATGCTTGAATTGCTCAGCAGGTCAGTCAGCACCAGTAGAGTAAAAATTCGAGCTAGTGAACATTCAAGCCGGCGGGATGTCACAGTCCTGCCAACAGTGCAACTGGGATTTGTGGTAGTAAGGGTGTGTTGACAGTGGCAGGACCAGAAGACCCTGCCACCGGCGACTGGCAAGCCAATATCCATCACTGCAGAAGACGCTGTGGAGTGGGAGGAAAATCCCACCCAGTGTTTCAGGTCTGGGGCGTCATTCTCCGACCCCCCGCCGGGTTGGAGAATGGCCGTTGGCCGCCGTGAATCCCGCCCCCGCCAAAGTCTCCGCTCCCGGAGATTGGGCGGGGGCGGGAATCCAGCCGCGCCGGTTGGCGGGACCCCCCGCTGGATTCTCCGGCCCGGATGGGCCGAAGTCCCGCCCAGGAATTGCCTGTCCCGCCGGCGTAAATCAAACCTGGTATTTATCGGCGGGACCAGGCGGCGTGGGCGGGCTCCGGGGTCCTGGGGGGGGGGGGGCGCGGGGCGATCTGACCCCGGGGGGTGCCCCCACGATGGCCTGGCCCGCGATCGGGGCCCACCGATCCGCGGGCGGGCCTGTGCCGTGGGGGCACTCTTTCCCTTCCGCCTCCGCCACGATCTCCACCATGGCGGAGGCGGAAGTGACTCTCCCCACTGCGCATGCGCGGGAAACTGACAGCGGCCGCTGACGCTCCCGCGCATGCGCTGGGAAACTGACAGCGGCCGCTGACGCTCCCGCGCATGCGCCGCATTTCCGCGCCAGCTGGCGGGGCAACAAACGCCATTTCCGCCAGCTGGCGGGGCGGAAATCCCTCCGGCGTCAGCCTAGCCCCTCAATGTTGGGGCTAGGCCGGCAAAGATGCGGAGACTTCCGCACCTTTTTGCCGGCGCGATGCCCGTCTGATTTGCGCCGGCTTTGGCGCCAGTCGGTGGGCATCCCGCCGTTGGGGGAGAATTTCGCCCCTGATTTCAGATTTCCAACATTCACAGTAATTTGTTATTGTTTGCGGATTTTTACTTGCTCTAGGCCTTGGAAGAGTTGAAAGATTCTGGTTTGGTCAAGTCGATTGGTGTATCAAATTTCAATCGTAGACAGTTGGAGCTGATCCTGAACAAACCAGGTCTGAAGTATAAACCGGCAGTAAACCAGGTACTGTCCATTTGCTGTATGGAGCACGAAAGTGTTGTGTTCCCACTGAATCCAGCTGAAATCTTCAGCCTAAAGGGAGCCTTTCTGCCTGACCCTATCTTCTAGCACTTAGCTCAGCCAGATTGTTGTGGTGACAGTGTCATAGAATCATACAATCTACAGCACGGAGACTGGCCTTTCGGCCCAAACTGGTCCATGCCAACTAAAAAGCCCATCTAAGATAACCCCATTTGTCTGAATTTAGCCCATATCCCTTTAAACCTTCCCTATCCCTGTATCTGTCCAAATGCCTTGTAAATGTTGTCAATGTTCCTGCCTCAACCACTTCCTCTGGTTGCTCATCCACATACGTACCACCCTCAGGGTAAAAACGTTGCTCCTCAGATTCCCATTAATTCTTTCTCCTCTGAACTTAAATCTATGCCCTCCAGTTATCGATTCCACAACCCTGGGAAAAGGCTGAGTGTACCCTTTGGTACCCTGCGTTCCATACGATCTACGATCTTATTGCAAAATCACACCTTGGTCTGTACCTCCACCCCACAATACTTTCTCCTCCTTTGAGTGACTCCTCTTTGTTCTAATCTTTTAATGTTTCAATTAACATCCTCATTCTCTATTATCCTCCTCTGCTCCCAGCCTCTGAACTGACTGACTTCTCATCCTTGGTGATTTCAACCTCCACCTTGACTCATTGTGCTCCTTCTCCTCTGAATTTGCTTCACTCATTCCCTCCCTGAATCTCACCCTCCAAATTGACCAATATTAATGGCCATCCCATGACCTTGCGATTTCATGTGACCTTGCCACTTCGAATAGAACCATAGAATCCCTACAGTGCAGAAGGAGGCCATTCAACCTATTGAGTCTGCACCGACCCTCTGAAAGAGCACCGTACCTAAGCCCACTCCACCGCCCTTTCTCCGTAACCACAACTTAGGACAATAAGGGACAATTGATCATGGTCAATCTACCTAATCTGCACATCTTGGGACTGTAGGGGGAAACCGGAGCACCCGGAGGAAACCCACGCAGACACAGGGAGAACGTACAAACTCCACACAGACAGTCGCCCAAGGCCAGAATTCAACCCATGTCCTGGCTCTGTGAGGCAACAATGCTAAGAACTGTGCCACTGTGCCGCCCTTTGCACTGTATCAATCACAGAAAAGGCTGTCTTTGATCAAGAGCAGGTGTCGGCCATGCTGCCCCTCAAACCCGCTCTGCCATTTAATAAGGATATATACTGCATATAGAACATAGAACATAGAACAATACAGGGCAGTACAGGCCCTTCGGCCCACGATGTTGCACCGAAACAAAAGCCATCTAACCTACACTATGCCATTATCATCTATATGCTTATCCAATAAACTTTTGAATGCCCTCAATGTTGGTGAGTTCACTACTGTTGCAGGTAGGGCATTCCACGGCCTCACTACTCTTTGCGTAAAGAACCTACCTCTGACCTCTGTCCTATATCTATTACCCCTCAGTTTAAGGCTATGTCCCCTCGTGCTAGCCATTTCCATCTGCGGGAGAAGGCTCTCACTGTCCACCCTATCTAACCCCCTGATCATTTTGTATGCCTCTATTAAGTCTCCTCTTAACCTTCTTCTCTCTAACGAAAACAACCTCAAGTCCATCAGCCTTTCCTCATAAGATTTTCCCTCCAACATCCTGGTAAATCTCCTCTGCACCCGCTCCAAAGCTTCCACGTCCTTCCTATAATGCGGTGATCAGAACTGTACGCAATACTCCAAATGCGGCCGTACCAGAGTTTTGTACAGCTGCAACATGACCTCATGACTCCGGAACTCAATCCCTCTACCAATAAAGGCCAACACTCCATAGGCCTTCTTCACAACCCTATCAACCTGGGTGGCAACTTTCAGGGATCTATGTACATGGACACCTAGATCCCTCTGCTCATCCACACTTCCAAGAACTTTACCATCAGCCAAATATTCCGCATTCCTGTTATTCCTTCCAAAGTTAATCACCTCACACTTCTCTACATTAAACTCCATTTGCCGCCTCTCAGCCCAGCTCTGCAGCTTATCTATGTCCCTCTGTAACCTGCTACATCCTTCCGCACTGTCGACAACACCACCGACTTTAGTGTCGTCTGCAAATTCACTCACCCACCCTTCTGCGCCCTCCTCTAGGTCATTGATAAAAATGACAAACGGCCCCAGAACAGATCCTTGTGGTATGCCACTTGTAACTGAACTCCATTCTGAACATTTCCCATCAACAACCACCCTCTGTCTTCTTTTAGCTAGCCAATTTCTGATCCACATCTCTAAATTACCCTCAATCCCCAGCCTCCGTATTTTCTGCAATAGTCTACCGTGGGGAACCTTATCAAACGCTTTACTGAAATCCATATACACCACATCAACTGCTCTACCCTCGTCTACCTGTTCAGTCACCTTCTCAAAGAACTCGACAAGGTTTGTGAGGCATGACCTACCCTTCACTAAGCCATGCTGACTATCCCTGATCATATTATTCTTATCTAGATGATTATAAATCTTGTCTCTTATAATCCCCTCCAAGACTTTACCCACAACAGACGTGAGACTCACCGGTCTATAGTAGCCAGGGTTGTCTCTACTCCCCTTCTTGAACAAAGAGACCACATTTGCTAACCTCCAGTCCTCTGGCACTATTCCTGTAGCCAATGATGACATAAAAATCAAAGCCAAAGGCCCAGCAATCTCTTCCCTGGCTTCCCAGAGAATCCTAGGATAAATCCCATCAGGCCCCGGGGACTTATCTATTTTCAGCCTGTCCAGAATTGCCAACACCTCTTCCCTACGTACCTCAATGCCATCTATTCTAATAGCCTGGGTCTCAGCATTCTCCTCCACAACATTATCTTTTTCCTGAGTGAATACTGACGAAAAATATTCATTTAGTATCTCGCCTATCTCTTCAGACTCCACACACAACTTCCCATCCCTGTCCTTGACTGGCCCTACTCTTACCCTAGTCATTCTTTTATTCCTGACATACCTATAGAAAGCTTTTGGGTTTTCCTTGATCCTACCTGCCAAATATTTCTCATGTCCCCTCCTAGCTCATCTTAGCTCTCTCTTTAGATCCTTCCTTGCTACCTTGTAACTATCAAGCGCCCCAACTGAAACTTCACACCTCATCTTCACATAGGCCTCCTTCTTCCTCTTAACAAGAGATTCCACTTCTTTGTAAACCACGGTTCCCTCGCTCAACGCCTTCCTCCCTGCCTGACCGGTACGTACTTATCAAGAACACGCTGTTCCTTGAACAAGATTCACTTATCCAGATTGCCCAATACTTGCAGCCTACTTCTCCAAGCATCATAATTGCCCTTCCCCCAGGCAATTCCCCTTGCCCTGCGGGGTATACTTATCCCTTTCCATCACTAACGTAAACGTCACCGAATTGTGGTCACTGTCCCCAAAGTGCTCACCTACCTCCAAATCTAACACCTGGCCTGGTTCATTATCCAAAACCAAATCCAAAGTGGCCTCGCCTCTTGTTGGCCTGTCAACATATTGTGTCAGGAAACCCTCCTGCACACATTGTACAAAGAATACAGTATATACTGTACTGTATATAAGGATATATACTGGATATATATTGTCATGTGAGAGTACCTTTAAGAAATGGATGTTTATAAATGAGTGTGTACAAAATATCTGCAGTGATAGTACCTTTAAAAAATGGGTGTTTACTACTGCAGTGATGTCAGAGGGTGGGTGGAGCTGGGCTGTCTGTCAGCTTTTTACTTTTGTTTTAGGCTGTTTGCTGCAGGGTGTGTTTTAGTTTTGTTTTCAGTGTTGGAGCTGAAGCCAAACCAAGCAGGTGTACTGCTGTTCTCTCTGCCATCAAAAGACTATCTCTTGATCATTTGGTGAATTTCTCACACTCTCTTATGCCGTCCTTTATTATCAGAGCTGCACCTCTTCCTTTTTCACTGCGCCCATCTTTTCAGCACACTAGAATATTTAGTTCTCACCATGTAATCATGTGTCTATAATTGATATTAAACCAACCCATTTATCTTTATTTGTGCAATTTAAATCACCTGACTTATCACTTCCTTGTATTACTTTTCACCCATATTCCCTTTCCTCCTCCAACCCCACTTCATTTTGTGTTTAGCCCTGAAAAATAAAACACTGCTTGCCAAGACACTTGCAATTTCATGTGCAAAATGCAAACGATCCAACACATTCACCACATAAGTCACTGCTCTGTTCAACCATATCCCACCCCTCTCCCTCCAATCTCTCACCCTGATCATTCCCCCAGTAACACCCTTCCGATTTAAATCCAAGGAACATGGACGACAATGGAATGGCAGACAGCAAATAGCTGGTGCTCCTCAAGCCTTTGAGAACTTCTCACTATTTCAGAATAAACCCCCCCAACTTCTATTCTACACCACCAATCAGCTTCTTAAACTCCTCCGCCCTCATCCCCAACAACAAACAAAGAACAAAGAAATGTATGGCACAAGAACAGGCCCTTCAGCCCTCCAAGTCTGCTCCGACCATTCTGCCTCCCTAAACTAAAATCTTCCGGGATCCGTAACTCTCTATTTCCATCCTATTCATGTATTTGTCAAGATGTCCCTTAAACGTCACTATCGTCCCTGCTTCCACCACTTCCTCCGGCAACGAGTTCCAGACACCCACTACCCTCTGTGTAAAAAACTTACCTTGTACATCTCCTCTAAACCTTGCCCCTCGCACCTTAATCCTGTGCCCTCTAATAATTGACCCCTCTACCCTGGGAAAAAGACTCTGACCATCCACTCTGTCTATGACCCTCAAAACTTTGTAGACCTCTTTCAGATCCAGTGAGAACAAATCGAGTTTATTCAACCTCTCATCATAGCTAATGCCCTCCATACCAGGCAACATCCTGGTAAATCTCTTCTGCACCTTCTCTAAAATCTCCACATCGTTCTGGTAGTGTGGCGACCAGAATTGAACACTATACTCCAAGTGTGGCCTAACTAGGTTTCTTTCCAGCTGCAACATGTCTTGCCAATTCTTATACTCAATGCTCCGGCCAATGAAGGCAAGCATGCCGAATGCCTTCTTGGCTACCTTCTCCACCTGTGTTGCCTGTTTCAGTGACCTGTGGACCTGTACACCTAGATCTCTCTTACTGTCAATATTCTTGAGGGTTCTACCATTCACTGTATATTCCCTACCTGTATTAGACCTACCAAAATGCATTACCTCACAATTCTCCGGATTAAACTCTATTTGCCATCTCCCGGGCCAAGTCTTCAAATGATCTAAATCCTGCTGTGTCCGCTGACAGTTCTCATCGCTATCCGCAATTCCACCAACCTTTGTGTCCTCCGCAAACTTACAGACCAGTTACATTTTCCTCCAAATCATTTATATATACTATGAACAGCAAAGGTCCCAGCACTGATCCCTGCGGAACACCACTAGTCATGATCCTCCAATCAGAAAAGCACCCTTCCATTGCTACTCTCTGCCTTCTATGACCTAGCCAGTTCTGTATCCATCTTGCCAGCTCACCTCTGATCCCGTGTGACTTCACCTTTTGGACCAGTCTGCCATGAGGGACCTTGTCAAAGGCCTTACTGAAGTCCATATAGACAACAGCAATCTGTTGATACCCGACCTGCATCAATCATCAATCAAGTGCGAGGAGTTCATAATTCTTTGTTACCAATATCGAGACCATCCCATCAGCTGTCTCTTCCTCTAAGATTAACCTTTGCCCAGCAACTGAAGTCACACCTTTCCCTAGTTTCTCTTTCATCTCCGCTCTTGCCCTTTCTAGACTCTCAATGAGATTCACCTCTTGCCCCCATGACCTTATTATCGCCAAACTGTTTACCATCCAATTCCCTGTCGGTCCCCATGTTAGCTAGTGAGTGGTTAATGGTTTTCTCTCCTAAGATTCTGATCCCTTCCCTTTAAAATCAGCAATGCATCACATCCTGCAGAAACCCACTCTCCAACCCTATGTCCGTGCAAATCACCGTCTCGACTCTCCTGGCCCTGATCGGATTCTACATTCCCCTCCCCTGGCCCAGCTTCCCCAGGCCCAAGTTCCTTCATCCCCATGTTCTGATTAGTCTGTTGAGCTTCAATGCATATCCTCTGGGGTGAGATTAAACAAAGAACAATACAGCACAGGAACAGGCCCTTCGGCCCTCCAAGCCTGCGCCGACCATGGTATCTGCCTAAACTAAAACCGTATGCCCTCCATACCAGGCAACATCCTAGTAAACCGTTTCTGTGCCCTCTCCAAAGAATCCATATCCTTCTGGTAGTGTGGAGACCAGAATTGCACACAGTATTCCAAATGAGACCTAACTAAGGTCGTATATGTCATAATATCCACTCATGTATATAATGAGATGCAGACAGGCAGTGATTGACACACAGGATGACCAGTAAGCACACAACACAGTGCAGCCAATCATCAGACCGGACACTACCACTATAAAGCCAGAGGGCACTAGGTTTCCCTCTCTCTCGGGACCCAGCCACTGAGACACTCAGAGTCCACGAGCTAGCAAGTGCAAACACCATGCGGTAGCGAGTAAGTCTGTCAGGCTACTAAAAGGTCTTCAGTCAGTTCAATAGAGTGTCGACCCACAACTGAATATGTATATCAGTTCTATTGTTGAATAAAACAGTGTTGGATCTTCTCCAGTGTTAGACGTCTGTTTCTAGCTTCCCTGCATCGAGTGCAGTCCACATCGAACCGACCTGCCTAACACATCAGTATACAGCTGCAACATGACTTGCCAATTTTTATATTCAACGCCCTGACCGATGAAGGCCAGCATGCCGTATGCCTTCTTGGCCACCACATGCATTGCCACTTTCAGTGATCAGTGGACATGCACTCCCAAATCTCTCTGCTTGTCAGTACTTTACATACATGAACCCAGACAGAAAGACCCTGTATACTAGAATTGACACAGAAGGATGCAGACTAACGCCTTTTGTCCACTGATCAAAACTCCAGTGGATTTTTATTTTTTTGGTCTTTTTCTGCTCAGGTCGAATGTCACCCATACTTTACTCAGCCCAAGTTAAGGGAATTTTGTGACTCCCATGGAATTGTTATCGTGGGCTACAGTCCTCTGGGAACCTGTCGGGACTCCCTCTGGTAAGCAGCCTAATTGTTCTTTCCTCCGCAAACTCTTTTAGAACTGACACCCTGCTGGGGTATGGTTCCACTCGGCCGACCCTTTACTGTGTGGGAGGTGAGACAGTGGAGAGGGCTGAGAGGCATTGGAAGACAGGAGCAATTTTCTAGGAGCAGGAAGGTGTCAAAGACCATTCTGTCCAGAGGTCAATTTTGCCATTTAAATGATGGATGAAGGAGCTCCTCCAACTGCTATGGTAGGCTCTCTGACAACTGGAACCTCCAGTGAACACTGGTGGCCTGTCTTGAGCTCTGTGAGGGGGTTTGATTGGGGGGGGTGGTAGGGGTGGAGTTCTTATGATCATTGCGGAAACAACATCCCACCCCGACAACTCTAAACCTCAACAATCAACTCCCCAACCTTTGCTGGAGACTGATTCGCTGGCTGAGGTGACACTGCCTCCGTTTTCCATGGTCCCAAGCAGCAACAATGCTGTATCCCTGGATCATGTTCGGTCCCAGCAGTGACCACCATTCCTGGTTCCCGCCTTCTGTTGAGTCTTTTGGTCTCTTTACTCTCACAAGAGATCAAACATTTACACCTCAAACAAACACTCTACACTGAACTTATGATTTCACGCAATCTATTCAGTAAACATGCGTCAAGTACACTATGTGTTCAAATTTTTTGCTATACAACTGGTCACAATTTGCCTCAACACTCACGGCTTCAGACATAAGTAAATATTACCCCTTTGAACTGAATCGGCCAAATTCTTCTGAGGTTTGTTCTGTTCATTGAGGCTTCACCCAGGGCATGGCATGTGTGAGATTGTTCCGATAGGCCATCGCTGATGTGAAAAGTCTCTGATGTTTGATTCTTCTACTCTTCTGACCTGTGTCACAGGCAGATTAAAATGGGTGTTCTGTTCCAAACTGCCACATACTCCCACAGGATTGTGGGATTGTCATTAGTCCCCAGCCAATGGTAAGCAGGCAGGTTATAACATCCCTCCCCCACAAAGTCCAAGGAATCCACTGAAGATCCCGGCGAAGGAGGGTGTCGGACTCGTTTTGCCGCATTTGCGCTGGATCAGGCGGCGTGTAACGAGACGGAGACCGGCGCTTCCGTGATGAACGGCGTAACGGTTGTACATCCATGGCCCGTGGGCCCAAGGATTCCCCCTCTGATGCATCCTGTGTCTCCATCTCGGAGTCAGAGTCTGCTGCCTCTGTCATCTCGGCGTCTCTATCTCCACGCGGTTCTGTAACGACCTGCACAGGCTATGAGTGAGGCACCAGAGGAAGATTGTGAGGACTACCTTCCATTGTCTCTGGTCTCTGTGGCTGTAGCAATGAGCTCCGGGGTCGGGAAATCTTTGGGAAATCTTTCGGTCTTCTGGACCGAACGTGGTCTACATGTTTGCGCCGGAGACGACCCTGGGCTTGCACTTGGTACGATATAGGGCCTGTTTGGCGAAAGATTACGCCAGGAACCCATTGGGCACCACCAGCAAAATTCCGAACGGACACTGGGTCACCGGGCACAAACTGCCGTATCGGCCGATGCCGAGAAAAACCATGTCCCTGCCGTTCTTGTGTGCGACGTACTTTTGCGTCAATGTCCGGGAAAACCATACTAAGGCGGGTGCGAAGTCTCCGGCCCATTATGAGTTCTGCGGGAGCTACCCCAGTCACCGCATGGGGGGTGGTCCTATACAAAAACAAAAAGCGAGCCAGTCTCGTATCCATTGATCCGGAAGACTGCTTCTTTAGGCCTCGTTTGAATGTCTGTACTGTGCGCTCTGACAACCCATTTGAAGCCGGGTGGTAAGAGGCAGTGCGGATATGGCGTATGCCGTTCATCTTCATGAGCCTCGCAAACTCCTCACTCGTGAATGGAGTGCCGTTATCCGTGACCAGCACCTCGGGGAGGCCATGCGTACTAAAAGACAATCGCATCTTCTCAATTGTTGAGCAGGCCGTTGTGCCGAGCATCTTATGCACCTCTAGCCATTTAGACTGGGCGTCGATTAATAGAAGGAACATGGATCCTTGAAAAGGGCCGGCGTAATCCGCATGCAAGCGCGCCCAAGCTAGCCATTCCTAGTGATGTAGGGGCGCGGCCGGCGGAAGCGTCTGATGCTCCTGGCAAATGTAGCAGTTTTGGGCCACCTTCTCAATGTCGGTGTCGAGGCCTGGCCACCAGACATAACTCCGGGCCAACATTTTCATTTTGGTCACACCTGGATGCCCATTGTGCAAGTCTCTTAGTATCAGCTCCTGTCCTTTTTCCGGGACAATCACACGTGTCCCCCACAAGAGGATGCCGTCTTCCACGCTGAATTCTGAAAGCCTGGAGGAAAATGCCCGCAACTCGCCTGGGAGCTGTCTATGCTGCCCACCATATAGGACTATGTGCCGAACCTTTGACAGGACTGGCTCCGTCTGAGTCCCCTCACGGATCTGTGATGCCGTGACAGGCAAGGTGTCCATAAAATTTAGGGTTGCAACCACCTCACCAGTCGTGGGGGTCGACATGGGGCCGGTCGATAAAGGCAATCGGCTCAGTGCGTCGGCATTCGCTATCTGCGTTCCTGGTTTGTGCTCCAGGGAATACTCGTATGCAGCAGGCAACAAAGCCCAGCGCAGGATCCGTGCGGAAGCAATGGGCGGTATTGGCTGATCCTCTCTGAAAAGTCCCAGCAGAGGCTTAAGATCAGTCACAATAGTGAAATGGCGGCCATACACGTACTGGTGGAAGCGTTTCACCGCAAAAACCACTGCCAGGCCCTCCTTCTCGATCTGCGCGTACTTTGTCTCCGCTGCAGTCAATGTGCGGGAGGCGAAAGCTATCGGCCGCTCAGCCCCGTTCTCCATCTTGTGGGACAGGACGGCCCCAATACCATACGGGGATGCATCACATGTGACGAGTAAAGGGTTTCCAGGATCATAGTGGGTTAGTAACCCAGGCGACGACAATTGTTGCTTCACCCGCCAGAAGGCGGTTTCTTGCGGCTGACCCCAAACCCAGGTGTGATTTTTCTTTAGCAGAAGGTGCAATGGGGCCAGCGTAGTTGCCAGATTGGGGAGGAACTTCCCGTAATAGTTGACGAGACCGAGAAAAGAACGAAGATGTGAAGTGTCAGTCGGGGCGGGGGCCTGTTGAATCACGTGCACCTTCTCTGCGGGGTAAACCTTCGCGGTCCACCCGATAACCTAGGTAGACTACTTCCTTTGCCTGAAATACGCACTTTGTGCGACGTAAGCAGACTCCAGCCTCCGAAAAGCATCGAAGGACAGCCTCCAGATTTTCCAAATGTTCCTGCTCCGACGTCCCTGTAATCAAAACGTCATCTAGGTAGACAGCGGACATGGGGTAAACCTCTCAAAATAAGAACATCTGGCCATCTGGCCCCTCGAGCCTGCTCCACCATTCAATGAGATCATGGCTGATCTTTTGTGGACTCAGCTCCACTTTCTGGCCCGAACACCATAACCCTTAATCCCTTGATTCTTCAAAAAAACAATCAATCTTTATCTTAAAAACATTTAATGAAGGAGCATCTACTGCTTCACTGGGCAAGGAATTCCATAGATTCACAACCCTTTGGGTGAAGAAGTTTCTCCTAAACTCAGTCCTAAATCTACTTCCCCTTATTTTGAGGCTATGCCCCCAAGTTCTGCTTTCACCCGCCAGTGGAAACAACCTGCCCGCATCTATCCATATTTCCTTCATAATCTTATATGTTTCTATAAGATCCTCCCCTCTTCCTTCTAAATTCCAATGAGTACAGTCCCAGTCTACTCAACCTCTCCTCGTAATCCAACCCCTTCAGCTCTGGGATTAACCTAGTGAATCTCCTTTGCAAACCCTCCAGTGCCAGTACGTCCTTTCTCAAGTAAGGAGACCAAAACTGAACACAATACTCCAGGTGTGGCCTCACTAACACCTTATCCAATTGCAGCAGAACCTCCCTATTCTTAAACTCCATCCCTCTAGCAATGAAGGACAAAATTCCATTTGCCTTCTTAACCACCTGTTGCACCTGTAAACCAACTTTTTGCGACTCATGCACTAGCACACCCAGGTCTCTCTGCACAGCAGCATGTTTTAATATTTTATCGTTTAAATAATAATACCTTTTGCTGTTATTCCTACCAAAATGGATAACCTCACATTTGTCAACATTGTATTCCATCTGCCAGACCCTAGCCCATTCACTTAGTCTATCCAAATCCCTCTGCAGACTTCCAGTATCCTCTGCACTTTTTGCTTTACCACTTATCTTAGTGTCATCTGCAAACTTGGACATATTGCCCTTGGTCCCCAACTCCAAATCATCTATATAAATTGTGAACAGTTGTGGGCCCAACACTGATCCCTGAGGGACACCACTAGCGACTGATGGCCAACCAGAGAAACACCCATTAATCCCCACTCTTTGTTTTCTATTAATTAAACAATCCTCTATCCATGCTACTACTTTCCCCTGAATGCCATGCATCTTTATCTTATGCAGCAACCTGCAAAATGCCCTCCATAACACGTTGCAAAATAGCGCAGGCAGAGGATACTCCAAAGGGCAACCGTGCATATCTAATTTTGTGAATGAGAGTCCGCCTGCAAGCTACGCGTAGAGATCCTCTATGCGAGGCATTGATATCGGGCGAGTCGGGAAGCCGTATTCACTGTAAGTTTATAGTCCCCACACAAGCGAACTGTGGCATCTGGCTTCATTACAGGTACAATTGGTGCTGCCCAGTCAGCGAAACGGACGGGCCTGATAATACCCAAACTCTCCAAACGAGTGAGCTCCCCTTCTACCTTCTTGAGCAAGGCGTAAGGCACCGGGCGCGCCCGGAAATAGCACGGCGTGGCTCCTGGTTCGACTTGGATACGGGATACTGCCCCTTTTATTTTCCCCAAACCGGGCTGGAATACATCTGGGTATCGTCTGAGCACCTCAGTCAACCCTCCAGAAACTGTTTGGCGGACGTGCTGCCATTGCAACCGCAAATGGCGCAACCAGTCCCGACCCAACAGGCTGGGCCCATGGCGGCGCACCACGATAAGTGGGAAATGCCCCTCCTGGCGCACATAAACAACAGGGATCATTGTAGTTCCTGCAATGTCCAGTGGTTCCCCCGTGTAGGTGGCCAACCTGGCCTGTGAGTCGGTTAATGTAAGGGTCTGTATACCCTGCTTGATGCGGTCGAATATCCTCTGGGCGATCACGGGGACCGCTGCGCCAGTGTCCAACTCCATCTCAAGCGGGTGACCATTGACCCGTACTGTCACCTTAATGGGGGCCACACGGGAGCTGCCACACAATGCAGCTGCAGGCAGTCGTCCTTCGTCTCCACGTCCTCAGGAGTAGTCGCCGCAGGTTCATCCACATGGAAGGTACGGCCCTGGGCTGGTCCCAGTTTCGGTCAGAACGACGGCGCCTCTGGCGCCCCCAGGACCGCCGTCCGCGACGGGGTCGGCGCCTACAAGTCTGACACGGACATGGCTCCTCATCCATTGGTTCTGGAGAAGGCTCTGTTTGGGGAGGAATGTCCGAAGGCCACTGGCGTCGATCCGGACGTCGCCTCGCCCAAGGTACCGCAGGAGTGCGGGGGGACGTTTCCGGATGGAAGGGGTTGCGCCCCAAGGCATGCACCTCCATTCCCTGTAGCTCCTGCACTCCTCGTTCTGCGCTCTCTCGGGACACTACTATTTGAATGGCCTTTTGAAAAGTCAATGTTGGCTCAGCTAACAACTTTCTCTGGGTGGCCACATTGTTAATACCGCAAACCAAATGGTCGCGTAACATTTCTGACAAGGTCTCACCATAGTCACAGTACTCCGCAATCCTGCGTAGCCTGGATAGAAAGTCGGCAAGGGATTCTCCTGGGGTCCTCTCAGCAGTATTAAACCGGTAACGCTGGACTATCGTGGATGGGGTTGGGTTAAAATGTTGCCCCACTAAATTCACAAGTTCATCAAATGTTTTGGTGTCCGGCGCAGCTGGGTACGTAAGGCTCCTAATTACCCCAAACGTATGTGGGCCGCAGGCAGTGAGCAATATGACCACTTGGCACTCGTTTTCAGTGATATTGTTTGCCCAGAAATAGTAACGCATCCGTTGTGCGTACTGGTTCCAGCTTTCCAGCGCAGCATCAAAAACATCCAAACGTCCGTACAGAGGCATGGTATAATAGAAAACAACTTCCAACCTGTATCCAACAAAAATCCAGGGAGGTGGCTTCAGCAGTGTAGACAGCTATTCACTTTAACCCTCGTCGCCAGTTTTGTGAGGGCCACGAAGAATCCAGCACGAGTTTTAAGGATACAAAGTAATTACATTTATTTACAATAACATATATATATATATATATATATATATATATAACAGCAGCAGCAACTTCTCTTGCTGCACACTCCTTCCTGCTGGTTCCAAACTGGCCAGCTTTATTTATACATGGAGTTTACTAATGGTTTCTCCGCCCCCCTCATTGGGGAAGTTCATACTCCCACAGGATTGTGGGATTGTCATTAGTCCCCAGCCAATGGTAAGCAGGCAGGTTATAACACAAACATTGTAGTTACAGCTGCCAGCTCGACTTCCTACTTTTGCATTTTGCAAACGGTTGATTTGTGCATGCAAACTTTCCTTAAATAGGCCAGGTCAAAAGGCCCTTTAATGCATCTCATTTCAAGTTGACCAAAAAACATCCCATCATGCCTGTAATTAGTCATTTAGCACAAACAGGGCCTTATTGCCACACTTCCAATTGGCCGGTAGATCTTAGAAATGGAGCTCACAAAGCGATGGGAGCCCTAACAACAACTCATTGCTTGAGAGGAAGTAAACACCAGCCGGGGCCTCCCCGAGATAACTGAGGTAAGGCTATATTTATACTCAGTTTTCCAGCTGATGCATGAGCTCACCATCACCCTGGCAACACGCCAATCAGTCAGTACAGGTCAAAGTCAATTATTATGTCTCAGATGCAGTCGTGGCTGAAATCAACGGGTGCGATCTACTGGCCTCATTGCGTTCGAATGAGAGTGCAATGCGGCTGGTAGATCCTGGAAGAGGTCTCCCGGAAGCTTCTTGGCAGACTGTTCACCTCGCGGGTTGTACCCAGGTCCCGCGAGGTGTTTGAATCAGAATCCAGCCCAAAAGGGGCATAACCAAATGGCACACCTAAGTAGATTTTAAACGTACATAGGCGAGCTTACCCCAGATCTACAGGCCTCCTGTGATCTACCAGCCACCCCAGGAGGCGGACACTGATCAGTACTGGCCTACGTAAATGTAGGCCAGGTGGAATGGCATTCAGTGGGTCTCCTAGGCCATCAGAGGCCCCTGCGTTGATGAGTTGGATGATCAGCCATGATCGTGATGAATGGCAGAGCAGGCTCGAAGGGCCAAAAGGCCTCCTCCTGCTCCTAACTTCTTTGTATCTATGTATCTATGGATGGCACTGCCAAGCTAGCAGGAGAACTGCCAGGGTGGCAGTGCAAGAGTGCCAAGGTGACACTGCCAAGGGACAGCGCCCAAGTGGGATCATGCCCATGAAAGGAGGCTGGATGGAGGATTTAAAGGGTAGAGAGTGCAGGGCAGATAAGTGAGAGCCTCAGGAAATTGGGCGGTGATGGCTGAGGGGCCTGGAGGGGAGGGGGCCTGTAATGGGGTGTGTGGGGGCCTGAAGAGGCGGGTCTGCAGGGACCCCATAGCGGGTTATCCTAACTTGAGGGATAATACCCATACTTCTGGGCGGGTGACATTGCCCATGTTTGTGGGGTGTGGGGGAACCACAAGCTCATTTAGAAATCTAGGCACCCTTTAAAAATGGCAGCCCGATCTTTGAGTTCAGCTCCTTAGTGCTGAAAAGAAATTCTAAGTGTGGGATAAACTGGTGAGAAACTCCCCAGGGCTCAAATAAGGGAGTTGTTCGACCAATGAACAGTAGCAGCTGTGTGTACCACTGCACGTTGCACTGAAGGAACTCACCAAGACTTATTCAACAGCACCTTCTAAACGTGTGACCTCTACCATCTAGAAGGGCAGCAGTAGCAGACACATGGGAACACCACCAACCGCACGTTCCTCTTCAAGTCACTCACCATCCTGACTTAGATGCATATCTCTGTTCTTTTACTGTTGCTCGATCAAATTCCTCAAACTCCCTCCTCAACAGCAAAGTGCATGTACCTGCACAATATTGATAGCACCGGTTCAAGAATGTGGTGAGAAATTCCCACCACATTCTCAAGGCAATTAAGGATGGTCAATAAATGTTGGCCTAGCTAACGACGCCCATGTCCTGTGAAAGAATTTTTAAAAATTACTTGTTCATTTATCTCATTTATATTCTTGGGATCTTTCTGTGTACAACTTGTCCACTGTGTAACATCCCGCCATTTCTAAAATATTGAATTGGCTGTAAAGCATTCATAACCTTGAGCAGTCGACGTTGAAATGTCTTTCTGTTTGTCACACTAGCATTCATATTTACTTTGGAGCTCCAAACAGAGCAACATGAATTACCAAGTGTCTGTGCTGAGCAGAAAAACACAAGCTGAATTGCAACTTTGTTCTGGGTTAACTGCTCAGAAGATGTAGAATGGTGATGGATCAGGTAACGGAGGAGCTGTCGCTAGCCAGGGAACTGGACCCAAGAAATGAACAAAGAACAATACAGCACAGGAACAGGCCCTCCGAGCCTGTAACGGTCATGATACTACCCTTAGCCAAAACCCTCAGCCCTCCCTAGTGCCGTATCCCTCTATACCCATCCTATCCATGTATTTGTTGAGATGCCTTTTGAACGCCATTAATGTATCTGCTTCCACAAACACCCCTGGCAGTGTGTTCCAGGCATTCTTGGAGGTATCAGGGAATTAGAGGGGGATTATTTTTTGCCACCACCATAATGTTTGTTGTGTCGGCAGGGTGAATACCAAGATTCCCCCTTTGTTGGACGATGCTCTCCTGAACTCGGTGGCAGCCAAGTACAAGAAGACAAGTGCCCAGGTTGCTCTGCGTTTCCAGCTTCAGAGGAACACAGTCATCATTCCAAAAAGCTTTAACCCAGAGCGCATTAAACAAAACTTTGAGGTATGGCTCTGGTTTGTTCTTTTACACTGCTTGATTTAATTGGATATTTTATTGAGATATAGCTACAGTACAGACAGATGTCTGACCGTTCCGTGCTGCTGTTTTTGCTTCAGGTAAGCCTTTTCCCAATGGCCTTCATCTAACCCTGTCAGAGTACCTTTTGCCATTATCGACTTGTCTAAATGTTCTCTTAAATGAATCTGTATTAAATGCCTTCTGTACTAATCACCTAGACTATTTCTGAAAGATCCATATTTCTAAGTATGGAAAGATGTCCCCATTAATTACAGACCAGTCAGTTTAACATCAGTGGTGGGCTTCTAGAAACAATTCATTAAATCATAGAATCCCTACAGTGCAGAAAGAGGCCATTTGGCACCGACCCTCCGAAGGAGCACGCTACTTGGACCCACGCGCCCATCCCCGTAACCCCACCTATCCTTTTTTGGACACGAAGGGGCAATTTAACATGGCCAATCCACCTAATCTGCACATCTTTCCACTGTTGGAGGAAACGGGAGCAGACACGGGAGAAAGTGCAAACTCCACACAGACAGCTGGAATTGAACCTGGGTCTCTGACACTGTGAGGCAGCAGTGCTAATCACTGTACCACTGTGCTGCCCACTTATTTGGGATAGAATGAGTAATCATCTGGAAAAATGTGGGTTGATGAGGAAGAACAAGCATGAATTTCTAAAGGGGAAATCATGTTTCACTAACTAACTGGTTTCTGTAGCTCTTGGGGCTAAAGGGATCAAGGGATATGGGGGGGGGGTGAGGGGGAGACAGGATCAGGGTATGAAACTTGATGATCAGCCACGACCAAAATGAGTGGCAGAGCAGGCTCGAAGGGCCGAATGGCCTCGTCCTGCTTCTATTTTCTATATATATGTTTTTAACTTGCTGGAGTTTTTTAAGCAGGTAATAAAAAGGGTTGATGAAGGTAATGCTACTGTACATGGACTTTCAGAAGGCATTTAATACAGTGTCACACAACAGACTTGTGAGAAAAGTTATAGCTCATGGATTAAAAGGGGCAGTAGCAACGTGGATACAAAATTGGCCGAATAATAGGAAGCAGAGTAATGGCCAATGATATTTTTCAGACAGAAGAAAGGTTTCTCCTGAGGTCAGTGTTCAGACCTTTGCTTTTCCTGATATATATTAATGGTTGGTGTTCTAATTCCATTCCATCGCCTAGTCGTGAACGAGGGCAGACTTTTGTCTGTTTCCATAGCTAGTAATTTCCATAACTAGTCTGTCACCAGGGGCTTTTAGCTTGAGGGGCGTCACTTCACATCAAACGTGGCTGACTAAGAGATCTCCCGTTCTTACTGTACAATAGCTCTAACTGTGGTGTTTGGAAGGATTTTGGAGGTTGATGCTCAGCCAATTTGGCCTCATTATGAACACACCATCTTTGGCCATCAAATCCTGCAATGGGACCCAAATCCGGAGCTTCTGGCTCAGAGGCAGGAATGTTATGCATTGTTTATTAAGACAAGTTCTTGGTGTGCAGGGGACAATTTCAAGATTTATGGATGACACAAAACTTGGAAGCATTGTAAACTGTGAAAAGGACAGTGTAGAACTTTAAAAGGATATAAACAAGTTGATGTAGTGGGCAAATAGGTGACAGAGACAGATGAAGATCAATGCATAGAAGTGGGAGGTCATATACTTTGGTCGAAAGAACGTGGGGAGACAATGTTAAATAAGAGGTATCTGTTGTATCTTTAAACTAACAGCACAAAAGTAGTAGGATTTCTGAAGCACATGGGTTCGATGGAAGATTAACAGCGATTTAGTTTGGCGCTAGACACCCTAAAAGCCCACGAAATAGCCGATGATGCCATGTCAGACATATGGGGCGAAATTCTCCGGTATCGGCGCGATGCCCGCCGACAGGCGCCCAAAATGGCGCAAATCAGTCGGGCATCGCGCCGCCCCAAAGGTGCGGAATGCTCCGCATCTTTAGGGGCCGAGCTCGAACCTTAAGGGGCTAGGTCAGCGCCGGACGAATTTCCGCCCCACCAGCTGGCGGAAAAGGCCTTTGGTGCCCCGCCAGCTGGTACGGAAATGACATCTCCGGGCGGCGCATGCGCGGGAGTGTCAGCGGCCGCTGGCAGCATTCCCGCGCATGCGCAGTGGAGAGAGTTTCTTCCGCCTCCGCCATGGTGGAGACCGTGGCGAAGGCGGAAGGGAAAGAGTGCCCCCACGGCACAGGCCCTCCCGCGGATCGGTGGGCCCCGATCGCGGGCCAGGCCACCGCGGGGGCACCCCCTGGGGCCAGATCGCCCCGCGCCGCCCCCAGGACCCCGGAGCCCACCCGCGCCGCCTTGTCCCGCCGGTAAGGTAGGTGGTTTAATTTACGCCGGCGAGACAGGCATTTTAGCGGCGGGACTTTGGCCCATCCGGGCCGGAGAATCGCGGTGAGAGGCCCGCCAACCGGCGTGGCGCGATTCCCGCCCCCGCCGAATATCCGGCGGTGGAGAATGTGGCAACCGGCGGGGGCGGGATTCACGCCAGGCCCCGGCGATTCTCCGACCATCTCGCCCATGATTCAGTTCTCAGAAAGACATTGCACATAACTACAATAACCCCCATTTATAAACTACAATAACCCCCATTTATAACATTCTGTCCCCTTTATTTCTAAGGTCCAACACAAATGATAACTAGCATTTTAACGCAATCATTAACATCTATATACAAGTGCAGGCATCATGGGTAAGGTTAAGTCACCATAGTCCCAGATGACGATAGGCTGCTTTTCACTTTGAGGTGGAGAGCTGACTGCTGGTGATTTAACCTGAGGTTCACCATACCTCAGGTGAGGGGCAAGGTTGAGAAGGCAGGGCTTTCATGAATAACCTATTCATATTATTATGGGTATCTATTTCCATTTCTAACATTATGCTGCAGAAGGTTGTGCCTTTAAGACAGAGATGAACAAGTTCCTGACTCATAAGGGGATCAGGGGTTATGGGGAGAAAGCAGGAGAATGGGGATGAGAAACATATTAGCCATGATTGCTCCTGTATCCTTTGGTTTTATGGTCTTATTTCTTGTTGGTTGTCTGCGCATTTCCAGAACTTTGTCATTCTCGATATGAGGCGTATTTTCAGGTTCCCCAGTAGATGTTTCTACCCCGGAAGGCATTACAGTCTCTTTTTCTGAGGTAAGACTAGTGGTAGCAGGTACTTCTGATATAATCTCTTTTTTTATAAATTTAGAGTACCCAATTATTTTTTTTCCAATTAAGGGGCAATTTAGCTTGGCCAATCCATCTATCCTGCACATCTTTGGTTGTGGGGATTAGACCCACGCAGACACGAGAGAATGTGTGAACTCCATGCGGACAGTGTCCCTGGGCCGGGATCAAACCCGGGTCCGCTGCGTCATGAAGCAGCAGTGCTAATCACTGTGCCACCATGCCGCCCTACGATCTCTTCTTCTGAGAATGAACATGAAGTTAGATGGACCGTTTTGGCATTGGCACACAGGCAATTAATCCATATGGGGCGTGATTCAACCCGGAAGAACTCGATGTCCAGTTTTGGGTGTGTTTACCGGGTGTTTCTCAATGGCTGCAGCCAGTATTCAACACACTTTGCCATTATCTTTGGTCTCGGGGAGTCTCTCTTCGCTGATGCTGAACTTAGGACGCCATTCTCCGGCCTCATTGTGCTCTCACTCAAGCAAAACAAGGCTAGTGAATAGCGGGAGAGACCAAAAGTGAGAACTGCGCCAGGCGCCAAACACTTTGTGATGCAAATGGCCCACTCCCATAGGCGAAATAGTGATCTTGCCATCACCACTTAAACCCTATTTCCATACAATTAACAGGAGCCATCCCATATCCAACGTCCTCCTGTCATTAAGCGGCCTCCCCAGCAAGTGTTCATAGTGGCGCCGATTAGTATTCCTTTTGAAAAATGTGAACCTGGTGGAAGGACTTTTGTAGGGAGCCGAAGAGGTGAGTAGCCATCTTTGCTCACAGGCAGAGCCCGGTATTTTGTTATGCTCTTGACATACCATAAGCTGCTTCCTTGATGTGCACTCTGACAAAGGAAGGTTCAGACTTGGAGATAGCTTTAACATGTTTATTAAACTATTAACAATTCTCCTACTTGGATTCGACTCGACTGTTAATCCTGCTATAGCTACTCAGACTGACTACCCAGTCTGCTACAATCCACGTGGTGGGTGTGATGTTCAATCAACCCTGTGTCTGTACTCACTAAGTGTCTCCACTGGAAAGAGGAAGATCATGTGTGCTGTGTCCTTATATATGGGTTGGTGTAGTGCCCTCCTGTGATAGTGTCACGTCTGTGTGTATCTTGAATGCCCATTGGTCATGTCCTATCTTACTGTCCGATTGGTTGACTGTCTGTGTGTCATGTCGCTGGTGTGCCCTCTAGTGTCTAGCTAGGTGTAGTGTATGTACATTAACCCTTTGTGTACTTAGTGATGTATATCACCACATCCCCCCTTTTTTGTGTTACATATTTTCTGTACAGTGTTAAAGAAAATTGAACAAACTAGGTGGATAAGTGATGCTATGTACAAGTTATGATAACTGTGATGACTATCCAATATGATACAAGACCAAATCATAGTTGCGATGACTTTGAGGATAAGACAATACAAAATAAAAGTTATGAGTCCAAAGTTCATGAATTTATATGGTCTGGTATAGAAGTGTCAATGGTGACATTGTCATTCCCTTGTGAACACCGTCAGTGTCCTGTTGTTTGGTAATCAGGAGGTATTCAAGTGTTCAAATCACTTCATTGACTGATTTGGAGTCAGTTGCTTTTTTTTTTCCGATGCTTGTTGTAGCAATTCTTGATGGCATCTGTCCTGAAAGCCATGTTGCCTGTTGGCAGTGCAGCAAACGTGAATTGGTAAGATGCATCGTCCTGCCACGGTATGTCATTGCACTGAGCTGAGCAGTAACAGTGTCCCTCATTTGCAGAGTTGTACCATGTCGTACCAGTCGTAGTTCCATTGTTGTTGTCTTTGTCGTGCTTGTTGTCGGCGTTGTTGCCTTTGGTACGCTTCTTGTTATTGTCTTTGATGGTGTTGTGTTGGTTGGTTTTGTTGTCGTGTTTGCTGCGCTCAAGGACCACACTCTGTGGATAATATGAGTCCTTCACACAGTTACTCGTGTCAGCGTGCTTTGTGGCATCTGCTGTTTTCTTGAGCGTGCCGTCATTGAGTTTGCGGCGCTCCCCATCTGGAGTCATGTCCGGCTTACTTTAATCAGCTTTGGCTCCCCGTCTGGAGTCAGGTCTGTTTCACCCGAGTCAGTTTTGGCATGTCGATGCTCCCCATCTGGTGTCTGGTCTGTTTCACCTGAGTCAATTTTGGCTTCTTGATGCTCCCCTGGGATTGGGCTCACGATGTCCAAAGAAGAATTCAAGGTCTGAGTCATTTCAGGTTCACTTGCATCTTCTGAGGCTTCTTGATGCTCCACGTCCAGAGTCAAAACGTTCAGGAATTCATTTGCTTGTGGAGAGGCTCGAGCGAATGAGGTTTGAATTAACGTGGTGTCACCGGAGTCACCAGTAGGCTCGCTGTGATTGTCTGTACATTCTAGCTGAGGTCTGTCACGTTGCACATCTTGCATGGGAAGTGGGATGCTGTCCTCACTTGTTGCACATACAGTAATTAGAGCCTCAGTGACTTCTTGTCATTCACTTGAGCTGGGTAGACTGTCAGAGTCTTCTTCTGGTGGCTCAAATAATCTGGGTGGACAGCCATAAAAGCTTTGTTGTTCACATGAGTGTGGTAGACTGTCATAGTCTTTTTGCTGTTCACTGGAGCGTGGTAGACTGTCAGAGTATTCTTACTGTGCACTTGAGCGTGGCAGACTTGCATTGTCTGCTGCTGGTTGCTCAGAAGAGGTTGCTAGGCCCTCATGGTCTTGTTCATGCAAGGATTGCGCTTTGGAGTCTTGTGTTGCTTCTATCGTGGAGGCTGTCCACGAGCTCGCTCTGGAGGCTTGTGTCACTGGAGTCACTTCTTGTGTGGAGACGTGCAGTTGTCTCGCTGTGGAGTCTTTCATCACTTTCTGTGTAGAGGCTGGGACCCTTTGTGGTGCGTGGACCACTGTCTGTGTGGAATCGGCAACATAGAACATAGAACATAGAAAATACAGCACAGAACAGGCCCTTCGGCCCACGATGTTGTGCCGAACCTTTGTCCTAGATTAATCATAGATTATCATTGAATTTACAGTGCAGAAGGAGGCCATTCGGCCCCTTGAGTCTGCACCAGCTCTTGGAAAGAGCACCCTACCCAAACTCAACACCTCCACCCAACACCAAGGGCAATTTGGACATTAAGGGCAATTTATCATTGGCCAATTCACCTAACCCGCACATCTTTGGACTGTGGGAGGAAACCGGAGCCCCCGGAGGAAACCCACGCAGACACGGGGAGGACGTGCAGACTCCGCACAGACAATGACCCAAGCTGGAATCGAACCTGGGACCATGGATCTGTGAAGCAATTGTGCTATCCACAATGCTACCGTGCTGCCCTTAAGAACAAATAAATCTACACTATATCATTTTCCCGTAATCCATGTACCTATCCAACAGCTGCTTGAAGGTCCCTAATGTTTCCGACTCAACTACTTCCACAGGCAGTGCATTCCATGCCCCCACTACTCTCTGGGTAAAGAACCTACCTCTGATATCCCTCCTATATCTTCCACCTTTCACCTTAAATTTATGTCCCCTTGTAATGGTGTGTTCCACCTGGGGAAAAAGTCTCTGACTGTCTACTCTATCTATTCCCCTGATCATCTTATAAACCTCTATCAAGTCGCCCCTCATCCTTCTCCGCTCTAATGAGAAAAGGCCTAGCACCCTCAACCTTTCCTCGTAAGACCTACTCTCCATTCCAGGCAACATCCTGGTAAATCTTCTTTGCACCTTTTCCAGAGCTTCCACATCCTTCCTAAAATGAGGCGACCAGAACTGTACACAGTACTCCAAATGTGGCCTTACCAAGGTTTTGTACAGCTGCATCATTACCTCATGGCTCTTAAATTCAATCCCTCTGTTAATGAACGCGAGCACACCATAGGCCTTCTTCACAGCTCTATCCACTTGAGTGGCAACTTTCAAAGATGTATGAACATAGACCCCAAGGTCTCTCTGCTCCTCCACAATGCCAAGAACTCTACCGTTAACCCTGTATTCCGCATTCATATTTGTCCTTCCAAAATGGACAACCTCACACTTTTCAGGGTTAAACTCCATCTGCCACTTCTCAGCCCAGCTCTGCATCCTATCTATGTCTCTTTGCAGCCGACAACAGCCCTCCTTACTATCCACAACTCCACCAATCTTCGTATCGTCTGCAAATTTACTGACCCACCCTTCAACTCCCTCATCCAAGTCATTAATGAAAATCACAAACAGCAGAGGACCCAGAACTGATCCCTGCGGTACACCACTGGTAACTGGGATCCAGGCTGAATATTTGCCATCCACCACCACTCTCTGACTTCTATCGGTTAGCCAGTTCGTTATCCAACTGGCCAAATTTCCCACTATCCCATGCCTCCTTACTTTGTGCAGAAGCCTACCATGGGGAACTTTATCAAATGCCTTACTAAAATCCATGTACACTACATCCACTGCTTTACCTTCATCCACATGCTTGGTCACCTCCTCAAAGAATTCAATAAGATTTGTAAGGCAAGACCTACCCCTCACAAATCCGTGCTGACTATCCCTAATCAAGCAGTGTCTTTCCAGATGCTCAGAAATCCTATCCTTCAGTACCCTTTCCATTACTTTGCCTACCACCGAAGTAAGACTAACTGGCCTGTAATTCCCAGGGTTATCCCTAGTTCCTTTTTTGAACAGGGGCACGACATTCGCCACTCTCCAATCCCCTGGTACCACCCCTGTTGACAGTGAGGACGAAAAGATAATTGCCAACGGCTCTGCAATTTCATCTCTTGCTTCCCATAGAATCCTTGGATATATCCCGTCAGGCCCGGGGGACTTGTCTATCCTCAAGTTTTTCAAAATGCCCAACACATCTTCCTTCCTAACAAGTATTTCCTCGAGCTTACCAATCTGTTTCACACTGTCCTCTCCAACAATATCGCCCCTCTCATTTGTAAATACAGAAGAAAAGTACTCATTCAAGACCTCTCCTATCTCTTCAGACTCAATACACAATCTCCCGCTACCGTCCTTGATCGGACCTACCCTCGCTCTAGTCATTCTCATATTTCTCACATATGTGTAAAAGGCCTTGGGGTTTTCCTTGATCCTACCCGCCAAAGATTGTTCATGCCCTCTCTTAGCTCTCCTAATCCCTTTCTTCAGTTCCCTCCTGGCTATCTTGTATCCCTCCAATGCCCTGTCTGAACCTTGTTTCCTCAGCCTTACATAAGTCACCTTTTTCCTCTTAACAAGACATTCAACCTCTCTTGTCAACCATGGTTCCCTCACTCGACCATCTCTTCCCTGCCTGACAGGGACATACATATCAAGGACACGTAGCACCTGTTCCTTGAACAAGTTCCACATTTCACTTGTGTCCTTCCCTGCCAGCCTATGTTCCCAACTTATGCACTTCAATTCTTGTCTGACAACATCGTATTTACCCTTCCCCCAATTGTAAACCTTGCCCTGTTGCACGTACCTATCCCTCTCCATTACTAAAGTGAAAGTCACAGAATTGTGGTCACTATCTCCAAAATGCTCCCCCACTAACAAATCTATCACTTGTCCTGGTTCATTACCCAGTACTAAATCCAATATTGCCCCTCCTCTGGTTGGACAATCTACATACTGTGTTAGAAAAGCTTCCTGGACACACTGCACAAACACCACCCCATCCAAACTATTTGATCTAAAGAGTTTCCACTCAATATTTGGGAAGTTAAAGTCGCCCATGACTACTACCCTATGACTTCTGCACCTTTCCAAAATCTGTTTCCCAATCTGTTCCTCCACATCTCTGCTACTATTGGGGGGCCTATAGAAAACTCCTAACAAGGTGACTGCTCCTTTCCTATTTCTGACTTCAACCCATACTACCTCAATAGGGTGATACTCCTCAAACTGCCTTTCTGCAGCTGTTATACTATCTCTAATTAATAATGCCACCCCCCCACCTCTTTTACCACCCTCCCTAATCTTATTGAAACATCTATAACCAGGGACCTCCAACAACCATTTCTGCCCCTCTTCTATCCAAGTTTCCGTGATGGCCACCACATCGTAGTCCCAAGTACCGATCCATGCCTTAAGTTCACCCACCTTATTCCTGATGCTTCTTGCGTTGAAGGCAACATTCGCAGTGCGTGGACCACTCTCTGTGTGGAGCCGGGGACCCTTCGCGGTGCATGGACCACTCTCTGTGTGGCAGAAGACCACTCTCTTTGGGCTTGTATCGCTCTCAGTCTCTTGATGTCAGGCCGCAGCATAATCCTGTACTCACGAGTCAGGATGTCATATAAGCTGGGCTGAAGATCCTCAAATCCGAAGAACACATCCGCGTCGTGTCGGATTCGTCACTGTGCAACACATCTCGTTGCAGTTCGGATTTGGTACTAGGGTCGCCATCTCCAAAGATGAAATCATCGTCTGAGTCGTAGTCTTCTAGGACTACATCATCACGTTTTGTGTCGGAGCTGGGATTGGGCTCACGATGTCCAAAGAAGAATTCAAGGTCTGAGTCATCATTTTCAAGGACTGTATCATCTCTTTGGGTGGTGCTAACTGCTTGTTGCAGGGTTCTGCGGAGGTTACTTTCAGCTACTGGTCGAAGTTCAGGCATTGTGCTGTCGTTCCAGATGAAAGAATCTGGTTTTGAGTCTTCAAATTTTTTTTTTCTTGCTTTGGGACATTTCCCCTTTAAGTGGGCGTGGTCCGGGGCCTCTGACGTCACGCAGCATGTGACGTAGTGCGGAGGAAGCGATTGCGCATGCGCAGACCGCTGTTCATCTACTTGGGACCTTTTTCGCGATTGCACATGTGCGGCTTCCCACGCATGCGCAAACGGACTTCCCGTTCTGAGCCCTCTTCGCGCAACTGCGCACGTGCAGCACCTTTTCCAAGATGGCTGCACATCAAAACTGCCGTTCGTTGCTGCAAGCCTACCTTGTGGTGCGTTTTGGCACCTCTTTTATCTTCTCTTCTTGTATGCTCCTCACAGAATTCTTGGAATTTGTCCAGGACTGCCTGGAAGTCGCCTTTGTTTTGCCCCTTTGAGTATTTGAATGTCTGGAAGATTTCAGCTGCTTCTGGACCCGCGATGGTAAGTCGAAGCTTTATTTTCTCTGCATCCGCCACGCCATCTAAGTCGGACGCTACCAGGTAGATCTCGAATCTCTGCCTGAACCAACACCAGTTTTCACTGAGATTGCCTTGGTACCTGAGCTGCTGTGGAACGGGAATCCCGAACATCATCTTGCCTGGCTGCTTTTGCTGGTTGTCACTGTTTTGTTGAGTTGAGCTATATGGATTTAACAGTCACTCGAGGGTACCATGTTTTGTTATGCTCTTGATGTAGCATAAGCTGCTTCCTCTGACAAAGGAAGGTTCAGACTTGGAGATAGCTTTAACACATTTATTAAACATTTATTAAACTATTAACAATTCTCCTACTTGGATTCGACTCAACTGTTAATCCTGCTATAGCTACTCAGACTGACTACCCAGTCTGCTACAATCCACGTGGTGGGTGTGATGTTCAATCAACCCTGTGTCTGTACTCACTGAGTGTCTCCACTGGAAAGAGGAAGATCATGTGTGCTGTGTCCTTATATATGGGTTGGTGTAATGCCCTCCTGTCGTAGTGTCACTTCTGTGTGTATCTTGAATGCCCATTGGTCGTGTCCTATCTTACTGTCCGATTGGTTGACTGTCTGTGTGTTATGTCTCTGGTGCTCCCTCTAGTGTCTAGCTAGGTGTAGTGTATGTACATTAACCCTTTGTGTACTTACAGTGATGTATATCACCACACCCGGGGGCACTGGATTTGACGCCCCTGTGCTCAGTGGGTGTTAGGTGGACCCTCGGCTGGGGGTGAGAGACTCTCCGTAGGGGTGAGCAGCCATCGGAGGGTGGGGGAGGCACTGGGGGTGTCGATCAAGAGGGTCAACCGTTCGTGGCACCACCATGCCCCTGTACCATGTGTACCGATTCCAGGGGCAACCCTTGTCCCTGCCAGTCTGTCCCCGGACCACCTATAACCCCCACTGACTGCTGAGGTCTCTGGCCTTGCGGCTGATGGCGATTGCTGATGGGGAATTGGCAATCGTAGTTAAGTGAGCACTTCAAACATTCGAAGTGGATTCCCGTGGGTATGTGGGCCATGTAGCATGTGGGAGTCATTGCCTAGAATCACAATCACACCTTGATGCCTGGATACTGTACCTGAACACTATGGGAGGCAACATCACACACGCAGCAGCCAACATCCGAACATCCAGGAGATGGGACACAGCTCTGGATACATGCCATGGCTGGAGGGTGGGTGGATGCCATGAAAATAGCTGGGATGTCTGGAGAGATGGGCCAAGCATTCGGAGGTCAGCCTGCATTGCAGACGAAAGTGACAGGCATCATAATGATTCTGCACAAGGGTGTTTAATGTGTAATACTGGGTGTGATGATATGCATAGAGCAATTCTGTACATAATATGACCTTCGACCACCATAACATGACCTTCGACCACCAGGTGGCAGTAAACTAACCAGATAGCTCCATACCTGGGGATTTGGGAGTAAATCGTGTTGGTGGATAGACGTATTTCGCAGGAGCTGAATAATAGTCAGCTGGTGTTAGTAGTTTGTTATTTTATTTATTATAGTTATCTTTGCCACACATTTGTTTCATAATAAATTATTTTTTTATTGAAAAGTATTTTTATTCTCCTTTTTCACATTTTCATCAAATTTACATCAACGAATAGTCAACAATAACAAATACAATGGTAATCCCCTGGACAACAATCCCCTTATGCCATCCACCCTCAAACAGCTCCCAACATTTTAAATACAAAGCACCAATGAAAATAATTCAGAATCCACCATCAACCCATACAAAATCATCAATAACTTTGACATTTCAACACCCCTCCCCCCCCAGTTTTTGATGTCATCCATTTCTAGAAAATGCATGATGATAAACAAGGCCCATGAGTTGTAGAATGCTTTCATACTTCCCCTCAACTTGAACTTCACTTTCTCGAGCGTTAAGAACTCCAGCAGTCCTCCTGCCACGCCGAGGCATAAGGGGGAAAGGAGCAATCATGGCTAATATACTTCTCATCCCCATTCTCCTGCCTTCTCCCCATGACCCCTGATCCCCTGATGAATCAGGAACTTGTCCATCTCTGTCTTACAGGCACTCAGTGGTTTGGCCTCCACAATGTTCTGCAGCATAATGTTAGAAATGGAAATAGATACCCATAATAATATGAATAGGTTATTCATGAAAGCCCTGCCTCCTCAACCTTGCCCCTCACCTGAGGTATGGTGAACCTCGGGTTAAATCACCACCAGTCAGCTCTCCATCTCAAAGTGAAAAGCAGTCTATCGTCATCTGGGGCTTTGGTGACTTTACCTTACCTTTGATGCCTGCACTTGTATATAGATGTTAATGACTATGTTAAAATGCTAGTTAACATTTGTTTGGACCTTAGAAATAAAGGGGACAGAATGTTATAAATGTGGGTTATTGTAGTTGTGTCCATCCACTACCACTCGCTGTCTTCTTTTGGCCAGCCAATTCTGTATCTAGACAGCAAAGTTTCCCTGTATCCCATGCTCGTTAACTTTCTGAATGAGCCTACCATGGGGAACCTTATCAAATGCCTTACTGTAATCCATATACACCACATCCACTGCCCAACCTCCATCAATGTGTCTTGTCACATCCTCAAAGAATTCAATGAGGCTTGTGAGGGCCTGCCCCTCACAAAGCCATGCTGACTATCATTAATCAAACTATGTTTTTCTAAATAATCATCACTCCTATCTCTCAGAATGCTTTCCAATATTTTGCTAACCACAGACGCAAGATTGGCTGGTCTGTAATTCCCAGGGACTTCCCTATCCCCTTTCTTGAACACGGGAACAACACTCGCCTCCCTCCAATCATCCGATAATACTCCAGTGGAGACTGAGGACGCAAAGATAATCTCCAACGGCGCAGCAATCCCCTCACTTCCCGTAGTAACCTCGGGTATATCCCGTCAGGCCCAGGCAACTTATCGATCCTAATGCTTTTCAAATGTTCCAACACATCCTCCTTCTTAATATCAACCTGTTCAAGTCTATTAATCTGGTTCACGCTGTTTTCATGAGCAACAAGGTCCCTCTCTCTAGTGAATACTGAAGCAAAATATTCATTTAGGGCCTCCGCTACCTCCTTAGACTCTAGGCACAAGTTCCCTCCACTATCCCTGATCGGCCCTACTCTCACGCTGATCTTCCTCTTATTTCTCACATAAGTATAGAACGCCTTGGGGTTTTCCCTAATCCTTCCCACCCGGGGCTTTTTCATGCCCCCTTCTCGCTCTCCTAAGTCCATTTTTGAGTTCCTTCCTGGCTACCTTGTAACCCTTTAGAGCCGTGCCAGGTCCTTGCTTCCTCAACCTTATGTAAGCTTCCTTCTTCCTCTTGATTAGAAGCTCCCCTTCTCTTGTCATCCAAGGCTCCTTCACCTTACCATTCCTTCCTCGTCTCAGTGGGACAAAACTATTCAGCACTCGCAGCAAGTGCTCCTTAAACAACCCCCACATTACTGTTGTGCATTTCCCCCAAGAACACTTTCTGCACCTCAACTCCTGTCTCATAGCAGCATAATTTCCCCTCCCCCAATTAAATATGTTCCCGTACAGCCTGTTCCTATCCCTTTCCATGACTATGGTAAAGGTCAAGGAGTTGTGGTCACTGTCACCGAAATGCTCTCCCACCGAGACATCTGATGCCTGGCCTGGTTCGTTACCAAGTACCAAATCTAATATGGCTTCCCCCCTATTCGGCCTATCAACATATTGAGTCAGGAATCCTTCCTGCACACACTTGTCAAAATCTGCTCCATCCAAACCATTTGCACTAAGGAGGTTCCAGTCAATATTAGGGAAGTTGAAGTCACCCATGACAACAACTCTGTTATGTCTGCAACTTTCCAAGGTCTGCCGCCCAATCTGTTCCTCTATCTCTCTGCTGCTATTGGGGGGGGTCTGTAGAAAACTCCCAATAAAGTGACTGCTCCGTGCTTGTTTCTGACTTCCACTCATACTGACTCAGTAGACAAACCCTCCTCAACTACCTCCTTTTCTGCAGCTGTGATGCACTCCCTAATTAGCAGTGCCACTCCCCCTCCACTTTTACCTCCCTCCCTATTCTTCTTAAAACATCTAAACCCCGGAGCATCTAACAACCATTCCTGCCCTGTGAAATCCATGTCCCCGTAATGGCCACAACATCATAGTTACAAGTACTGATCCATCTCTAAGTTCATCTCCCTTATTTCTGACACTCCTTGCATTGAAACAGACACACTTTAACCCATTCCACTGAGTGCAACTTAGCCTTATTATCTGTCTATCCTTCCTCACAGACTCGCTGCATACTATTTCTGTCTGTTCAACAGCTACCCTATCCTCTGATCCATAGTCTGGTTCCCAACCCCTCTACCAACTAGTTTAAACCCTCCCGAAGAGCTCTAGCAAACCTCCCACCCAGGATATTGGTGCCCCTCCAGCTTAGGTGAAATCTGTCCTTCATGTACAGGTCCCACCTTCCCCAGAAGGTATCCCAATGATCCACATATCTGAAGCCTTCCCACCTGCACCAGCCCTGTAGCCACGTGTTCAGCTGCACTCGCTCTCTGTTCCTTGCCTCACTTGCATGTAGCACCGGTAGCAATCCTGAGATTGCTACTCTTCTTGTCCTGCTCTTTAGCTCCCAACCTAAGTCCCTAACTCCACTTGTCCTTCTCTTTAGCTTCCAACCTAACTCCCTAAAATCACCTTTTAGATCCTCATCCCTTTTTTTTAGCTCTGTCATTGGTACTTATGTGCACCACGACTTCTAGTTGCTCCCTCTCCCCCTTAGGAATCCTGTAGACTCAATCCAAGACATCCCTGACCCTGGCACCTCGGAAGAAGGACAAGTGGAGACCTTCTTCAAACCTCCTTCTAACCCAAACAGCAACTTTTAAGTTAATAAAAGAAAGACTGGACTTTGGCTAAAAATTGAACCCTTAATATCCCTCAGTCACCAAACTCTCACTGTAGCATTCAAATACACCCAAAGTCAGCACTCCAGTGCAAACAAAGACAGCACCGTAAGCTGGCTCACCTTTATACTGTCTGACTCAAGCCTCGGAAACTGGCCTATTCCAATTAACTAATTAACAAGCTGCAGCTGCAAATACAGTCTGAGAAACTCTGTTTAAAGCTGGTTTAAAACTCACCTTCTTTTACCCAAACAGCAACTTCGGAGTGAATATAACACAGCCTCCTTCCCAATCCCCAACTTTACCTTCTGTCCTCCCAGCCCTGTGTCTGTGGTGGGAGTGGGACCACCTGGGATCTATTGCTGTAGGCCCCGCTCCCAGGGTGAAGGCCCTGCTGCCTGCCTTCTGTCCTCCCACCCCTCTTCCTGAGGTGGGAGTGGGACTACCTGGGTCTGCTGCAGGCCTCCTCCTGGGTTGAAGGCCCTGCTGCCTGCCTCTGTCCTCCCACCCTTTTGCCTGAGGTGGGACTTGTCATGATATTTAGATCAGCATATAGAATCATAGAATCATAGAAGTTTACAGCATGGAAACAGGCCCTTCGGCCCAACCAGTCCATGCCGCCCAGTTTTTACCATTAAGCTAGTCCCAGTTGCCCGCACTTGGCGCATAACCCTCTATACCCATCTTACCCATCTAAATGCTTTTTAAAAGACACAATTGTACCCGCCTCTACTACTACCTCTGGCAGCACATTCCAGACACTCACTACCCTCTGAGTGAAGAAATTGCCCCTCTGGGCCCTTCTGAATGTCTCCCCTGTCACCTTAAACCTATGCCCTCTAGTTTTAGACTCCCCTACCTTTGGGAAAAGATGTTGACTATCTACCTTATCTATGCCCCTCATTATTTTATAGACCTCTATAAGATCACCCCTAAGCCTCCTACGCTCCAGGGAAAAAAAGTCCCAGTCTATCCAGCCTCTCCTTATAACTCGAACCATCAAGTCCGAGTAAATCTTTTCTGCACTCTTTCTAGTTTAATCCTTTCTATAATAGGGTGACCAGAACTGCACACAGTATTCCAAGTGTGGCCGTACCAATGTCTTGTACAACTTCAACAAGACGTCCCAACTCCTGTATTCAATGTTCTGACCAATGAAACCAAGCATGCCAAATGCCTTCTTCACAACCCTGTCCACCTGCGACTCCACCTTCAAGGAGCTATGAACCTGTACTCCTAGATCTCTTTATTCTATAACTCTCCCCAACGCCATACCATACCATAAGACCATAAGACATAGGAGTGGAAGTAAGGCCATTCAGCCCATCGAGTCCACTCCACCATTCAATCATGGCTGATTTCAACTCCATTTACCCGCTCTCTCTCCATAGCCCTTAATGCAACCACACACACACTGATGGACATGCAGTAGGACCAACAAGTACACACACACAACATAGCAGCCAATCACCAGTGAGAGCACACGCACTATAAAAACAGGGGTCACTACAGTTCCCGCGCATTCCAGCAGCAGCCAGCTCAGAGCACCGAGCTCAGAGCCTGCCACTCAGACATTCACCATGTGCTGAGTGCCTCACCCAGATAGTGATAGGACAGGGTCCACAGATTAGCTGGTAATGCACGTACCCAAATTAGCAGTGTGTTGTTACAGTTGAGTAGTTAATAAAATTGAGTTACACCATCTCCAGCCGTGTTGGATCGTTTGTACATCAGAACACCCAACACGACATGATACCAGAAGTGGACGCAAACCAGCGCCTGTGAGACCTACCTGCAACGCATCAGCAACCCGCCGTCCTGTACCATGGAGAACATCAACCCGCCACCGCCGCTCCGAATCACTGGCAATCTCGGGGTCAATTAGAAACTGCTGAATCAGCACTTCCAGCTCTTCCCCGAGGCCACAGACTGGGAGAATGCATCGGACACCAGGAAGATTGCCCTTCTTCTCTCCACGGTGGGGCAACACGCCATCCACATCTGTAACTCCCTTACATTTGCGGACGGCGAGGACAAAACAAAATACAGGACGGTGCTCCTGAAGTTCGACGAACACTTCAGCGTTGAAGTAAAAGAAAGAACAAAGAACAAAGAACAAAGAAATGTACAGCACAGGAACAGGCCCTTCGGCCCTCCAAGCCCGTGCCGACCATGCTGCCCGACTAAACTACAATCTTCTACAGTTCCTGGGTCCGTATCCCTATATTCCCATCCTATTCATGTATTTATCAAGATGACCTTTAAATGTCACTATCGTCCCTGCTTCCATCACCTCCTCCGGTAGCGAGTTCCAGGCACCCACTACCCTCTGTGTAAAAAACTTGCCTCGTACATCTACTCTAAACCTTGCCCCTCGCACCTTAAACCTATGCCCCCTAGTAATTGACCCCTCTACCCTGGGGAAAAGCCTCTGACTATCCACTCTGTCTATGCCCCTCATAATTTTGTAGACCTCTATCAGGTCGCCCCTCAACCTCTGTCGTTCCAGTGAGAACAAACCAAGCTTATTCAACCACTCCTCATAGCTAATGCCCATTCTGGTAAATCTCTTCTGCACCCTCTCTAAAGCCTCCACATCCTTCTGGTAGTGTGGCGACCAGAATTGAACACTATACTCCAAGTGTAGCCCAACTAGGTTCTATACAGCTGCAACATGACTTGCCAATTCTTATACTCAATGCACCGGCCAATGAAGGCAAGCATGCCATATGCCTTCTTGACTACCTTCGCCACCTGAGTTGCCCCTTTTAGTGACCTGTGGACCTGTACACCTAGATCTCTCTGACTTTCAATACTTTTGAGGGTTCTACCATTCATTGTATATTCCCTACCTGTATTAGACCTACCATTAGACCTTCAATTGCCCTGTTTCGAAAGGTACCTGCTCCAGCAGCGCCTGCAGGGTAAGGACGAACCTTTCCAGTCTTATTTAACACACCTCCGCATCCTCGCGCAGTCCTGCGGCTATGGGACCACCTCTGACTCCATGATACGCGACCAGATAGTTTTCGGGGTCATGTCGGACACCCTGCGCCAGCAGCTCCTTCAGGTCAAGCAACTCACCCTGACGATTGCCATCGTGTCCTGCGTCCTGCATGAGAACGCCACCAGCCGATACTCACACATCCAGGTGGCCGAAACGGAGCGGCACGAGGCGGAGCGGGTATAGACGATCGAGTACCTCCCGGGCTGCAGCCTGGAGGAGGCCGGCCATTTTGCGTGCTTTCCGAGGCCTCCTGCGCTTGTACGCGCCAAAAGAGGGGACGCTGATGCAGAGGAATGCAATGCGCAGGCTCGTACTGCGCAAGACCGCGGTGGCGCAACGAACGCACTGACGTCACGACGTGCGGCAACTGTGGCTCCGCCCATTTAAAGCTGCAAAATCCTGCCAAAGCGCGGCAATGCCTACGCTATGGCAGGTTGGGCCACTATGCTGCCTGCTGTCGAGCAGCTCAGCCTGCCAACTCGTACCCGTTTAACCAGCCTCGCAGAAACGTTCGGGCAATTCAACCCACGTTCACCGAGTCCGATCCCGACATGACACTGAGGACAGGGGACCCTTCCGTGTTGCTGTCATCAACAAGAACAAGCTGTACCCGAGTCGAATGCACCAGCTGCTGTCAGTGCACAGCACTGATCCGGACGACGAGTGGTGTGCCACCCTGACGGTCAACAGATCCCAGATCAGATTCCGCCTGGACACTGGTGCCTCCGCCAAACTCCTCGCATGGTCAGCAATCCAGACCCTGAAGGTTAAACCACCTATTCTGCCACCCAACTGTCAACTCGTTGACTACAATGGCAGCGTCATCCCCGCCACGGAGCCGTGCCAGCTCGAAGTGACACACAACTCACGTAAAGCCATACTACCATTCAAAATCGTGGGCTCCTCAAAGTACTCTCTGCTAGGTGCACAGGCGTGCAAAATCCTCCACCTCGTTCGGCGTGTACACTCTCTCTCTCCAGAAGGCACGTCCGATTTCCCAGATGCAAACTTTAGGGCGCAGCTCAACTCAATCCTCAACACACAACCAGGATGCTTTCGAGGGCATGGGCACACTACCCTACATGTACAAAATCAGGCTTAAACATGATGCCACCCCAGCAGTTCACGCACCTCGCAGGGTCCCAGCACCCCTCAAGGACCGCCTCAAGCAGCAGCTGCAGGACCTTCAGGACCAAGGAGTGCTTTCCTGGGTAACGGAGCCATCTGCATGGGTCAGCTCCATGGTGTGCGTCAAGAAGCCTTCCGGCGAGCTCCGGACCTGTATCGACCCAAAAGACTTAAATCGCAACATAATGAGGGAACACTACCCCATACCCAAACGTGAGAAGATCACGTGCGAGATGGCTCGGGCAAAAATATTCACCAAGCTTGATGCCTCAAAGGGCTTCCGACAGATTCAATTGAATCAGTCCAGCAGGAAGCTGTGCACTTTCAACACTCCATTTGGCAGGTACTGCTACAATAGGATGCCATTTGGCATCATTTCGGCCTCTGAAGTGTTCCATCGCATCATGGAAGAGGTGATGGAGGGCATCGAAGGGGTGCGCGTCTATGTAGACAACATCATTATTTGGTCCACCACACCGCAGGAGCACATCAGTCGCCTCCAGCGCGTCTTCCTGTGGTTCCTGGGGGACCACATCTCCCGGTTGGGGGTGCGGCCGGATCCCGACAAGGTGGCAGCCATCAATTCCATGCAGAAGCCGACAGACAAGAAGGCGGTGCTACGCTTTCTCGGAATGGTCAACTTCCTGGGAAGTTCATCCCTAACCTTGTTTCCCACACTACAGCTCTCCGGCACCTTGTCAGGAAGACAACTGCATTCCAGTGGCTTCCCACCCACCAGCGTGAATGGGAGGAGTTCAAGGGCAACACGGTAGCATTGTGGATAGCACAATTGCTTCACAGCTCCAGGGTCCCAGGTTCGATTCCGGCTTGGGTCACTGTCTGTGCGGAGTCTGCACATCCTCCCCGTGTGTGCGTGGGTTTCCTCCGGGTGCTCCGGTTTCCTCCCACAGTCCAAAGATGTGCAGGTTAGGTGGATTGGCCATGATAAATTGCCCTTAGTGTCCAAAATTGCCCTTAGTGTTGGGTGGGGTTACTGGGTTATGGGGATCGGGTGGAGGTGTTGACCTTGGGTAGGGTGCTCTTTCCAAGAGCCGGTGCAGTCTCGATGGGCCGAATGGCCTCCTTCTGCACTGTAAATTCTATGTTAAGCTCACCACCGCCCCGGTACTGGCGTTTTTCGATCCTGCAAGGGAGACGAAAATCTCGACTGACGCCAGCCAGTCCAGCATTGGGGCGGTCCTCCTGCAATGGGATGACGCCTCATCATGGGCCCCAGTCGCCTATGCGTCACGGGCCATGACCCCCACAGAGCAGCGCTATGCGCAGATTGAGAAGGAGTGCCTGGGCCTGTTGACTGGCGTTGACAAGTTCCACGACTATGTGTATGGCCTTCCCCAGTTCACTGTGGAGACTGACCATCGTCCGCTGGTTGGCATCATTCAAAGGGACCTCAATGATATGACCCCTCGCCTCCAGCGCATTCTGCTCAAACTCCGGAGGTACGACTTTCAACTTGTCTACACCCCGGGTAAGGACCTCATCATAGCAGACGCTCTGTCCAGGGCAGCCAACACGCCGTCCAGCCCTGAGGGGTTTGTTTGCCATGTCGACGCACATGTAGCCTTCACTTCTGCCAATCTGCCGGCCACTGATGCACGCCTGGCCCACATTCGACGTGAGACTGCGGCCGACCCCCTTCTGCAACGTGTGATGCGCCATATGATGGACGGGTGGCTCAAGGGACAATGCCTACAGTTTTACAACGTTAGGGACGATTTGGCAGTCGTGGATGGTGTCCTCCTGAAGCTGGACCGCATCGTGATTTCACACAGCATGCACCGGCTTGTCTTCGAACACCTGCACGAAGGCCATCTCGGCGGAGGGCACGAGAGGCTGTGTACTGGCCGGGAATAAGTGAGGACATTGCTAACACTGTGCTCATTTGCCCCACCTGTCAGCGGTTTCAGCCGGCACAACCCCTTCAGCCCCATGTGTTGGTCGTGTCCCCCTGGTCGAAGGTGGGCGTGGACCTGTTCCATGCGCTCGGCAGGGACTACATCATCATCATCGACTACTTTTCCACACTTCGACTATGCTCCAGTACTTCGGCGGATGCAGCAACAGCGTGAGCAACAAAAGGCGACACATGGTGCTCGGGCGGCTGATCGTCCTGCCCTGGCGCCTGGAGATAATGTCTGCATACACCTTCCGGAGGGCGGCTGGTCAGCAACCGCTGAGGTTCTCCGACACTTAGCTCCCCGCTCGTTCCTGGTTCGTCTGCCTGATGGCTCTATTCTCCGCTGCAATCGGCGTGCCCTTCGTCTGGTTCCGCGCTCGCTACGTGATCCTGCACCGGTGCCACGCCCTCCTGTTGTCCCTGCAATGGATTTTGTTGACCTTCCGGACACCCTGCATCCTCCTCACTTGACTGTGGCCCGGCCCGTTCCTCAGCCGGTGGATCCTGACCCACCCTTGAGGCGGTCAACCCGAATTCGTCGCCCACCTGAGAGACTTAATTTATGAACCTTTTCATATTGGACTCTCTGACTTGTTCTGACATACTGTTTAAGACTTTTTGCCATACTGTTTAAGATTTTGTTATCGTTTGTTAATAACATTTGCTTCTTTCTTGGTGTAACAGTTTCTGCACCTGGCACCTTCCTGTGTATATAGTATGGCTATACTATATACATGTACATATGTTGTAAATATTGCACACACATGATTAGAGGCACTCACTGCACTTCTTTATGTATTATCATGTAGGCACATATTCTTTGCGAAAAGGGGGGATGTCATGATATTTAGATCAGCATATCATGGTGCAATCACACACACATTGATGGACATGCAGTAGGACCAACAAGCACACACATAACATCTCAGCCAATTACCAGTGAGAGCACAAGCGCTATAAAAACAGGGGACACTACAGTTCCCGCGCAGTCTAGCAGCAGCCAGCTCAGAGCATCAAGCTCAGAGCCTGCCACTCACACATTCACCATGTGCTGAGTGCCTCACCCAGATAGTGATAGGACAGGGTCCACAGATTAGCTGGTAATGCACGTACCCAAGTTAGCAGTGTGTTGTTACAGTTGAGTAGTTAATAAAATTGAGTAACACCATCTCTAGCCGTGTTGGATCGTTTGTACATCAGAACACCCAACACGCTGCAGGTCCTGCCTTCTGTCCTCCCACCCCTCTGCCTGATGTGGGAGTGGGACAACCTGAGGCCTATGGCTGCAGGCCCCTTCCTGGAGTGAAGACCCTGCTGCCTGTCTCTGTCCTCCCATCCCTCTGCTTGAGGTGGGAGTGGGACCACCTGAGGCCTATTGCTGCCGGCCCCCTCCCAGGGTGAAGACCCTGCTGCCTGCCTTTGTCCTCCCATCCCTCTACCTGGGTGGGAGTGGGACCATCCCGGGCTGCAGGCCCAGTCTTCTGTCCTCCCACCCCTCTGCCTGAGGTGGGAGTGGGACCACCTGGGGCATGGTGCTGCGCCTCCCGCCTGGGGTGAAGACCTTGCTGCCAGCCTTCTGTCCTCCCACCCCTCTGCCTGCAGTGGGAGTGGGACCACCTGGGACTGCGGCAAAAGACTGTTTCTGGCGCCTGCAGGGCTGAAGAGCGTTATCCGCCCGCCTCTTTTTTTACTACCTATGGCGGGTGTACGGCAGCTCGGGACATTACCTTAGGCCCCTCCAGGGCTGAAGACCGCTGCCCCACTCTGCTGTTGCCCTGCAGCACCATTCTTTTGTGGCACCTACTGTTGTGGCGCCACATACATCAACCCACACGCACCCCTACCCTTGCCCCTACTACCCCAATCTCAGTTGCACGGCCGGGCAGTACCAGGGGTGGGCATGACCAGTACCTCAGGGGTATCCTCCACTCTGCTGGAGGCAGGGCGGCCAAGAACATATGCGGGGCCCCCACGCCCTTCCGCTTACTAATGCGGCAACTTGGGGTCAAGTGTTATGCCCACCCCACCATGACCATCGAGGCATGCATTCGTGCGATGGCCGGGGTTGTCGGCCCCTCGGCCATCGTAGCCACCTCAAGGATGTACGGCAAAGGCCGTGTTTTTCCTGCGGGCCGAGCAGGCGGTCCACCGTGTCCTGGATAGGGGGCTCACGGTGGTCAGGACACACGTGGCGGTGGACCCGCTGGAGGCCACCGCCGAATGTATCGTTCTTTCCAACATCCCGCCTTACCTCCCCACCGAGCTCCTCCTCCTCCATCTCAACCTACTGGGGGAGGTCAGGTCCGGGGGACGCCGCTGTCACTCGGCCTGTGGGACCCTTCCCTCCGTCATGTATACTCTTTCCGGCGTCAGGTTGTTATCCGCCTGACCCGGGAGGAGGTCACGGAGAGAGGTTTTGTGGTCTCCTACCAAGGGGAGGACCACAAGGTATTTTGGTCGGTGGATGGCATGCGTTGTCATGCCTGCAGAGGGCTGGGGCATATCTGCCGTAACTGCCCCACCCTAACGGCCGCCGCCAACACCACCTCCAAGGCGGCCACGGCTGACACTGCCCCCCTCTCCTCCACCACTTCTCGTCTGCCCAACAACCGGCCCATGACAACACCGCGGCTGCTGGCGGGGGGGGGAGGGGGAGCCTCCGCCTGACCAGCGACAGTCGAGAAAATCAAAACGCGCGGCAGCACGGCGTCAAAACCGGGCCCTCCGAGACCTTGGCCTGGCCCTGGCCGCTGTCCCCGTGCACATCCAGTCCAGCTCAGAGGCCGCAGCCTCATCTAGGGACACCACATCCCTGGAACAACTTGAGGGGCCGGGACAGACCACTGACCTTGCTCCAGAGGGCAGCGGTGACACTGTATACGGCCCCGAGGCAGAGTGGGATCCGACCTCCTCACAGTCCCAGGGGCCGGGCGATTTGGAGGGGAGAGATGCTGCAGAGGACTCTCTGGCGATGGAGACCGTGCAGCAAGGCGATCCCGCCCCACCCCCTCCCCGGAAGCACCGCCTGTCCGGGCAGGAGGAGGTGGTGGATCTCGCTGTCCCCTCCCCGAGCGAGCAGCAGGGGGTGACTCCAGTGCTTGCTCCAATCCCCCCCACACCCAGCCCGATTAAAAAGAAGAGTAAAGCCAGGGAGGCCTACGAGGCCCCCGAGGCGTTTGGGCTGCTGTCCCTGTCCCGGCAGGGAGAGCCGGGGCCGGGTGGAGACGTGAACCCCGAGGGCTTGTTCTATCCGGTGCCATTTTACTCCCCGGTCACCTCCTTTTGTTCGTCGCCGGAGGCCGGCGGCAGCCAGCAGAGCCGCTACATACTCGGGTCGTGGGCGGGTGGCAGCGAGGAAGGCTCTCCAGTCTCTACGCCCAAGCAGACGATGCCAGGGAGCCAAGGATCCATCCCAGAGCTGTTTCCGGAGATCTTCCCAGATCTCTCACTGGGCCCGGCGGTGGGGGCGGGGTTGGAACCGCCACCGTCACGGACCCAGACCGCGGGAGCAGCCTGTGAGGGACCCGCCTGAGGACGATCCTGGGGGTGGGATCGACTCGGGCCTAGGGCTAGCCGGTGGACCAGTGTTGCCCGCCACACTCCATGTGGGGGCGGACTCGGGATCAGGTCGTGACCGCTCGGAGGAGGAAGGTTGCTCGGTGACGGGTGAGGAGGAGGATTTAGACGCTCTCTGCAGCGAGGCAGAGGGCGCCCTCACACCCGGCACCGAACCTCCCATCATCCCCTCGGGGGAACTCCAAGCATTTTTTAAAATGCATTACGGTCACCAGGACTGTGTGCGGCTGGCCCTGGACAGCTGGGAAAATCTGGGACTGCTCCTTGAGTCCGCCTGCGCCTATACCAAAGAGGTGCGGGAATTCGATCAGGACCAGGGGGAGCAGCGCCAAGCTGTTCCGTTCCTCGCGGGGCTCCTGAGGGAGTGGAGGGGGCGACACCCCATTACTTCCTCCGAGCACTGAGGGGATTGGTGAAGGACACACGCTACAACTGACATGGAGGTAACCATAGCCAGCCTCAACATCAATGGTAGCAAGGCCGCATCTCGCCGTTTCCAGTGCTTCTCTGCCCTTTGGGACGGAAATACGGGGTGCGCTTCCTGCAGGAAACCCACGCCATTCCGGGTCACGAAGCTCAGTGGACCCTGGAGTGGCAAGGGGGAGACTTCAGGAGTCACTTTGCCCCACCTTCGGGTGCTTCTCGGTCCTTCGGGACGGAAAACATGGGGTGTGCTTCTGTAGCAAACCCACGCCATTCCGGGTGACGAAGCTCAGTGGACCCTGGAGTGGCAAAGAGGAGTCTTCAGGAGTCACTTGGCCCCATGTTCGGGCGGGATAGCTACCTTGTTGGCTCCACATTTTCAGCCGGAGATCTTAGGGGTCAAGGAGCCAGTGCCAGGCCATTTGTTGCACTTAACGGTCTGCGACAGGGATGTGGTGCTTCACTTTGTGAATGTCTGCGCTCCCCCGGTCGGGCTGCAGCAGACGACGTTTTACGAAAAAGTGTCCACTCTTCTCGGCACTATCCCGGTGGGCGCGTGCATCGTCCTTGGAGGGAACGTTAATTGCACCCTCCAGGACAAAGACCGTCGTGGAGTCCAGCGCAGCTCTCCGGTGGCGGTGAAGTTGAGAGACCTGGTTAGGTCCTCCGACTTGGTGGGCGTCTGGCAGACTCTCCATCCTGAATTGCGGGTGTACACCTTTGTGCGCCCTCCGTTCAGAGCGTCCAGTCTTTACATTTCCAAGACATACTTGCCCAGCGTTCCGACTGCCTCTGTGGAGCAGGGGCCATGCTCGGACCACCACCTGGTGTGAGCGGGGCTCGCCCCGTCCCACGCTCAGACACGGTCCGCGTACTGACACTTTAACAACTGCCTGCTGGAGGACGAGTTACTGGACTCGTTTTGCCATTTTTAGGCCGGCTGGAGAAGGAAGTGGGGTGGCGTCCCCTCCTTGAGGTTATGGTGGGACATGGGCAAGACTCACCTCCGCGCTTTCTGTCAGGGGTACACAAAGAGGTCTACGGTGGGGCGGGACTCCACGATCGCCAAATTGGCTGAGGAAGTCTTCGATCTGGAGTCACGTCTCGCTCAGCCCGATGAGGACCCGGCCCTGGGGCTGGTGTACAGAGAGAAGAAGGGTGCGCTGCAGGAGCTGCAACTGGCCGGGTCCCGCGGCGCGTACGTGAGGTCGCGGATCCGTCTCCTGACGGACATGGACCGCGACTCCCACTTCTTCTACTCGCTGGAAAGAGGATGCGGGGCCCCGTCGGCAGATTTCTACGTTGCTGGCCGACGACGGGTCCCTCGTCTTGGATCCGGAGGGGGTCAGGTCCCTGATTAGGGACTTTTATTCTGACCTCTTTTCTCCGGATCAGTCCAGCAAGGACGCTTGCAGAGTTCTGTGGGAGGACCTGCCGCGGGTCGGCCCGGAGGGCACCGGGAAGCTCGATCAAACCATCAACCGCCAAGAGCTGACCGGCGCCCTGGACAGCTCGTCATGGGGCAAAACCCCAGGGCTGGACGATCTGACCGTGGAGTTCTTCAGGGCATACTGGGACGTCCTGGGGAGCGACTATGCGGGTGTCCTGGGGGAATGTATCGTGACCGGGGAGATGCCCCTTTCATGGCGTAGGCCCGTCATTGCCCTGCTGCCCAAGAAGGGGGGATCTCCACATGCTTAAAAACTGGCGCCAGGTCTCCCTCCTCAGCACGGACTACAAAATATTTGCCAAGGCGATGTCTTTAAGTCTTGGCTCCGTGCTGGATCACATGATCCACCCTGACCAGTCCTACACAGTCCCGGACCACACAATCTACGATAACATCCATCTGGCCTGGGACATAATTAATTTTACCCCAGAGGACTGTCGAGCGCCTTCCTGTCTCTTGACCAGGAGAAGACGTTCGACAGGGTGGAGCACGAGTATTTGCTCGGGACTCTGCGAGCTTTCGGCTTCGGGACGCACTTTGTCACCTGGATCCGAGTACTGTACACCGCCTCAGAGTGTCTGGTTAAGGTTAATGGGTCCCTGACGGCGCTCCCTCGCTTTGGGAGTGGAGTGCATCAGGGCTGCCCCTTGTCCGGCCAACTTTATTCTCTGTGCGTGGAGCCTTTCCTGCGCCTCCTGCAGAGGAGGTTGTCGGGGCTGGTTCTGAGCGAGCCGGACATGGAGGACTACCTCTTGGCTTACGCTGATGATGTGCTCCTCATGTTCACTGACCCGGTGACCTGCGGAGGATGCGAGAGTACCAGGCTGTGTACGCCGCCGCGTCTTCTGCTAGGATCTACTTGGGAGTCCACCTTTGCCCGGCAGAGGAAGCCTGGTCGGCGAACTGGTAGGTAGCTGGAGACCAAGGTCACCGCTCGCCTGGGACGCTGGACAGGACTGCTCCGAGTGCTGTCCCACAGGGGTCGAGTTCGCGTCATAAACCAGCTGATCGCCTCTATGCTGTGGTATCGGCTGGTCAGTTTGACCCCTCCCCCTGACTTTGTCACACGCATCCAGAGAACCCTGCTTCGGTTCTTCTGGGACAAAGGATTGCACTGGGTCGCTGCGGAGGTCTTGAGTCTCCCGATTGTGGAGGGCGGTTTGGCGCTGGTGTGTCTTCGCACCCAGGTCGCGACTTTCCACCTTCAGATTCTGCAGCGATACCTGTACGTTGAGCCTCCTCCACGATGGTGTGCCCTGGCGACGTATTTCTTCCGCCAGGTGCACGGCCTGAACTACGACGTGCAGCTCCTGTTCGTTGACTGGAATGGTCTTCGGAACTCTTTGTTGGCGCTGCCCGTCTTGTACCAGGACCTTCTCAAAGTCTGGAACACGGTCACCACGCGCCGTAGCTCTCCCCCGTCAGGAGTAGTGGCTGTCGTAAGGGAGCCGCTGCTCAGAAATCCGCACCTCCGCCAATATCCATTCAGGTGGCTGGCGGAGCAGAGGGCTGTGGATGCCGGGGTGACCAGGATCGGGGACGTGCTGGGTGGTGGAGGGGCGGGCTGCTTGACACCCTATGAGCTAGCCAGGACAGCGGTGTCTGTCCAAGGCCTCAAAACGGTCGTGCTCGTCCCCATGGGCACACTTGGACTCGAGACGGCGCGGTTATGTGCTGAGCGGACCCCTGCTCAGACGGAATTCCACATTGGTCCCAAACCCCGGAACCCCCCTCCCCACCCGGGTGCTGGTGCTCCACAGCCCCAGCCGCCTCTCGGAAATATCCTTTGTGCCTTTTCACACTGCGTGGAGGGGTTTCCTGTACGGCCTGCTGTCGCACACCTTCTACCTCCTTGGTTTCTTGACAGCGTTGTTGTTGAGGTTTTCTTTGCACTTCAGCCCCAAGCTGCTGATCTAGGGACATCCGGTGTGGAGGGGGGGCGGGGAAGGCGGAGGACCTCCCCGTGAACCTGCTCCTGGGCCGGGCCAAACTTGCCATTTATAGGTCCAGGGAGCGGGCAACCGAGGGGGTCGTCCAGCCTGACTGTCTGCCCATCTTCCGTGGCCTCGTTCGCGGCCGGGCGTCCCTGGATGTGGTGTCCACGGGCACACTCGAGGCCTTCCGTGCTCGATGGGCACCGCAGGGGTTGGATTGCCTTATCGACACCGATTTTCACACTTTATTTGACGGGTTTGTCATAAGTTTTTGTTTCCTTTCTCGTTCTTTTTGGGCTGTGCTCCACTCGTTGTTTTATCCATCCGTTACTTTATGTTCTTTTGATTGGTTATCACACCCAGCATCACACCAGTGTCAGTGGCGGATGCTGGCTTATCTCCTGTACGTGTAAACGTGCAGGTCATCAATTCACAAAAAAACCAAAAATAACAAAAAAGACAACACACATAAACAAAACAAAGAACAAAGAAATGTACAGCACAGGAACAGGGCCTTTGGCCCTCCAAGCCCGTGCCGACCATGCTGCCCATCTAAACTAAAATCTTCTCCACTTCCTGGGTCCGTATTCCTCTATTCCCATCCTATTTATGTATTTGTCAAGGTGCCCCTTAAATGTCACTATCGTCCCAGCTTCCACCACCTCCTCTGGCAGCGAGTTCAGGCACCCACTACCCTCTGTGTAAAAAAACTTGCCTCGTACATCTACTCTAAACCTTGCCCCTCACACCTTAAACCTATGCCCCCTAGTAATTGACCCCTCTACCCTGGGGAAAAGCCTCTCACCTTGAAATCGTGACCCCTTGTAATTGACACCCCCACTCTTGGAAAAAGCTTGTTGCTATCCACTCTGTCCATACCTCTCATAATTTTGTAGACCTCAATCAGGTCCCTCCTCAACCTTCGTCTTTCCAACGAAAACAATCCTAATCTACTCAACCTTTCTTCATAGCTAGCACCCTCCATACCAGGCAACATCCTGGTGAACCTCCTCTGCACCCTCTCTAAAGCATCCACATCCTTCTGGTAATGTGGTGACCAGAACTGCACACAGTATTCCAAATGTGGCCTAACCAAAGTCCTATACAAATATAACATGACCTGCCGACTCTTGTACTCAATACCCCGTCCGATGAAGGCAAGCCTTCTTGCCCACTCTCTCGACCTGCGTTGCCACCTTCTGGGTACAATGACCTGTACTCTCAGATCTCTCTGTACATCAATTTTCCCCAGAACTCTTCCATTGACCGTATAGTCTGCTCTTGAATTAGATCTTCCAAAATGCATCACCTCGCATTTGCCTGATTGAACTCCACCTGCCATTTCTCTGCCCAACTCTCCAATCTATCTATATTTTGCTGTATTCTCTGACAGTTCTCCTCACTATCTGCAACTCCACCAATCTTAGTATCATCTGCAAACTTCTCTGTTATGAGGAGCACAAGGGCCCACTTTACAGATGTGATGCAACAGAGACCTTAAGTATTTTTAAACAAAACAATGTTTATTCTATGAATCCAGTTAGCATTTTAGAAACACACAGTAGACAGTTATCAACTACCAACACAAATAATCCGCACAGATACAATACTCTATATGTAACCCTTAATAACGTGCCTAACAACATCCATAAGTCCCTTTTTAACAAAGACAGCAGGTTTGAATTCTCTACAGAAAGCAGTTATCACTTTTAAATTATCAAGTGATCTGAAGACATTCTTTAGCATGCAGAGAGAGAGAGATCAAAATGCATCTTGTTTGAATGCAGCTCCCAACTGAAAACGAAACCAAAAACTCAGTTACAAAACAGATTCCACCTCAAAACGAAAGTAAAAGCTAGAAACTCAGCTCAGCTCCACACACACAAAGACATCACTGCAGCTATTTGATAAAACACACTTTTCTTAAAGGGACCCTCACATGACACCTCCCGCAAGAAAAAATAAATAAACCATCAACTTCAAGGTGGTTTCGTTTTTAAATTGTCACTTTCCTTCAGAAATATCGACAGTAAATATACTTTTTTGATTAACAAAACACACAAACATTTATAATAACATAGTCCATTTTAGTTCTTCTTCCTCCACCGAACCTGCTTCTCTTCATCACATTCCTGACAAAGCATCAGCTATCACGTTTTCTCGTCCTGCCACATGTATGATTTTTTTAATGAAACGGCTGTAACAATAAACCCCATCAAAACAGTCTGGCATTGTTATTCCGGAATCGCTCCAAAAACGTCAGTATATATAATTGTGTCAGACAAATTGCTCTTTATATACATTTGAAAATGTTGCAAAGCCAGTGACTCCTTCTCCATCATTGAATACTTCTTCTGGTGCTTATTTAATGTCTTTGAAAAATAACCAATAGGCCGCTCTAGTCCTTCATCGTCTTCTTGTAAGAGCACCGCACCTACGCCCACATCACTCGAATCAACAGCCACTTTGAAAGGTTTTGTGTAATTTGGAATGACCAACACAGGAGCAGTGGGTAACACAGCGTGAGATGCCTGTTGACACTCCGCTGCCCACTGAAATTTGCTACGCTTTTTTAGCTAGTCCATCAGTGGACAATTTGTGCTACAATTCGGCACAAATTTATGGGAAAATCCACTCATGCTAAGAAATTGCATTATTTCCCTTTGTGTCGAGGGTATTGGAAGCGCCCCAATAACATTTGTTTTCACATTCCGTGGAACCATTGGACCCTGTCCAATTGTATGTTCAAGGAAAGTGACTTGGGCTTTTCCAAATTCACTTTTGGCGAGGATTATTACCAAACTCGCCTCCTGAAGTTGACCAAATAACTCCATCAGATGCTTCAAATGTCCTGTCTGACTAAAAATTATCAGATAGTCGATGTATACTGCACAATTGGGTAATCCTGAAACGACATGTAATCCTGAAACGACGTCAGAAGAGCAATAGTAATAGGGGACTCTATAGTTAGGGGCACAGATAGGTGCTTCTGTGGACGTGAAAGAGACTCCAGGATGGTATGTTGCCTCCCTGGTGCCAGGGTCCAGGATATCTCCGAGCGGGTAGAGGGCATCCTGAAGGGGGAGGGCAAGCAGGCAGAGGTCGTTGTACATATTGGTACTAACGACATAGGCAGGAAGGGGCATGAGGTCCTGCAGCAGGAGTTCAGGGAGCTAGGCAGAAAGTTAAAAGACAGGACCTCTAGGGTTGTAATCTCGGGATTACTCCCTGTGCCACGTGCCAGTGAGGCTAGAAATAGGAAGATAGAGCAGCTAAACACATGGCTAAACAGCTGGTGTAGGAGGGAGGGTTTCCGTTATCTGGACCACTGGGAGCTCTTCCAGGACAGGTGTGACCTATATAAGAAGGACGGGTTGCATCTAAACTGGAGAGGCATAAATATCCTGGCCGCGAGGTTTGCGAGTGTCACACTGGAGGGCTTAAACTAGTATGGCAGGGGGGTGGGCACGGGAGCAATAGGTCAGAAGGTGAGAGCATTGAGGGAGAACTAGGGAATAGGGACAGTGGGGCTCTGAGGCAGAGCAGACAGGGAGAAGTTGCTGAACACAGCGGGTCTGGTGGCCTGAAGTGCATATGTTTTAATGCAAGAAGTATTACGGGTAAGGCAGATGAACTTAGAGCTTGGATTAGTACTTGGAACTTTGATGTTGTTGCCATTACAGAGACCTGATTGAGGGAAGGGCAGGATTGGCAGCTAAACGTTCCAGGATTTAGATGTTTCAGGTGGGATAGAGGGGGATGTAAAAGGGGTGGCGGAGTTGCGCTACTGGTTAGGGAGAATATCACATCTGTACTGCGGGAGGACACCTCAGAGGGCAGTGAGGCTATATGGGTAGAGATCAGGAATAAGAAGGGTGCAGTCACAATGTTGGGGGTTTACTACAGGCCCCCCAACAGCCAGCGGGAAATAGAGGAGCAGATAGGTAGACAGATTTTGGAAAAGAGTAAAAACAACAGGGTTGTGGTGATGGGAGACTTCAACTTCCCCAATATTGACTGGGACTCACTTAGTGCCAGGGGCTTAGACGGGGCGGAGTTTGTAAGGAGCATCCAGGAGGGCTTCTTAAAACAATATGTAGACAGTCCAACTAGGGAAGGGGCGGTACTGGTCCTGGTATTGGGGAATGAGCCCGGCCAGGTGGTAGATGTTTCAGTAGGGGAGCATTTCGGGAACAGTGACCACAATTCAGTAAGTTTTAAAGTGCTGGTGGACAAGGATAAGAGTGGTCCTAGGGTGAATGTGCTAAATTGGGGGAAGGCTAATTATAACAATATTAGGCGGGAACTGAAGAACCTAGATTAGGGGCGAATGTTTAAGGGTAAATCAACATCTGACATGTGGGAGGCGTTCAAGTGTCAGTTGAAACGAATTCAGGACCGGCATGTTCCTGTGAGGAAGAAGGATAAATGTGGCAATTTTCGGGAACCTTGGATAACGAGAGATATTGTAGGCCTCGTCAAACAGAAAACGGAGGCATTTGTCAGGGCTAAAAAGCTGGGAACAGACGAAGCCTGTGTGGAATATAAGGAAAGTAGGAAGGAACTTAAGCAAGGAGTCAGGAGGGCTAGAACGGGTCACGAAAAGTCATTGGCAAATACGGTTAAGGAAAATCCCAAGGCTTTATACACGTACATAAAAAGCAAGAGTGTAGCCACGGAAAGAGTTGGCCCACTGAAGGATAGGCAAGGGAATCTATGTGTGGAGCCAGAGGAAATGGGCGAGGTACTAAATGAATACTTTGCATCAGAATTCACCAAAGAGAAGGAATTGGTAGATGTCGAGTCTGGAGAAGCTGGGTCACATTGATTAGGGTCACATTAACATCTAAATCCTGGAACGTATTAGTGAGAGGCAGCACGGTTTTGTGAAGGGGAGGTCGTGTCTCACTAACTTGATAGAGTTTTTCGAGGAGGTCACTAAGATGATTGATGCAGGTAGGGCAGTAGATGTTGTCTATATGGACTTCAGTAAGGCCTTTGACAAGGTCCCTCATGGTAGACTAGTACAAAAGGTGAAGTCACACGGGATCAGGGGTGAACTGGCAAGGTGGATACAGAACTGGCTAGGCCATAGAAGGCAGAGGGTAGCAATGGAGGGATGCTTTTCTAATTGGAGGGCTGTGACCAGTGGTGTTCCACAGGGATCAGTGTTGGGACCTTTGCTGTTTGTAGTATATATAAATGATTTGGAGGAAAATGTAACTGGTCTGATTAGTAAGTTTGCAGACGACACAAAGGTTGGTGGAATTGCGGATAGCGATGAGGACTGTCTGAGGATACAGCAGGATTTAGATTGTCTGGAGACTTGGGCAGATGGAGTTTAATCCGGACAAATGTGAGGTAATGCATTTTGGAAGGTCTAATGCAGTTAGGGAATATATAGTGAATGGTAGAACCCTCAAGAGTATTGAAAGTCAAAGAGATCTAGGAGTACAGGTCCACAGGTCATTGAAAGGGGCAACACAGGTGGAGAAGGTAGTCAAGAAGGCATACGGCATGCTTGCCTTCATTGGCCGGGGCATTGAGTATAAGAATTGGCAAGTCATGTTGCAGCTGTATAGAACCTTAGTTAGGCCACACTTGGAGTATAGTGTTCAATTTTGGTCGCCACACTACCAGAAGGATGTGGAGGCTTTAGAGAGGGTGCAGAAGAGATTTACCAGAATGTTGCCTGGTATGGAGGGCATAAGCTATGAGGAGCGATTGAATAAACTCGGTTTGTTCTCACTGGAACGAAGGAGGTTGAGGGGCGACCTGATAGAGGTATACAAAATTATGAGGGGCATAGACAGAGTGGATAGTCAGAGGCTTTTCCCCAGGGTAGAGGGGTCAATTACTAGGGGGCATAGGTTTAAGGTGAGGGGGGCAAGGTTTAGAGTAGATGTACGAGGCAAGTTTTTTACGCAGAGGGTAGTGGGTGCCTGGAACTCGCTATCGGAGGAGGTAGTGGAAGCAGGGACGATAGGGACATTTAAGGGGCATCTTGACAAATATATGAATAGGATGGGAATAGAAGGATACGGACCCAGGAAGTGTAGAAGATTGTAGTTTAGTCGGGCAGTATGGTCGGCACGGGCTTGGAGGGCCGAAGGGCCTGTTCCTGTGCTGTACATTTCTTTGTTCTTTGTTCTTTGAGATCCAAAAAGACGAGGTGTTGGGCGTCTTGAAAAATATTAAGGTAGATAAGTCCCCAGGGCCCGATGGGACCTATCCCAGAATACTGAAGGAGGCTAGAGAGGAAATTACAGAGGCCTTGACAGAAATCTTTGGATCCTCACTGTCTTCAGGTGATGTCCCGGAGGACTGGAGAATAGCCTATAGCCACGTAAAATGGCTGCTTCCCGATTAATTTGGCCAAAACCCGATTTAAAATGGCTAACCGGAAAGGCTGATGGGAAAAGCAGGTAACAAGACACAAACGGACAGCTGCAGGCAGAATATCATATTCGGCTCTGGGGAGGTCGGCCCAGATCGATACTCAGGGCTATTAAGAGTCCATCAACCCAGATATCTGCAGTTATACTCAGGACTGTTAACAGCCCATCAACCCAGACATCTGCAGTTTAATCGGCTATCCCCGGGAACAATTGCAACATATTAGCAATTGAATACCGGGCCAGACCTGTCGGCGCCTGCAGTGGCCGAAACAAAGGCAGGTGAACGACCACCCCCCGATTGGGGAATCGCCTCGCAATTGGACGCATCAAACCCAGTGATTGGGAACAAGTCCAATCACTTGGGACTCAGGTTCAAGGGCTGCCCCGAGAGGCAGGAAGCCCCTGGGCCCTATAAAGTGAGGGGCCAAGTTCAGATCGCTCTCTCTCCCTTCTTCGCCTGCTCAAGACCTTCGCAAGAACAGCAACCGGCAACTGCAAGTTTGAATCCAGCGACTGCTATCCGATAAAGACTCCTAGCCATCGACCTGTATCAGCCTTTTGAATCCCGCGGGCCAGATCCGATTGGATAAGCCATTCGTTTCCCTGACCTGGTGGGCTCTTCCTAAAGTTAAGTATTGGCCAGTAGTGATAGGTTTATTATATAGATAGTAGGATTATTGTGTAAACATTACTTGTTGTTTATAATAAATGACCGTTGATTTCAATCTTACTAAGCGGTGTGCTGACTTATTAATCATAACTTGAACTTGAACCACGTGGCGGTATCAGAAAGATACCTGGCGACTCATGAGCAAAGGTGATGTAATCAGAGCTAATAAACTAAGGCTAAAAAGAGCAACAAGCCAATGTTTAAGAAGGATAACCCAGGGAACTACAGGCCAGTGAGCCTTACATCAGTGGTAGGGAAATTACTGGAGAGAATTCTTCGAGACAGGATCTACTCCCATTTGGAAGCAAATGGACGTATTCGTGAGAGGCAGCATGGTTTTGTGAGGGGGAGGTCGTGTCTCACTAACTTGATAGAGTTTTTCGAGGAGGTCACAAAGATGATTGATGCAGGTAGGGCAGTGGATGTTATCGATATGGACTTCAGTAAGGCCTTTGACAAGGTCCCTCATGGTAGACTAGTACAAAAGGTGAAGTCACACCGGATCAGGGGTGAGCTGGCAAGGTAGATACAGAACTGGCTGGGTCATAGAAGGCAGAGAGTAGCAATGGAAGGGTGCTTTTCTAATTGGAGGGCTGCGACTAGTGGTGTTCCGCAGGGATCAGTGCTGGGACATTTGCTGTTTGTAGTATATATAAATGATTTGGAGGAAAATGTAACTGGTCTGATTAGTAAGTTTGCAGACGACACAAAGGTTGGTGGAATTGCGGATAGCGATGAGGACTGTCAGAGGCTACAGCAGGATTTAGATTGTTTGGAGAATTGGGCGGAGAGATGGCAGATGGAGTTTAATCCAGACAAATGGGAGGTAATGCATTTTGGAAGGTCTAATGCAGGTAGGGAATATACAGTGAATGGTAGAACCCTCAAGCCCGTGCCGACCATGCTGCCCGACTGAACTACAATCTTCTACACTTCCTGGGTCCGTATCCCTCTGTTCCCATCCTATTCATGTATTTGTCAAGATGCCCCTTAAATGTCACGATCGTCCCTGCTTCCACCACCTCCTCCGGTAGCGAGTTCCAGGCACCCACTACCCTCTGTGTAAAAAACTTGCCTCGTACATCTACGCTAAACCTTGCCCCTCGCACCTTAAGCCTATGCCCCCTAGTAATTGACCCCTCTTCTCTGGAGAAAAGCCTCTGACTATCCACTCTGTCTGTGCCCCTCATAATTGTATAGACCTCTATCAGGTCGCCCCTCAATCTCCGTCGTTCCAGTGAGAACAAACCTCATAGCTAATGCCCTCCATACCAGGCAACATTCTGGTAAATCTCTTCTGCACCCTCTCGAGAGACTCCACATCCTTCTGGTAGTGTGGCGACCAGAATTGAACACTATACTCCAAGTGTGGCCTAACTAAGGTTCTATACGGCTGCAACATGACTTGCCAATTCTTATACTCAATGCCCCGACCAATGAAGGCAAGCATGCCGTATGCCTTCTTGACTACCTTGTCCACGTCTGTTGCCCCTTTCAGTGACCTGTGGACATGTACACCTAGATCTCTCTGACTTTCAATACTCTTGAGGGTTCTACCATTCACTGTATATTCCCTACCTGCATTAGACCTTCCAAAATCCATTACCTCACATTTGTCCGGATTAAACTCCATCTGCCATCTCTCTGCCCAAGTCTCCAAACAATCTAAATCCTGCTGTATCCTCTGACAGTCCTCATCGTTATCCGCAATTCCACCAACCTTTGTGTCATCTGCAAACTTACTAATCAGACCAGTTACATTGTCCTCCAAATCATTTATATATACTACAAACAGCAAAGTTCCCAGCACTGATCCCTGCGGAACACCACTAGTCACAGCCCTCCAATTAGAAAAGCATCCTTCCATTGCTACTCTCTGCCTTCTATGACCTAGCCAGTTCTGTATCCACCTTGCCAGCTCACCCCTGATCCCATGTGACTTCACCTTTTGTACTAGTCTACCATGAGGGACCATGTCAAAGGCCTTACTGAAGTCCATATAGGCAACATCCACTGCCCTACCTGCATCAATCATCTTTGTGACCTCTTCGAAAAACTCTATCAAGTTAGTGAAACACGACCTCGCCTTCACAAAACCATGCTGCCTCTCACTAATACGTCCATTTGCTTCCAAATGGGAGTAGATCCTGTCTCGAAGAATTCTCTCCAGTAATTTCCCTACCAGTGACGTAAGGCTCAGTGCCTGTAGTTCCCTGGATTATCATTGCTACCCTTCTTAAACAGAAGAACAACATTGGCTATTCTCCAGTCCTCCGGGACATCACCTGAAGATAGTGAGGATCCAAAGATTTCTGTCAAGGCCTCAGAAATTTCCTCTCTAGCCTCCTTCAGTATTCTGGGGTAGATCCCATCAGGCCCTGGGGACTTATCTACCTTAATATTTTTCAAGACGCCCAACACCTCGTCTTTTTGGATCTCAATGTGACCCAGACTATCTACACACCCTTCTCCAGACTCAACATCTACCAATTCCTTCTCTTTGGTGAATACTGATGCAAAGTATTCATTTTGTACCTCGCCCATTTCCTCTGGCTCCACACATAGATTCCCTTGCCTATCTTTCAGTGGGCCAACCCTTTCCCTGGCTACCCTCTATGCAACATTCCTAAAACCGCTGAAGAACATACAGTGCAGCATAAGGAACAATTACAACAAGATAAAGACACCACTATACAAGAAGAACAACTAACAGCATCAACAAACACTATGGAAGATGAAGTAACTTTGCAACTGCAGCAGCCACTCGGAGGATCAACAAGGCTAAGACGCAAACCCGATAGACTGAACTTATGATCGACTGTAAACACTTTAAATGATGTAAATAGTTATGCATATCATCTTGAATTGTAAAAATAATCTAATGAATGTAAATAATTACCTTTTCCAAAGGAAAGGGGAAGTGATGATATGCATAAAGCAATTCTGTACATACTCTGATACACAATCTCTGACCACCGGTGGCAATGTAAACCCACCAGGCAACCTGGTGTCTGGGGAGAGATGAGTAAGTCGTGATGGTAGATAGACGTATTTTGCAGTAGCTCTATGATAGTTTGTTATTTTGTTAATAGTTTGTTATTTTATTTAATTTAGTTACTTTTACCACACAATTGTTTCACAAAATATTATTAGAACTAGATATTCTGTAGTGCATCATTCACATCAGCTAGCCTACAGAACATGACACAGAGGAGCAAATCAACAAAGGTGTTAGTGGAGTGCAGAATGTAGCTTAAGAAAATAATTAGGAGAGCAAAGAGGGTATATAAGAAAGCTCTGGCTGGTAAAAGTAGGGAAAATCCCAAGATATTCTGTAAGTATATCAATGGGAAGAGGATAAGTAGGGCCCATTAGGGACAAAGGGGAAACCTGTGGGTGGAGCTAGAGGTAATCGGTAGGGTGAAGAATGAATATATCACAACTGTCTTCACCCAAGAGATAGGGGAGTTAGATATGGAACTCAGGGACAGAGACGGTATTGGAGGTGTTGGCAGGCTTAATAGTGGACACATCTCCTTGTCCGGATGAATTGTATCCCAGGATGCTGTGGGAAGCGAGAGAGGAGATTGCAGATGGTCTGACTCAAATTTTAAATTCTTCTCTGATCACGGGGGAGGTGCCAAAGGACTGGAGAACAGCTAATGTGATCCCACTGTTAAAGAGAGGTTGTAGAGAAAAGCCAGAGAACTCCAGCCCAATGAATCTCACATCAGTTGGAGGGAAACCATTGGAGAAAATTCTGAAGGAGAGAATCTATCTCCACTTGGAGAGTCAAGGTTTGATCAGGGATAGGCAGCATGGCATTGTCAGAGGAACATTATACTTAACAAATTTGATTCAATTTTTTGAGCATGTGAGCAGGTGTGTAGGTGAGGGTAGTGCAGTTGATGTAGTTTACATGGATTTCAGCAAAGCTTTTGACAAGGTCCCACATGGGAGACTTACAAAGAAGGCAAATGCTCCCGAGATACAGGGTAACTTGTTAAGGTAGATTCTAAATTGGCTTTGTTGTGGGAGACAGAGGGTGAGGGTAGTGACTGGAAGCCATGGCTGGATTCTCCGATTTTGAGACTAAGAGCTGACGCCGTCGTGGGAACAGTGGCATTTTAAAACAGGAAAAATGGAGCAAAAGCTGCAGCGATTCAGCAACTTTAAATGGGCTGGCACCATCACCACGTGGCATGCAATCAATTCCATTCAAAATAGCACCAGATTCGCCGAGTCCATGATTGCCGCACATGAGACTCACATGCTGCAGCCGCACTTAAACGATCCATTTCCCCACACATCCTCTCCCAGCAAAGAAGATGGCTGGAAGGAGGGACACTGAGCTTGCAACCCTCCTGGATGCCGTGGAGGAGAGGCGGATGACCCTGTAACCCCGGCCCAGGAGGAAGGCCAGCAGGCACCGCCGTTCGCTGTGCCTGGGCAGAGGTGGCAGAGGCCGTCAGCACCGGGGGAAACATCGCCTGGACTGGCCAGCAGTGGCAGAAAAAACTCCACGGCCTACACAGAGCGGCCAGGGTGAGTTGGCCACACCCGCCCCACACACCCGTAACCCTCCCCCTCCCTCCTGTGGTACGGCCAATTAAGGCATAGATTACAAAAGCAAGGTGGTCATGTTGGAGTTGTATAGAACTTGGTGAGGCCACAGGTGGAGTACTGTGTGCAATTCTGGTTGCCACATTATAGGAAGGATGAGAGAGGGGACAGGGACGGGACAGGACAGAGGGGGGGGCGGAAGAAGCAGTGGAAAATGTTCAGATAAAACTGGTGCTGATGTTATTTCAAAAGGCAATCTCTTGTGGTGAAAATGGGGTTTTGTGAGTGATGATGTGAGCAGTTGCTACATTCATTGGCAGGTAAGCCTGCAATAGATTAATCTTGCTGAACCTCTGTCCTTCTGCTAGGCCTGTGAATAAATTGATCATGTATAGAACTGGATTGATTGTTGTCTTAAAATCTCAGCAGATGTGAATTGTACCATCCTGTTTCATGACAGGTACAATGGGAGTTACCCAGTACTTGCAGTCATGGGTTCTAAGACTTCTGTTTCCACAAGCTTCAGTACTTTTGTTTCAACCTTCAGCCATTCAGGATGGCAGCTGTGTCTCAGGGGTCGGTGCTGGGACCACAACTTTTCACAAGAGACATTAATGATCTAGAAGAAGGAACTGAAGGCACGGTTGCTAAGTTTGCAGATGATACAAAGATCTGTAGAGAGGCAGGTAGTATTGAGGAAGTAGGCGGGCAGCATAAGGACTTGGACAGGCTAGGAGAGTGGGCAAAGAAGTGGCGGGTGGAAAAGTGTGAGGTTATGCACTTTGGCAGGAGAAATTAAGGCATAGACTATTTTCTAAATGGGAAGATGCTTAGGAAATCAGAAGCACAAAGGGACTTGGGAGTCCTTGTTCACGATTCTCTTAAGGTTAATGTGCAGGTTCAGTTGGCAGGTAGGAAGGCAAATGCAATGTATGAGGAATGGTTGAGGACTCTGGGTCTGTACTCGTTGGAGTTTAGAAGGATGAGGGGGATCTTATTGAAATATACAGACTACTGCGAGGCCTGGATAGAGTGGACGTGGAGAGGATGTTTCCACTAGTAGGAAAGACTAGAACCAGAGGACACCATCGCAGATTAAAGGGACGATCCTTTAAAACAGAGATGAGGAGGAATTTTTTCAGCCAGAGGGTGGTGAATCTGTGGAACTCTTTGCCGCAGAAGGCTGTGGAGGCCAAAATCACTGAGTGATAGAAAGATTCTTGATTAATAAGGGGATCAAGGGTTATAGGGAGAAGGCAGGAGAATGGGGATGAGAAAGATATTAGCCATGATTGAATAGCGGAGCAGACTCGATGGACAGAGTGGATATCTAAGGAAATAAGGGAGAGTATCAAATTGAAGGAAAAAGCATACAAAGTGGCAAAGATTAGTAGGAGACTAGAGGACTGGGAAATCTTTAGGGGCACAGAATGCTACTAAAAAAGCTATAAAGTAGAGTAAGGTAGATTATGAGAGTAAACTTGCTCAGAATATAAAAACAGATAGTAAAAGTTTCTACAAATATATAAAACAAAAAAGAGTGGCTAAGGTACACATTGGTCCTTTAGAGGATGAGAAGGGAGATTTAATAATGGGAGATGAGAAAATGGCTGAGGAACTGAACAGGTTTTTTGGGTCGGTCTTCACAGTGGAAGACACAAATAACATGCCAGTGACTGATAGAAATGAGACTATGACAGGTGAGGACCTTGAGATGATTGTTATCACATAAGAACATAAGTCCATTAGAACATAAGAACTAGGAACAGGCGTAGGCCATCTGGCCCCTCGAGCCTGCTCCGCCATTCAACGAGATCATGGCTGATCTTTGTGGACTCAGCTCCACTCTCCGGCCCGTACACCATATCCCCGAATCCCTTTATTCTTTAGAACGGTATCTATCTTTTTCTTAAAAACGTTTAAAGAAGGAGTCTCAACTGCTTCACTGGGCAAGGAATTCCAGAGATTCACAACCCTTTGGGTGAAGAGGTTCCTCCTAAACTCGGTCCTAAATCTACTTCCCCTTATTTTGAGGCTATGCCCCCTAGTTCTGCTTTCCCCGACCAGTGGAAACAACCTGCCCGCATCTATCCTATCTATTCCCTTCATAATTTTATATGTTTCAATAAGATCCCCCCGCATCCTTCTAAACTCCAATGAGTACAGTCCCAGTCTACTCAACCTCTCGTCATAATCTAATCCCCTCAACTCTGGGATAAACCTAGTGAATCTCCTCTGCACTCCCTCCAGTGGCAATATGTCCTTTCTCAGGTAAGGAGACCAAAACTGAACACAATATTCCAGATGTGGCCTCACCAACACCTTTCCAATTGCAGTATAACCTCCCTAGTCTTGAACACTATCCCTCTAGCAATGAAAGACAAAACTCGATTAGACTTCTTAATCACCTGTTGCACCTGCACACCAACATTTTGCGACTCGTGCACACCCAGGTCCCTCTGCACAGCAGCATGTTATAACATCTTACCGTTTAAATAATAATCCATTCTGCTGTTATTCCTCCCAAAATGGATAGCCTCACACTTGACATCACCATCTGAGGAAAAAGGCTCTCACTGTCCACCCTATCCAATCATCTGATCATCTTGTATGCCTCAATTAAGTCACCTCTTAACCTTCTTCTCTCTAACGAAAACAGCCTCAAGTCCCTCAGCCTTTCCTCATAAGATCTTCCCACCATTCTGGTAAATCTCCTCTGCACCCTTTCCAATGCTTCCACATCCTTCCTATAATGCGGCGACCAGAATTGCACACAATACTCCAAATGCGGCCGCACCAGAGTTTTGTACAGCTGCAACATGACCTCATGGCTCCGAAACGCAATCCCTCTACCAATAAAAGCTAACACACAGTACGCCTTCTTAACAACTCTCTCAACCTGAGTGGCAACTTTCAGGGATCTATGTACATGGACACCGAGATCTCTCTGCCCATCCACACTGCCAAGAATCTTACCATTAGCCCAGTACTCTGTCTTCCTGTTATTCCTTCCAAAATGAATCACCTCACACTTTTCTGCATTAAACTCCATTTGCCACCTCTCAGCCCAGTGCAGCAGCTTATCTATGTCCCTCTGTAACTTGTAACATCCTTCCGCACTGTCCACAACTCCACCAACTTTAGTGTCATCTGCAAATTTACTCACCCATCCTTCTACGCCCTCCTCCAGGTCATTTATAAAAATGACAAACAGCAGTGGCCCCAAAACAGATCCTTGTGGTACACCACTAGTAACTGGACTCCAGTCTGAACACTTCCCATCAACCACCACCCTTTGTCTTCTTCCAGCTAGCCAATTTCAGATTCAAACTGCTAAATCTCCCTGAATCCCATGCTTCCGTATTTTCTGCAGTAGCCTACCGTGGGGAACCTTATCAAATGCTTTACTGAAATCCATATACACCACATCAACTGCTTTACCCTCATCCACCTGTTTGGTCACCTTCTCAAAGAACTCAATAAGGTTTGTGAGGCACAACCTACCCTTCACAAAACCATGTGGACTATGTCTAATCAAATTATTCCTTTCCAGATGATTATACACCCTATCTCTTCTAAACCTTTCCAAGATTTTGCCCACAACAGAAGTAAGGCTCACTGGTCTATAGTTACCGGGGTTGTCTCTACTCCCCTTCTTGAACAAGGGGGCAACATTTGCTATCCTCCAGTCTTCTGACACTATTCCTGTTGACAAAGATGACTTAAAGATCAAAGCCAAAGGCTCAGCAATCTCCTCCCTAGCTTCCCAAAGAATCCTAGGATAAATCCCACCTGGCCCAGGGGACTTATCTATTTTCACCCTTTCCAGAATTGTTAACACCTCCTCCTTATGAACCTCAAGCCCTTCTAGTCTAGTAGCCTGAATCTGAGTATTCTCCTCGACAACATTGTCTTTTTCCTGTGTGAATACTGACGAAAAATATTCATTTAGCACCTCTCCTATCTCCTCGGACTCCAAGCACAACTTCCCACTACTGTCCTTGACTGGCCCCACTCTTACCCTAGTCATTCTTTTATTCCTGACATATCTATAGAAAGCTTTAGGGTTATCCTTGATCCTACCTGCCAAAGACTTCTCATGTCCCCTCCTGGCTCTTCTTAGCTCTCCCTTTAGTTCCTTCCTAGCTAACTTGGAACTCTCGAGCGCTCTTATTGAACCTTCATGTCTCATCTTTACATAAACCACCTTCTACCTCTTGACAAGTGTTTCGACTGCCTTAGTAAACCACGGTTCCCTTGCTCGACCACTTCCTCCCTGCCTGACAGGCACATACTTATCAAGGACACGCAGTAGCTGTGCCTTGAACAAGCTCCACATTTCCATTGTGCCCATCACCTGCAGTTTTCCTCTCTTTCCGATGCATCCTAAGTCTTGCCTTATCACATCATAATTGCCTTTCCCCCAGATATAACTCTTGCCCTGCGGTATATACCTATCCCTTTCCATCACTAAAGTAAACGTAATCGAATTGTGGTCACTATCACCAAAGTGCTCACCTACCTCCAAATCTAACACTTCCCGTGCTTCCCTGGCTTCCCTTGCTCCAACAATCAGCCTGTGAATGGCTTGGGCTCGATTCTCCGCCGCTGGGATGCTCTGTTTTACCGGCAGCCCGGGGGTTTCCCACAATGGGAAACCCCATTGACCGGCTGGCAGAATGGAGCATCCCGCCGACGGGGTAAAACAGAAATGTGGCGCGGTGGGATGGAGAACCCAGCCCCCTGTTTTTACACAGTGATAACATGTCTGTTGCTGGGCCGGCAGCCAGTTTATGAATCCACATGCTTGCTCCAAGCTGAGAAACCTCCTTAGCTGCGAGCTCCATGAAACAACAATATCAAATGCAGTCTTTAGACTTAAATTTCATTCTATTAGTAAGCTTCTTTGAATGGTCTCATTTTTCAAACCACACACTAAACGATCTCTAATTGTGCCATCTAATGAATCATCAAATTCACAAACCTCTGCAGGTCATTTGAAAGTTGCAACGATCTACACAATATTTTCATCTTCTAACTGATTCCATCAATGAAAATAAAACCTCTCTGCAATAATCAAGGACATTGGTGAATAATGATCCTTCAACATTCTTATCAGTTCTTGATGTGTCTTATCTCCGGGGATCTCTGGCTGAATTAAGCTTCTTAGCAAATTAAATGTTTTGCTTCCGATTGTAATTAAGAATACAGGAATATTAATCTCTTCTGATATTTTGTCGGCTTGAGCATAGTAATAGATTATCTCTGAACATGACTTCCAGTTCTCTGAGTCTGCATCAAAAGAGGCCAAAAAATGTCCAGCCATTTTGCACCGTATCGGAATTCTCTCCCCTTCACTTAATTCAGTGGTATAGTTCATTCAAGATGGATTACCAATTTGTAACAGCTTTGACATTCATCAGCTTTAAAAAGCAACAGCTTTAACTCACATCCAAGCCATGATAATCTTTTGATCTCTGCCCTGCTCTAATTCCATGTCTTATTCTACTGCACAAGCCCTGCAGCCTGACTCCTGGGATTGCCGGTTTAAAATCGATATGGGCCCTTCCTTTGAATTTTTGCCCTAAAACCTTATCGGTTTCGATGCCAGAAATTTCTGACTTTGTCAATCAGTTGATTGATCGATCTGTTGAAACGGCTCCACACCACTGATATTTTTTGGGGAAAAAATCTTGTTGCTTTCTTCTGATCCGCCCTTCGTCACCAGTTTTCTTTTCATAAACTGTTGTATCTTTAGGCGAACAGTGAAATAGAAATAGGATTGCAAAAGCATTTGGGTTTGATGCAAGATTAACAGAGGTTTATTGAACAGGTCTTTACTGTACAAGGTTTGGTACTATGAAATGAAAATCGCTTATTGTCACAAGTAGGCTTCAACTGAAGTTACTGTGAAAAGTTACTAGTCGCCACATTCCGGCACCTGCATTTTGGAGGCTGGCACAGGAATTGAACCGTGCTGCTGGCCTGCCTTGGTCTGCTTTAAAAGCCAGCGATTTAGCCCTGGTTTGCAGCCAGTGTCACGTGCTAGCGAGGTGAGGAACAGGGAGAGAGTGCAGTTTAACACATGGCTACAGGGATGGTGTAGGATGGAGGGTTTCAGTTACTTGGATAATTGAAGCAAATTCTGGGGAAGGTGGGACCTGTACAAACAGAATGGGTTACACCTGAACCAGAGGGGCACCTATATGCTGGGAGGGAAAATTGCTACAGCTCTTCGGGGGGTGGGGGTGGGGGGGGGGGGGGGGGGGGGTTTAAACTAATTTGGCAGGGGGATGGGAAACTGATTTGTAGTCCAGGAAATAGCGTTGCTGGAGTTCACGAAGTTGAGGGTAGTGCACAAGAGTGGACCTGCAGGCATGAAGGTGGTTTGAAGTGTGTCTACTTCAATGCGAGGAGCATCATAAGAACATAAGAACTAGGAGCAGGAGTAGGCCATCTGGCCCCTCGAGCCCACTCCGCCATTCAATGAAATCATGGCTGATCTTTTGTGGACTCAGCTTCACTTTCCGGCCCGAACACCATAACCCTTAATCCCTTTATTCTTCAAAAAACTAGCTATCTTTATCTTAAAAACATTTAATGAAGGAGCCTCTACTGCTTCACTGCGCAAGGAATTCCATAGATTCTCAACCCTTTGGGTGAAGAAGTTCCTCCTAAACTCAGTCCTAAATCTACTTCCCCTTAGTTTGAGGCTATGCCCCCTAGTTCTGCTTTCACTCGCCAGTGGAAACAACCTGCCCGCATCTATCCTATCTATTCCCTTCATAATTTTATATGTTTCCATAAGATCCCCCCTCATCCTTCTAAATTCCAATGAGTACAGTACCAGTCTACTCAACCTCTCCTCATAATCCAACCCCTTCAGGTCTGGGATTAGCCTAGTGAATCTCCTCCGCACACCCTCTAGCGCCAGTACGTCCTTTCTCAGGTAAGGTGACCAAAACTGAACACAAAACTCCACGTGTGGCCTCACTAACACCTTATACAATTGCAGCATAACCTCCCTAGTCTTAAACTCCATCCATCTAGCGATGAAGGACATTCGCCTTCTTAATCAACTTTTTGTGACTCATGCACTTTCACACCCAGGTCTCTCTGCACAGCAGCATGTTTTAATATTTAATAATTTAAATAATAATCCCTTTTGCTGTTATTCCTACCAAAATGGATAACCTCACATTTGTCAACATTGTATTCCATCTGCCAGACCCTAGCCCATTCACTTAACCTATCCAAATCCCTCTGTATACTTCCGGTTTCCTCTGCACTTTTTGCTTTACCACTCATCTTAGTGTCATCTGCAAACTTGGACAGATTGCCCTTGGTCCCAAACTCCAAATCATCTATGTAAATTGTGAACAATTGTGGGCCCAACACTGATCTCTGAGGGATACCACTAGCTACTGATTGCCAACCATAGAAACACCCATTAATTCCCACTCTTTCCTTTCTATTAATTAACCAATCCTCTATCCATGCTACTACTTTACCCTTAATGCCATGCACCTTTATCTTATGCAGCAACCTTTGGTGTAGCGCCTTGTCAAATGCTTTCTGGAAATCCATATCTACCACATTCATTGGCTCCCCATTATCTATCGCACTGGTAATGCCCTCCAAAAATTCCATTAAACTATTAGGCATGATCTACCCTTTATGAACCCATGCTGAGTCTGCCCAATGGAACAATTTGCATCCAGATGCCTCGCTATTTCTTCCTTGATGATAGATTCCAGCATCTTCCCTACTACCGAAGTTAAGCTCACTGGCCTATAATTACCCGCTTTCTGCCTACCTCCTTTTTTAAACAGTGGTGTCACGTTTGCTAATTTCCAATCATAGATTATCATAGAATTTACAGTGCAGAAGGAGGCCATTTGGCCCATCGAGTCTGCACCAGCTCTTGGAAAGAGCGCCCTACCCAAGGTCAACACCCTATCCCAACACTAAGGGCAATTTTGGACACTAAGGGCAATTTATCATGGCCAATCCACATAAACTGCACATCTTTGGACTGTGGGAGGAAACCGGAGCACCCGGAGGAAACCCACGCACACACGGGGAGGATGTGAAGACTCCGCACAGACAGTGACCCAAGCCAGAATCGAACCTGGGACCCTGGAGCTGTGAAGCAATTGGCTATCCACAATGCTACCGTGCTGCCTGGTATCTGCCAGGACCACCCCAGAGTCTTGAGAATTTTGGTAAATTATCACTAGTGCATTTGCAATTTCCCTAGCCATCTCTTTTAGCACTCTGGGATGCATTCCATCAAGGCCAGGAGACTTGTCTACCTTTAGCCCCATTAGCTTGCGCATCACTACCTCCTTAGTGGCTAAGGTAAATATTGGTCCTTTGGAAGATGAGAAGGGAGATTTAATAATAGGAGACAGGGAAATGGCTGAGGAGCTGAACAGATTTTTTGGGACAGTCTTCACAGTGGAAGACACAAATAACATGCCAGTGACTGATGGAAATAAAGATATGATAGGTGAGGACCTTGAGATGATTATAATCACTAAGGAGGCAGTATTGGGCAAGCTAATGGGGCTAAAGGTAGACAAGTCTCCTGATGGGATGCATCCCAGAGTGTTGAAAGAGATGGCTAGGGAAATTGTAAACGCACTAGTGATAATTTATCAAAATTCACTAGACTCTGGGGTGGTCCCAGAGGATTGGAAAGTAGCAAACGTGACACCACTGTTTAAAAAAGGAGGTCGGCAGAAAGCGGGTAATTATAGGCCGGTAATCTTAACTTCGGTTGTAGGGAAAATGCTGGAATCGATCATTGAGGAAATAGCGGGGCCCCTGGAGGGAAATTGTCCCATTGGGCAGACGCAGCATGGGTTCATAAAGGGTAGGTTGCGTCTGACTAATTTGGTAGATTTGTTTGAGGACGTTACCAGTGCAGTAGATAACGGGGAGCCAATGGATGCGGTATATCTGGATTTCCAGAAAGCTTTTGACAAGGTGCCACACAAAAGGTTGCTGCATAAACTAAAGATGCATGGCATTGAGGGTAAAGTGGTAGCATGGGTAGAGGATTGGTTAACTAACAGAAAGCGGAGAGTGGGGATAAATGGGTGTTTCTCTGGTTGGCAACATGTAACTAGTGGGGTCCCTCAAGGATCAGTGTTGGGCCCACAGTTGTTCACAATTTACATAGATGATTTGGAGTTGGGGACCAAGTGCAATGTGGCAAAGTTTGCAGACGACACTAAGATGAGTGGCAAAGCAAAAAATGCAGAGGATACCGGAAGTCTGCAGAAGGATTCGGATAGGTTAGGTGAATGGGCTAGGGTCTGGCAGATGGAATTCAATGTTGCCAAGTGTGAGGCTATCCATTTTGGGAGGAATAACAGCAGAATGGATTATTATTTAAACGGTAAGATGTTATAACATGCTGCTGTGCAGAGGGACCTGGGTGTGCTGGTGCACGAGTCGCAAAAAGTTGGTGTGCAGGTGCAACAGGTGATTAAGAAGTCTAATCGAGTTTTGTCTTTCATTGCTAGAGGGATAGTGTTCAAGACTAGGGAGGTTATTCTGCAATTGGAAAGGTGTTGGTGAGGCCACATCTGGAATATTGTGTTCAGTTTTGGTCTCCTTACCTGAGAAAGGACATATTGCCACTGGAGGGAGTGCAGAGGAGATTCACTAGGTTTATCCCAGAGTTGAGGGGATTAGATTATGACGAGAGGTTGAGTAGACTGGGACTGTACTCATTGGAGTTTAGAAGGATGCGGGGGGATCTTATTGAAACATATAAAATTATGAAGGGAATAGATAGGATAGATGCGGGCAGGTTGTTTCCACTGGTCGGGGAAAGCAGAACTAGGGGGCATAGCCTCAAAATAAGGGGAAGTAGATTTAGGACCGAGTTTAGGAGGAACCTCTTCACCCAAAGGGTTATGAATCTCTGGAATTCCTTGCCCAGTGAAGCAGTTGAGACTCCTTCTTTAAACGTTTTTAAGAAAAAGATAGATACCGTTCTAAAGAATAAAGGGATTCGGGGATATGGTGTACGGGCCGGAGAGTGGAGCTGAGTCCACAAAGATCAGCCATGATCTCGTTGAATGGCGGAGCAGGCTCGAGGGGCCAGATGGCCTACGCCTGTTCCTAGTTCTTATGTTCTAATGGACTTATGTTCTTATGTGATAACAATCATCTCAAGGTCCTCACCTGTCATAGTCTCATTTCTATCAGTCACTGGCATGTTATTTGTGTCTTCCACTGTGAAGACCGACCCAAAAAACCTGTTCAGTTCCTCAGCCATTTTCTCATCTCCCATTATTAAATCTCCCTTCTCATCCTCTAAAGGACCAATGTGTACCTTAGCCACTCTTTTTTGTTTTATATATTTGTAGAAACTTTTACTATCTGTTTTTATATTCTGAGCAAGTTTACTCTCATAATCTACCTTACTCTACTTTATAGCTTTTTTAGTAGCATTCTGTGCCCCTAAAGATTTCCCAGTCCTCTAGTCTCCTACTAATCTTTGCCACTTTGTATGCTTTTTCCTTCAATTTGATACTCTCCCTTATTTCCTTAGATATCCACGGTCGATTTTCCCTCTTTCTACCGTCCTTCCTTTTTGTCGGTACAAACCTTTGCTGAGCACTGTGAAAAATTGCTTGGAAGGTTCTCCACTGTTCCTCAACTGTTTCACCATAAAATCTTTGCTCCCAGTCTACCTTAGCTAGCTTTTCTCTCATCCCATTGTAATCTCCTTTGATTAAGCACAAAACACTTGTGTTTGATTTTACCTTCTCACCCTCCATTTTAAATTCCACCATATTCCTTCCGAGAGGATCCCTAACTATGAGATCATTAATCAATCCTGCCTCATTACACAGGACCAGATCTAGGACTGCTTGTTCCCTCGTCGGTACCATTACATACTGTTCTAGGAAACCATCGTAGATACATTCTATAAACTCCTCCTCAAGGCTGCCTTGACCGACCTGGTTAAACCAATCGACATGTAGATTAAAATCCCCCATGATAACTGCTGTACCATTTCCACATGCATTAGTTATTTCTTTGTTTATTGCCTGCCCCACTATAATGTTACTATTTGATGGCCTATAGACTACGTTTTCGCCTTACTATTCCTGATTTCCACCCAAATGGATTCAACCTGATCCTCCGTAGCACCGATGTCATCACTTACTATTGCCCGGATGTCATCCTTATATAACAGAGCTACACCACCTCCCTTACCATCCACTCTGTCCTTCTGAATAGTTTGATACCCTTGGATATTTAACTCCCAGTCGTGACCATCCTTTAACCATGTTTCGGGAATGGCCACTAAATCATAGTCATTCACGATGATTTGCGCCATCAATTCATTTACCTTATTCCGAATACTATGAGCATTCAGGTAAAGTACTGATGCTGGCTTTTATACCTCTGTTTTATGGAGGCATGGGATTCAGGGTGATTTAGCAGTTTGGATCAGACATTGGCTAGCTGGAAGAAGGCAAAGGGTGGTGGTTGATGGGAAATGTTCAGACTGGAGTCCAGTTACTAGTGGTGTACCACAAGGATCTGTTTTGGGACCACTGCTGTTTGTCATTTTTATAAATGACCTGGAGGAGGGCGTAGAAGGATGTGTGAGTAAATTTGCAGATGACACTAAAGTCGGTGGAGTTGTGGACAGTGCGGAAGGATGTTACAAGTTACAGAGGGACATAGATAAGCTGCAGCGCTGGGCTGAGAGGTGGCAAATGGAGTTTAATGCAGAAAAGTGTGAGGTGATTCATTTTGGAAGGAATAACAGGAAGACTGAGTACTGGGCTAATGGTAAGATTCTTGGCAGTGTGGATGAGCAGAGAGATCTCGGTGTCCATGTACATAGATCCCTGAAAGTTGCCACTCAGGTTGAGAGAGTTGTTAAGAAGGCGTACGGTGTGTTAGCTTTTATTGGTAGAGGGATTGAGTTTAGGAGCCATGAGGTCATGTTGCAGCTATACAACACTCTGGTGCGGCCGCATTTGGAGTATTGCGTGCAATTCTGGTCGCCGCATTATAGGAAGGATGTGGAAGCATTGGAAAGGGTGCAGAGGAGATTTACCAGAATGGTGCCTGGTATGGAGGGATGATCTTATGAGGAAAGGCTGAGGAACTTGAGGATGTTTTCGTTAGAGAGAAGGTTAAGAGGTGACTTAATTGAGGCATACAAGATGATCAGAGGATTGGATAGGGTGGACAGTGAGTGCCTTTTTCCTCGGATTGTGATGTCTAGCACAAGGGGACATACCTTTAAATTGAGGGGAGACAGATGTCAGAGGTCGGTTCTTTACTCAGCGAGTAGTAAGGGCGTGGAATGCCCTGCCTGCAACAGTAGTGGACTTGCCAACACCAAGGACATTCAAATGGTCATTGGATAGACATATGGACAATAAGGAAATAGTGTAGATGGGCTTTAGAGTGGTTTCACAGGTCGGCGCAACATCGAGGGACGCTGGGCCTGTACTGCGTTGTAATGTTCTATGTTTTGAATCTTAACACCTCGATCAGTAACCTCTCCTCAGTTATATTTGCTCTTATCTCCTCATTTTCCTTGTCGTTGAACCATATCTTCATGTAACTTACCATTTATGCTTACTATTTGGTCGCTTACCATTTATGCTTTACTTCCCGTTTTATTCCTTTTAGTATTACTGGGCCTATTCACTGAGCTCCCCTCAGTCACTGTACCTTGTACTGTCGCCGCTTTTGATTTTTGACACTATGCCTTCTCAGCCTTACATTTTCCCCCTTACTGCCTTTTGTTTCTGTCCCTGTTTTACTATCTTCCAATTTCCTGCATTGGGTCCCATCCCCCTGCCACATTAGTTTAAACCCTCACAACAGCTCTAGCAACCCCCCCCCCGCTCCCCCAGAACATCAGTTCCAGTCCTGCCCAGGTGCAGACTATCCGGTTTGTACTGGTCCCCTCTCCCCAGAACCGGTTCTAATGCCTCAGGAATTTGAATCCCTCCCTCTTGCACCATCTCTCGAGCCACGCATTCATCCTATCTATCCTGAGATTCCTACTCGGACTAGCTCATGGCACAGGTAGCAATCCTGAGATTACTACCTTTGAGGTCCTACTTTTTAGTTTAAATCCTAACTCCCTGAATTCAGCTTGAAGGACCTCGTGCACAGCTGGCTGTTCACCCCCCCCCCCCCCCCAACCCACCCAGAACGTCCTGCAGCCGCTCCGATACATCCTTGACCCTTGCACCAGGGAGGCAACATACCATCCTGGAGTCTCAGGAAAAGGTTGGTGAGCTTGAAGCATGGATTGGTACCTGGGACTACGATGTTGTGGCCATCACGGAGATGTGGATAGAACAGGGGCAGGAATGGTTGTTGGAGGTTCCGGGGTTTAGATGTTTCAGTAAGATTAGGGAAGGTGGTAAAAGAGGTGGAGGAGTAGCATTGTTAATCAAGGATTGTATAATGGCTGCAGAAAGGCAGTTTGAGGAGGATCTGACTACCGAGGTACTGTGGGCTGAAGTTAGAAATAGGAAAGGAGTGGTCACTTTGTTAGGAGTTTTCTATCGGCCCCCAAACAGTAACAGAGATGTGGAGGAAAAGTTTGCAATGCAGATTTTGGATAGATGCGGTAGTCACAGGTCAGTTGTCATGGGTGACTTTAACTTTCCAAATATTGATTGGAACCTCTATAATTCGAATAGTTTGGATGGGGCTGTTTTTATCCAGTGTGTGCAGGAGGGTTTCCTCACACAATATATGGATAGAGCGACAAGAGGCGGGGCCACATTGGATTTGGTACTGGGTAATGAATCGGGCCATGTGTTAGATTTGGTTGTGGGAGAGCACTTTGGAGATAATGACCACAATTCGGTGTCTTTCACTTTTGCAATGGAGAGGGATTGGGCCATACGGCAGGGCAAGGTTTATCATTGGGGGAGGGCTAATTATGATGTGATTAGGCAAGAATTAGGGAGCATAAGATGAGAACAGAAACTGTCAGGGAAAGGAACAAATGAAAAGTGGAGCTTGTTCAAGGAGCAAATACTGCGTGTCCTTGATAGGTATGTCCCTGTCAGGCAGGGAGGAAATGGCCGAGTGAGAGAACCATGGTTTACAAAAGAGGTTGAATGTCTTGTCAAGAGGAAGAAGGGGGCTTATGTGAGGATGAGAAAACAAGGTTGAGTTAGGGCACTTGAGGGATACAAGATAGCTAGAAAGAAGCTCAAGAAAGGGCTTAGGAGAGCTAGGAGGGGGCATGAGAAGTCCTTGACGGGTAGGATCAAGGAAGGCCCCCAAGCTTTTTACACTTATGCGAGGAATACAAGAATGACCAAGGTGAAGTTAGGGCCGGTCAAGGACAGTAGTGGGAACCTGTGCATGGAGTCTGAAGATATAGGAGAGGCCCTAAATGATTACTTTTCTTCAGTTTTCATAAAGGAGAGGGGCCATGTTGTCGAGGAGGATAGTGCGATACAGGCTGATAGGCTGGAACAGGTAGATATTCGGAAGGAAGATGTGTTAGAAATTTTGTTTTGCCTCACAAGTTTGATTGTATTCTTTGAGGAGGTAGCTAAGTACATAGATGAAGGTAGAGCAGTTGATGTTGTATACATGGATTTTAGCAAGGCATTTGATAAGGTGCCCCATGGTCGGCTCATGCAGAAAGTAAGGAGGCATGGCATAGAGGGAAATTTGGCAGATTGGATCAGTAACTGGCTATCACATAGAAGACAGAGGGTGGTGGTAGATGGTAAATTTTCAACCGGGAGCCCTGTCACCAACGGTCTACCATGGGGATCAGTGCTGGGTCCTCTGCTATTTGTGATTTTTATCAATGACTTGGATGATGGAGTTGAAGGTTGGGTTAGTAAATTTGCTGATGACACCAAGATTGGTGGAGTAGTGGATAATGTGGAGGGCTGTTGTAGGCTGCAAAGAGACATTGATAGGATGCAGAGCTGGGTTGAAAAGTGGCAGATGGAGTTCAACCCTGATAAGTGTGAGATGATTCATTTTGGTAGGACAAATTTGAATGTGGATTACAGGGTTAACGGCAGGGTTCTGAAGAATGTGGAGGAGCAGAGAGATCTCGGAGTTCATGTCCCTAGATCTCTGAAAGTTGCCACCAAGTGGATAGAGCCGTGAAGAAAGCCTATAGTGTGTTAGCATTTATTAACAGGGGATTGAGTTTAAGAGCCATGAGGTTATGTTGCAACTGTTCAGGATCTTGGTTAGACCGCATTTGGAGTATTGTGTGCAGTTCTGGTCACATCATTATAGGAAGGATGTGGAAGCATTGGAAAGGGGGCAAAGGAGATTTACCAGGATGCTGCCTGGATTGGTGGGTGGGTCTTATGAGGAAAGGTTGAGGGAGCTCGGGATTTTCTCATTTCAGCGAAGGAGGATGAGAGGTGACTTAATTGAGGTGTATAAGATGATGAGAGGGATAGATAGAGTGGACGTTCAGCGACTTTTTCCTCGGGTGGATGTAGCTGTTACGAGGGGGCATAACTATAAAGTTGATGGTGGAAGATATAGGAGGGATTTCAGAGGTAGGTTCTCGGTTGGGGCGTGGAACGCAGTCCCAGCTGTGGTAGTGGAGTCGGACACTTTAGGAACTTTCAAGCGGTTATTGGATAGGCATATGGAGTGCACTAGAATGATTGGGAGTAGGTTGATTTGATCTTAGTTTCAGACTAGTCCGGCACAATATCGTGGGCCGAAGGGCCTGCACTGTGCTGTACAGTTCTATCTTCTATGCTGGGACGGTTCTCCTTGGAGATAAGAAGGCTAAGATTTGATAAAGATGTCAAAAATCACGAGGGGGCTGGACAGAGTAGATGGAGACAAGCTGTTATTGCTTGTAAAAGATCAAGTATGAGAGGGCACATATTTGAAGTGATTTGTAAAAGCACATGTGGTGAGCGAAAAATCTTTTTCACGCAGCGAGTGGTTGGGGATTGAAATACACTACCTGAAAGTGTGGTGAAGGCAGGTTCTGTTGAGGCATTCAATAGGTATGAGATGATTGTTTGAATAGAAACAATATGCAGGGATAAATAGAAATGACAGGGGAATGGCACTAAGTCATGATGTTTGTTTCGAGAGCTGGTACAGACATGGTGGGCCAAATGGCCATAATAATTCTGTGATTTCGGCATCTGTCCTGTTCTGCTATATCTTTAATTGGATTATTTTATATCCTTGTTTTTTGTTAACTGTGAGGTTTATTTCTTGTCTTCGATCCTAGTTTAAACCAAGCAGGCAAAAGTTTTTAATTCTTCCTGCCTCAAGCTTCCACTATAAGTATTGGAGTTGAAGAAAGTAACAGCTTCTGGCCCCTCTGCACCATATTCCCACTTGCTCCAAATTCTTGACTTTCTCACTCTGTTGCTGCTACTCTCCGCCCTCCCCCCCCCCCCCCCCCCCCCCCCCGCAATACTTTGTTATCACACCTCAGTCCGAGTTGGATAAGGAGTGAGATCTGTTGTCGGATCAGGTTGAAAACCCATCAAAGCAATGAACAATTTGAGAGGTTCCAGCAGATCCAGTAACCAGTATCAATCTGGCTTTCAAAGAAACAAAGAAAAGTGCAACACAGGAACAGGCCCTTCGGCCCTCCATGTCTGCGTCGACCATGATGCCCGTCTAAACTACAATCTTCTACACTTCCTGGGTCCGTATCCCTCTATTCCCATCCTATTCATGTATTTGTCAAGATGCCCTTTAAACGTCACAATCGTCCCTGCTTCCACCACCTCCTCCAGTAACGAGTTCCAGGCACCCACTACCTTCTGTGTAAAAAACTTACCTCGTACATCACCTCTAAACCTTGCCCCTCGCACTTTTAACCAATGCCCCCCACTAATTGACCCCTCTACCCTGGGAAAACGTCTCTGACTATTCACTCTGTCTATGCCTCTCATAATTTTGTAGACCTCTATCAGGTCGCCCCTCAACCTCCTTCGTTCCAGTGAGAACAAACCAAGTTTATTCAACCTCTCATAGCTAATGCCCTCCATACCAGGCAACATTCTGGTAAATCTCTTCTGCACCCTCTCTAAAGCCTCCACACCCTTCTGGTAGTGTGGTGACCAGAATTGAAAACTATATTCCAAGTGTGGCCAAACTAAGGTTCTATACAGCTGCAACATGACTTGCCAATTTTTATACTCACTGCCCCAGCCAATTAAGGCAAGCATGCCGTATGCCTTCTTGACTACCTTCTCCACCTGTGTTGCCCCTTTCAGTGACCTGTGGACTGACTGTCAATACTCTTGAGGGTTCTACCATTCACTGTATATTCCCTACCTGTATTAGACCTTCCAAAATGCAGTACCTCACATTTGTCCGGATTAAACTCCATCTGCCATCTCGCCACCCAAGTCTCCAAACGATCTAAATCCTGCTGCATCCTCTGACAGTCCTCATCGCTATCCGCAATTCCACCAACCTTTGTGTCGTCCGCAAACTTACTGATTAGACCAGTTACATTTTCCTCCAAATCATTTATATAGACTACGAACAGCAAAGTTCCCAGCACTGATCCCTGCGGAACACCATTAGTCATAGCCCTCCGATCAGAAAAGCACCCTTCCATTGCTACTCTCTGCCTTCTATGACCTAGTCAGTTCTGTATCCACCTTGCCAACTCACCTCTGATCCCATGGGACTTCACCTTTTGTACCAGTCTGCCATGAGGGACCTTGTCAAAGTCCTTACTGAAGTCCATATAGACAACATCCACTGCCGTACCTGCATCAATCATCTTCGTGACCTCCTCGAAACTTTCTATCACGTTAGTGAGACATGACCTCCCCTTTACAAAACCGTGCTGTCTCTCGCTAATACGGCCACTTGTTTCCAAATGGGAGTAGATCCTGTCTCAAAGAATTCTCTTCTGTAATTTCCCTACCACTGACGTAAGGCTTACTGGCCTGTAATTCCCTGGATTATCCTTGCGACCCTTCTAAAACCAAGGAACAACATATGGCTATTCTCTATTCTCCAGTCCTCCGGGACATCACCTGAGGATTCAAAGATTTCTGTCAAGGCCTCAGTAATTTCCTCTCTTGCTTCCTTCAGTATTCTGTGGTAGATCCCATCAGGCCCTGGGGGCTTATCCACCTTAATATTTTTCAAGACGCCCAACACCTCGCCTTTTTGGATCTCAATGTGACCCAGGTTATCTACACACCCTTCTCCAGACTCAACATCCACCAATTCCTTCTCTTTGGTGAATTCTGATGCCAAGTATTCATTTTGTATCTCACCCATTTCCTCTGGCTCTACACATAGATTCCCTCCCGTGTCCATCAGTGGGCCAACCCTTTCCTTGGCTACCCTCTTTATTTTATGTATGTGTAAAAAGCCTTGGGATTTTCCTTAACCCTATTTGCCAATGACTTTTTGTGACCCCTTTTAGCCCTCCTGACTCCTTGCTTAAGTTCCTTCCTACTTTCCTTACATTCCACACAGACTTCCTCTGTTCCCAGCCTTCTAGCCCTGAAAAATGCCTCCTTTTTCTTTTTGACGAGGCCTACAATATCTCTCGTTATGCAAGGATCCCAAAATTTGCTATATTTATCCTTCTTCCTCACAGGAACATGCTAGTCTTGAATTCCTTTCAACTGACATTTGAAAGCCTCCCACATGTCAGATGTTGATTTACTCTCAAACATCTGCCCTCAATCTATGTTCTTCAGTTCCCGCCTAATATTGTTATAATTAGCCTTCCCCCAATTTCGCACATTCGCCCTAGGACCACTCTTATCCTTGTCCACCAGCACTTTAAAACTTACTGAATTATGGTCACTGCTCTAGAAATGCTCCCCTACTGAAACTTCTACCACCTGGCCGGGCTCATTCCCCAATATCAGGTCCAGTACAGCCCCTTCCCTAGTTGAACTATCAACATATTGTTTTAAGAAGCCCTCCTGGATGCTCCTTACAAACTCTGCCCCACCCAAGCTTCTAGCACTAAGTGAGTCCCAATCAATATTGGGGAATTTAAAGTGTCCCATCACAACAACCCTGTTGCTTTTACTCCTTTCCAAAATCTGTCTACTATCTGATCCTCTATCGCCCACTGGCTATTGGGAGGCCTGTAGTAAACCTCCAACACTGTGACTGCACCCTTCTTATTCCTGATCTCTACCCATATAGTCTTGCTGCCCTCTGAGGTGTCCTCCCGCAGTACAGCTGTGATATTCTCCCTAACCAGTAGCACAACTCCTCCACCCCTTTTACATCCCCCTCTATCCCACCTGAAACATCTAAATCCTGGAATGTTTAGCTGCCAATCCTGTCCTTCCCTCAACCAGGTCTCTGTAATGGCAGCAACATCATAGTTCCAAGTACTAATCCAAGCAGTGCAGAAGGTGGCCATTCAGCCCATCAAGTCTACACCGGCCCTTGGAAAGAGCACCCTACCTAAGCCCCACACCTCCACCCTATCCCCACACCTCCACCCTATCCCCATAACCCCACTTAACCATTTATTGGACACTAAGGGGCAATTTAGCATGGCCAATCAACCTAACCACCACAGGACTGTGGGAGGAAACCGGAGCACCCGGAGGAAACCCACGCAGACACGGGAGAACGTGCAGACTGCAAACAGACAGTGACCCAAGCCGGGAATCGAACCTGGGACCCAGGCACTGTGAAGCAACAGTGCTAACCACTGTGCTACCATACTGCTCTTCATATGCACTTCAGGCCACCAGTCCTGCTGTTTTCAGCAAAATCTCCCTGTCTGCTCTTCCTCAGAGCCATAGTGGACCTATTTCCCAGTTCTCCCTCAATGTTGTCACCTTCTGACCTATTGCTCTGGTACCCATCCCCCTGCCATACTAGTTTAAACCCTCCTGTGTGACACTAGCAAACCTCGCGGCCAGGATATTTATGCCTCGCCAGTTTAGATGCAACCCTTCTTACACAGGTCACACCTGCCCGGAATAGCTCCCAGTGGTCCAGATAACTGAAGCCCTCCCTCCTACATCAGCTGTTTAGCCACGTGTTTAGCTGTTCTATCTTTCTATTTCTAGCCTCACTGGCACGTGGCACAGGGAGTAATTACAACCCTAGAGGTCCTGTCTTTTAACTTTCTGCCAAGCTCCCTGAACACCTGCTGCAGGACCTCATGCCCCTTCCTGCCTATGTCGTTAGTACCAATATATACAACGACCTCTGCCTATTTGCCCTCCCCCTTCAGGATGCCCGCTACCCATTCTGAGACATCCTGGACCCTGGCACCAGGGAGGCAACATACCATCCTTGAGTCTCTTTCACGTCCACAGAAGCGCCTATCTGTGCCCCTGACTATAGAGTCCCCTATGACTATTGCTCTTCTGCGCTTTGACCCTCCCTTCTGAACATCAGAGCCAGCCGTGGTGCCACTGCTCTGGCTGCTGCTGTTTTCCCCTGATTGGCTATTCCCCCCGACAGTATCCAAAGGGGTATACCTGTTCGAGAGGGGGACAACCACAGGGGATTCCTGCGCTGACTGGTGGTCACCCATCTTTCTGCCTAACCCTTGGGTGAGACCACATTTATATAACTGCTATCTATGATGCTTTCCGCCACCTGCATGCTCCTAAGTGCATCCAACTGCTGCTCCAACCGAACCATGCGGTCTGTGAGGAGATCCAGTTGGGTGCACTTTCTGCAGATGAAGTCATCCGGGACGCTGGAAGCCTCCCGGACCTGCCACATCTCAGTCAGAGCACTGCACCCCTAACTGATATTGCGTTAATTAATTAGAAAATTTAAATTTTTTAAAAGGCTGTCGTCCTTGTTCTCCTCATTGCTCGATTTTCGTTTTTCCTATTTCTTAGATTTTTGACTTTTCTTTGACAAATGAAGAAATTAAGCTGATCAGCGCTCTCAATAGGAATGAACGATATGTCCAACTACTCATGTAAGTCTCTCGTGTCCAGAACATTACCTTCACTTTAACTACAGCCTCAATCTGTTTAAAAGCAAAATTATTATTACTGGTCAACCACACCCAACCCTGATGGCTCAGGGGAGCAATACTCCATTTGCTGTGATTCTGTTCAATATAAGTAGACTGATTTCATCCGACCCCAGTTCTAAGAATCTCATCCTCCAACAACACTTTCCATTCACAATCACTGGATAACCGTTGATGTTCCTTCCACCTTCTCCATTGGCACCGAGGCCAATGTTTATTACCATTCAGCAGCTGCCAATGAAAAACTGAGCAAATCAGGACTACGTGGCTCAGCTGTGCGATCTGTGTTCATGGTGGAGCTCAGTCTACCTTTGGTTTTATCTTGTTGCCTTATCCTAATCCATCACTTCTCTTCCAATGCTGTAGGTGGAAAGATCACCCTGAGTATCCTTTCAATGATGAATACTGAACTGGGTGGTTTGCTGAGCGAGCTGGAAGGATGGAGGAGTGATGCAGGGTTCCTGAATGAAGCCGTCTACATACAATGTGCAAATACTTTCACCGTAGACAAATAATTAGAAATAAAAAGAAATCCTATCATATTATATTTGTCCAGCTTGTTTACATCTCGAGTCAAATGTAGGAGATATAGGAGGGATGTCCGAGGTAGGTTCTTTACTCAGAGAGTGGTTAGGGTGTGGAATGGACTGCCTTCTGTGATAGTGGAGTCGGACACTTTAGGAACTTTCAAGCGGTTATTGGATAGGCACATGGAGCACACCACAATGACAGGGAGTGGGATAGCTTGATCTTGGTTTTGGACAACGCTCGGCGTAACATCGAGGGCCGAAGGGCCTGTTCTGTGCTGTATGTTACAAGATAAAGATGCATGGCATTAAAGGTAACGTAGTAGCAAGGATAGAGGATTGGTTAATTAATGGAAAGCAAAGAGTGGGGATTAATGGGTGTTTCTCTGGTTGGCAATCAGTAGCTAGTGGTCTCCCTCAGGGTTCAGTGTTGGGCCCACAATTGTTCACAATTTACATAGATGATTTGGAGTTGGGGACCAAGTGCAATGTGTCCAAGTTAGCAGACAACACTAAGATGAGTGGTAAAGCAAAAAGTGCAGAGGATACTGGAAGTCTGCAGAGGGATTTGGATAGGTTAAGTGAATGGGCTAGGGTCTGGTAGATGGAATACAATGTTGACAAATGTGAGGTTATCCATTTTGGTAGGAATAATAGCAAAAGGGATTATTATTTAAATGATAAAATATTAAAACATGCCGCTATGCAGAGAGATCTGGGTGTGCTAGTGCATGAGTTGCAAAAAGTTGGTTCACGTGTGCAACAGGTGATTAAGAAGTCGAATGGACTTTTGTCCTTCATTGCTAGAGGGATGGAGTTTAAGACGAGGGAGGTTATGCTGCAATTGTATCAGGTGTTAGTGAGGCCACACCTGGAGTATTATGTTCAGTTTTGGTCTCCTTACCCGAGAAAGGACGTACAGGTGCTAGAGGGTGTGCAGAGGAGATTCACGAGGTTAATCCCAGAGCTGAAGGGGTTGGATTACGAGGAGAGGTTGAGTTGACTGGGACTGTCCTCGTTGGAATTTAGTAGGATGCGGGGGATCTTATAGAAACGTATTATGAAGGGAATAGGTAGGATAGATGCGGGCAGATTGTTTCCACTGGCAGGTGAAAGCAGAACTCGGGATCATAGCCTCAAAATAAGGGGAAGTAGATTTAGAACAGAGCTTAGGAGGAACTGCTTCACCCAAAGGGTTGTGAATCTATGGAATTCCTTGCCGAGTGAAGCAGTTGAGGCTCCTTCATTAAATGTTTTTACGATAAAGATAGATAGTTATTTGAAGAATAAAGGGATTAAGGGTTATGGCTTTCGGGCCGAAAAGTCGAGCTGAGTCCAAAAAAGATCAGCGGAGATTTTAAAATATCGCAGCCTAGTTTCGGGAGCCGTTCGGAGGAGGAGGAGCAGTCTCTGTCAGGGAGAGAACCTGAGAACATCTAAGACACTCAGAAGGTAAGAAGGTAAGTAAGTGATTTTTTACTCATTTTTACTTTTATACCTTTTTCAAATTGTGTGTGTCGGGGGGAAACTGAAGTGACATCACAGAAAAGCTGTGACCTGAGTGGCTGGTTGGGAATCTACACTAAATTTAAAAAATTAAGCATTGGTAACTAATTAAACATAATTACTTAATTATAATTTAGAGGGGTATCTAAGCCAGAGATCGGAGAGTACTATATTTAGCTTTTGCATTTATATTAGAAATCTAGTGCTAGGAAACAGATAGTTAACAGTAACTTAAAAAAATATATATAAAACATTTTTTTAAACTATTAATTTTAATTAATTGACGCAATGTCAGTTAGAGGGGTGCAGTGCTCTGACTGTGAGATGTGGCAGGTCCGGGAGGCTTCCAGCATCCCGGATGGCTTCATCTGCAGAAACTGCACCCAACTGGAGCTCCTCACAGACCGCATGGTTCGGTTGGAGCAGCAATTGGATGCACTTAGGAGCATGCAGGTGGCGGAAAGCGTCATCGATCGCAGTTATATAAATGTGGTCACACCCAAGGTGCAGGCAGAGAAATGGGTGACCATCAGAAAGGGCAGGCAGTCAGTGCAGGAATCCCCTGTGGTTGTCCCCCTCTCGAACAGGTATACCCCTTTGGATACTGTCGGGGGGGATAGCCTATCAGGGGAAAACAGCAGCAGCCAGAGCAGTGGCATCACGGCTGGCTCTGATGTTCAGAAGGGAGGGTCAAAGCGCAGAAGAGCAATAGTAATAGGGGACTCTATAGTCAGGGGCACAGATAGGCGCTTCTGTGGATGTGAAAGAGACTCCAGGATGGTATGTTGCCTCCCTGGTGCCAGGATCCAGGATGTCTCCGAACGGGTAGAGGGCATCCTGAAGGGGGAGGGCAAACAGGCAGAGGTTGTTGTACATATTGGTACTAACGCCATAGGCAGGAAGGGGCATGAGGTCCTGCAGCAGGAGTTCAGGGAGCTTTAGCAGTTTGGATCAGAAATTGGCTAGCTGGAAGAAGACAAAGGGTGGTGGTTGATGGGACATGTTCAGACTGGAGTCCAGTTACTAGTGGTGTACCACAAGGATCTGTTTTGGGGCCACAGCTGTTTGTCATTTTTATAAATGACCTGGAGTAGGGCGTAAAAGGATGGGTGAGTAAATTTGCAGATGACACTAAAGGCGGTAGAGTTGTGGACAGTGCGGAAGGATGTTACAAGTTACAGAGGGACATAGATAAGCTGCAGCGCTGGGCTGACAGATGGCAAATGGAGTTTAATGCAGAAAAATGTGAGGTGATTCATTTTCCACCCAGGTTTGAGAGGGTTGTTAAGAAGGCGTACGGTGTGTTAGCTTTTATTGGTAGAGGGATTGAGTTTAGGAGCCATGAGGTCATGTTGCAGCTGTACAAAACTCTGGTGCGGCCGCATTTGGAGTATTGCGTGCAATTCTGGTCGCCGCATTATAGGAAGGAGGTGGAAGCATTGGAAAGGGTGCAGAGGAGATTTACCAGAATGTTGCCTGGTATGGAGGGAATATCTTATGAGGAAAGGCTGAGGGACTTGAGGCTGTTTTCGTTAGAGAGAAGAAGGTTAAGAGGTGACTTAATTGAGGCATACAAGATGATCAGAGGATTGGATAGGGTGGACAGTGAGAGCCTTTTTCCTCGGATGGTGATGTCTAGCACAAGGGGACATCCCTTTAAACTGAGGGGAGATAGATATCAGACAGATGTCAGAGGTAGGTTCTTTACTCAGAGAGTAGTAAGGGCGTGGAATGCCCTGCCTGCAACAGTAGTGGACTCGCCAACACTAAGGACATTTAAATGGTCATTGGATAGACATATGGACAATAAGGGAATAGTGTAGATGGGCTTTAGAGTGGTTTCACAGGTTGGTGCAACATCGAGGGCCGAAGGCCCTGTACTGCGCTGTAATGTTCTAAGTTCTATGTTCTATGTTCTATCTGTGGACATGAATCCCAAGATCTCTCTGTTCATCCACATTCCTCAGAACCCTGCCGTTGACCCTGCAATCCGCATTCAAATTGTTTCTACCAAAATGAATCACCTCGCACTTGTCAGGGTTAAACTCCATCTGCCATTTTACGGCCCAGCTCTGCATTCTATCAATATCTCTTTGCAGCCTACAACAGCCCTCCACCTCATCCACTACTCCACCAGTCTTGGTTTCATCAGCAAATTTACTGACGCACCCTTCGGCCTCCTCCTCCAAGTAATTGATATAAACCATAAACAGCAGAGGACCCAGCACTGATCCCTGTGGTACACCGCTGGTAACTGGTCTCTAGTCTGAAAATTTTCCATCCACCACCACTTGTATGTGATAGCCAGTTACTTATCCAATTGGCCAAATTTCCCTCTATCCCAGACCTCCTTACTTTCTTCATGAGCCGCCCATGGGGAACCTTATCAAACGCCTCACTAAAATCCATGTATACGACATCAACTGCTCTCCCTTCATCTACACACTTAGTTACCTCCTCAAAGAATTCAATCGAATTTGTGAGGCAAGACCTACCCTTCACGAATCCGTGTTGCCTATCACGGATGAAGTTGCATCTTTCCAAATGGTCATAAATCCTATCCTTCAGGACCTTTTCCATTATCTTCCTGACCACCGAAGTAAGGCTAACTGGCCTATAATAACCAGGGTCATTCCTATTCCCTTTCTTGAACAGAGGAACAACATTTGCCACTGTCCAGTCCTCTGGCACTATCCCATGGACAGCGAGGACCCAAAGATCAAAGGCTCTGCAATCTCATCTCTTGCCTCACAAAGAATCCTTGGGTATAACCCATCTGGCCCAGGGGACTTGTCGACCCTCAGGTTTTTCAAAATTGCTAATTCATCCTTCCTCAGAACATCTACTTCCTCCAGCCTACCCCCTTGAATCACATTCTCATCCTCAAAAACATGGCCCCTCTCCTTTGTGAATACTGAAGTAAAGTATTCATTCAATGCCTCTCCTATTTCTTCTGACTCCATGCACAAGTTCCCACTACTGTCCTTGCCCGGCACTACCCTCACCCTGGTCATTCTTTTATTTCTCACATAAGAGTAAAAAGCCTTGGGATTTTCCTTGATCTGACCCACCAAGGACTTCTCATGCCCCCTCCTACCTCTCCTAAGCCCTTTTTTCAGCTCATTCCTTGCTATCTTGTAACCCTCAAGCGACCCTACTGAACCTTGTTTTCTCATCCTTACATACTCTTCCTTTTTCCTCTTGGCAAGACATTCAACCTCTTTTGTGAACCATGGTTCCCTCACATGGCCATTTCCTCCCTGCCTGACAGGGACATGCCTATCAAGGACACGCAGTATTTGTTCCTTGGACAAGCTCCACTTTTCATTTGTTCCTTTCCCTGACAGTTTCTGTTCCCATCTTATGCTTCCTAATTCTTGCCTAATCACGTCATAATTACCCCTCTCCCAATTATAAACCTTACCCTGCCGTATGGCCCTATCCCTCTCCATTGCAATAGTGAAAGACACTGAATTGTGGTCATTATCTCCAAAGTGCTCTCCCACAAACAAATCTAACACTTGGCCCGGTTCATTACCCAGTACCAAATCCAATGTGGCCCCCCCTCTTGTCAGCCTATCCACATATTGCATCAGGAAACCCTCCTGCACACACTGTACAAAAACTGCCTCATCCGAACTGTTTGACTTACCAACATTTGGAAAGTTAAAGTCACCCATGGCAACTACCCTGAAACCTCCACACTTATCCATAATCTTTTTTGCAATTTCTTCATCCACATCTCTATTACTATTTGGGGGCCTAAAGAAAACTCCTAACAATGTGACCGCTCCTTTCCTACTTCTAACTTCGGCCCATATTACCTCCGTAGGCAGATCCCCTTCAAACTGCCTTTCTGCAGCCATTAGACTATCCTTGATTAACAATGCTACTCCTCCACCTCTTTTACCACCTTACCTACTCTTACTGAAACATCTATACCCCGGAATTTCCAACAACCATTCCTGTCCCTGTTCTAATCATGTCTCCGTAATGGCCACAACATCGTAGTCCCAAGTACCAATCCACGCTCCAAGTTCACCGACCTTATTCCGGATGCTCCTTGCATTGAAGTGGACACACTTCAACCCACCTTTCTGTCTGCCGATACACTCCTGCGACCTTGATACCCTCCTCAGTACCTCACTACTCTCGACACTGGCTTCTGGAATACAGCTCGTTTTCCCAGCCCCCTGACAAATTAGTTTAAACCCCCCCGAAGAGCCGTAGCAAATTTCCCTCCCAGGATATTGGTGCCCCTCTGGTTCAGGTGCAAACCGTCCTGTCTGTCCAGGTTCCACCATCCCCAGAATGGGCTCCAATTATCCACGTACCTGAAACCCTCCCTCCTACACCATCCCTGCAGCCACGTGTTTATCTGCACTCTCTCCCTGTTCCTCACCTCACTAGTACGTGGCACCGGCAACAAACCAGAGATGACAACATGGTTTGTCCTGGCTCTCAGCTTCCACCCTAGCTCCCTAAATTCCTCTTTTAAATCCCCAAACCTTCTCTTACCTATGTCGCTGGTACCGATGTGTACCATGACTTGTGACTGCTCCCCCTCCCCTTTAAGGATTCTGAAAACACGGTCCGAGATATCATGGACCCTGGTACCGGGGAGGCAACAGACCATCCGTGAGTCTCTTTCGCTGCCACAGAACCGTCTATCTGTCCCTCTAACTATCGAGTCCCCAATAACTATTGCTCTCCTGCTCTCCCTCCTTCCCTTCTGAGCCAGAGAGATGGACTCAGTGCTGGAGATCCGTTCACCGTGACTTACCCCTGGTAGGTCGTCCCCCTCAACAATATCCAAAACAGGCAATGACTACAGAGGATCACTGCACTGACTGTTTCCTCCCAGCCCCTCTCACCGTCACCCATCTACCTTGACTCTTCAGAGTAACTACATCCCTGAAGCTACTATCTATGACCACCTCTGCCTCCCGAATGATCCGAAGTTCATCCAGCTCCAGCTCCAGTTCCCTAACGCGGTTTCTGAGGAGCTGGAGATGGGTGCACTTCCCACAGGTGAAATCAGCAGGGGCACTGATGGCGTCCCTCACCTCAAACATTCTGCAGGAGGAACATTGCACTGCCTTCCCTGCCATCCCCTCTAGATAAAAAAAGAAAAAGAAAGAAAGAGCTTACCTATTATTCACTCTCCCACTTACGTTAAAGGAGGTGGAAGGGTGGGGGACACTACAAGTGTACTGTCTAGGGTTTAGAAACTGCCCAACTTAAATACAGGTAAAAATAAAACACTTAACCAGCAACCACTGCGCCCCACACGAGAACAGCAGTCAGCTGGTATGGGCCTGCACAAACAATTTAAATCTTTACTACTTAACCAGCAGTCACTCTGTCCTCACTCCGACCGGATTCAGCTGGAAACTCCCAACAGTAATTTTTTTTAAAAATTTACTCCCCTTCTCAGCAAGCACTCACTCAGCAACCACTGCGCCCCGCACGATAACACCTCAGGGAAAAGAAAAACTACTTACCAGTCACCAGCCAATCACTTACCTGCAGACTGTGCAGGTAGTGGTTGCAATGGATGCAGAGAAGGCTTTTGATCGAGTAGAATGGGAATATCTGTGGGAGGTACTGGGTCAGGTCGGATTTGGGCGTGGCTTTATTGACCGGGTCAGGTAGCTGTATCAGGCTCCTGTGGCAAGCGTACGAATGAATAGGACAACATCGGACTATTTTAGGCTGAATTGGGGGATGAGACAGGGATGCCCCCTCTCCCCACTGTTGTTCGCGTTAGGGGATGCTTGAGTGGAGCCGTGGAGAGGGCGGGCTGGCGCGGCCAAACTTCAGTAATTACTATTGGGCGGCGAATATAACCATGATCAGGAAGTGGGTGATGGGGGAGGGAGGGGGGTGGGGGGTGGTCAGCATGGAGGCGACTTCATGCAAGGGCACCAGCTTGGGAGCGTCAATAATGGCGCCTCTGCCGTTCCCACCGGCACGGTACTCCAGCAGCCCCGTGGTGGTGGTGGCCCTGAGAATCTGGGGGCAATGGAGGAGACATGTGGGAGCAGAGGTAGCATCAGTCTGGTCTCCAATCTGCAATAATCACCGGTTTGCCCCGGGAAGGATGGATGGGAGGTTCCTGAGTTGGCAGAGAGAAGGGATTGAGAGGATGGGGGATATATTTATAGAGGGGAGCTTTCCTTGCCCGAGGGAGCTGGAGGAGAAATTTGGAATGGCGAGGGGGAACTAATTTAGGTACCTGCAGGTGCGGGACTTCCTACGGAGGTAGGTTTCAACCTTCTCTCTACTACCACCAAGGGGGATACAGGACAGGGTAGTTTCCAGAGTGTGGGTGGGAGAAGGGAAGGTCTCTGACATCTACAAGGAACACATGGAGTCAGAGGGGATGCAGACGGTGGAGCTGAAGCGTAAGTGGGAAGAGGAACTGGGCGGAGAGATAAAGGACGGTCTCTGGGCGGACGCGTTGAGTAGAGTCAACACGTCCACAACATGCGCCAGGCTCTCCCTGATACAGTTTAAGGTTGTTCACCAGGCCCACATAACAGAGGCCCAGATGAGCAGGTTCTTTGGTGTAGAAGATAGGTGTGCAAGGTGTGCGGGTGCGCCAGCGAACCATGTCCACATGTTCTGGTCATGTCCAAAGCTTAGGTGATTCTGGCAGGGGTTTGCAGATGTCATGTCCACGATGTTGAAAACAAGGGTGGCACCGAGTCCAGAGGTGGCGATTTTTGGGGTGTCGGAAGATCCGGGAATCCAGGAGGAGAAGGAGGCAGACGTTCTGGCCTTCGCTTCCCTGGTAGCCCGGAGACTGATATTATTAGCCTGGAGGGACTCAAAGACCCTGAAGTCGGAGACCTGGCTATCGGACATGGCTAGCTTTCTCTGTTTGGAGAAAATCAAATCCGCCTTGAAGGGGTCAATGTTAGGGTTCGCCCGAAGGTGGCAACCATTCGTCGACTTGTTTGCGGAAAATTAATCGTCAACAGAAGGGGCGGGAGGGTTAGCTTAGTTTAGAGTGGGGGGTGAATAAAGGTGGGATACGTAAGGTAGGAAGACAGCTTTTGCACTATGTTTATAAATTCATGTACATTGTTTAATTTGTTGATGAATGATATGTTTATTAAAAAATATATATATCATGACACGAGCATCAAAGGACAGGCGGCTGGTATTATAATTGGGGTTGAGGCATTTTACTTGTGTTCCATAGAATTTACCAAGTGGTACTGGAAGTGCATGATAAAATAGGACTGAGTCAGCACAGCTTTGTCAAAGGGAGGTCATGTCAGACAAATCTGTTAGAGTCCTTTGAGGAGGTAACAAGGAAGTTAGATGAGGGAGAACCAGTGGACGTGATTTATTTAGATTTCCACAATGCCTTTGACAAGGTGCTGCATAGCAAACTGTTAAATAAGTTAAGAGCCAATGGTTTTAAGGGTAAGATCCTGGCATGGATAGAGGATTGGCTGACTGGCAGAAGGCAGGGAGTGGGGATAAAGGGATCTTTTTCATATTGCAGCCGGTGACTAGTGGTGTGCCTCAGGGGTCTGTGCTAGGACCACAACTTTTCACAATATACATCAATGATCCAGAAGGAACTGAAGGCACTGTTGCTAAGTTTGCAGATGATACAAGAGGGACAGGTTGTATTGAGGCAGCAGGGGGGCTGCAGAAGGATTTGGACAAGCTAGGAGAGTGGGCAATGAGGTGGCAGATGAAATACAATGTGGAAAAGTGTGAGGTTATGCATTTTGGAAGGAGGAATGGAGGCATAGAGTATTTTCTAATTGGGGAAATGCTTAGGAAATCAGAAGCACAAAGTGAATTGGGAGTCCTTGTTCACAATTCTCTTAAGGTTAACATGCAGGTTCAGTTGGCAGTTAGGAAGGCAAATGCATTATTAACATTCATGTCGAGAGGGCTAGAATAGGCTGTATAAGGCTCTGGTCAGACCCAATTTGGAGTATTGTGAGCCGTATCAAAGGAAGGATGTGCTGGGTCCAGAGGGGTTCACAAGAATTATCCCTGGAATGAACATAGAACAAAGAACAATACAGCACGGGAACAGGATCTTTGGCCCTCCAAGCCTGTACTGGTCATGATACCAACCTTTGCCAAAACTCTCAGCACTTAATTGTGCCGTATACCTCTATAACTATCCTATTCATGTGTTTGTCAAGATGCCTTTTGAACAGCGTTAATGTCTCTGCTTCCACAACCGCCCCTGGCAATGCACGCCAGGCAGTCAACACCTGCCTCGCACATCTCCTCTATATTTTGCCTCATGGACCTTAAAACTATGCCTCCTGGTGACTGACCCCTCCACCCTGGGAAACAGTGCCTACCCATCCATTCTATCCATGCCCCTCCTGACCCCTCTACCATGGGAAAGAGTGCCTGCCCATTCATTCTATCCATGCCCCTCATAATCTCGCAGACTCCTATCAGGTCACCACTCAACCTCCGACTTTCTAATAAAAACAGTTCATTCAGCCTCTCCACATAGCTACCACCTCCAGACCAGGCAACATCCTGGTAAGAACATAAGAACTAGGAGCAGGAGTAGGCCTTCTGGCCCCTCGAACCTGCTCCTCCATTCAATAAAATCATGGCTGATTTTTTGTGGACTCAGCTCCACTTTCCGGCCCGAACACCATAACCCTTAATCCCTTTCTTCTTCAAAAAACTATCTGTCTTTATCTTAAAAACATTTAATGAAGGAGCCTCTACTGCTTCACTGGGCAAGGAATTCCATAGATTCACAACCCTTTGGGTGAAGAAGTTCCTCCTAAACTCAGTCCTAAATCTACTTCCCCTTATTTTGAGGCTATGCCCCCTAGTTCTGCTTTCACCCGCCAGTGGAAACAACCTGCCCGCATCTATCCTATCTATTCCCTTCATAATCTTATATGTTTCTATAAGATCTCCTCTCATCCTTCTAAATTCCAATGAGTACAGTCCCAGTCTACTCAACCTCTCCTCGTAATCGAACCCCTTCAGCTCTGGGATTAACCTAGTGAATCTCCTCTGCACACCCTCCAGTGCCAGTACGTCCTTTCTCAGGTAAGGAGACCAAAACTGAACACAATACTCCAGGTGTGGCCTCACTAATACCTTAGACAATTGCAGCATAACCTCCCTAGTCTTAAACTCCATCCATCTAGCGATGAAGGACATTCGACCTTTTTAAACCAACTTTTTGTGACTCATGCACTAGCACATCCAGGTCTCTCTTGGTCCCCAATTCCAAATCATCCATGTAAATTGTGAACAATTGTGGGCCCAACACTGATCCCTGAGGGACACCACTAGTTACTGATTGCCAACCAGAGAAACACCCATTAATCCCCACTCTTTGCTTTCTATTAATTAACCAATCCTCTATCCATGCTCCTACTTTACCCTTAATGCCATGCATCTTTATCTTTTGCAGCAACTTTTTGTGTGGCACCTTGACAAAAGCTTTCTGGAAATCCAGATATACCACATCCATCGGCTCCCCATTATCTACCGCACTGGTAATGTCCTCAAAAGATCCTACTAAATTAGTTAGGCACGACCTGCCCTTTATGAACCCATGCTGCATCTGCCCAATGGGACAATTTCCAGCCAGATGCCTTGCTATTTCTTCCTTGATGATAGATTCCAGCATCTTCCCCACCACCGAAGTTCAGCTCACTGGCCTATAATTACCCGGTTTCTACCTACCCCCTTTTTTAAACAGTGGTGTCACGTTTGCTAATTTCCAATCTGCCAGGACCACCCCAGAGTCTCGTGAATTTTGGTAAATTATCATTTGCAATTTCCCTAGCCATCTCTTTTAGCACTCTGGGATGCATTCCATCAGGGCCAGGAGACTTGTCTACCTTTAGCCCCATTAGCTTGCCCATCACTACCTCCTTAGTGATAAAGAACAAAGAGCAAAGAAATCTACAGCACAGGAACAGGCCCTTCGGCCCTCCAAGCCCGTGCCGACCATGCTGCCCGACTAAACTACAATCTTCTACACTTCCTGGGTCAGTATCCCTCTATTCCCATCCTATTCATGTATTTGTCAAGATGCCCCTTAAATGTCACTGTCGTCCCTGCTTCCACCACCTCCTCCGGTAGCGAGTTCCAGGCACCCACTACCCTCTGCGTAAAAAACTTGCCTCATACATCTACTCCAAACCTTGCCCCTCTCACCTTAAACCTATGCCCCCTAGTAATTGACCCCTCTACCCCGGGGAAAAGCCTCTGACTATCCACTCTGTCTATGCCCCTCGTAATTTTGTAGACCTCTATCAGTTCGCCCCTCAACCTCCTTCGTTCCAGTGAGAACAAACCACGTTTATTCAACTTCTCCTCATAGCTAATGCCCTCCATACCAGGCAACAGTCTGGTAAATCTCTTCTGCACCCTCTCTAAAGCCTCCACATCCTTCTGGTAGGAAGGATTGCAAAATCATCTCAAGGTCCTCACCTGTCATAGCCTCATTTCTATCAGTCACTGGCATGTTATTTGTGTCATTGCACTATGACGACCGACCCAAAAAACCTGTTCAGTTCCTCAGCCATTTCCTCATTTCCCATTATTAAATCTCCCTTCTCATCCTCTAAAGGACCAATATTTACCTTAGCCACTCTTTTTTGTTTTATATATTTGTAGAAACTTTTACTATCTGTTTTTATATTCTGAGCAAGTTTACTCTCATAATCTATCTTACTCATCTTTATAGCTTTTTAGTAGCTTTCTATTGCCCCCTAAAGATTTCCCAGTCCTCTAGTCTCCCACTAATCTTTGTCACTTTGTATGCTTTTTCCTTCAATTTGATGCCCTTCCTTATTTCCTTAGATATCCACGGTCGATTTTCCCTCTTTCTACCATCCTTCCTTTTAGTTGGTATAAACCTTTGCTGAGCAATGTGAAAGATCGCTTGGAAGGTTCTCCACTGTTCAAACAAAGAACAAAGAAAATTACAGCACAGGAACAGGCCCTTCGGATTTCCCAGCCTGCGCCGATCCAGATCCTTTATCTAAACCTGTCACCTATTTTTCAATGGATCACTTTGATAGCATCACATCATGGCTATTTTTCAAGGATCTACTTCCCTCTGTTCCCTGCCCGTTCATATATGCTCATTCTGGGGTCGGTGGGACCTCTACAAATGGGATGGTCTACACCTGGACCAGAGGGGTACCAATATTCTGGGGGGGAAACTTGCTAATGCTCTTCGGGAGGGTTTAAACTAGTTCAGCAGGGGCTTGGGAACCCGAATTGTAGCTCCAGTATACAGGAGGTTGAGAGTAGTGAGGTCATGAATAGGGTTTCAAAGTTGCAGGAGTGTACCGGCAGGCAGGAAGGTGGTTTAAAGTGTGTCTTCTTCAATGCCAGGAGCATCCGGAATAAGGTGGGTGAACCTGCGGCATGGGTTGGTACCTGGGACTTAGATGTTGTGGCCATTTCGGAGACATGGATAGAGCAGGGACAGGAATGGTTGTTGCAGGTGCCGGGGTTTAGATATTTCAGTAAGCTCAGGGAATGTGGTAAAAGAGGGCGAGGGGTGGCATTGTTAGTCAAGGACAGTATTACGGTGGCAGAAAGGACGTTTGATGAGGACTCGTCTACTGAGGTAGTATGGGGTGAGGTTAGAAACAGGAAAGGAGAATTCACCCTGTTAGGCGTTTTCTATAGGCCTCCGAAAAGTTCCAGAGATGTAGAGGAGAGGATTGCAAAGATGATTCTGGATTGGAGCGAAAGCAACAGGGTAGTTGTTATGGGGGATTTTAACTTTCCAAATATTGACTGGAAACGCTTTAGTTCGAGTACATTAGATGGGTCCGTTTTTGTCCAATGTGTGCAGGAGGGTTTCCTGACACAGTATGTAGATAGGCCAATGAGAGGCGAGGCCATATTGGATTTGGTACTGGGTAATGAACCAGGACAGGTGTTAGATTTGGAGGTAGGTGAGCACTTTGGTGATAGTGACTGTGGACCACGACTTGGGGCTGCTCCCCAAGGTGGAGGTGCTGGAGTCCGTGCTGGTGACTCCTGCAGGGGAGGTGCCGGAACTCCGAAGCACACGGACTCCCCCCCTCCTGTTCCTGATGCATCTGGTGGGCAGCGTGCAGAACAGGATGGCACCACGCCACCTGGGATGCCTGAGGAGCAGCCGGGCCCATCCAGGAGACCTTCACCAACAGGGACACTCGTCGCAGGACAGGAATCACAGCAGTCTGCCTCCACTCCTGCTGTACCGTCTGGGGAACCACAAAGGTGTAGTAGATACATAGATACATAGAAGATAGGAGCAGGAGGAGGACTTTTGGCCCTTTGAGCCTGCTCCGCCATTCATCATGATCATGGCTGATCATCCAATTCAATAGCCTAATCCTGCTTTCTGCCCATAGCCTTTGATTCCATTCTCCCTAAGTGCTATATCCATTTGCCTCTTGAATATATTCAAAGTTTTAGCATCAACTACTTCCTGTGGCAATGAATTCCACAGGCTCACCACTCATTATGTGAAGAAATGTCTCCTTACCTCTGTTCGAAATGGTTACCCTGAATCCTCAGACTGTGACCCCTGGTTCTGGACACACCCATCATTGGTAACATCTTCCCTGCATCGACCCTGTATAGTCCTGTTAGAATTTTATAAGTCTCTATGAGATCCCCCTCATTCTTCTGAACTCCAGCGAGAACAATCCCAACAATCTCTCCTCATATCCCTGGAATCAGTCTGGTAAACCTTTGCTGCACTCCCTCGAGAGCAAGAACATCCTATCTCAGAGAAGGAGACCTAAACTGCACACAATATAGCCTCACCAAGGCTCTGTACATTGCAGAAACACATCCCTGCTTCTATACTTGAAACCTCTCGCAATGAAGGCCAACATACCATTAGCCTTCTTTACTTGCCTGCTGCACCTGCATGCTTACCTTCAGCGAATGGTGCACAAGGACATCCAGGTCCCGCTGCACACTCCCCTCTTCCAATTTACACCCATTCAGGTAGTAATCTGCCTTCCTGTTTTTGCTTCCAAAGTAAATAACCTCATACTTATCCAAATCATACTGCACCCACTTATCCAAATCATACTGCATCTGCTATTGATTTGCCCACTCACCCAACCTGTCCACATCATGCTGTAGGATCCCTGCATCCTTGTCACAATTCACCCTCCCACCTAACTTGGTATCATCGGCAAACTTTGAGATGTTACATTTTCATACCTCATCCAAATAATTAATATATACTGTGAATAGCTAGGGTCCCAGCATCGATCCCTGTGGTACCCCACTGGTTACTGAGGTGTTGGGTGCTCTGAGATACAAACAAACCAACACGGTTGCGATTGGTACAACACAGTTATATTCCAACTAACTATTTACACATCTGACTTGGTACTCAGCACGTGGTGACTGTGTGAGTGTCTTGCTAATGAGGTCCTGGCCCTGTGCTGTCTCCAGATGGACTGGCCAGGAGGTGTTGTGTTTCTTGTCTTATACTGTGTCTGCTCTTGTCTGTGATTGGCTGTCGTGTTATGTGTGCTAATTGGTCTGTTGGTCTATCATTATGTATGTGTTATGATGTATGTTTGAATATCATGACATCCCCCCTTTTTTTACAAGATTATGTGCCTACGTGGTTATAAATAGAAATGTGTCCTGAGTGCAGCTAAAGGTGTGTGTGCGTAATATTTACATCATGTACATTGTGCTTAACTATATACAAGGGGCGATGTCAGGTGTGACATGCTAACGAGGTTTTACCATAACAAAAGACGAAGAACGTTGAAATTTGGACCGATCAAACGAGGCCTGGAATGATAAAACAGTGACATGTTACAAAACAGTAGTTGCTAAAGTTTGACGTGTGAACAGTCTCATAAGACCAGTCTAGTAGGTGGGCGACGAATTCGGGTTGACCGCCTCAAGGGTGGGTCGAAAACCACCGGCTGAGGTGCGAGCCTGGCCACGGGCGGCGACAGAAGGGGCATGGTATATGGCAGCTCCACAAAGTCGTTATCAGGAACCAGTGGAGGACACGGCGTCCGTGTAGGGTCCCGTTGCGAGCGTGGAAGTAGGCGAAGGGCTCGGCGATTGCGCCTACGCACGGATCCATCCGGCATGCGTACCAGGAACGGAGACTATCGACCGATTTTTCCGACGTGACGCAAGTCGGATTTGCGCCGTTTTTTGCGCCGATCGGCGGACTTTCCGCCGATAACGGAGACTTTCGCCCAAGAACTTTCCACAGACCTGCGGAATTCTTTCATCATTTTCAGTTTTTATTTATATATTTCGCAACAATCAACAGCGATAAGGAGAGGAACTTACATCATGACCAGAGAAAACGTCATCAGTGTTTTAATCGGATTCAATGCTGACAAGTTCCTTGATTCTGATACCTTGGGCGCGATTCTCCACTCCCACGCCGGTTGGGAGAATCACGTGGGCCGCCAAAATTTCCGGGGACGCCGGTCCGACGCCCTCCTGCGATTCTCCCAAGCGGCGGGAACGGCACAGTCGAGTTTCGCGGCCTGCAGGCCGGAGAATCGCCGGAGACACCGAAAATGGCGATTCTCCCGCACCCCCGCAATTCCGAGGCCCGGATGGGCCGAGCGGCCAGGACAAAACGGCGGGTTCCCCACGGCGTCGTCCACACCTGGGGCAAAATTCTCCGTTATCGGCGCAAAGTCCGCCGATCGGCGCCAAAAACAGCGCAAATCTGACCTTCATCACGCCGCCCCAAACGTCGCAAAGTCTCCGGCCCGGAATGGGCTCGCAGCGACGTGACGGGATCCGAGCTTGCTCACGTACTTCACGCCGTGTGGCATCATACACGCCGCACAGCGTGACGGCTCATAAGGCCGCGCTGCTCCCCCCCACCCGACCGGAACACCCGACCGGAACACACGACCGGATGGCCGCCCGCCGCTCAGCCCCGAGGTTCCAGTCACGGGATGTGGAGGCGCTCCTGGATGCAGTGGAGCAGAGGAGGGAGGCCCTGTATCCCGGACACGGCCGCAGAGTTGCCCCACGCCACAGTCTGTGGAGGGAGGTGGCAGAGGCCGTCACCGCTGTGGCCCTGACACCACGGACAGGCACCCAGTGCCACAAGTAGGTGAACGACCTCGTCAGAGCAGCTAGGGTGAGCCTCCCCCTGCACGATATCCATATCCCCCATATCCCCCCTCCCCATATCCCCCCTCCCCCATATCCCCCATATCCCCCTTCCCCATATCCCCATATCCCCCTCCCCCATATCCCACCTCCCCCATATCCCCCCTCCCCCATATCCCCCATATACCCCCTCCCCCATATCCCCCATATCCCCCTCCCCATATCCCCCATATCCCCCTCCCCATATCCCCCATATCCCCCTCCCCCATATCCCCCCTCTCCCATATCCCCCTCTCCCATATCCCCCATATCCCCCTCCCCCATATCCCCCCTCCCCCATATACCCCATATCCCCCCTCCCCCATATCCCCATATCCCCCTCTCCCGTATCCCCCATATCCCCCATATCCCCCCTCCCCCATATCCCCCCCATATCTCCCCTCCCCATATCCCCACTCCCCCATATCCCCCTCCCCATATCCCCCATATCCCCCCTCCCCATATCCCCCTCCCCCATATCCCCCCTCCCCCATATCCCCCCTATCCCCCTCCCCATATCCCCCCTCCCCATATCACCCCTCCCCATATCACTCCTCTCCCATATCCCCCATATATCCCCCTCCCCCATATCCCCTCTCCCCATATCCCCCCCTCCCCCATATCCGCCTTCCCCCATTTCCCCAAGTGAATCCAGCCCTAACCTTAACCTCTGCAATGCACGCGCAACCGATGGCGTGCATTCATATACCTGTCTAACACTGTTGCCTTTTACCCCTGCCACCACCCCTCCCACCCCCCCCACAGGAGAAACGCGCACACAACAATAGGGAGCATGTGAGGACTGGAGGAGGCCCCGCTGATGAGAGGCCACTGACCGAACATGAGGAAAGGGCCCTGGAACTGGCTGGCGGACCGGAGGACCGGGAGGTTGCTGATGCAGAGGTCGGGGGCATACTAGCAAGTGAGCCACCGACAGCCCGTCCCCATATCCCCCCTCCCCTATATCCCCCTCCCCCATATCACCTGATCACTGCCTGCATGTCTAACCATGCATTCTTCATTGTGTATCGCAGGAGGAAACGTCGAGGCACCCATCCCCGCAGATGCAGACCGCCCGCATGATGCCCCTCAGAAGCCACGGGAGACGGAGAGACCCGGACCCTCCGGCATGCGACGCCCGCAGGATGCCCCTCGGAGACCACGGGAGACGGAGAGACCCGGACCCTCCGGCATGCTACGCCCGCAGGATGCCCCTCGCACACCACGGGAGACGGAGAGACCTGGACCCTCCGGCATGCAACGCCCGCAGGATGTCCCTTGGAGACCACGGGAGACGGAGAGACCTGGAGCAACAGGGAGACGACGCCCCCGTCTCGTGCGGGTGCGACGACGCAGGCGTGTGCCACCGAGTGAGGAGAGGGGCAGCCACAGGCCCCCTTCACAGGCAAGCCAGGACACCACTCCCCAGGACACCACTACCCAGGACACCGCTACCCAGGACACCGCTACCCAGGACACCCCTACCCGGGACAGCACTACCCAGGAAAACAAAATACCGGACAGTGACACAGAGTGGATGAGTGGAGACGAACCCCCACCCCAAAGTGCCATGGACTCAGAGTGGGACGAAGAGCATGACACAACGCCACTGCTGTCACCAACACCCTCCACCATCGCAGAAACACTCACCTCGGTTGGGCACTTTAGTGATGAGGCGTCTGGTACACTCACTGGTGCGCACAACACAGCCGTCCCGGTACAGCAGGCGGAGGTAGGAGCAGCAGAGGGGCCGGGCGGTCGGAGGGCAGCCCAGCCCAAGCGAACGTCTGCCGCCCAGATGGATCCCGGGTTCCTGGAGTTACCACACCCACCCATAGATCCGATGCAACCACCGAACCGGAGACGAGCGAAGAGGGTGACGGCCGGTTTGCGGCGGCTGTAGTCGCAGGTGGAGGAATCCACCCGCGTCCAGGAGCTGGGAGTGGTGCCGGTCATACGTGCCACCCAGGCCGACACCGCACGGGTGGCGTCCGCGGTGGAGGCAATGGGTGCGACGGTGTCAGACATGGGGAACGGTTTGCGAGGCCTGGGGCTTTCCGTGCAGGCGGCGTCTGTGGCCCAGGACATGGCTGCCCTCTCACAGGAGGCCATGAGCCAGTGCCAGCGCCAGATGGCAGAGGCGCTCAACGCCATGGCCCAGTCTCAGCAGGCCATAGCCCAGTCTCTGCAGGCCATGGCCCAGTCTCAGCAGGCCATCGCTGAGGGCATCGGCGCCAGTGGCCATGTGCGAGGCGGCGTCGCACAGTCACAGACAGGGTTTGCCAATCCCCTGAGCTCCATAGCTGCAAACCTGCAGACCCCTGTCGATACCAGCACGGGCCTCCAGGACTGGCAGCGCCAGATGTCGGGGGGGCATCGGATGGCCAGTCCGTTCGCATCCCCCACCCATGTAGAGGCCAGGGGGCCATCAGGCACCCCGAGGGAGGAGGAGGTGCTGTGGTCCGTCCCGGGTCCCCCTGTAGGGGAGGTCCCGGAACACCGCGACACCTCGGACTCCCCCCCCTTCCGTCCCAGGTGCATCGGGTGGGCAACGGGCAGGACAGGCTGGCAGCCCGCCATCCCAGTTGCCCGGGCCGCAGCCTGGCCCAACTAGGCCAGGACGCCCCAGGAAACGGCCGCCAAAGGGATCCCGTGTCAGAGGGCAGGAATCACAGGAGTCCACCTCCAGTTCTGCTGTACCATCTGGGGAACCACGTAGACGTAGTCATAGGGTCCGTAAGGCCAAACAACTTGACACTGAGTAAATTGGCACGGGTGCAGGGCACAGATGAGTTTTAGGGGCTAGGGCACGTGCATGAACTCCGTTCGTTATTAAAGTCAATGTTACACCTACAGAAACTGCCTTTGTGCTCTGTCCAAAGCGTGCGGGGGTGTCATGTACGTTGAGCGCAAGTGTGTGTGTGAGGGGTGGTCTTACCTCAGCCCCAGATGAGTCTGCCCCCTTCCTCCTGGGCCGCCATCAACATCCCCCGGGCAGAGGACGGGACCGTGCGCTGCAGTGTCACAGCCGCATGCAGGGATGGTCCGGGTGGATGGTGATACTGTGGCCATGGGTCAGACATAGCCCAACGATGTGGAGCCAGGAGCTCACCGCAGGGCGGGTTCTCATCATCCTCCATGGCCTGCAATAGACATGTGTTCACCGGCAACTGTGTGCGCCCGGCCGTTGTGCCGCAGGTGGAACGGCAATGGGGGGGGGGTGTGCATGCGGGTGGGGTGGGTGGGGTTGGGGAGGGGGGTGAGGGTGCTGGGTGGGTGGATGGGTGGGGGGTGTGGGTGGTCGGCTTTTGCCATGGTGTGCGGTCTGTGGCCAGACTACCCGATTCCCACGCCCATCTAGTCAGTGAAGCGGGCGGCTATCAGCCTGTCCCGTGCCCACTGGCCCAGCCGGTAACGGTGGACAGCCACCCGCCTGTGTCTACCCCGTCTGCCCTGACCATTACCCCCATCCCCCTCATCTGGGAGGACTGCGCCTCTTCCTGCTGCTCCTCCACTCCTCTGCCTGCGGCACATCGCCCATCTGCTGGGCTATGTTGTGCAGGACGCAGCACACCACAATGATGCGGCCGACCATATCTGACCGATACTGGAGGGCGCCCCCAGAGAGGTCCAGGCACCTGAAACGCATCTTCAGCACGCCAAAGCACCTCTCGATCACTCCCCTTGTCGCTACATGGGCATCATTGTAGCAGTTCTCCGCCTCATTGCGTGGCCTCCGTATAGGCGTCATCAGCCACGATCGCAATGGGTAGCCCCTGTAAACCCAGCAACCAGCCCCTCAGCCGGGGATGGCGTCCCTCATACATGCTGGTGATGTATGACCGCGACAACACGTATGAGTCATGTACACTGCCCGGGTCACGGGCGCAGACGTGCAGGATCATCATGCGCTGGTCGTAGACCACCTGTATGTTCATCGAATAGGTCCCCTTCCTATTGGTGAACACGGCCCTGTTATCTGCAGGTGGCCGCACGGCGACGTGCATCCCATCAATCGCGCCCTGGACCATGGGGAACCCGGCCACGGCAGAGAAGCCATCTTGGCTGGCCCGGTCCACAGAGAAGCAGATGTAGCGGTGTGCCATGGCATATAGGGCGTCTGTCACTGCCCGGATGCACCGGTGCACCGATGTCTGCGATATGCAGCACGGTAGCCTTGTGGATAGCACAATTGCTTCACAGCTCCAGGGTCCCAGGTTCAATTCCGGCTTGGGTCACTGTCTGTGCGGAGTCTGCACATCCTCCCCGTGTGTGCGGGGGTTTCCTCCGGGTGCTCCGGTTTCCTCCCACAGTCCAAAGATGTGCGGGTTAGGTGGATTGGCCATGATAAATTGCCCTTAGTGTCCAGAATTGCCCTTAGTGTTGGGTGGGGTTACTGGGTTATGGGGATAGGGTGGCGGTGTTGACCTTGGGTAGGGTGCTCTTTCCAAGAGCCGGTGCAGACTCAATGGGCCGAATGGCCTCCTTCTGCACTGTAAATTCTATGATAATCTATGATGCCGGACAGGTCCCCACTCGGTGCCTGGAATGACACCGTTGCATAAAAGTTCAGGGCCACCGTAACCTTGACGGACACGGGGAGAGGGTGTCCCCCACCAGTGCCAAGCGGTGACAGGTGTGCCAGCAGGTGGCAGATGTGTGCCACGGTTTCCCGCCTCATCCGGAGTCTCCTCCTGCATTCCCGGTCCGTGAGGTCCTGGTATGACTGCCGGGGCCGGTACACACGGGGCGCCCTCGGGTGCCTCCGTTGCCGTGGGGCCGCGACGTCCTCCTCCCCCTCCTCGTCCTGTCGGTCAGGTGTCCCTCCAGCCTGGGCGGCTGTCGCCTGCCCCTCTGCGGCAGCCTGTGCCGCCTCTCTGGCACGCTCCTCCTCCTCATCCAGGGCAACATAGACATTAGCGGCTGCCGCCACGGCGGCCAACATCGCTGGCTGACCGGAAACCATGACGGCCTCGTGGGGGGGGGGGGGGGGGGGAACGACGACATGTCATCATTGCCCATACCCCCTCCTCCCCCCAGCCAGGTGGCATGGACCGCATGGGTCCAACTGTTGGAGGCTGGCACCTGGCCAGGTGGACCAGCTCACTTGCCCTCGCACCCCCCTCCCCGGCACGGACCCCCCCATCCTCCTCCCCGGCACGGACCCCCCATCCCTCCTCCCCGGCAGGGACTCCCCCATCCTCCTCCCCGGCACGGACCCCCCCATCCCTCCTCCCCGGCACGGACCCCCCCATCCTTCTCCCCGGCACGGACCCCCCATCCCCCTCCCCGGCACGGACCACCCCATCCCCCCTCCCCGGCACGGACCACCCCCATCCTCCTCCCCGGCACGGACCCCCCCCATCCTCCTCCCCGGCACGGACCCCCCCTCATCCTCCTCCCCGGCACGGACCCCCCCATCCTCCTCCCCGGCACGGACCCCCCCATCCTCCACCCCGGCACGGACCCAATCCCCCCTCCCAGCACTCCCCCGGAGCCCAGCCCACTCTAACCACCCCTCCTGCCGCACACACACACACAAAACCCTACACACACCTCTCCCCCACACATTCAGACTGCAGCCACACCATCGCCTGTCCAGCGGCCAACCCCCCAGGCCGTCACCCACCTCCACGCTGGTCGGCGTAAACCTTGAGCACAGGTTTACGCCGACGTGACCCGTCATCACGCCGACGGGACTTCGGCCCATCCGGACGGGAGAATATCGGCAGGCCCAAAATCGATTGCCTTGCGCCCACCCGTGCCATTCTCCGAGGTCTGCGGCGCCATTGACGCTCCGCCGACTTTTCTCCCTTCGGAGACTTCGGCGGGCGGCGGGGGCGGAATTCATGGCGGCCAACGGCCATTCTTCGACCCGCTGGGGGGGTCAAAGAATGACGCCCCTGGTCGCTGCAGTCGTGGGCGGTGCGTGAACGCTGGGGGGTGCGGCCTGTGGGGGGGCGAGGGCTATCCTGTACCGGGCTTCACCTGGAATGTGGGGTGGCCCGCGGTCGGTGCCCACCGATCGTCGGGCCGTCCTCTCTGAAGGAGGACCTCCTTCCTTCCGCGGCCCCGCAAGATCCGTCCCCCATCTTCTTGCGGGGCGGACTTAGAGAGGACGGCAACCACGCATGCGTGGATGACGACCGTTATGCGGCGCCGGCCGCGTCATCAATGTGGCGCCGCTTTTATGTGGGCGACAAGGCCTGGCGCTTGTAGATGACGCGGCCCCGATACTGGCCCATTGTCAGGGCCTGAATCGGTCGGGACCGGGGCCGTTCCGCGTCGTCGTGAACCTCGACGGCGTTCACGACGGTGCGGCCACTTCGGCGTGGGAGTGGAGAATCCCGCCCCTTACATTCCATCTGTTTAGGGGAACTGGTGGCCGAAATAATACATTCATTGGCTGTAAACTTGAAACAGGCCCTGTGTTCAAGGAACATTCCATCGTATTGGAAACGCCCAAATACATCACACTGAACAGAGATCCAAAAGGCCAGTTCGCCACACAGAAGTGCTGGGATCGACCAAAAAAGAGACGGTAACGGAATATTAAATAAACCGTTCACGATCATCCAGCGTTCTCATGTTTATTTCACTCTGACATTTTTTTTATTCACAGTAACCTTTTATTGTGCATTTGAGGATTGAACAAAAAGGGCGCTGAACATAGAGTCAGCAGGTGAAATGTAGTTGGATTTCAAATGGTGCTCAATAACGTTAAAGGTTACTGCACAAGACATACGATTATGATATGTGTGGTAATATGTCAACATGGATAGAGGGCTAGTCAATTAACAGGGATCATAAAGTCTGGATTCATGGATCATTATCGGAATGCAAATTAACTAGAACAGGAACATTTCACTCGGGTGCTTGGCTCAAAACTATGTACGACCTGCATTAGTGTATTTAATAAGAGACCACTGCACTGCATTTGTTGACAATCAGTAAATGTAATTGTGTGTATAGTTTGAAAGCGAGTATAGATGTTTAAGTGAGCAAAGTTGTGACAGATGGAGAGCAATGGTTGTATTTTAACACATTGGATAGAAAATGACTTAGGGAAATCCTGGTGCCATTACCCATACACAGTAGCACATTGGTTAGCACTGTTGCTTCACAGTTCCAGGGTCACAGGTTCGTTTCCCGGCTTGGGTCACTGTCTGTGTGGAGTCTGCACGTTCTCCCCGGGTCTGCGTGGTGCTCCGGTTTCCTCCCACAAGTTCCGAACAACGTGCTGTCAGGTGAATTCGCCTGTTAGGTGAATGTGGAGACTGGGGGCTTTTCACAGTAATTTCATTGCAGTGTTAATGTAAGCCTACTTGTGACAATAAAGATTATTATTATATAAATTGGTATTCTGATACAGCAAGGAAACCTGTGTGCAAACCTAACTTTAGCTATTACTTCAAGGGCATATGGTATGAGAGTAAGGAATCTTTGCTATATTGTATAGGTAATGTCCAGAAACATGGGCGTCATTCTCCGACCCCCCAGCGGGTCGGAGAATGGCCGTTGGCCGCCGTGAATCCCACCCCTGCCGGTTGCCGAAGTCTCCGGTACCGGAGATTGGGCGGGGGCGGGAATCGGGCCGCGCCAGTTGGCGGGCCCCCCCGCTCGATTCTCCGGCCCGGATGGGCCAAAGTCCCGCCCAGAAATTGCCTGTCCCGCCGGCATAAATTAGAGTACCTATTTACCGGCGGGACAAGGCGGCGTGGGCGGGCTCTGGGGGGGGTGCAGGGCGATCTGACCCTGGGGGGTGCCCCCACGGTGGCCTGGCCCGCGATCGGGGCCTTCCGATCCGCGGGCGGGCCTGTGCTGTGGGGGCACTCTTTCCCTTCCGCCTCCACAACGGTCTCCACCATGGCGGAGGCGGAAGAGACTCTCCCCACTGCGCATGCGCGGGAAACTGTCAGCGGCCGCTGACGCTCCCGCGCATGCGCCGCCCCGACATGTCATTTCCACGCCAGCTGGCGGGGCAACAAACGCCGTTTCCGCCAGCTGGCGGGGCGGAAATCCCTCCGGCGCCGGCCTAGCCCCTCAATGTTGGGGCTCGGCCCCCAAAGATGCAGACCTTTGGGGCGGCGCGATGCCCGTCTGATTGGCGCCATTTTGGGCACCAGTCGGTGGACATCACTCTGTTTGGGGAGAATTTCGCCCCATATCTGTAGCACTGTGCACTATTATGGTTACCTGACCCAAGGAGGGAAACACCTTGAATTTAATGTGGATCGGAAAAGATTCAGGAAGCAGATTCTCAGAATGTGGGTTAATACTCCGGCATTTTCAAAGTATCAGAGGTGACTTTGGTCAAACAAAAACGCATTCCGAGTGTGCTTGATGGTATTGTTTCTAAGTGAACCTTATCAATCGCGGGGAATTCCAGAAACAGACACATCGTCTTCCATTTCCAATGTTGTTGAGGTTTTTATTGAGGGTAATTAGTGTTTGGAACTATCTTCCCAATCAAGCACAGGAGGCTGGGCCATTGGATACATTGTAGGTTGTTTTAAATATAACCCTGACTGACATTAGATTCAAAGGCTAGGGGGTTCTCAGTAATGGTATTCAAATTATCCATGAACTTAATAAAAAGTATTTCAGGATGGACGGACAAACTGGTGTCCCAAAAGCAATGTAAACGCAATCGTTTCCGCTAGCTTCTCAGATGCTTCACGCTTATTTCTCCAAGTCAATTATTAACTTGTTTTCAGAAAAGAGCTTAAAGGATGCTGTCCAAAGACGTACAGTTTAGGTGGATTAGCCATGATAAAAACAAAGAAAGAACAAAGAAAAGTACAGCACAGGAACAGGCTCTTCGGCCCTCCAAGCCCGTGCCGACCATGCTGCCCATCTAAACTAAAATCTTCTATACTTCCTGGGTCCGTATCCCTCTATTCCAATCCTATTCATGTATTTGTCAAGATGCCCCTTAAATGTCACTATCGTCCCTGCTTTCACCACCTCCTCCGGCAGCGAGTTCCAGGCACCCACTACCCTCTGTGTAAAAAACATGCCTCGCACATCTCCTCTAAACCTTTCCCCTCGCACCTTAAACTGATGCCCCCTAGTAATTGACCCCTCTACCCCGGGGAAAAGCATCTGACTATCCACTCTGTCTATGCCCCTCATAATTTTGTAGACCTCTATCAAGTCACCCCTCAACCTCCATCGCTCCAGTGAGAACAAACAGAGCTTATTCAACCGCTCCTCATAGCTAATGCCCTCCATACCAGGCAACATCCTGATAAATCTCTTCTGCACCCTCTCCAAAGCTTCCACATCCTTCTGGTAGTGTGGCGACCAGAATTGAACACTATACTCCAAATGTGGCCTAACGAAGGTTCTATACAGCTGCAACATGACTTGCCAATTCTTATACTCAATGCCCCGGGAAATGAAGGCAAGCATGCCGTATGCCTTCTTGACTACCTTCTCCACTTGTGTTGCCCCTTTCAGTGACCTGTGGACCTGTACACCTAGATCTCTCTGACTTTCAATACTGTTGAGGGTTCTGCCATTCACTGTATATCCCCTACCTGCATTAGACCTTCCAAAATGCATTTCTTCACATTTGTCCAGATTAAACTCCATCTGCCATCTCTCCACCCAAGTCTCCAAATGATCTAAATCCTGCTGTATCCTCTGACAGTCCTCATCGCTATCCGCAATTCCATCAACCTTTGTGTCATCTGCAAACTTACTAATCAGGCCAGTTACATTTTCCTCCAAATCATGTATGTATACTACGAACACCAAAGGTCCCAGCATTGATCCCTGCGGATAACCACTAGTCACAGCCCTCCAATTAGAAAAGCACCCTTCCATTGCTACTCTCTGCTTTCTATGACCTAGCCAGTTCTGTATCCACCTTGCCAGCTCACCCTGATCCTGTGTGACTTCACCTTTTGTACCAGTCTACCATGAGGGACCTTGTCAAAGGCCATACTGAAGTCCATATTGACAACATCCACTGCCCTACCTGCATCAACCATCTTTGTGACCTCTTCGAAAAACTCTATCAGGTTAGTGAGACATGACCTAGCCTTCACAAAACCATGCTGCCTCTCACTAATACGTCCATTTGCTTCCAAATGGGAGTAAATCGGTCTCGAAGAATTCTCTCCAGTAATTTCACTACCACTGACGTAAGGCTCACCAGCCTTAGTTCGCTGGATTATCCTTGCTACCCTTCGAAAACAAAGGAACAACATTGGCTATTCTCCAGTCCTCCGGGACATCACCTGAAGATAGTGAGGATCCAAAGTTTTCTGTCAAGGCCTCAGCAATTTCCTCTCTTCAGCATTCTGGGGTAGATCCCATCCGGCCCTGGCGACTTATCTACCTTAATATTTTTCAAGACGCCCAACACCTCATCATTTTGGATCTCAATGTGACCCAGGTTATCTACACACCCTTCTCTGGACTCAACATCCACCAATTCCTTCTCTTTGGTGAATACTGATGCAAAGTATTCATTTAGTACTTCGCCCATTTCCTCTGGCTCCACACATAGATTCCCTTGCCTATCCTTCAGTGGGCCAACCCTTTCCCTGGCTACCCTCTTGCTTTTTATGTATGTGTAAAAAACCTTGGGATTTTCCAAAACCCTTTTTGCCAATGACTTTTCATGACCTCTTCTAGCCTCCTGACTCCTAGCTTAAGTTCCTTCCTACTTTCCTTATAGTCCACATAGTCTTAGTCTGTTCCCAGCCTTTGAGCCCTGACAAATGTCTCCTTTTTCTTTTTGACGAGGCCTACAATATCTTTCGTTATCCAAGGTTCCCGAAATTTGCCGTATTTATCCTTCTTCCGCACAGGAACATGCCGGTCCTGAATTCCTTTCAACTGACATTTGAAAGCCTCCCAGATGTCAGATGTTGATTTACCCTCAAACATCCTCCCCCAATCTAGGTTCTTCAGTTCCCACCTAATGTTGTTATAATTAGCCTTCCCACAATTTAGCACATTCATAAGAACATAAGAACTAGGAGCAGGAGTAGGCCATCTGGCCCCTCGAGCCTGCTCCGCCATTCAATGAGATCATGGCTGATCTTTTGTGGACTCAGCTCCACTTTCCGGCCCGAACACTATAATCCTTAATCACTTTATTCTTCAAAAAACTATCTATCTTTATCTTAAAAACATTTAATGAAGGAGCCTCTACTGCTTCACTGGGCAAGGAATTCCATAGATTCACAAACCTTTGGGTGAAGAAGTTCCTCCAAACGCAGTTCTAAATCTACTTCCCCTTATTTTGAGGCTATGCCCCCTAGTTCTGCTTCCACCCTCCAGTGGAAACAATCTGCCCGCATCTATCGTATCTATTCCCTTCATAATTTTATATTATAAAATAATAAGATCCCTCCGCATCCTTCTAAATTCCAACGAGTACAGTCCCAGTCTACTCAACCTTTCCTCGTAATCCAACTCCTTCAGCTCTGGGTTTAACCAAGTGAATCACCTCTGCACACCCTCCAGCACCAGTACTTCCTTTCTCAGGTAAGGAGACCAAACATGAAGACAATACTGCATTATAGGAAAGATGTGGAAGCATTGGAAAGGGTGCAGAGGAGATTTACCAGAATGTTGCCTGGTATGGAGGGAAGATCTTATGAGGAAAGGCTGAGGGACTTGAGGCTGTTTTCGTTAGAGAGAAGAAGGTTAAGAGGTGACTTAATTGAGTCATACAAGATGATCAGAGGATTGGATAGGGTGGACAGTGAGAGCCTTTTCCTCGGATGGTGATGTCTAGTATGAGGGGACATAGCTTTAAATTGAGGGGAGATAGATATAAGACAGATGTCAGATGTCAGAGGTAGGTTCTTTACTCAGAGAGTAGTAAGGGTGTGGAATGCCCTGCCTGCAACAGTAGTGGACTCGCCAACACGAAGGGTATTCAAATGGTCATTGGATAGACATATGGACGATAAGGTCCATATGTCTGGTGGATAAATTCTGGTGGAGAGGAAACCCGAGACACTACACGTGTAGTGTCTCCTACCCGCCCTCCTCCTCTAACCTAATAATAAGACCCATTGGTGTGAGATAAGTACCATATTTTATTATTATTTTTTTTTTTTTAAATTTAAATTTTAAAATTTAATTTAGTTGTTAGCCAGATCTTGGTAGAAAGTTAGAGGGATGGCAGGGAAGGGAGTGCAATGTTCCTCCTGCAGGATGTTTGAGGTGAGGGATGCAGTTAGTGTCCCTGCTGATTTTACCTGCAGGAAGTGCTGCCATCTCCAGCTCCTCCAAGACCGAGTTAGGGAACTGGAGCTGGAGTTGGAAGAACTTCGGATCATTCGGGAGGCAGAGGGGGTCATAGATAGCAGCTTTAGGGAATTAGTTACACCAAAGATTGGAGATAGATGGGTAACTGTAAGAGGGACTGGGAAGAAGCAGTCAGTGCAGGGATCCCCTGCGGTCGTTCCCCTGAGAAACAAGTATACCGCTTTGGATACTTGTGGGGGGGGGGGACTTACCAGGGGTAAGCCATGGGGTACGGGCCTCTGGCACGGAGTCTGTCCCTGTTGCTCAGAAGGGAAGGGGGGAGAGGAGCAGAGCATTAGTAATTGGGGACTCGATAGTTAGGGGCACAGATAGGAGATTTTGTGGGAGCATGAGAGACTCACATTTGGTATGTTGCCTCCCAGGTGCAAGGGTACGTGATGTCTCGGAATGTGTTTTCCGGGTCCTTAAGGGGGAGGGGGAGCAGCCCCAAGTCGTGGTCCACATAGGCACGAACGACATAGGTAGGAAAGGGGACAGGGATGTCAGGCAGGCTTTCAGGGAGCTAGGATGGAAGCTCAGAACTAGAACAAACAGAGTTGTTATCTCTGGGTTGTTGCCCGTGCCACATGATAGTGAGATGAGGAATAGGGAGAGAGAGCAATTAAACACGTGGCTACAGGGATGGTGCAGGCAGGAGGGATTCAGATTTCTGGATAACTGGGGCTCTTTCTGGGGAAGGTGGGACCTCTACAGACAGGATGGTCTACATCTGAACCTGAAGGGCACAAATATCCTGGGGGGTGATTTGTTAGTGCTCTTTGGGGGGGTTTAAACTAATGCAGCAGGGGCATGGGAACCTGGATTGTAGTTTTAGGGTAAGAGAGAATGAGAGTATAGAGGTCAGGAGCACAGATTTGACGTCGCAGGAGGGGGCCAGTGTTCAGGTAGGTGGTTTGAAGTGTGTCTATTTCAATGCCAGGAGTATACGAAATAAGGTAGGGAAACTGGCAGCATGGGTTGGTACCTGGGACTTCGATGTTGTGGCCATTTTGGAGACATGGATAGAGCAGGGACAGGAATGGATGTTGCAGGTTCCGGGGTTTAGGTGTTTTAGTAAGTTCAGAGAAGGAGGCAAAAGAGGGGGAGGTGTGGCGCTGCTAGTCAAGAGCAGTATTACGGTGGCGGAGAGGATGCTAGATGGGGACTCATCTTCCGAGGTAGTATGGGCTGAGGTTAGAAACATGAAAGGAGAGGTCACACTGTTGGGAGTCTTCTATAGGCCTCCAAATAGTTCTAGGGATGTAGAGGAAAGGATGGCGAGGATGATCCTGGATAAGAGCGAAAGTAACAGGGTAGTTATTATGGGAGACTTTAACTTTCCAAATATTGACTGGAAAAGATATAGTTCGAGTACATTAGATGGGTCGTTTTTTGTACAGTGTGTGCAGGAGGGTTTCCTGACACAATATGTTGACAGGCCAACAAGAGGCGAGGCCACGTTGGATTTGGTTTTGGGTAATGAACCAGGCCAGGTGTTGGATTTGGAGGTAGGTGAGCACTTTGGGGACAGTGACCACAATTCGGTGACGTTTACGTTAATGATGGAAAGGGATAAGTAGGGCAAGAGTTATAGCTGGGGGAAGGGCAATTATGATGCCATTAGACGTGACTTGGGGGGGGTTAAGGTGGAGAAGTAGGCTGCAAGTGTTGGGCACACTGGATAAGTGGAGCTTGTTCAAGGATCAGCTACTGCGTGTTCTTGATAAGTATGTACCGGTCAGGCAGGGAGGAAGGCGTAGAGCGAGGGAACCGTGGTTTACCAAAGAAGTGGAATCTCTTGTTAAGAGGAAGAAGGAGGCCTATGTGAAGATGAGGTGTGAAGTTTCAGTTGGGACGATGGATAGTTACAAGGTAGCGAGGAAGGATCTAAAGAGAGAGCTAAGACGAGCAAGGAGGGGACATGAGAAGTATGTGGCAGGTAGGATCAAGGAAAACCCAAAAGCTTTCTATAGGTATGTCAGGAATAAGCGAATGACTAGGGAAAGAGTAGGACCAGTCAAGGACAGGGATGGGAAGTTGTGTGTGGAGTCTGAAGAGATACTAAATGAATATTTTTCGTCAGTATTCACTCAGGAAAAAGATAATGTTGTGGAGGAGAATGCTGAGACCCAGGCTATTAGAATAGATGGCATTGAGGTACGTAGGGAAGAGGTGTTGGCAATTCTGGGCAGGCTGAAAATAGATAAGTCCCCGGGGCCTGATGGGATTTATCCTAGGATTCTCTGGGAGGCCAGGGAAGAGATTGCTGGACCTTTGGCTTTGATTTTTATGTCATCATTGGCTACAGGAATAGTGCCAGAGGACTGGAGGATAGCAAATGTGGTCCCTTTGTTCAAAAAGGGGAGCAGAGACAACCCCGGCAACTATAGACCGGTGAGCCTCACGTCTGTAGTGGGTAACGTCTTGGAGGGGATTATAAGAGACAAGATTTATAATCATCTAGATAGGAATGATATGATCAGGGATAGTCAGCATGGCTTTGTGAAGGGTAGGTCATGCCTCACAAACCTTATCGAGTTCTTTGAGAAGGTGACTGAACAGGTAGACGAGGGTAGAGCAGTTGATGTGGTGTATATGGATTTCAGTAAAGCGTTTGATAAGGTTCCCCACGGTAGGCTATTGCAGAAAATACGGAGGCTGGGGATTGAGGGAGATTTAGAGATGTGGATCAGAAATTGGCTAGCTGAAAGAAGACAGAGGGTGGTGGTTGATGGGAAATGTTCAGAATGGAGTTCAGTTACAAGTGGCGTACCACAAGGATCTGTTCTGGGGCCGTTGCTGTTTGTCATTTTTATCAATGACCTAGAGGAAGGCGCAGAAGGGTGGGTGAGTAAATTTGCAGACGATACTAAAGTCGGTGGTGTTGTCGACAGTGTGGAAGGATGTAGCAGGTTACAGAGGGATATAGATAAGCTGCAGAGCTGGGCTGAGAGGTGGCAAATGGAGTTTAATGTAGAGAAGTGTGAGGTGATTCACTTTGGAAGGAATAACAGGAATGCGGAATATTTGGCTAATGGTAAAGTTCTTGGAAGTGTGGATGAGCAGAGGGATCTAGGTGTCCATGTACATAGATCCCTGAAAGTTGCCACCCAGGTTGATAGGGTTGTGAAGAAGGCCTATGGAGTGTTGGCCTTTATTGGCAGAGGGATTGAGTTCCGGAGTCAGGAGGTCATGTTGCAGCTGTACAAAACTCTGGTACGGCCGCATTTGGAGTATTGCGTACAGTTCTGGTCACCGCATTATAGGAAGGACGTGGAGGCTTTGGAGCGGGTGCAGAGGAGATTTACCAGGATGTTGCCTGGTATGGAGGGAAAATCTTATGAGGAAAGGCTGATGGACTTGAGGTTGTTTTCGTTGGAGAGAAGAAGGTTAAGAGGAGACTTAATAGAGGCATACAAAATGATCAGGGGTTAGATAGGGTGGACAGTGAGAGCCTTCTCCCACGGATGGAAATGGCTGGCACGAGGGGACATAGCTTTAAACTGAGGGGTAATAGATATAGGACAGAGGTCAGAGGTAGGTTCTTTATGCAAAGAGTAGTGAGGCCGTGGAATGCCCTACCTGCTACAGTAGTGAACTCGCCAACATTGAGGGCATTTAAAAGTTTATTGGATAAACATATGGATGATAATGGCATAGTGTAGGTTAGATGGCTTTTGTTTCGGTGCAACATCGTGGGCCGAAGGGCCTGTACTGCGCTGTATCGTTCTATGTTCTATGTTCTAAGGGAATAGTGTAGATGGGCTTTAGAGTGGTTTCACAGGTCGGCGCAACATCGAGGGCCGAAGGGCCTGTACTGCGCTGTAATGTTCTATGTTCTAGATGTGGCCTCTTTAACACCTTATACAATTGCAGCATAACCTCCCTAGTCTTAAACTCCATCCCTCTAGCAATGAAGAACAAAACTCCATTTGCCTTCTTAATCACCGTTGCACATGTAAACCAACATTTTGCGACTCATGCACTAGGACACCCAGGTCTCTCTGCACAGCAGCATGTTTTAATATTTTATCATTTAAATAATAATCCCTCTTGCTATTATTCCTACCAAAATGGATAATCTCACATTTGTCAACATTGTATTCCATCTGCCAGACGCTAGATCATTCACTTGCCCTATCCAAATCCCTCTGCAGACTTCCAGTATCCTCTGCACGTTTTGCTTTACCACTCATCTTAGTGTCATCTGCAAACTTGGACACATTGCACTTGGTCTCCAACTCCAAATCATCTATGTAAATTGTGAACAATTGTGGGCCCAACACTGATCCCTGAGGGACACCACTAGCTACTGATTGCCAAGCAGAGAAACACCATTAATCCCCACTCTTTGCTGTCTGTTAATTAACCAATCCTCTATCCGTGCTGCTACTTTACCCTTAATGCCATGCATCTTATGCAGCAACCTTGTGCGTGGCACCTTGTCAAAAGCTTTCTGGAAATCCAGATATACCACATCCATTGGCTCCCCGTTACCTACCGTACTGGTAATGCCCTCAAAAAATTACACTTATGTTGGTTAGGCATGACCTGCCCTTTATGAACCCATGCTGCATCTGCCTAATGGGACAATTTCCATCCAGATGCCTCGCTATTTCTTCCTGGATGATAGATTCCAGCATCTTCCCTACTACCGAAGTTAAGCTAAGTGGCCTATAATTACCCGCTTTCTGCCGACCTCCTTTTTTAAACAATGGTGTCACGTTTGCTAATTTCCAATCCGCAGGGACCACCCCAGAGTCTAGTGAATTTAGGTAAATTATCACAAGTACATTTGCAATTACCCGAGCCATCTCTTTCAGCATTCCATCAGGGCCAGGAGACTTCGCCCCATTAGCTTGCCCATCACTACCTCCTTAGTGATAACAATTATCTCAAGGTCCTCACCTGTCATAGCCTCATTTCTATCAGTCACTGGCATGTTATTTGTGTCTTCCACTGTGAAGACCGACCCAAACAACCTGTTCAGTTCCTCAGCCATTTCCTCATCTCCCATTATTAAACCTCCCTTCTCACCTTCTAAACGACCTCAGCCACTCTTTTTTGTTTTATATATTTGTAGAAACTTTTACTATCTGTTTTTACATTCTGAGCATGTTTACTCTCATAATCTATCTTACTCTTCTTTATTGCTTTTTTAGCAGCTTTCTGTTCCCCCTAAGGATTTCCCAGTCCTCTAGTCTCCCACTACTCTTTGCCACTTTGTATGCGTTTTCCTTCAAGTTGATACTCTCCCTTATTTCCTTTGATATCCACGGTCAATTTTCTCTCTTTCTACCGTCCTTTCTTTTTGTTGGTGTAAACCTTTGCTGAGCTTTGCTGAGCACTGTGAAAAATCACTTGGAAGGTTCTCCACTGTTCCTCAACTATTTCATCATAAAGTCTTTGCTCCCAGTCTACCCGAGCTAGCTCTTCTCTCATCCCATTGTCTTCTCCTTTGTTTAAGCACAAAACATGAGTGTTTGATTTTACCTTCTCACCCTCCATCTGTATTTTAAATTCCACCATATTGTGATCGCTCCTTCCCTCCTAACTGTGAGATCATTAATCAATCCTGTCTCATTAACAGGGCCGCTTGTTCCCTCGTAGGTTCCATTTCATACTGTTCTAGGAAACTATCGCGGATACATTCTATAAAATCCTCCTCAAGGCTGCCTTGACCGACCTGGTTAAACCAATCAACATGTAGATTAAAATCCCTCATGATAACTGCTGCACCATTTCTACATGCATCTGTTATTTCTTTGTTTACTGCCTGCCCCACTATGTTACTATTTGGTAGACCACTCCTATCAGTGAATGTTTCGCCTTCCTATTCCTGATTTCCACCCAAATGGATTCAACCTTATCCTCCATAGCACCGATGTCATCCCTTACTATTTCCCGGATGTCATCCTTAAATGACAGAGCTACACCACCTCCCTTACCTGTCCTTCCCTACAGTTTGATACCCTTGGATATGACCATCCTTTAACCATATTTCAGTAATGGCCACTAAATCATAGTCATTCACGATGATTTGCGCCATCAACCTTATTCCAAATACTACGAGCATTCAGGTAAAGTACACTTATGTCAGCTTTTATACCTTGATCAGTAACCTTCCCTAAGTTATTGTTCCTCCTAACCTTCCTTGTCGTTGAACCCATATCTTCATGTAACAACCTGCCGTGTCGCTTTCCATTTATGTTTTTACTTCCCGTTTTATTCCTTTTAGTATTACTGAGCTCCCTTCATTTACTGTACCTTGTACTATCACCCTTTTTGATTTTTGACTATGGCTTCTCTGCCTTACACTTTCCCCCTTACTGCCTTTGTTTCTGTCCCTGTTTTACTACCTTCTGACTTCCTGCATCGGTTCCCACCCCCCACCACATTAGTTTAAACACTCCTCAAACGCTCTAGGACAACAGTTCCAGTCCTGCCCAGGTGTAACCTGTCCAGTTTGTACAGGTCCCACCTCCCCAGAACCGGTCCCAATGCCCCAGGAATCTGAAACCCTCCCCATGACACCATCCCTTCAGCCACGTATTCATCCCATATATCCTGTCATTTCTACTCTGACAAATATTGGTAGTCATGGTTTGGACAATTTATTTGACCATAATTTGTTTAACGCAGTCGTTCGTTATTTAAGACACGTCTAAATAGGCAGAATATTTAAGTCCGATGTGGTCATGAAAATATTTTAAACCTGCTGAGACATCAATAATGGACTGAAGCATTCGTTTACATGTTATTAAACCATAATATCGTTATTAGCTGCAGAGTTTATCCACCTCTCTCTCGGTCACACACAGGCACACTGACACAGGTACAAACACAGACAGAAACAGAAACACAGACACATGCATTTCTGTACACACGTGCACTTTCCGCAGATTCTAATTGGACATTGCAAGACACCAACATGTGCCTAATTGACACTTACTACATTGACACTGATTGATTCTTCATTGACAGTGACATATGCTATACATTTAGCACTGTTACAGATTATGTCTTTACATTAGGACAAACATAAAGTGAAGTTGTTATAGAGTGTGACTGCTCACAAGGAAAGAAGCATACAGTACAATGGAAACATTCCAAATTTTACAGAACGGCACGAGTGCAGAGTCCTACTCCTCATTGCGGGAGAAAAAGAAACAGCATGTGGCTGGACACTTGTTCCACATGTTGAATCGCCGCTGAGATCATAGAATCATAGAATTTACAGTGCAAAAGGAGGCCATTCGACCCATCAAGTCTGCACCGGCTCTTGGAAAGAGCACCCTACCCAAGGTCGACACCTCCACCCTATCCCCATAACCCAGCAACCCCACCCAACTTGAAGGGCAATTTTGGACACTAAGGGCAATTTATCATGGCCAATCCACCTAACCTGCACATCTTTGGACTGTGGGAGGAAACCGGAGCACCCGGAGGAAACCCACGCACACACGGGGAGGATGTGCAGACTCCGCAAAGACAGTGACCCAAGCCGGAATCGAACCTGGAACCCTGGAGCTGTGAAGCAACTGTGCTATCCACAATGCTACCGTGCTGCCCACAGAAAGAAACACACTATAGAAGGCGGTACCTCTTTGAGTGTCAGAGAGCTGGTGCAGACTCAAAGGGCCGAATGGCCTCCTTCTGCACTGTAAATTCAATGATAATCTATGATTAATCTAGGACAAAGGTTCGGCACAACATCGTGGGCCGAAGGGCCTGTTCTGTGCTGTATTTTCTATGTTCTATGTTCTATGTTCCCTACTTTGACAAGCACAGACTTTACTTTACTCTTATTGGAGTTTTAAAGAACAACTCTCAATATTGAAATGAAAAGGCCAGAAAAAATTATATCAAACTGAGTTTCATGGTAATTATGTTTTCCAAAATCTATAGCATGCTTGGAATAAAGTACTGACGATAATCAGACGGTGTCTGAAACCCTTAAACTTTATCTATGCGCTCCCTAATTTAACGATCAAAACGAATGGACATTTCAATGCATTTTTCAGTTCCTCTCTGAATCTCGCCTGGGTCAAGACGTAAATGCAAGTGTTGGTGCAAGTACTGAGAAGTTGAAACATCATCGACGTAGATTCGGTGATATAACGAGGGTCAGAGTAGGAGTAATAATATTGGATGTTTGTAATTCGTGCATAGATTTGATACACAACCCGGATAATCCATAACAGGATAAAACTACCAGATATGCTGAAGAGTAAAATTATGGATTTCCTTCGGTTTTCCATCTCTGTGTCCTTGAGATTCTCTCCATTACTCTGGCCCCGAAAGCCCTTGCGGACTCTACTGGCTACTAAAATACGTCTGACCGTCAGAACATTGAGCAGTACAATCATAATGAAGGGGACACAAGGAGTTAGGACACGATGAAACATGTCAAATGCACCCCAGATAGATGAACTAAAGAAACTTTTTTTAGCGATACAATCCCAAGGAACATTATCAATTGTGTAGTATGGTTCATAGATGAAGTACCATGGGACAGATACGAAACAACCCACCATACTCACATTTCCTATAACTAGCGCTGCAGCTTTCGCTGTGCAGTACTTAGACTTCAGATTCTCACAACAAATTGCCACAAATCGATCAAAGGTGAACGCGACTGTGAGCCAGACAGAAACTATCGTGGTTGCAAACCTCAAAACGTAAATTAGACTACAAACAGGAGTAATATTCAGGAATGAATCTGGGTAATAAATCTGAGCATTCCACCGCAATATTGGATCGATGATAACGACGAGGAGATCGGCTGTTGACATTCCCACCAAGTAGTAAGTAATACATTTCGAGAGACCACACTTTCCTCGGGACAGGATCATAATCGCGATCAAGTTAACTGTAAAAGAGCGAGAAAAGGAATTAAATAATTATTAAGCAGCAACAAACAGGACCTTGCAAAATCTTTTGCATTGGGTCTGCATCCAACAGTACAACCTGATTCACGGACATGTGCTATGCTCCAGGCAGTGCATATGATGTAAACATGATCGTCAACAAGGAATTGGGAATTTCATAAGAGGAGCGAAGAAAGTTAGGGCAGCACGGTAGCACAAGTGGATAGCACTGTGGCTTCATTGCGCCAGGGTCCCAGGTTCGATTCCCCGCTGGGTCACTGTCTGTGCAGAGTCTACATGTTCTCTCCGTGTGTTTCCTCCGGGTGCTCCGGTTTCCTCCCACAGTCCAAAGATGTGCAGGTTAGGTGGATTGGCCATGATAAATGAGCAGGAGCTGGTTTAGCTCACTGGGCTAAATCGCTGGCTTTTAAAGCAGACCAAGGCAGGCCAACAGCACGGTTCAATTCCCGTACCAGCCTCCCCGAACAGGCGCCGAAATGTGGTGACTAGGAGCTTTTCACAGTAACTTCATTGAAGCCTACTCATTTCATTTCATTGTCATAAATTGCCTTTAGTGACCAAAAAAGTTTAGAAGGGGTTATTGGGTTACGGGGATGGGGTGAGGGCTTAAGTGGGTCGGTGCAGACTCGATGGGCCAAATGGCCTCCTTCTGCACTGTATGTTCTATGTTCTAAAGTGAGGGGGTGCAAGACTTGATGAGTGGTAATGACCGCATTGCCTGTGCGTTGGCGATATTCCTGTGCAGGATTAAGAGAGATTAATGGAGCTGCCATAAAATGGGAAAAAAATGACTGAAGGCCAAGTTACTGATTTGAGGTTTGCACATGCCCTGATAGAGGCACCTGGAAACCAAACCAGTGAGTAATATTTGGAGGTAAGCAAAGCCTGTGCCGACCATGGTATCTGCCTAAACTCAAACCGTATGCACTTACAGAGCCTGTATCCTTCCATTCCCACCCTCGTCACATATTTGCCGAGATGCCCCTTCAATGCCTCTATCGTACCTAACCCCACCATCTCCTCCAGGCAGCGCGTTCTGTATGTTTACCACCTGTGTAAAAGACTTGCATAGCACAATTGTTCTAAACTTTCCCTTACGCACCTTAAATGTGGTACTTGACTCTCCTACCCGATGAAAGAGCATCTGAGGATCCACTCTGTCCATGTCACTCAATCTTGTAGACCTCTATCAGGTCGACTCTCAACCTCCGTTGCCGCAGTGAGAACAGACCGAGTTTATCCAACCTCTCCTCATAGCTAATGCCCTCTATACCAGACAACATCCTAGTAAACTGCTCCTCCTTTTGGCTCTCCTTTGGAGAGCCACAGCATCCACATCCTTCTGGTAGTGTGGTGACCATATTTGTACACAATGTTCCAAATGAGGCCAATTTTTATATTCAATACCCTGACCGATGAAGGCCAGCATGCTCTACACCTTCTTGACCACCTTATCCACAAGCGTTGCCACTTTCAGTGATCGGTGGACATGCCCGCCCAGATCCTTCGGCCTGACCATACTCGCAAGAGTTTGACCACTTACTGTGTAATTCCTACATGCATTGGACTTCCAAAGTACATAACCACACACTTGTCTGGATTAAACTCCATCTGCCATTTATATCTCCGCCCAAGACACCAACCAACAAAAGAACAAGGAACAAAGAAAAGTACAGCACAGGAACAGGCCCTTCAGCCCTCCAAGCCTGCGCCGACCATGCTGCCCGACTAAATTAAAATCTTCTACACTTCCGGGGTCTGTATCCCTCTACTCCCATCCTATTCATATATTCGTCAAGATGCCCCTTAAACTTCACTATCGCCCCTGCTTCCACCAGCTCCTCCGGCAGCGGGTTCCAGGCACCCACTACCCTCTGTGTAAAAAACTTGTCTCGTGCATCTCCTCTAAACCTTGCCACTTGCACCTTAAACCTATGCCCCTAGTAATTGACCCCTCTACCCTGGAAAAAAGTCTCTGACTATCCACTCTGTCTATAGTACTCATAATTTTGTAGACCTCCATCAGGTCGCCGCTCAACCTCCTTCGTTCCACTGAGAACAAACCAAGGTTATTCAACCTCTCCATATAGCTAATGCCCTCCATACCAGGCAACATCCTGGTAAATCTCTCCCGCACCCTCTCCAAAGCCTCCAAAACCAGTTTATTTCCTACTGTATCCTCCAACAATCCTCTTCACTATCCACATCTCCACCAATTTTAGTGAAATCTGCGAACTTCCTAATCAGCCCAGATACATTGTCTTCCATATCATTTATATAGACCATGAACAACAAAGGCCCCAGAACGGATCGCTGTGGAACACCGCTTGTCACAGCCTTCCATTCAGAAAAGCTCCCTTCTACTGCTACCCTCTGACTTCTGTGCCCAAGCCAGTTCTGTATCCAATGTGCCAGCTCTCCTAATCCCATGTGACTTCACCTTTTGTACCAGTCTAGCATGAGGTACCTTGTCCAAGGCTTTACTGAAGTCCATGTATACAACATCTCCTGCCTTTCCCTCATCTATCATCTTTGTCACTTCCTTGAAATATTCAATCAAATTAGTGAGGCACGACAGAGAATTCACGGGAATTCTACGATGGAAAAATCGGTGCTGAACCCTCGCCAATTCTGGGACGGGTGAGGGGCTAGTAGGGTAAAACTCCCAACTCTCGCACCGCAAATGGGCATGCGCTGGGCTGACAACCTGCAGCAGTTGTGCCATGCAACATGGCATTGGCCATGCACGGAACCAAACCGCCATGCACGGCCCCACAGGCCACCCTCTGGCTACCCTCCACTAGTCAAACCAGCCCTCGTGGGAGCCCCCTCAGCCAGCGGCACGGATCCATGCCGAGTGTGGTGGTGCTGGACACAATCTGCAGCCGCCAGACCAGTTTCCCAACTGCTGAGACCACATGTGTCCCATTGGGAACTCGGTCCATCGGGGCGGCCTGCAGATGGTGCGCCAATGCCATGGTCCCACCATCTATGATCCTCGGGTGGCGGCTGCGGACTCAATCCGAGGCCGTCACAGTATGAGGAGGGCTGGGGGCAATGTGTGCAGACGGTCCGGGGTGCACGAGTGACTGATGCGGGGCATTATTGCGGCGGTCCAGATCCGCGGGCTGAGTCTGCCATGGAGCATGGCATGGCTGCTGTAGGCAGCGCCATGCACATGCGCGGCCTCTGACCTGGAAGTGCGGGCACCTGTATTGGCAGCTAGAGCTGCGAGCTCTACAGCAGCTGCCTGCTATCCCCCAGAAAATCGGGGCATTTGTGACTTTTTGACCTGGCGTAAAAGATCACAGCTTTCCCGATGGCGTGGGGTCACCGTCCCAAAAACGGAGAATCCAACCCCACATTAGCAACTGGCAGGAAGAGAGAATCCAAGCCACCAGTGGATGGCGCGCCGCCAAGGGTGAAACTGTTGGGGGACCGGAGAATCCTGCCTTCTACACTTGACCTTCGAAAGGAAGAAAAAGTGAATCAACACATGTCGCACAACAGATCCCCTCCAATATATACACCATTCTGACTTGGAATGATATCACCAGTCCTTCAATATCAGTGCGCCAAAATCCTGGAAATCCCATGCTAAAAGCATTGCAGTTAATTCTACAACAGAAAGAAGCTCACCTTTTCAAAGGTTGATACGAATTGTGTATGAATGTTAGTCTAGTCAGAGTTACCTACCTACTGTGGCTGAATGTAAAGAAAATCTTTCATCTGGGTTCGCAAGCGTTTGGTGAGTTCATGTGGTGCATTCTTGAAGGTCATGCCTCACAAGCCTCATTGAATTCTTTGAGGATGTGATGAGACACATTGCTGAAGGCCGGGCAGTGGATGTGGTGCGAATATGGATTTCAGTGAGGCATTTGATAAGGTTCTCCATTGTAGGCACATTCAGAAAGTCAGGGGGCATGGGATACAAGGAAATGTGGCTGTCTGGATACAGAATTGGCTGGCCGAAAGTCGGGGCATCATGGTAGTACAAGTGGATAGCACGGTGGCTTCACAGCGCCAGGGTCCCAGGTTCGTTCCCCGCTGGGTCACTGTCTGTGCGGAGTTTGCACATTTTCCCCGTGCCTGTGTGGGTTTCCTCCGGGTGCTCTGGTTTCCTCCCACAGTTCAAAGATGTGCCAGTTAGGTGGATTAGCCATGCTAAATTGCCCTGACCAAAAAGATGAGGAGGGGTTATTGGGTTACGGGGATAGGGTGGAAGTCAGGTCTTAAGTGGGTCGGTGCAGATTCGATGGGCTGAATGGCCTTCTTCTGCACTGTATGTTCTGAAGTTCCATGAAAGAACACAGCGAGTGGTAGTGGATGGAAAGTATTCTGACCTGGAGATCGGTGACCAGTGGTGTCTCGCAGGAATCTGTTCTGCGACCACAGATCTTTCTGTTTTTTATCAATGACTTGGATGAGGAAATGGAAGGGTGGGTTCCTAAGTTTGCCGATGACACAAAAGGTTTGTAGAATGTCGATAGGATAGTGTCGAAGGCTGTTACAGGTTACAACAGGACATTGACAGGATGCAGAGCTGGGCTGAGAAGTGACAGATGAAGTTCAAATGTGAAGTGATTCATTTTGGAAGGTCGAATTTGAATGCTGAATGCAGAGTTAAAGGCAGGTTTCTTGGAAGTGTGGAGGAAAGAAGGATCTTGGGGTCCACGTACATTGATCTCTCAAAGTTGCCACCAAGGTTGATAGGGTTGTTAAGAAGGCTTATGGTGGGTTTGCTTTCATTAACAGGGGGATTGAGTTTGGGAGCCACAAGGTTTTGCTACAGCTTTATAAATCCCTGGTTAGACCACACTTGGAATATTGTGTCCAGTTCTGGTTGCCTCATTATAGGAAGGATGGATGCTTTGGCGAGGGTGCAGAGGTGATTTACCAGGATGCTGCCTGGACTGGAGGACATGTCTCATAAAGAAAGGTTGAGGGAGCTAGGGCTTTTCTCACTGGATCAAAGAAGGAAGAGAGGGGATTTGATAGAGGTGGACAAGATGAGAGGCATGGATAGAGTGGATAGCCAGAGACTTTTCCTCAGGGCAGAAATGGCTGACACCAGAGGACATAATTTTAAAGTGATTGGAAGAAGGTATAGGGGAGATGTCAGAGGTCGGTTCTTTACACAGAGAGTGGTGGGTGTGTGGAATGCACTGCCAGCTGGGGTGCTGGAGTCAGGGTCATTAGGGACATTTAAGCGACTTTTGGACATGCACTTGGACAGCAGTAAATTGAAGGAGTGTAGGTTAGGTTGATCTTAGATTAGGTTAAGTGGTCGGTACAACCGAAGGGCGTGTACTGTGCTGCACTATTCTATGTTCTATGATGCTGCAGTGTGTTGACCATGGCCATCAGTATTGCACACGCTCCTGACTTGTACATTGTGGAAGTGGACATAGAAACATAGACAATAAATTTTGGCCGATTGAGCTTCTCTTCATATGAGAGTCACGCCATCCCAGAAATCAGCCCGATAAACCTGTGCTTCACTCCATAGCAACAACATCCTTCCTCAGATAAGGACATTAACTTCACACAATACTCCCGGTGTTGCTTCACCAGAGCCCTTCAGAATTGCAGTAAAAAATCCGTATTCCTATCCTCAAATCCTCTCGCTATGAAGACCCACATACCATTTGCCTTTCTCACTGCCTGCTGCACCTGCATGATTACTTTGAGCGACTGATGCACGAGGACACCAAGGCCTCGCTGAGTATCCATCTCTCTCAATTTACACACATTCAAACAATAATCTGCCTTCCTATTTTTGCTATCACAGCAGATAACCTCACATTTCTCCACATTACACTGCATCTGCCATTCAAGAGCTCACTCATTCAGCCGGTCCTCATCCCACTGAAGCATCTTCGCATCCTCCACACAGCTCACACTCACATCCAACTTTGTGTCATCTACAAATCTGGAGAAAATATATTTAATTCCCCCGTCCAAATCATTAATATATAATGTGAACAGTTGGTATTCAAGCACAGATCCCTGCATTACCACATGTCACTGCCTTCCAATAAGAGAAAGATCAATTATTCCAAAGTGTTGCTTCCTGTCTACTGACCAGCTTTGTATCCATCTCAAGACACTACCTATAGTCTTATGTGTTTTAACTTTACATATTAATCTGCGATGTGAGACATTGTTGAAAACCTTCTGAAAGTTTAAATAACCCACATCCACTGGTTATCCCTGGTCAACCCTTCTCCTCACATCTTCAAAGAATTCTACTAGATTTGTCCAGCATGATTTTCCTTTTGTAAACTTTTTTGTAATTAGTTTTTATTCATCTTTTGATCTTTACACACCAATATAATAATTTACAGTCAGCTTTTAAGTTCCCCCCTCGTTTACTTTCAAGTTGTATTTTCCCCTTCTTAATCAGTCCCTTGGTCTGCCTTAGCTGAATTTTAAACTGTATCCAACTTCAGGTTTATACAAAGAACAAAGAAATGTACAGCACAGGAACAGGCCCTCCAAGCCCGTGCCGACCATGCTGCCCGACTAAACTACAATCTTCTACACTTCCTGGGTCAGTATCCCTCTATTCCCATCCTATTCATGTATTTGTCAAGATGCCCCTTAAATGTCACTATCGTCCCTGCTTCCACCACCTCCTCCGGTAACGAGTTCCAGGTACCCACTACCCACTGCGTAAAAAACTTGCCTCGTACATCTACTCTAAACCTTGCCCCTCTCACCTTAAACGTATGCCCCCTCGTAATTGACCCCTCTACCCCGGGGAAAAGCCTCTGACTATCCACTCTGTCTATGCCCCTCATAAACCTCTATCAGGTCGCCCCTCAACCTCCTTCGTTACAGTGAGAACAAACCGAGTTTATTCAACCGCTCCTCATAGCTAATGCCCTCCATACCAGGCAACATTCTGGTAAATCTCTTCTGCACCCTCTCTAAAGCCTCCTCATCCTTCTGGTAGTGTGGCGACCAGAATTGAACACTATACTCCAAGTGTGGCCTAACTAAGGTTCTATACAGCTGCAACATGACTTGCTAATTCTTATACTCAATGCCCCGACCAATGAAGGCAAGCATGCCGTATGCCTTCTTGACTACCTTCTCCACCTGTGTTGCCCCTTTCAATGACCTGTGGACCTGTACTCCTAGATCTCTTTGTCTTTCAATACTCTTGAGGGTTCTACCATTCACTGTATATTCCCTACCTGCATTAGAACTTCTAAAACGCATTACCTCACATTTGTCCGGATTAAACTCCATCTGCCATCTCTCCGCCCATGTCTCCAAACAATCTAAATCCTGCTGTATCCCCTGACAGTCCTCATCGCTATCCGCAATTCCACCAACCTTTGTATCGTCTGCAAACTTACTAATCAGACCAGTTACATTTTCCTCCAAATCATTTATATATATTACAAACAGCAAAGGTCCCAGCACTGATCCCTGTGGAACACCACTGGTCACAGCCCTCCAATTAGAAAAGCATCCTTCAATTGCTACTCTCTGCCTTCTATGACCTAGCCAGTTCTGTATCCACCTTGCCAGCTCACTCCTGATCCCGTGTGACTTCACCTTTTGTACTAGTCTACCATGAGGGACCTTGTCAAAGGCCTTACTGAAGTCCATATAGACAACATCCACTGCCCTACCTGCATCAATCATCTTAGTGACCTCCTCGAAAAACTCTATAAAGTTAGTGAGACACGACCTCCCCTTCACAAAACCATGCTGCCTCTCACTAATACGTCCATTTGCTTCCAAATGGGAGTAGATCCTGTCTCGAAGAATTCTCTCCAGTAATTTCCCTACCACTGAAGTAAGGCTCACCGGCCTGTAGTTCCCGGGATTATCCTTGCTACCCTTCTGAAACAGAGGAACAACATTGGCTATTCTCCAGTCCTCCGGGACATCCCCTGAAGACAGTGAGGATCCAAAGATTTCTGTCAAAGCCTCAGCAATTTCCTCTCCAGCCTCCTTCAGTATTCTGGGGTGGATCCCATCAGGCCCTGGGGACTTATCTACCTTAATATTTTTTAAGACACCCAACACCTCTTCTTTTTGGATCTCAATGTGACCCAGGCTATCTACACCCTTCTCCAGACTCAACATCTACCAATTTCTTCTCTTTGGTGAATACTGATGCAAAGTATTCATTTAGTACCTCACCCATTTCCTCTGGCTCCACACATAGATTCCCTTGCCTATCCTTCAGTGGGCCAACCCTTTCCCTGGCTACCCTCTTGCTTTTTACGTACGTGTAAAAAGCCTTGGGATTTTCCTTAGCCCTATTTGCCAATGACTTTTCGTGACCCCTTCTAGCCCTCCTAACTCCTTGCTTAAGTTCCTTCCTACTTTCCTTATATTCCACGCAGGCTTCGTCTGTTCCCAGCCTTTTAGCCCTGACAAATGCCTCCTTTTTCTTTTTGACGAGGCCTACAATATCTCTCGTTATCCAAGGTTCCCGAAAATTGCCGTATTTATCCTTCTTCCTCACAGGAACATGCCGGTCCCGAATTCCTTTCAACTGACACTTGAAAGCCTCCCACATGTCAGATGTTGATTTGCCCTCAAACATCCGCCCCCAATCTATGTTCTTCAGTTCCCGCCTAATATTGTTATAATTAGCCTTCCCCCAATTTAGCACATTCATCCTAGGACCACTCTTATCCTTGTCCACCAGTACTTTAAAACTTACTGAATTGTGGTCACTGTTACCGAAATGCTCCCTTACTGAAACATCTACCACCTGGCCGGGCTCATTCCCCAATACCAGGTCCAGTACCGCCCCTTCCCTAGTTGGACTGTCTACATATTGTTTTAAGAAGCCCTCCTGGATGCTCCTTACAAACTCCGCCCCGTCTAAGCAACTGGCACTAAGTGAGTCCCAGTCAATATTGGGGAAGTTGAAGTCTCCCATCACCACAACCCTGTTGTTTTTACACTTTTCCAAAATCTGTCTACCTATCTGCTCCTCTATCTCCCGCTGGCTGTTGGGAGGCCTGTAGTAAACCCCCAACATTGTGACTGCACCCTTCTTATTCCTGATCTCTACCCATATATCCTCACTGCCCTCTGAGGTGTCGTCCCACAGTACAGCGGTGATATTCTCCCTAACCAGTAGCGCAACTCCGCCTCCCGTTTTACATCCCCCTCTATCCCGCCTGAAACATCTAAATCCGGGAACGTTTAGCTGCCAATCCTGCCCTTCCCTCAACCAGGTCTCTGTAATGGCAACAACATCATAGTTCCAAGTACTAATCCAAGCTCTAAGTTCATCTGCCTTACCTGTAATACTTCTTGCATTAAAACATATGCACTTCAGGCCACACGGCCTGCTGTGTTCAGCAACTTCTCCCTGTCTGCTCTGCCTCAGAGCCCCACTGCCCCTATTCCCTAGTTCTCCCTCAATGCTCTCACCTTCTGACCTATTGCTCCCATGCCCACCCCCCTGCCATACTAGTTTAAACCTAGTGTGACACTAGCAAACCTCGCGGCCAGGATATTTATGCCTCTCCGGTTTAGGTGCAACCCATCCTTCTTATATAGGTCACACCTGCCCCGGAAGAGCTCCCAGTGGTCCAGATAACGGAAACCCTCCCTCCTACACCAGCTGTTTGGCCACATGTTTAGCTGCTCTACCTTCCTATTTCTAGCCTCACTTGCACGTGGCACAGGGAGTAATCCCGAGATTACAACCCTAGAGGTCCTGTCTTTTAACTTTCTGCCTAGCTCCCTGAACTCCTGCTGCAGGACCTCATGCCCCTTCCTGCCTATGGCGTTAGTACCAATATGTACAATGACCTCTGCCTGTTTGCCCTCCCTCTTCAGGATGCCCTCTACCCGTTCGGAGACATCCTGGACCCTGGCACCAGGGAGGCAACATACCATCCTGGAGTCTCTTTCACGTCCACAGAAGCGCCTATCTGTGCCCCTGACTATAGAGTCCCCTATTACTATTGCTCTTCTGCGCTTTGACCCACCCTTCTGAACATCAGAGCCAGCCATGGTGCCACTGCTCTGGCTGCTGCTGTTTTCCCCTGATAGGCTATCCCCCCAGACAGTATCCAAAGGGGTATACCTGTTCGAGAGGAGGACAACCACAGGGGATTCCTGCACTGACTGCCTGCCCTTTCTGGTGGTCACCCATTTCTTTGCCTGCACGTTGGGTGTGACCACATTTATATAACTGCGATCTATGACACTTTCCGCCACCTGCATGCTCCTAAGTGCATCCAATTGCTGCTCCAACCGAACCATGCGGTCTGTGAGGAGCTCCAGTTGGGTGCACTTTCTGCAGATGAAGCCATCCGGGACGCTGGAAGCCTCCCGGACCTGCCACATCTCACAGTCAGAGCACTGCACCCCTCTAACTGACATTGCGTCAATTAATTAAAATTAAAAGTTTTTTTTTTCTTTTTTAAATTTAATTTTTTTTTAAATTTATATATTTTTAAAAAAATTTCAAAGTTACTGTTTCCTAGCACTAGATTTCTAATATAAATGCGAAAGCTAAATATAGTAATCTCTGATCTCTGGCTTAGCTACCCCTCTAAATTATAATTAAGTAATTATGTTTAATTAGTTACCAATGCTTAATTTTTTTAATTTAGTGTAGATTCCCAACCAGCCACTCAGGTCACAGCTTTTCTGTGATGTCACTTCAGTTTCCCCCCGACACACACAATTTGAAAAAGGTATAAAAGTAAAAATGAGTAAAAATCACTTACTTACCTTCTTACCTTCTGAGTATCTTAGATGTTCTCAGGTTCTCTCCCTGACAGAGACTGCTCCTCCTCCTCTGAACGGCTCCCGAAACTAGGCCGTGATCTTTTAAAATCTCCGCTCTGACTCGCAGCTCCTGCGCTTTTAAATCTCCCGCGCTGTTTTCAATGTCCCGGCTCACTCACCTCTCGCGCTGTTTTCAATGTCCCGGCTCTCTCACCTCCCGCGCTGTTTTCACTGTTCCGGCTCACTCACCTCCCGCGCTGTTTTCACTGTCCCGGCTCACTCAGCTCCCGCGCTGTTTTCACTGTCCCAGCTCACTCACCTCTCGCGCTGTTTTCACTGTCCCGGCTCACTCAGCTCCCGCGCTGTTTTCACTGTCCCGGCTCACTCAGCTCCCGCGCTGTTTTCAGTGTCCCGGCTCACTCAGCTCCCGCGCTGTTTTCACTGTCCCGGCTCACTCACCTCTCGCGCTGTTTTCAGTGTCCCGGCTCACTCAGCTCCCGCGCTGTTTTCACTGTCCCGGCTCACTCACCTCTCGCGCTGTTTTCAATTTATCATAGAATTTACAGTGCAGAAGGAGGCCATTCGGCCCATTGAGTCTGCACCAGCTCTTGGAAAGAGCACCCTACACCCAAGGTCAACACCTCAACCCTACCCCCATAACCCAGTAACCCCACCCAACACTAATGGCAATTTTGGACACCAAGGGGAATTTATCATGGCCAATCCACCTAACCTGCACATCTTTGGACTGTGCGAGGAAACCGGAGCCCCCGGAGGAAACCCACGCATACACGGGGAGGATGTGCAGACTCCGCACAGACAGTGACCCAAGCCGGAATCGAACCTGGGACCCTGGAGCTGTGAAGCAATTGTGCTATCCACAATGCTACCGTGCCTGCCCCTGCAGCTTCTCCTTGCTAATTTGTATGTCTCTTCTTTGAATCTAATGTTGTCTCTAAATTCTCATATAAGGCCACAGTTCCCTTTCTACTCTTGCACCAGATAGGAACAAACAACGTTTGGTGATCACCTATTCGTTCCTTGAATGTGTGCCGTTGCCTGCCCCTTGTCCTTCCTTTCAGCAATATTTCCCATTCCGTCATAGCCAGCTGATGTGAGATCCAGGACCTTGGCCTCAGAATAAACTACTTCATTATTTACCTTGAAAAAGAAGTCTACCATATTTTGGCCACTCATCCCCAAAGGTTCTCGCGCAACTAATCCCTTCTCATTGCACAACACCCAGTCCAAGATAGCCTCTTCCCTGGTTAGTTCCTTAACATACTGGTCCAGAAAATAATCCCGTATACATTCCATTAATTCCTCCTCTTTTTTGCTGTGACTAACCCAATATATAGGCAGATGAAAGTCATCCACAATCACAGATGTTTATTTATCGCAATGCATCTCGGATTCTGGGGCGTCTGTAGATCAGTTACTCATCGCAGGATGTCTAGCTTCCAATGTGCTCTTGAAAGCACTCTTGTTTATTCCAGGCAAGTTTCTCATCAATGGTAATCCACAGGATGTTTGGAGTGGTGTTTCAACGATGCTAATACCACTGCATGTCAAGAGTGATGATGAGATTCTTACTCGTTGGAAAATGGTCATTGTCACTTGTCAATTCAACCAGCATATCTTCCAGAATTTACTGCTTTCGACATGGACTTCTTCAGCATCTGACAAGATCATCAGAGAACACCACCACTTTCTGACTTTCTGATACAAGAATTTAATTGATGAAGCAATTCATCTGGTTGAAGCCTGATGAACTCCTGTGATGCCATGGAAATGAGTTGACTGCTCTGTAATTACCACAATCATCTTTCTGTGCGCCAGGTATGATTACAACCAGCAGAGAGCTTTCTGCCTGATTCCCGTAACTGCCACTTTGCTAGACCATCTTGATGCCACACTTGGTCAAATGCTGCTTCGGTGTCAAGGGAAGTCACTCTCACTTCACTTTTTTATTCCAGCGCTTTCGTCCATGTTTGAACCAGTCAGGGTCAAGGTGAGGGCCCTGACGGAGCTCAAACTGAGCATCGGTGCGCAAATCACTGCTCAGCATGTGGCACTCGACAGCACTGTGATGTCATCTTCCAACACTTTACCGATGTCCGGAGAAGAATGCGGAGGCGATAATTGGCCAGGTTAGATTTGCTCTGCTTTTCTGTACTGTATATTCATTGGTAATTTTGCACATTGCCTGGTGTTATCATTATTGTAGTGTTATCATTATAACAGCTCATCCAGTGATGCAGAGAAATCTGGATTGTAACTCAATGATACCACCACAAGGTTCAACCGGCTAAACCGGCTATCGATCAAAGAGCCAAACACCAGTTAGTTAGTTCAAGATCAGAAATAGATACAAATATGTGTTGGTTGTCATCGACACATTCACGAAATGGGTAAATGCTTTCCCTTCACGAACAAATTAACTTACTTACCTTGCAGGTCAGCTGTTGAGTTCGGGAGTGAGAGCTGGGACCTTAGAATCAGCGCGGGAATTTGATAAAGCGCGGGAGCTGCGAGGCAGAGGGGACCGTTTAAAAGGTCGCTGCCTGGGGTGAGGCCAAGTCGATTTCAGCAGGAGCGGAGCAGGCTAGTCCATTTCAGCGGGGGCAGTACGGAAGTGATTTCTGGGAGGTAAGTTTCTCCTTTAAATTTTTTTTTTTTTTTTTTTTTAAATTAGTTTTTTTAGGCGGGAACAGGAAGTCGACCCGCGGACTTCTGGGAAGAGCCTCACCAATAAATTCTGGTGGAGAGGAAACCCGAGACACTACACGTGTAGTGTCTCCCACCCGCCCTTCTCCTCTAACCTAATAATAAAACCCATTGGTGTGAGGTAAGTACCATATTTTATTATTGTTATTAATATTTTTTTTAATATAAAAAATTAATTTAGTTGTTAGCCAGATCTTGGTAGAAAGTTAGAGGAATGGCAGGGAAGGGAGTGCAATGTTCCTCCTGCAGGATGTTTGAGGTGAGGGATGCCGTTAGTGTCCCTGCTGATTTTACCTGCAGGAAGTGCTGCCATCTCCAGCTCCTCCAAGACCGAGTTAGGGAACTGGAGCTGGAGTTGGAAGAACTTCGGATCATTCGGGAGGCAGAGGGGGTCATAGATAGCAGCTTCAGGGAATTAGTTACACCAAAGATTGGAGATAGATGGGTAACTGTAAGAGAGACTGGGAAGAAGCAGTCAGTGCAGGGATCCCCTGCGGTCGTTCCCCTGAGAAACAAGTATACCGCTTTGGATACTTGTGGGGTGGGGGGGGGGGGGACTTACCAGGGGTAAGCCATGGGGTACGGGCCTCTGGCACGGAGTCTGTCCCTGTTGCTCAGAAGGGAAGGGGGGAAAGAGGAGCAGAGCATTAGTAATTGGGGACTCGATAGTCAGGGGCACAGATAGGAGATTTTGTGGGAGCGAGAGAGACTCACGTTTGGTATGTTGCCTCCCAGGTGCAAGGGTACGTGATGTCTCGGATCGTGTTTTCCGGGTCCTTAAGGGGGAGGGGGAGCAGCCCCAAGTCGTGGTCCACATTGGCACGAACGACATAGGTAGGAAAGGGGATAAGGATGTCAGGCAGGCTTTCAGGGAGCTAGGATGGAAGCTCAGAACTAGAACAAACAGAGTTGTTATCTCTGGGTTGTTGCCCGTGCCACGTGATAGTGAGATGAGGAATAGGGAGAGAGAGCAATTAAACACGTGGCTACAGGGATGGTGCAGGCGGGAGGGATTCAGATTTCTGGATAACTGGGGCTCTTTCTGGGGAAGGTGGGACCTCTACAAACAGGATGGTCTACATCTGAACCTGCGGGGCACAAATATCCTGGGGGGGGGGAGATTTGTTAGTGCTCTTTGGGGGGGGTTTAAAACTAATGCAGCAGGGGCATGGGAACCTGGATTGTAGTTTTAGGGTAAGGGAGAATGAGTGTATAGAGGTCAGGAGCTCAGATTTGACGTCGCAGGAGGGGGGCAGTGTTCAGGTAGGTGGTTTGAAGTGTGTCTACTTCAATGCCAGGAGTATACGAAATAAGGTAGGGGAATTGGCAGCATGGGTTGGTACCTGGGACTTCGATGTTGTGGCCATTTCGGAGACATGGATAGAGCAGGGACAGGAATGGATGTTGCAGGTTCCGGGGTTTAGGTGTTTTAGTAAGCTCAGAGAAGGAGGCAAAAGAGGGGGAGGTGTGGCGCTGCTAGTCAAGAGCAGTATTACGGTGGCGGAGAGGATGCTAGATGGGGACTCATCTTCCGAGGTAGTATGGGCTGAGGTTAGAAACATGAAAGGAGAGGTCACACTGTTGGGAGTCTTCCATAGGCCTCCAAATAGTTCTAGGGATTTAGAGGAAAGGATGGCGAGGATGATCCTGGATAAGAGCGAAAGTAACAGGGTAGTTATTATGGGAGACTTTAACTTTCCAAATATTGACTGGAAAAGATATAGTTCGAGTACATTAGATGGGTCGTTTTTTGTACAGTGTGTGCAGGAGGGTTTCCTGACACAGTTTGTTGACAGGCCAACAAGAGGCGAGGCCACATTGGATTTGGTTTTGGGTAATGAACCAGGCCAGGTGTTGGATTTGGAGGTAGGTGAGCACTTTGGGGACAGTGACCACAATTCGGTGACGTTTACGTTAAGGATGGAAAGGGATAAGTATACACCGCAGGGCAAGAGTTATAGCCGGGGAAAGGGAAATTATGATGCCATTAGACGTGACATGGGGGGGATAAGGTGGAGAAGTAGGCTGCAAGTGTTGGACACACTGGATAAGTGGAGCTTGTTCAAGGATCAGCTACTGCGTGTTCTTGATAAGTATGTACCGGTCAGGCAGGGAGGAAGGTGCCGAGCGAGGGAACTGTGGTTTACCAAAGAAGTGGAATCTCTTGTTAAGAGGAAGAAGGAGGCCTATGTGAAGATGAGGTGTGAAGTTTCAGTTGGGGCGATGGATAGTTACAAGGTAGCGAGGAAGGATCTAAAGAGAGAGCTAAGACGAGCAAGGAGGGGACATGAGAAGTATTTGGCAGGAAGGATCAAGGAAAACCCAAAAGCTTTCTATAGGTATGTCAGGAATAAGCGAATGACTAGGGAAAGAGTAGGACCAGTCAAGGACAGGGATGGGAAGTTGTGTGTAGAGTCTGAAGAGATAGGCGAGATACTAAATGAATATTTTTTGTCAGTATTCACTCAGGAAAAAGATAATGTTGTGGAGGAGAATGCTGAGCTCCAGGTAAATAGATTAGATGGCATTGAGGTACGTAGGGAAGAGGTGTTGGCAATTCTGGACAGGCTGAAAATAGATAAGTCCCCGGGACCTGATGGGATTTATCCTAGGATTCTCTGGGAGGCCAGGGAAGAGGCTGCTGGACCATTGGCTTTGATTTTTATGTCATCATTGGCTACAGGAATAGTGCCAGAGGACTGGAGGATAGCAAATGTGGTCCCTTTGTTCAAAAAGGGGAGCAGAGACAACCCTGGCAACTATAGACCGGTGAGCCTCACGTCTGTAGTGGGTAAAGTCTTGGTGGGGATTATAAGAGACAAGATTTATAATCATCTAGATAGGAATAATATGATCAGGGATAGTCAGCATGGCTTTGTGAAGGGTAGGTCATGCCTCACAAACGTTATCGAGTTCTTTGAGAAGGTGACTGAACAGGTAGACGAGGGTAGAGCAGTTGATGTGGTGTATATGATTTCAGTAAAGCGTTTGATAAGGTTCCCCACGGTAGGCTATTGCAGAAAATACGGAGGCTGGGGATTGAGGGTGATTTAGAGATGTGGATCAGAAATTGGCTAGCTGAAAGAAGACAGAGGGTGGTGGTTGATGGGAAATGTTCAGAATGGAGTTCAGTCACAAGTGGAGTACCACAAGGATCTGTTCTGGGGCCGTTGCTGTTTGTCATGTTTATCAATGACCTAGAGGAAGGCGCAGACGGGTGGGTGAGTAAATTTGCAGACGATACTAAAGTCGGTGGTGTTGTCGATAGTGTGGAAGGAAGTAGCAGGTTACAGAGGGATATAGATAAGCTGCAGTGCTGGGCTGAGAGGTGGCAAATGGAGTTTAATGTAGAGAAGTGTGAGGTGATTCACTTTGGAAGGAATAACAGGAATGTGGAATATTTGGCTAATGGAAAAGTTCTTGAAAGTGTGGATGAGCAGAGGGATCTAGGTGTCCATGTACATAGATCCCTGAAAGTTGCCACCCAGGTTGATAGGGTGGTGAAGAAGGCCTATGGAGTGTTGGCCTTTATTGGTAGAGGGATTGAGTTCCGGAGTCAGGAGGTCATGTTGCAGCTGTACAGAACTCTGGTACGGCCGCATTTGGAGTATTGCGTACAGTTCTGGTCACCGCATTATAGGAAGGACGTGGAGGCTTTGGAACGGGTGCAGAGGAGATTTACCAGGATGTTGCCTGGTATGGAGGGAAAATCTTATGAGGAAAGGCTGATGGACTTGAGGTTGTTTTCGTTAGAGAGAAGAAGGTTAAGAGGAGACTTAATAGAGGCATACAAAATGATCAGAGGGTTAGATAGGGTGGACAGTGAGAGCCTTCTCCCGCGGATGGAAATGGCTGGCACGAGGGGACATAGCCTTAAACTGAGGGGTAATAGATATAGGACAGAGGTCAGAGGTCGGTTCTTTACGCAAAGAGTAGTGAGGCCATGGAATGCCCTACCTGCTACAGTAGTGAACTCGCCAACATTGAGGGCATTTAAAAGTTTATTGGATAAACATATGGATGATAATGGTATAGTGTAGGTTAGATGGCTTTTGTTTCGGTGCAACATCGTGGGCCGAAGGGCCTGTACTGCGCTGTATTGTTCTATGTTCTATGTTCTATGTTCTAAATACGGCCAAAGCCACGGCAAAAATTCTAACTGAACAGATTTTCACTAGATGGGGACTCCCCCGTAGTATTGAGTCAGACCAAGGTTCGCACTTCACAGGCAGGGTCATGAAAACTGTCATGACGATTTTTGGCATAAAACAGAATTGCCTGTTACCCGCAGTCCAGCGGCATTGTGGAACACATGAATCGGACAATAAAGGCCACACTTCGGAAAATGGTACAGCAGCATAACACGACATAAGAACATAAGAACTAGGAGCAGGAGTAGGCCATCTGGCCCCTCGAGCCTGCTCCGCCATTCAATGAGATCATGGCTGATCTTTTGTGGACTCAGCTCCACTTTCCGGCCCGAACACCATAACCCTTAATCCCTTTCTTCTTCAAAAAACTATCTTTATCTTAAAAACATTTAATGAAGGAGCCTCTATTGCTTCACTGGGCAAGGAATTCCAGAGATTCACAACCCTTTGGGTGAAGAAGTTCCTCCTAAACTCAGTCCTAAATCTACTTCCCCTTATTTTGAGGCTATGCCCCCAAGTTCTGCTTTCACCCGCCAGTGGAAACAACCTGCCCGCATCGATCCTATCGATTCCCTTCATAATTTTATATGTTTCTATAAGATCCCCCCTCATCCTTCTAAATTCCAACGAGTACAGTCCCAGTCTACTCAACCTCTCCTCGTAATCCAACCCCTTCAGCTCTGGGATTAACCTAGTGAATCTCCTCTGCACACCCTCCAGTGCCAGTACGCCCTTTCTCAAGTAAGGAGACCAAAACTGAACACAATACTCCAGGTGTGGCCTCACTAACACCTTATACAATTGCAGCATAACCTCCCTAGCCTTAAACTCCATCCCTCTAGCAATGAAGGACAAAACTCCATTTGCCTTCTTAATCACCTGTTGCACCTGAAAACCAACTTTCTGCGACTCATGCACGAGCACACCCAGGTCTCTCTGCACAGCAGCATGTTTTAATATTTTATCATTTAAATAATAATCCCTTTTGCCGTTATTCTTACCAAAATGGATAACCTCACATTTGCCAACATTGTATTCCATCTGCCAGACCCTAGCCCATTCACTTAGCCTGTCCAAATCCCTCTGCAGACTTCCAGTACCCTCTGCACTTTTTGCTTTACCACTTATCTTAGTGTCGTCTACAAACTTGGACACATTGCCCTTGGTCCCCAACTCCAAATCGTCTATGTAAATTGTGAACAGTTGTGGGCCCAACACTGATCCCTGAGGGACACCACTAGCTACTGATTGCCAACCAGAGAAACACCCATTAATCCCCACTCTTTGCTTTCTATTAATTAACCAATCCTCTATCCATGCTCCTACTTTCCCCTTAATGCCATGCATCTTTATCTTATGCAACAACCTTTTGTGTGGCACCTTGTCAAAGGCTTTCTGGAAATCCAGATATACCACATCCATTGGCTCCCCGTTATCTACCGCACTGTTAATGTCCTCAAAAAATTCCACTAAATTAGTTAGGCACGACCTGCCCTTTATGAACCCATGCTGCGTCTGTCCAATGGGACAATTTCCATCCAGATGCCTCGCTATTTCTTCCTTGATGATAGATTCCAGCATCTTCCCTACTACCGAAGTTAAGCTCACTGGTCTATAATTACCCACTTTCTGCCTACCTCCTTTTTTAAACAGTGGTGTCACGTTTGCTAATTTCCAATCTGCCGGGACCACCCCAGAGTCTAGTGAATTTTGGTAAATTATCACTAGTGCATTTGCAATTTCCCTCGCCATCTCTTTTAGCACTCTGGGATGCATTCCATCAGGGCCAGGAGACTTGTCTACCTTTAGCCCCATTAGCTTGCCCATCACTACCTCCTTGGTGATATCAATCCTCTCAAGGTCCTCACCTGTCATAGCCTCATTTCCATCAGTCACTGGCATGTTATTTTTGTGTCTTCCACTGTGAAGACCGACCCAAACAACCTGTTCAGTTCCTCAGCCATTTCCTCATCTCCCATTATTAAATCTCCCTTCTCATCCTCTGAAGGACCAATATTTACCTTAGCCACTCTTTTTTGTTTTCTGTATTTGTAGAAACTTTTACTATTTGTTTTTATATTCTGAGCAAGTTTACTCTCATAATCTATCTTACTCTTCTTTATAGCTTTTTTAGTATCTTTCTGTTGCCCCCTAAAGATTTCCCAGTCCTCTAGTCTCCCACTGATCTTTGCTACTTTGTATGTTTTTTCCTTCAATTTGATACTCTCCCTTATTTCCTTAGATATCCACGGTCGAATTTCCCTCTTTTTACCGTCCTTCCTTTTTGTTGGTTTGCCGGGCACTGTGAAAAATCACTTGGAAGGTTTTCCACTGTTCCTCAACTGTTTCACCATAAAGTCTTTGCTCCCAGTCTACCTTAGCTAGTTCTTCTCTCATCCCATTGTAATCTCCTTTGTTTAAGCACAAAACACTAGTGCTTTATTTTACCTTCTCACCCTCCATCTGTATTTTAAATTCCACCATATTGTGATCGCTCCTTCCGAGAGGATCCCTAACTATGAGATCCTGAATCAATCCTGTCTCATTACACAGGACCAGATCTAGGACCGCTTGTTCCCTCGTAGGTTCCATTACATACTGTTCGAGGAAACTATCACGGATACATTCTATAAACTCCTCCTCAAGGCTGCCTTGACCGACCTGGTTAAACCAAACAACATGTAGATTAAAATCCCCCATGATAACTGCTGTACCATTTCTACATGCATCTGTTATTTCTTTATTTATAGCCTGCCCCACCATAATGTTACTATTTGGTGGCCTATAGATTACTTCTATCAGTGACTTTTTCGCGTTACTATTCCTGATTTCCACCCAAATGGATTCAACCTTATCCTCCATAGCACCGATGTCATCCCTTACTGTTGCCCGGATGTCATCCTTAAATAACAGAGCTACACCACCTCCCTTACCATCCACTTTGTCCTTCCGAAAAGTTTGATACCCTCGGATATTTAACTCCCAGTCGTGACCATCCTTTAACCATGTTTCAGTAATGGCCACTAAATCATAGTCATTCACGATGATTTGCGCCATCAACTCATTTACCTTATTCCGAATACTACGAGCATTCAGGTAAAGTACACTTATGTTGGCTTTTTTTTAACCTCTGTTCTTAATCTTAACACCTCGATCAGTAACCTCTCCTAAGTTATATTTCCTCTTAACCTTTCTCCTTATTTTCCTTGTCGTCGAACCCACATCTTCCTGTAACAACCTGCCGCATCGCTTACCATTAATGTTTTCACTTCCCGTTTTATTTCTTTTAGTATTCCTGGTCCTATTCACTGAGCTCCCCTCAGTCACTGTACCTTGTACTGTCGCCCTTTTTGATTTTTGACTATGGCTTCTCTGCCTTACACTTTCCCCCTTACTGCCTTTTATTTCTGTCCCCGTTTTACTACCTTCCAACTTCCTGCATCGGTTCCCATCCCCCTGCCACATTAGTTTAAACATGGGACACAGTGCTCCCATTCGCACTGATGTTTATTAGAAACACGGTGTCGAGTTCGACAGGTTACACCCCCCATACCCTCATGACCAGACGACCCATGAAGGGTACCGGGTATTTAGTTGGACTTGATTTGGCCAGCCCCGCAGTCACCGCCCTGACCCACGAGAAAGCGGTCCAAAACATGGAGAATATTAAAGCAGCACAGCTCGCTGCAGCTGTTCGACTAGGCGCTAGACAAAAGCAGGGTAAGGCTTGCTTTGATAAGACAGTATATCCGACATAGTATACAGTCGGACAGCAAGTCATGATCTCCCTGTACAATCCCAGTTCATTCCTCGCCCCTAAATTTGCTTGATCCTACTCAATCTCCGATAAAGTTAGCCCCTCAGTTTACAAAATCACATCTCCTAATGGAAAGTCAGGAGGTTCCATATAAACCAGCTTAAGGTTTATGGAACGCAGTGCAGCCACTCGCACCACCTCTCATTGGCAATGGCAGACAGCGGAGACCCGCCCACTGACAACCAATCCCGCCCTCCCCCAGCAGCGACAGCACGTCCACAGACACGACCTTCACCCCGTCCCCAGAGTCAAATTTCACCCCAACACTTGATTCGGCTGCTGGCGACAGCGATAGCGACAGCGACAGCACAACTGACGACCTGAACAATGGAAACACAGACCAGGCCCCAGTTCCTACAGCCACACCGACCACGATATGTTTGGCCCCTCAGAGACAATCTATTGGCCATTACCAGAACCTGACCCACCACCCGACGTTAGCGACACCCCCCTTGCCCCTACCGCCATACAGAATTTGAAACATTGGCACCGCGATCATTCCTGTCATCTGATACTCCTGTCATCTGACACGGAACGATGAGATGTACCCCACATCGGCACACGCCGCATTGGCACTAAAACTCCAGTCACGAGTTTGGCACCCGGGAGATGGTGATGACTCAGAGTCTGACACCCACCATGCTAACCCCTTTGAGACCCTTTTTGAAATGGAACCTTAAAGTGCCCAGATGATGAGAGAAAGGAACTGATTGAGATTTACGGTGTCCTTTCCCTGATGGAACCTGCCCACTTTCTTCTTTAGTTTGTTTTTAATGTTGAATGTTCTCTCTTGTATGATTTGGTGTGTTGACCTCAGACACATTTCTTGATACAGTAATCTTCTGATGCCACATGGCAGTTAAAGGCATAAGTTTGCTGAAAGCCCATATATCCTCAAATTCTTACCGCCCTTGGAAAGTCACTCAGGCAGTGGAATAATGACACTGATCCCCTCCCTGCCCGAGGACCCCTATGCATTTGGTCAGCCAAGCTCGGGTAGTGGAGCAACCATCCTACCCGGGGATTCCACCCATTCTTGCTCTGCCGTGCACCATCCGCACCCCATTCGGAGAATTATTTTCGAAACTCTTTTGCTGTTCTTTTTACAACTGTGGTTTAAAGAATGCACAGTTGCCACAACTTTTGTCCCCTTTCCGGCCACCCTTCGGTTGCTATCCCCCCATCTGCTATTTACACATTCAAAACACTTGATTGAAACAAGTTTGCAGAGGATGGAGAAATTATCCGCCCATCAGCCCATAAAACACAGGTTGCGAGAGTGCTCACACTGTGACCAAATTTTTTTTCGGATGTCTGGTCTCCCAAATGGTTGTTTTAAAAAAAAAATTGAGTGAGTCACATATAGTGACAATTCTAAATGGGAAATTGACGAGAAGGAGAAACAGACAGACAAACGAGATATTAAGCAACAAGATAATAACAGATATTATGCTTGTACCCCCAGGAAGATACGGATACCTGAAGAGGGAGAAAGACATGGACAAGATGAAGAAAAACCTGATGATCTGAATCATGATCGTCGTTGGAACAATACAGTTGCGCGCGTTAGCGGACCCTACACCCCTCACCACACAGGCCCTAAACATGACCACCCAACACAACACCCCTAGTCCGGACACTACACCACACAGACACAGCCACTGATACCCCCACATGGTGTGATAATATCATAAAATGGTACTCCCTTTCATACACAGTAGAGGCCCTATTGGTCATAGCTATACTTTGCAGTGTCATCCAGATGATCAGACTTCGGAAATGGTGAAGGAGAGTCTCCCGTCCTCCAGTATACAAACTCAGAGCCCCTTTCCTCAGACTCCAGCAAACCCCATACTCTTTCTGAACCCTTCCTCCCTAATAAATTCTGCGGTTGTTGTTTTTAATAAAGTTACTTGGACATTAGTGATAAGTAGGAATGTGATGCTGCTATTGGTTATTTTGTATTGTAAGATAAGTTCTTTGGTTATTAGATAACCAAAGAATGAGTGTAGTTTAGTTAAAGACAGTTAGAATTTCCCCTTTTTGTGTAAAGAGACTGAAATGTATGTTTGAATGTTATAGTGCCCCTTTAGAATTTTTTGAGAAATATATGTGTTGTAATAGGGAAAACTTGGGTAAATATTTTGACCCATAGGACAGAGTAGGATAGAACCTGTCCTTGATTGAGGGCACCCAGCATGTCAGAGAACAGGAGAAGATCCAGCAGTGTGATCCTTCACGCTTCGCGTTGAGGATCAAGAGGACGGAATGTAGCAATCTGGGATGGCCACATACAACCAGGAACAGGGAAGGTCGCAAAGCATAGCGGGAAAAATGGACAGTGCGAGATTTAGCCGCACTGAGGGCCGGAATGTATATTTGCGAGTGAGGAATCCAGACGGTATTGAAACCCCCAACCGATTAGCATTTGATGGCCCATCTCCGCCAGACTAAATACTGATACTTGAGCGACCGATACAATCCCAGACATTTCGGCACCACTCCCTGTACTCGGGAAGTGTAAACAACAGGGTCAATGACCACTTAGGACACGCCCAGCCATCAAGGCACCCGCCCCTTTATGGTTTGAATCGAACACAGTGATCAGGAGTTACCCAATTAGTGGGGTCCAAACTGAAGGACCCACCCAAAAGAGCACGAAAACCCCCAAGAATAAAAAGAGACACCACCATGTGTTCAGCCTCTCTTGGACCTGGCGCTCCAGCAACGTTTACTTCCAAGTGCAGCACCATCAGAAGCAAGTTCAACGCCCGCTACCAGACGGATGAGCCTAGCTGAGCATCAGTTACTTCTACAGACTCGATAGATCCTGAATCGAACAACGGCCAGTGTTCCTCTGACCTAAGCCGGGTGCCTGAAGTTAAGTACAGGTTGCCATAGTCGATAGGTGTAGCTTAACTAGTAGTGTTTATGTTGCATGATTAATTGTGTGTGTAAATAAAGTACCCTTGATCAGGAGTATCCCCCCCCCCCCCAGCCAATAAATTCTGGTGGAGCGGAAACCCGAGACACTACACGTGTAGTGTCTCCCACCCACCCTCCTCCTCTAACCTAATAATAATAATAAGGTGTAAGGTAAGTGCCATATTATATTATTATATTATTAGCATTGTGCAGGTCAAGGTTCGGAGGTGGAGGAGCAGTCTCTGTCAGCGAGAGAACCTGAGAACATCTAAGACACTCAGAAGGTAAGTAAGTGATTTTGACTTATTTTTACTTTTATACCTTTTTTCAAATTGTGTGTGTCGGGGGGAAACTGAAGTGACATCACAGAAAAGCTGTGGCCAGAGTGGCTGGTTGGGATTCTACCCTAAATTTTAAAAAAAATTTGAGTATTTGGTAACTAATTAAACATAATAACTTAATTATAATTTAGAGGGATATCTAAGCCAGAGATCGGAGAGTATTATAGTTAGCTATCGCATTTCTATTAGAAATCTAGTGCTAGGAAACAGATAGTTGACAGTAACTTTGAAATTTAAAAAAAAATATTTTATAAAAAAAAGACAAATTTTAATTTTAATTAATTGACGCAATGTCAGTTAGAGGGGTGCTGTGCTCTGACTGTGAGATGTGGCAGGTCCGGGAGGCTTCCAGCGTCCCGGATGGCTTCATCTGCAGAAAGTGCACCCAACTGGAGCTCCTCACAGACCGCATGGTTCGGTTGGAGCAGCAATTGGATGCACTTAGGAGCATGCAGGTGGCGGAAAGCGTCATAGATCGCAGTTATGTAAATGTGGTCACACCCAAGGTGCAGGCAGAGAAATGGGTGACCACCAGAAAGGGCAGGCAGTCAGTGCAGGAATCCCCTGTGGTTGTCCCCCTCTCGAACAGATATACCCCTTTGGATACTGTCGGGGGGGATAGCCTATCAGGGGAAAACAGCAGCAGCCAGAGCAGTGGCACCATGGCTGGCTCTGATGTTCAGAAGGGAGGGTCAAAGCGCAGAAGAGTAATAGTAATAGGGGACTCTATAGTCAGGGGCACAGATAGGCGCTTCTGTGGACATGAACGAGACTCCAGGATGGTATGTTGCCTCCCTGGTGCCAGGGTCCAGGATGTCTCTGAACGGGTAGAGGGCATCCTGAAGAGGGAGGGCAAACAGGCAGAGGTCATTGTACATATTGGTACTAACGCCATAGGCAGGAAGGGGCATGAGGTCCTGCAGCAGGAGTTCAGGGAGCTAGGCAGAAAGTTAAAAGACAGGACCTCTAGGGTTGTAATCTCGGGATTACTCTCTGTGCCACGTGCCAGTGAGGCTAGAAATAGGAAGATAGAGCAGCTAAACATGTGGCCAAACAGCTGGTGTAGGAGGGAGGGTTTCCGTTACCTGGACCACTGGGAGCTCTTCCGGGGCAGGTGTGACCTATATAAGAAGGATGGGTTGCACCTAAACCGGAGAGGCATAAATATCCTGGCCGCGAGGTTTGCTAGTGTCACACTAGGTTTAAACTAGTATGGCAGGGGGGTGGGCATGGGAGCAATAGGTCAGAAGGTGAGAGCATTGAGGGAGAACTAGGGAATAGGGGCAGTGGGGCTCTGAGGCAGAGCAGACAGGGAGAAGTTGCTGAACACAGCGGGCCTGGTGGCCTGAAGTGCATATGTTTTAATGCAAGAAGTATTACGGGTAAGGCAGATGAACTTAGAGCTTGGATTAGTACTTGGAACTATGATGTTGTTGCCATTACAGAGACCTGGTTGAGGGAAGGGCAGGATTGGCAGCTAAACGTTCCCGGATTTAGATGTTTCAGGCGGGATAGAGGGGGTTGTAAAAGGGGAGGCGGAGTTGCGCTACTGGTTAGGGAGAATATCACAGCTGTACTGCGGGACGACACCTCAGAGGGCAGTGAGGCTATATGGGTAGAGATCAGGAATAAGAAGGGTGCAGTCACAATGTTGGGGGTTTACTACAGGCCTCCCAACAGCCAGCGGGAGATAGAGGAGCAGATAGGTAGACAGATTTTGGAAAAGAGTAAAAACAACAGGGTTGTGGTGATGGGAGACTTCAACTACCCCAATATTGACTGGGACTCACTTAGTGCCAGGGGCTTAGACGGGGCGGAGTTTGTAAGGAGCATCCAGGAGGGCTTCTTAAAACAATATGTAGACAGTCCAACTAGGGAAGGGGCGGTACTGGACCTGGTATTGGGGAATGAGCCCGGCCAGGTGGTAGATGTTTCAGTAAGGGAGCATTTCGGTAACAGTGACCACAATTCAGTAAGTTTTAAAGTACTGGTGGACAAGGATAAGAGTGGTCCTAGGATGAATGTGCTAAATTGGGGGAAGGCTAATTATAACAATATTAGGCGGGAACTGAAGAACATAGATTGGGGGCGGATGTTTGAGGGCAAATCAACATCTGACATGTGGGAGGCTTTCAAGTGGCAGTTGAAAGGAATACAGGACCGGCATGTTCCTGTGAGGAAGAAAGATAAATACGGCAATTTTCGAGAACCTTGGATAACGAGAGATATTGTAGGCCTCGTCAAAAAGAAAAAGGCGGCATTTGTCAGGGCTAAAAGGCTGGGAACAGACGAAGCCTGCGTGGAATATAAGGAAAGTAGGAAGGAACTTAAGCAAGGAGTTAGGAGGGCTAGAAGGGGTCACGAAAAGTCATTGGCAAATAGGGGTAAGGAAAATCCCAAGGCTTTTTACACGCACATAAAAAGCAAGAGGGTAGCCAGGGAAAGGGTTGGCCCACTGAAGGATAGGCAAGGGAATCTATGTGTGGAGCCAGAGGAAATGGGCGAGGTACTAAATTAATACTTTGCATCAGTATTCACCAAAGAGAAGGAATTGGTAGATGTTGAGCCTGGAGAAGATACCCTGGGTCACATTGTGATCCAAAAAGACGAGGTGTTGGATGTCTTAAAAAATATTAAGGTAGATAAGTCCCCAGGGCCTGATAGGATCTACCCCAGAATACTGAAGGAGGCTGGAGAGGAAATTGCTGAGGCCTTGACAGAAATCTTTGGATCCTCGCTGTCTTCAGGGGATGTCCCGAAGGACTGGAGAATAGCCAATGTTGTTCCTCTGTTTAAGAAGGGTAGCAAGGATAATCCCGGGAACTACAGGCCGGTGAGCCTTACTTCAGTGGTAGGGAAATTACTGGAGAGAATTCTTCGAGACAGGATCTACTCCCATTTGGAAGCAAATGGACGTATTAGTGAGAGGCAGCACGGTTTTGTGAAGGGGAGGTCATGTCTCACTAACTTGATAGAGTTTTTCGAGGAGGTCACTAAGATGATTGATGCAGGTAGGGCAGTAGATGTTGTCTATATGGACTTCAGTAAGGCCTTTGACAAGGTCCCTCATGGTAGACTAGTACAAAAGGTGAAGTCACACGGGATCAGGGGTGAGCTGGCAAGGTGGATACAGAACTGGCTAGGCCATAGAAGGCAGAGAGTAGCAATGGAGGGATGCTTTTCTAATTGGAGGGCTGTGACCAGTGGTGTTCCACAGGGATCAGTGCTGGGACCTTTGCTCTTTGTAGTATATATAAATGATTTGGAGGAAAATGTAACTGGTCTGATTAGTAAGTTTGCAGACGACACAAAGGTTGGTGGAATTGCGGATAGCGATGAGGACTGTCGGAGGATGCAGCAGGATTTAGATTGTCTGGAGACTTGGGCGGAGAGATGGCAGATGGAGTTTAATCCGGACAAATGTGAGGTAATGCATTTTGGAAGGTCTAATGCAGGTAGGGAATATACAGTGAATGGTAGAACCCTCAAGAGTATTGAAAGTCAAAGAGATCTAGGAGTACAGGTCCACAGGTCATTGAAAGGGGCAACACAGGTGGAGAAGGTAGTCAAGAAGGCATACGGCATGCTTGCCTTCATTGGCCGGGGCATTGAGTATAAGAATTGGCAAGTCATGTTGCAGCTGTATAGAACCTTAGTTAGGCCACACTTGGAGTATAGTGTTCAATTCTGGTCGCCACACTACCAGAAGGATGTGGAGGCTTTAGAGAGGGTGCAGAAGAGATTTACCAGAATGTTGCCTGGTATGGAGGGCATTAGCTATGAGGAGCGATTGAATAAACTCGGTTTGTTCTCACTGGAACGACGGAGGTTGAGGGGAGACCTGATAGAGGTATACAAAATTATGAGGGGCATAGACAGAGTGGATAGTCAGAGGCTTTTGCCCAGGGTAGAGGGGTCAATTACTAGGGGGCATAGGTTTAAGGTGAGAGGGGCAAGGTTTAGAGTAGATGTACGAGGCATGTTTTTTACGCAGAGGGTAGTGGGTGCCTGGAACTCGCTACCGGAGGAGGTAGTGGAAGCAGGGACGATAGGGACATTTAAGGGGCATCTTGACAAATATATGAATAGGATGGGAATAGAAGGATACGGACCCAGGAAGTGTAGAAGATTGTAGTTTAGTCGGGCAGCATGGTCGGCACGGGCTTGGAGGGCCGAAGGGCCTGTTCCTGTGCTGTACATTTCTTTGTTCTTTGTTCTTGTTCTTGATCTTGAACAAACTAACTGGTGTTTGGCTCTTTGATTGATAGCCGGTTGAGCCTTGTGGTGGTATCATTTGATTACCTGGCGACTCTGAGCAATATAGTATAGATATCCAAAGAAAGGAGGGGAACCTCACTGACTGCCATATTTACAGTAGGTAAAAAAGGCAACAGTTATTGGTGACATCTGCCGGGATTCGACCCAGAAGCGACCGTATCACTCTGAGAGAACCCACAAAAGCGTTTTGAATTAGAAATCCAAATTTGCAAAGTAAAGAAACCACAAGCGAAACCAGTATCGATCAAACCTCCAAAATACGGAAGTGTTCCTGTCCTGCACTTTTCTTTGTATAACCAAAACACCAGAACATTGATGAGGCCGCACTTGGAATATTGCATACAATATTGAGAGATGGTGCAAGAGGGAGGGTTTCAAATTCCTGGGACATTGGGACCGGTTCTGGGGGAGGTGGGACCTGTACAAATCGGACGGTCTGCATCTGGGTGGGACCGGAACCAATGTTCTCGGGGGTGTGTTTGCTAGTGCAGTTGGGGAGGGTTTAAACTAATGTGCCAGGTGGATGGGAACCGATGTAGGAAGTCAGTGGGGACAGAAACAAAAGGCAGGAAGGGAGAGTGTGTAAAGCATGACCAGAGAAAGCAGGGCAGAGAGCAAGGAAGGTCTACATTAAACTGCATTTATTTCAATGCAAGGGGCCTGACGGGCAAAGCGGATCAATCAGGGCATGGATGGGCACATGGGACTGGGATATTATAGCTATGACTGAAACATGGCTAAGGGAGGGGCAGGACTGGCAGCTCAATGTTCCGGGGTACAGATGCTATAGAAAGGATAGAACAGGAGGTAAGAGAGGAGGGGGATTGGCGTTTTTGATTAGGGAGAACATCACGGCAGTACTTAGAGGGGATATATCCGAGGGTTCGCCCACTGAGTCTATATGGGTGGAACTGAAAAATAAGAAGGGAGAGATCACCTTGGTAGGACTGTACTACAGGCCCCCAAATAGTCAGCGGGAAATTGAGGAGCAAATATGTAAGGAGATTACAGATAGCTGCAAGAATAATAGGGTGGTAGTAGTAGGGGACTTTAACTTTCCCAACATTGACTGGGACAGCCATAGCATTAGGGGCTTGGAAGGAGGGAAATTTGTTGAGTGTATTCAGGAGGAATTTCTCATTCAGTAAGTGGATGGACCGACTAGAGAGGGGGCAAAACTTGACCTCGTCTTGGGAAATAAGGAAGGGCAAGTGACAGAAGTGCTAGTGAGGGATCACTTTGGGACAAGTGACCATAACTCCATTAGTTTTAAGATAGCTATGGAGAATGATAGGTCTGGCCCAAGAGTTAAAATTCTTAATTGGGGCAAGGCCAATTTTGATGGTATCAGACAGGAACTTGCAGAGGTAGATTGGGGGAGACTGTTGGCAGGCAAAGGGACGGCTGGTAAATGGGAGGCTTTTAAAAACGTGTTAACCAGGGTGCAGGGTAAGCACATTCCCTTTAGAGTGAAAGGCAAGGCTGGTAGAAGTAGGGAACCCTGGATGACTCGAGATATTGAGACTCTGGTCAAAAAGAAGAAGGAGGCATATGATGTACATAAGCAACTGGGATCAAGTGGATCCCTTGAAGAGTATAGAGATTGTCGAAATAGAGTTAAGAGGGAAATCAGGAGGGCAAAAAGGGGACATGAAATTGCTTTGGCAAATAATGCAAGGGAGAATCCAAAGAGATTCTACAGATACATAAAGGGGAAAAGAGTAACTAGGGACAGAGTAGGGCCTCTTAAGGATCAACAAGGACATCTATGTGCAGAGACACAAGAGTTGGGTGAGATCCTGAATGAATATTTCTCATCGGTATTCACGGTGGAGAAAGGCATGGATGTTAGGAAACTAAGGGAAATAAATAGTGATGTCTTGAGAAGTGTGCATATTACAGAGGAGGAGGTGCTGGAAGTCTTAAAGCGCATCAAGGTAGATAAATCCCCGGGACCTGATGAAATGTATCCCAGGATGTTGTGGGAGGCTAGGGAGGAAATTGCGGGTCCCCTAACAGAGATATTTGAATCATCGGCAGCCACAGGTGAGGTGCCTGAAGATTGGAGAGTGGCGAATGTTGTGCCCTTGTTTAAGAAGGGCAGCAGGGAAAAGCCTGGGAACTACAGACTGGTGAGCCTAACGTCTGTAGTAGGTAAGTTGCGAGAAGGTATTCTGAGAGACAGGATCTACAAGCATTTAGAGAGGCAAGGACTGATTCGGGGCAGTCAGCATGGCTTTGTGCGTGGAAAATCATGTCTCACAAATTTGATTGAGTTTTTTGAGGGGGTGACCAAGAAGGTAGATGAGGGCAGTGCAGTAGACGTTGTCTACATGGACTTTAGCAAAGCCTTTGACAAGGTACCGCATGGTAGGTTATTGCAGAAGGTTAAAGCTCACGGGATCCAGGGTGAGGTTGCCAATTGGATTCAAAATTGGCTGGACGACAGAAGGCAGAGGGTGGTTGTAGAGGGTTGTTTTCAAACTGGAGGCCTGTGACCAGTGGTGTGCCTCGGATCGGTGCTGGGTCCACTGTTATTTGTGATTTATATGAATGATTTGGATGAGAATTTAGGAGGCATGGTTAGTAAGTTTGCAGATGACACCAAGATTGGTGGCACAGTGGATAGTGAAGAAGGTTATCTAGGATTGCAACGGGATCTTGATCAATTAGGCCAGTGGGCCGACAAATGGCAGATGGAGTTTAATTTAGATAAATGTGAGGTGATGCATTTTGGCAGATCGAATCAGGCCAGGACCTACTCAGTTAATGGTATGGCGTTGGGGAGAGTAATAGAACAAAGAGATCTAGGAGTACAGGTTCATAGCTCCTTCAAGGTGGAGTCGCAGGTGGACAGGGTGGTGAAGAAGGCATTCGGCATGCTTGGTTTCATTGGTCAGAACATGGAATATAGGAGTTGGGATGTCTTGTTGAAGTTGTACATGACATTGGTACGGCCACACTTGGAATACTGTGTGCAGTTCTGGTCACCCTATTATAGAAAGGATATTATTAAACTGGAAAGAGTGCAGAAAAGATTTACTAGGATGTTGCCGGGACTTGTTGGTTTGAGTTATAAGGAGAGGCTGGATAGACTGGGACTTTTTTCCCTGGAGCGTAGGAGGCTTAGGGGTGATCTTATAGAGGTCTATAAAATAATGAGGGGCATAGATAAGGTAGATAGTCAACATCTTTTCCCAAAGGTAGGGGAGTCTAAAACTAGAGGGCATAGGTTTAAGGTGAGAGGGGAGAGATTCAGAAGGGCCCAGAGGGGCAATTTCTTCACTCAGAGGGTGGTGAGTGTCTGGAATGGGCTGCCAGAGGTAGTAGTAGAGGCAGGTACAATTGTGTCTTTTAAAAAGCATTTAGATAGTTACATGGGTAAGATGGGTATAGAGGGTTATGGGCCAAGTGCGGGCAACTGGGGCTAGCTTAATGGTAAAAACTGGGCGGCATGGACTGGTTGGGCCGAAGGGCCTGTTTCCATGCTGTGAACTTCTATGATTCTATGATAATTCTGGTCGCCACACAGCAGAAGGATGTGGAGGATTTGGAGAGGGTGAAGAGGAGGTTTACTAGGATGTTACCTGGTCTGGTGGGTGTTAGCTATGCAGAGAGGCCGATTTGACTCATAATGTTTTCATTCGAACGACGGAAGTAGAGGGGTGACCTGACAGAGGTTTACAAGATTATGAGGGGCATTAAGAGAGTGGATGGGCAGGCACTCTTTCCAAAGTTGGAAGGGTCATTCACCAGGGGGCATAGGTTTAAGGTCCATGGGGCAAAGTTCAGAGGAGTAATTCGAGGGAGATTTTTCCACACAGATGGTGGCGAGTGCCTGGAATGCGTTTCCAGGGGAGGTTGTGGAGCAGATAAATTTACGGCATTTAAAAATAATTTCGACAAATACATGGATAGGCTAGGTGTATAGATAGAGGGATACAGCACAAGGGCAGTATGGTCGCACAGTAGTTAGCATAGTTGCTTCACAGCTCCAATGTCCCAGGTTTGATTCCCAGCTTGGGTCACTGTCTGTGCGGAGTCTGCACGTTCTCCCCATGTCTGCGTGGGTTTCCTCCGGGTGCTCCGGTTTCCTCTCAGTCCAAAGATGTGCAGGTTAGGTGGATTGGCAATGCTAAATTGCCCCGAGTGTCCAAAAAGGGTAAGGTGGTGTTACGGGGATAAGCTGGAGGTGTGGGGTTAGGGCGGAGGTGTGGGCTTGGGTAGGGTTCTCTTTCCAAGGGCCTGTGCAGACTTGATGAGCTGAATTGCCTACTTCTGCACTGCAAATTCTATGATAAAGTAGTGCTGAGGGGTTTGGCCAAGGTTGGTATCATGATTGGTACAGGCTTGGAGGGTCAAAGGACTTGTTCCTGTGCTATATTGTCCTTTGTTCTTTGAGCGCCTTTGTCAGGTCGCAGCTAATCGTGATACACAGTTAACAAATAACTGGAGGGCGGGACTCCACAAACGATTCCCTCAAAATTGATGGGGGAGCGAGTCACGCTATCAAAAAAAGTTCTGAAAAATTTGCAACTATCTTCGCTCAGATATGCTGAGTGAATGATGCATCTCCTCACATCCGAATTCGCACGAATTTCATTCTACAGCTAATTCGATTAATTCGAAGTAATATTACAAAGTGGGGGGGGGGGGGGGGGGGCGGAGAGGAGGAGGTGGGGAGGAGGCACTGAGGCATTGAATACTCACAACATTCCGGCAAGAACTCTTCTCCCGCAATGCCTCGTCACAACAGTATAAGACCGTGGCCATCTAATAACAACAGAGAAACTAACTTTCTCTCCTGCACTAAAAACGATATTGTCATAGTTGAACTCGTCTATCAACATCTTGTTGTGCACCATTGGCAGAAACTTAACTGGAGTATCAATATAACTACGGGGTTAACACGAGGAAATCAGATGTTCTGAATTATGCGGTGGGCCATTCTCGCCCATCCTCCCCGAAGCCTGTCCAACATCTCTCATTCACATAATAGATTTAGAAACATAGAAAATAGGAGCTAGCGGAGGCTATCCAGCCTTTAGATTTTGCTCCATTATGGCTGATCTTCCAACTGAAAATAGCCTGATCGTTCCTTCCCCCATATCCGTTGAGCCCCTTCATTCCAAGTGCGATATCCAACTGCTTCTTGAAAACATACAATAAATTGGAGATATAAAATCTAGTCGCCAATTCAGCTTGAGGACCTGACAAGAAAATACTAGGATTGCAAGACCCACAATAACAGAATAAATACTTCAAATGCTTCTTCTCTTTGAGCTTGTCGTTTTAGTATCTCTTTTTCTCACTTAATTTCTGAATGCTATTTTCATTTGGCATTAGTCCTTCCATTTATCTGTTTCCCAAAGTCCATGCCCCATGCGTCTCAATCCTAACATGCTGCAATGTTTTTCACGACACAAAATCTTTTCTGAGAGTGACTTTGTTAGATACTGAACCTTTTATGCGTTGATCCGTGTAATGCATAACACAAACACAATTACATGCTTATTCCGGACACATTAACTGAAATTAGTTTTGCTATAATTATAAAATATAGCATTAGATGGCGCGACTGTTCAATGAACAAAGTAGGGCAGTGTCATTGTTATTCATAATGTAGAGGTAAATGAAATAACTCTTAATAATCCATAATTTTGCAGTGCAAAATGATACAGGGGAAATTTAAGACGACTCATTTTTCAATAGATTCCCGTGACCTTAATTAATATACAGTGAACCAGAAAAGAAATTGTGAAAGGGTCAGCAACAATCTTTGTCCAGCAGCTGGTACCCTGCAGCTTTATCAGAAACAGTGATACTGTGAAAAGGTTTGCCAAGAGTGAAAACCATTGATAATGTGATACTATTTCACAACACTAGTAACCATATGATTTCCGAGGAAGGGCAATATGCTGCCCGACATGTAACACTTGAACTTTAAACTGCTTCATGACCAACCATTGAAAGCATTTACGGAAAGAAAATGTCCCAGAAAACGAACTGTTTGCAATTCCTAGTTGGCTGATTCATGCTCCTAGTCCACACATGGCATTGCAGTTAGTTCAGTCCAAAGAAAAATCTAACATAAATAACAGGGTTAGACAAATAAAAACCGGTGTGAATATCATACTGCTGCTACAAGACAAACAAAAACATATTGAGAGCATTAAACCATTGAAAACAAATGGGGTGGGGACAGACAACTCAGAGATACGGAAATAAATAATCCTTTCCACAGAAGATCACAGTTACACTTATGTTCATCGTAAACAGGTGAAATAAAAGCTTACCAGGAACTCCAACCGCTGAAAGAACAGGATAGTAAATGCGTTCTATCTGAAGGATTGCCGGTTTTCCCATATCAATATGGCCTCTGTTTGCTTGGAGACTCCCCCTTTTCTGGGCGCTGTGAGTCGATCCTTTCTAATGGGCTCTGATATATATGTATGAGAGAGAGAGAGAGAGAGAACATTATACTGACACGGTATACACTTGATCATAGCTATTATGTACAGTCACTTGAACAAACACATTTCGTCAGCAGCTTTCCCTCCGGTCCAAATATTGGGATAGCTAAAGCTTAAAAGCCTCAAAGTCCAGCACATTCTCTTAATCTTGTGTCTGTCGGGAATAATATTGAGAGCTGTAAGCATACAGAACGACACGGTGACACAGTGGTGAGCACTGCTGCCTCACAGTGCCAGGGACCCGGGTTTAATGCCGGCCCTGGGTCACAATCTGTGTGGAGTGTGTAGTTCTCCCCGTGTCTGCGTGGGTTTCCTTCGGGTGTTCCGGTTTCCTCCCACAGTTTAAAGATGTACAGGATAGGTGGATTGGCCATGGGAAATTGCCACTTAGTGTCCAAGGATGTGACAATTAGATTATTGGGTTGCAGAGATAGGGTGGAACATGGATGATGCAGACTCGATGGGCCGAATGGCCTCCTTCTCCACTCTGGAGATTCTATGATTTAGATAGGATGGTAGCAAGACTGGGAAGCTGCATTTCCAGCAAACGGTAATATCTTTCTTCATTCCTGAAAATCATTTCTGAATGAAACTAACTTTCCAGCAGTTTGCAGTGAGCCAGTAGTGCTTAGTATTCCCGTTTCACCCTGTTCCTTCCTTTCCCAATTAAAATCTCAACTTTGACTCTCTGACACGGGATTGTGGAAGTTCTATTCAGAATGTTCAATATTTTCCCGACTGTAGCCCTTCTCCTTCCTGTATGTCATTGTCTCAAAATTACCCCAGTGCAATTATTCCATCAATCCCTCACTCCTGCCGATCTGGACCATGTCATTCACACCCAAAACGAACATAAAATCGGAGGAAGCAATTTACATTTTGCACCTGTTCCACCATTCAAAAACATTATGAGTGATCATCATGTACTCCATGAATCAGCTGTTTGCCAAAATCCTTTAGTACCTTTGACTAATCAAACATCTATGAATCTCAGTTTTAAAATTAACAATTTAACTTGATATTTTCATCGATTTGCTTCGACATATTAAAAACAAATGATTACATTAACTCTTAACTCGAGGAAATGCAAGCCTAGACTTAGCATAGATCTTGGGGTCTATGTTCATAGATCTTTGAAAGTTGCCATCACTTGAATAGAGCAGTGCAGAAGGCCTATGGTGTGCTCGCGTTCATTAGCAGAGGGGTTGAATTTAAGAGCCGTGAGGTGATGATGCAGCTGTACAAAACCTTGGTAAAGCCACATTTGGGGTACTGTGTGCAGTTCTGGTCGCCTCATTTTAGGAACTTTGTGGAAGCTTTGGAAAAGGTGCAAAGGAGATTTACAAGGATGTTGCCTGGAATGGAGATAGGTCTTTCAAGGTAAGGTTGAGGGTGCGAGGCCTTTTCTCATTAGAACGGAGAAGGATGAGGGGTGACTTGATAGAGGTTTATAAGATGATCAGGGGAATAGATAGAGTAGACAGTCAGAAACGTTTTCCTCGGGTGGAACAAACCATTACAAAGGGACATAAATTTAAGGTGAATGGTGGAAGATATAGGGGGAATGTCAGAGGTAGGTTCTTTACCCAGAGAGTAGTGGGAGCATGGAATGCACTGCCTGTGGAAGTAGTTGAGTCGGAAACATTAGGGACCTTCAAGCATTAGGGACCTATTGGATAGGTACATGGATTACGCTAGAATGCTGGGGTGTAGATTGATTTGTTCTTAATCTAGGACAAAAGTTCGGCACAACATCTTGGGCTGAAGGGCCTGTCCTGTGCTGTATTTTCTATGTTTAGACTATTTATTCTCTTTGTAGAAAATGAACGTGTGATCTCTTCATGCTTCTGTTGGACTGTTCTCATTTCTATCACAAAATTACAGGTTCAGAGGATGGACACAACACAGAAGGGAGCCATTTTGCCATCCTTGCCCAGCCAGATGACTGGAAGAAACTTTAAGATAAGACTCAACCGTTGTCCTGCAGATTTGTTAATCTTCAATTAATTATTTAACTTTCTATTGAAATCCATGACTGAATCTCTCTCCAGGATATCTCAGAAATTCTGCATATTAATGACAGGCCGCATAACATATATGTTCATTAAAATGTCTTTAGTTCTCATATCATTCACGATAAATATATATTTTCTGGCTTTCCACATCTACTTATTATGGGCCAGGGTTTAGAGAACACAGAAGTATATCATGGAGTTCAGCTGACCCAGAACCTTTCATAGAATTTGGTTATGGGGAGCACAAGTGCCCACTTTACAGGTGTGATGCAACAGAGATCTAAAGTATTTCTAAACAAAACAATGTTTTATTCTATGAATCCAATTCACATTTTATAAACACACAGTAAATATCTTATCAATTACCAACACTGATACCCCCCCCCCCCCAAAGATACAGTACTCCATAGGTAACCCTTAGTAACTTTCCTAACAACACCCATAAGCCAAAGACCCTTTTTAACAAAGACAGTAGGTTTGCATTCCTTACAGAAACAAGTATTACTTTGAAATCATCAAGTGATCTGGAGACATTCTTTAGCATGCAGAGAGAGGTGCCAAAATACACCTTCTTGGTTTGAATGCAACTCTCCAACTGAAAATGCATCTAAAACTCAGAGCCAAAAACAGCTTCCAGCTCAAAATGAAAGTAAAAAGCAGAGCCAGAGCCCAGCTCCAACTACACAATGACATCACCGCAGCCACTTGAGAAGACAAACATTTCTTAAAGTGGCATTCCCATGACATACTCCAATCACAAATGCTTAACAGTCCCGATTCAAGACAGAACATCCATTGTATAGATTGCCTGCACCATAGCCTTATAACTTTTATGGTCCTGAAAATCTTATTGTGGTTATTTCATTTTTCCATTCTACATGCTCCCCTTTGGCAGATCATCTAGACAATGTCAGCTTTAGCACCACTCCACTTGTTCCTGCACGCTGCCACCTGTGTTACCACATAACAACATCTGTCTGTTTTCTATGAGCTGCAATTTAATCTACATGAATATTGGAACGACTGAAACCCTCCACCTTTGGTGCCAACACAATTGGATTATTCTTCTCATAGATCCAGTCATGGCTTTCAAAGTAGCTTATTCTCTAAAGAACGAAAATTAAGTGCTGGACTACGGTATAAGGGCCCGCGCTCAGAGAAAACGTCCTGCTCTCTTTTCCCTTCTAGGTTTGTCTGTGTTGTGTGTGTGTAGAGGGTGATACGGGATAAAATGGGGGATTATGAACTAGATAAGAGTTAATCTGTAGTGTTAGCTGCATATTTAATTATTATTATTGTTAGTAATAAAATTAATTGTGTCTAAATTTTCACATTTGGTGATTGTAGATATTGTACACTAAGGGCCAAAAACATCAGATTAGTTCCCAAGAAATAGTTTTAAAATTTTAATTGTGTTTTGACTCTGGGTTAAGTGGGGCTGGAATTGAGCACGCACTAGCCCAGGGTGTCGTAAAAGTGGGCAAGGTGTGGGAAGCGGTACTTGGTGCATTATTCTTTTACAATGCCAGTGCTGACACACCTGGCTCAATGACCTTGTTTGCCGTTGTAATTATTCCAAGATTCCAGGAATATTTTAAGAACATAATAAGAACATAAGAACTAGGAGCAGGAGTAGGCCATCTGGCCCCTCGAGCCTGCTCCGCCATTCAATGAGATCATGGTGATCTTTTGTGGACTCAGCTCCACTTTCCGGCCCGAACACCATAACCCTTAATCCCTTTATTCTTCAAAAAACTATCCATCTTTATCTTAAAAACATTTAATGAAGGAGCCTTAACTGCTTCACTGGGCAAGGAATTCAATAGATTCACAACCCTTTGGGTGAAGATGTTCCTCCTAAGCTCAGTCCTAAATCTACTTCTCCTTATTTTGAGGCAATGCCCCCTCATTCTGCTTTCACCCGCCAGTGGAAACACCTTGTCAAAATCTTTCTGGAAATCCAGATATACCACATCCATTGGTTCCCCGTTATCTACCGCACTGGTAATGTCCTCAAAATTTTCCATCCTGATTAGGCCATGCGACCTGAGACGCAACTCAAACCCCTTTTATCAATTGATGTTAGCTTTTAATATCGCATCTACCCCACGCCAGAACTCACTCTGCCCCTATCTCAATCCAACTAGCACTCGACCTCAAAATCACAAAGCTGTAAATTCCAGATTCTCAAGAATTATTCCAATTCAACGTCACTTAATTCATTTCATGCAATCCCATCTTTTGTTAGGAATTCCATTATATGCTTCAACATTTAATTATCTGCTTGCTGCCATTCAATTTCACCTGGTGAAAACAGCAGCTCAGATTTCCACTCTTATCTCATTAACTTATTGAACTTTCACATCTGCACCACCCCCGTACCAACTTTCTTCCAGTTTCCCCAAGTGTAATAACTGCCAGCACTTCCTGAGCATCTCCTTAGCAGCGTGCCCTCTTTCTCTTCCCACTCCTCCCGCAAATCCCATTTTCCACTCCATTCAATAGATCAATGTATCTGGAAAATTTTTAATCGTTTGAAATTTCAATCGAGTTTCAATAAGTCTTGTGATTTTGAACCATCCTTATGGATAAATGAATTGTTCATTCCTCTGCCTTAATGTTAACTTAGTGACGATTATCATTCATTCCTGTAGGCAATGAGACCCTTCCAAATGTATCACTCGTTACATGGTGGCCAAGACAGAGGCCTATCTACTCGTTGTTGTCATCAATCTGATAATTAGGCACAAACGGCCGCAGTTGAGCTTGGAACAGTGACTGCCCTGATCAGCTCAGAATTTTGGCGGGAGCGGAGTGCAGGGGCCTGTCGGGAGGTAAGTTTTTGATTTAAAAGCACTTGCCTTACAGGAGCAGTCCTCAGAATTTCGGCGGGAGCAGAGTGCAGGGGCCTGTCGGGAGGTAAGTTTTTGATTTTAAAAACACTTACCTGGTCCCGATTCTGTTCTTCTTTTCTGTTTTATTTTTTTAATATAAGGCGGGAACCGGAAGTTCGACCCGGAACCGGAAGTTCGACCCGCGGACTTCAGAGAAGGTTTCCCCCCCGCCAACCAATAAATTCTGGTGGAGAGGAAACCCGAGACACTACACGTGTAATTTCTCCCACCCGCCCTCCTCCTCTAACATAATAATAAGACCCATTGGTGTGAGGTAAGTGCCATATTATATTATTTTTTAAAAAAAATTATTTATTAACCAGAACTTGGTTGGAGGTTAGAGGGATGGCAGGGAAGGGAGTGCAATGTTCCTCCTGCAGGATGTTTGAGGTGAGGGATGCCATTAGTGTCCCTGCTGATTTTACCTGCAGGAAGTGCTGCCATCTCCAGCTCCTCCAAGACCGAGTTAGGGAACTGGAGCTGGAGTTGGAAGAACTTCGGATCATTCTGGAGGCAGAGGGGGTCATAGATAGCAGCTTCAGGGAATTAGTTACACCAAAGATTGGAGATAGATCGGTAACTGTAAGAGGGACTGGGAAGAAGCAGTCAGTGCAGGGATCCCCTGCGGTCGTTCCCCTGAGTAACAAGTATACCGCTTTGGATACTTGTGGGGGGGGGGGGGGGGAGACTTACCAGGGGTAAGCCATGGGGTACGGGCCTCTGGCACGGAGTCTGTCCCTGTTGCTCAGAAGGGAAGGGGGGAGAGGAGCAGAGCATTAGTAATTGGGGACTCGATAGTCAGGGGCACAGATAGGAGATTTTGTGGGAGCGAGAGAGACTCACGTTTGGTATGTTGCCTCCCAGGTGCAAGGGTACGTGATGTCTCGGACCATGTTTTCCGGGTCCTTAAGGGGGAGGGGGAGCAGCCCCAAGTCGTGGTCCACATTGGCACTAACGACATAGGTAGGAAAGGGGACAAGGATGTCAGGCAGGCTTTCAGGGAGATAGGATGGAAGCTCAGAATGAGAACAAACAGAGTTGTTATCTCTGGGTTGTTGCCCGTGCCAACTGATAATGAGATGAGGAATAGGGAGTGAGAGCAATTAAACACGTGGCTACAGGGATGGTGCAGGCGGGAGGGATTCAGATTTCTGGATAACTGGGGCTCTTTCTGGGGAAGGTGGGACCTCTACAGACAGGATGGTCTACATCTGAACCTGACGGGCACAAATATCCTGGGGGGGAGATTTGTTAGTGCTCTTTGGGGGGGTTTAAACGAATGCAACAGGGGCATGGGAACCTGGATTGTAGTTTTAGGGTACGGGAGATTGAGAGTATAGAGGTCAGAAGCACAGATTTGACTTCGCACGAGGGGGCCAGTGTTCAGGTAGGTGGTTTGAAGTGTGTCTACTTCAATGCAAGGAGTATACAAAATAAGGTAGGGGAACTGGCAGCATGGGTTGGTACATGGGACTTCGATGTTGTGGCCATTTCGGAGACATGGATAGAGCAGGGACAGGAATGGTTGTTGCAGGTTCCGGCGTTTAGGTGTTTTAGTAAGCTCAGAGAAGGAGGCAAAAGAGGGGGCGGTGTGGCGCTGCGAGTCAAGAACAGTATTACGGTTGCGGAGAGTATGCTAGATGAGGACTCTTCTTCTGAGGTAGTATGGGCTGAGGTTAGAAACAGGAAAGGAGAGGTCACCCTGTTGGGAGTTTTCTATAGGCCTCCAAATAGTTCTAGGGATGTAGAGGAAAGAATGGTGAAGATGATTCTGGATAAGAGCGAAAGTAACAGGGTAGTTATTATGGGAGACTTTAACTTTCCAAATATTGACTGGAAAAGATATAGTTCGAGTACATTAGATGGGTCGTTTTTGTACAATGTGTGCAGGAGGGTTTCCTGACAGGCCAACAAGAGGAGAGGCCACATTGGATTTGGTCTTGGGTAATGAAATCAATAATGTGTTAGATTTGGAGGTAGGTGAGCACTTTGGGGACAGTGACCACAATTCGGTGACGTTTACGTTAGTGATGGAAAGGGATAAGTACACCCCGCAGGGCAAGAGTTATAGCTGGGGGAAGGGCAACTATGATGCCATTAGACATGACTTGGGAGGGGTAGGTTGGAGAAGTAGGCTGCAAGTGTTGGGCACACTGGATATGTGGAGCTTGTTCAAGGAACAGCTACTGCGTGTTCTTGATATGTACCAACCGGTCAGGCAGGGAGGAAGGCGTAGAGCGAGGGAACCGTGGTTTACCAAAGAAGTGGAATCTCTTGTTCAGAGGAAGAAGGAGGCCTATGTGAAGATGAGGTGTGAAGTTTCAGTTGGAGCGCTTGATAGTTACAAGGGAGCGAGGAAGGATCTAAAGAGAGAGCTAAGACGAGCAAGGAGGGGACGTGAGAAGTATTTGGCAGGTAGGATCAAGGAAAACCCAAAAGCTTTCTATAGGTATGTCAGGAATAAGCGAATGACTAGGGAAAGAGTAGGACCAGTCAAGGACAGGGATGGGAAGTTGTGTGTAGAGTCTGAAGAGATAGGCGAGATACTAAATGAATATTTTTCGTCTGTATTCACTCAGGAAAAAGATAATGTTGTGGAGGAGAATGCTGAGACCCAGGCTATTAGAATAGATGGCATTGAGGTACGTAAATAAGAGGTGTTGGCAATTCTGGACAGGCTGAAAATAGATAAGTCCCCGGGGCCTGATGGGATTTATCCTAGGATTCTCTGGGAAGCCAGGGAAGAGATTGCCGAGCCTTTGGCTTTGATTTTGATGTCATCATTGGCTACAGGAATAGTGCCAGAGGACTGGAGGATAGCAAATGTGGTCCCTTTGTTCAAGAAGGGGAGTAGAGACAACACCGGCAACTATAGACTGGTGAGCCTCACGTCTGTTGTGGGTAAAGTCTTGGAGGGGATTATAAGAGACAAGATTTATAATCATCTAGATAGGAATAATATGATTAGGGATAGTCAGCATGGCTTTGTGAAGGGGAGGTCATGCCTCACAAACCTTATCGAGTTCTTTGAGAAGGTGACTGAACAGATAGATGAGGGTAGAGCAATTGATGTGGTGTATATGGATTTCAGTAAAGCGTTTGATAAGGTTCCCCACGATAGGCTATTGCAGAAAATATGGAGGCTGGGGATTGAGGGTGATTTAAAGATGTGGATCAGAAATTGGCTAGCTGAAAGAAGACAGAGGGTGGTGGTTGATGGGAAATGTTCAGAATGGAGTTCAGTTACAAGTGGCGTACCACAAGGATCTGTTCTGGGGCCGTTGCTGTTTGTCATTTTTATCAATGACCCAGAGGAGGGCGCAGAAGGGTGGGTGAGTAAATTTGCAGACGACACTAAAGTCGGTGGTGTTGTCGACAGTGTGGAAGGATGTAGCAGGTTACAGAGGGACATAGATAAGCTGCAGAGCTGGGCTGAGAGGTGGCAAATGGAGTTTAATGTAGAGAAGTGTGAGGTGATTCACTTTGGAAGGAATAACAGGAATGCGGAATATTTGGCAAATGGTAAAATTCTTGGAAGTATGGATGAGCAGAGGGATCTCGGTGTCCATGTACATAGATCCCTGAAAGTTGCCACCCAGGTTGATAGGTTTGTGAAGAAGGCCTATGGTGTGTTGGCCTTTATTGGTAGAGGGATTGAGTTCCGGAGTCATGAGGTTATGTTGCAGCTGTACAAAACTCTGGTACGGCCGCATTTGGAGTATTGCGTACAGCTCTAGTCACCTCATTATAGGAAGGACGTGGAAGCTTTGGAACGGGTGCAGAGGAGATTTACCAGGATGTTGCCTGGTATGGAGGGAAAATCTTATGAGGAAAGGCTGATGGACTTGAGGTTGTTTTCGTTAGAGAGAAGAAGGTTAAGAGGAGACTCAATAGAGGCATACAAAATGATCAGAGGGTTAGATAGGGTGGACAGTGAGAGACTTCTCCCGCGGATGGAAATGGCTAGCACGAGGGGACATAGCCTTAAACTGAGGGGTAATAGATATAGGACAGAGGTCAGAGGTAGGTTCTTTACGCAAAGAGTGGTGAGGCCGTGGAATGCCCTACCTGCAACAGTAGTGAACTCGCCAACATTGAGGGCATTTAAAAGTTTATTGGATAAGCATATGGATGATAATGGCATAGTGTAGGTTAGATGGCTTTTGTTTTTTGACTTCCCATATCGGTGCAACATCGTGGGCCGAAGGGCCTGTACTGCACTGTATCGTTCTATGTTCGATGTTCTATGATCTGTTTATGTAGCATTACCTGATCATTTGATCAACAGGTTGGTATTGGATGGGGAAAATCCTGTGGTTTTCTTCTGCACTAATGGATATTCAGAAATCGCCGATCTGGAGCAGTTGAGTCCGTCCATTATTTGGTAACCCCATTTGTCACATGAATCCTGATTTTGCTTCTGAATGAGTTCACTGTCAGACTGTCAGACTGTCAGTTCATTGCCAGCAGAACTTGCAGGAAAATTTGAGCTCACAGAATCCCAGAGATGGAGAGTCGGAGCAAATCCATCATTTCGCTGTTTCTTATCTCGACGAGTTTCATCCTCTATTGGCAGTGTTCAAGGTTTATTCTGGATGGAGATGGATTAGGTCTTTGATTGATTGATTGATATTTATTGTCACATTTATTGTCACGTGAACTCAAGTACAATGAAAAGTGTTTCCTGCGACCAAGGGAGTGTACACAGTATGTACATAGTAGACAAAATAATAATTGGCAGAGTACATTGACAAATGGACACTCTGGGCGAGATTCTCCGACCCCCGTGAATCCCGCCCCCGCCGGTTGCCGAATTCTCCACCACCGGATATTCGGCGGGGGCGGGAATCGCGCCGCACCAGTTGGCAGGCTCCTCCCCGCGATTCTCTGGGCATTCCGCACCTTTGGGGCGGCGCGATGCCCGACTGATTTGCGCCATTTTGGGCGCCAATCGGCGGGCATCGCGCCGATACCGGAGAATTTTGTCCCATGTTTATGCACTAACCCATTCTAATTTCAGAGAGCAGTGTAATATTGTGCTGAAATAACTCTTTACTGCAATTGTTCAGTTCATTCAATTGTGAGACTAATTGAATTACGGAGAGTTTAAATTATTTTCTGACGGTATTTCACATTTCCATCCGGATGAGGGCTCTTTTCCTGTGGAAGCACAGAGCAAATGCGCCCTGCACAGATGACCATAGAACGAATGTGGGACTTTCAGTGGAGCAGGTCAGGTGTTGTTTATATAATTTGTTGTTTCAGGCAACAAAGCCGAAAGCAGAGAACATTGTGATAGTAGCAGTGGTGGGGATACTAACTGTGTGTCTTTGGTTCTGATAATGGCCCATGAAAGGTGGTGAAGGTACAACTCCACTGGTAAGATAGTGTGGACGGAACATCTTACTATGCTGAAAAGACAGGCTGCTCCTATGATAATCGAGAGGAGGTTGTGGCCGAAAGCTTGGCTAACAAGAAAAGGACAGTGCTTACCGCTCACCTAACAGAGGGAAGTTGTGGCGTTTGCCATGGCTACAGAGCAGGATGTGGAAGAAAGTCAACTAGATGCAGATGCAAGCAGAGCGTGTATCTGCTGTTTTAAAGCAGGAATAACACAAACCTTCTTCCAAGCAATCGAACAAAGTTTATTACTTGTCAGATTAACCAAAGACTGGCTTCAGATATAAATTAAACCTGAAAGACAAAATAGCGGTCTGCCCATTTTATCTAATAAAGGAAAGTTTTCTGCGAACCTGCATATCGGTTTCTGCTATAAACGATCATTAAAGGGGAAGTAACTTGACATGCAGATTTTTCAGGTGTTGGTCGTCATGCAGAATCAAAAAAACCTAGTGGAAAAGAAAATCATGTTTCAACAATCAACTACTGTTCATTTAAGATCTGATATTCAGGGTAGCTGTAGGTGAAACTTTGGTTGTAGTATATTTGGATTTGCAAAATGTATTTGGCATGGTGACATATTTATATAATTCCAAATGCGGTAGAGCTCATTGTTTCGAGTTGGTATATTAGCAAGGTTATTTTAGTAAGTATAGGTAAGAAAATAAGTGTGAAGATGATTACAAAGCACGCCCAAAGAATGCAAATAGGTTAATTAAGAAGGCAAAATGTCAGATGGATGACAATGTTGGGAAATGAAAAGTTGAACACTTTTACCATCAGACTAGTAAAGAGGAGTATTGTTTAACAGGAGAAATTGCAGAATGATGAAGTGCAGTTCTACAAATTGAACAAGATGTCCTTCTGCATGAATTACATACATTCAGCCTGCAGGTAAAACGGAAAATTAAGAAGGAAAATGAAATGTAGCGCTTTATTGTATTTAGTCTGGAGACTACACGGAGTGAAGTTTTGCTTCAGTTGTAGAGGGCGTTGCTAAAACCAAACTGAGAGAATGGTGTGCAGTTTTGCTCGCCGGATTTAGACAAGGGTGCACAATGGTATATTTATCAATGATGCCGAGAAGATGGTTGACAACTTCAAATTAGTAGGAGCAAACATCACCAAGAACCTGTCCTGGTCCACCCACGTCGACGTTTCATAGAATTTACAGTGCAGAAGGAGGCCATTCGGCCCATAGAGTCTGCACCGGCTCTTGGAAAGAGCACCCTACCCAAGGTCAACACTGCCACCCCATTCCCATAACCCAGTAACCCCACCCAACACTAAGGGCAATTTTGGACACTAAGGGCAATTTATCATGGCCAATCCACCTAACCTGCACATCTTTGGACTGTGGGAGGAAACCGGAGCACCCGGAGGAAACCCACGCACACACAGGGAGGATGTGCAGACTCCGCACAGACAGTGACCCAAGCTGGAATCGAACCTGGGACCCTGGAGCTGTGAAGCAATTGTGCTATCCACAAGGCTACCGTGCTGCCTGACGTTACAACCAAACAAGCACAACAGCACCTATACTTCCTCAGGAAATTAAGGAGATTCAGCATGTCCACAACTACTCTTACCGATTTTATAGATGTACCATAGCAATCATCCTATCTGGCTACATCACAGTGTAGCCATCTGGGATGGCCACTTCCTGATTACAAAATGGACACTTTGCAAAGATTGCAGGGAAAATGGACAATACTGAGAAAACAAGCAGGTTCAGGGTTTGTCTGTTGATTAGAGGCGCAGCTCCCAGACAAGACCAAAACTGCAAACCCATTAGCATTCTAATGGGCCATCTCCGGGGACAAAAGAGTAACATTTAAGTAAACGATACTAAGGCAGACACCCCGGCGCCAGAGGAGACCAGAACAAAGCAGGCCAACGGCCACCTACGACACACCCAGCGATCAGGGCAGCCACCCCTTTATTGGAGGAAATCGATAGGAATGATTGAGAAACAGCCCAATTAATTGGGGCTGTAGCCACCTGAGTTGGCCAACTCCCGATGTAAAATGGAGAACAGCAAAGGCTGCAGGGAAATTCAGCCAACACAGGCAGAAACCGCCAGGTGCAAGTTTACTGTGTATTAAACTCTGCAAAAGCCCAGACAGCACCGATACAAGCAGCCATCGGCATAATAATGTAGCAGCCATCTACATACTGATGAGCGATCCCCGGGAACAAATGCAACATTTGGCACAAACAAAGTTAAGCCAGACTCCCCGGCGCCAGCAGGAGCCAACACAAAAGAGGTTAACGGACGCCTCAAGACCGCCCATCGATCAGGGAACCGCTCCGGTATTGGAGAAATCGAACAAAGCGATTGGAACGAAGTCCAATCACTTGGAGCCAGGTACAGGGTCCGCCCCGAAAGGCGGGAAGCCCCTGGGGACTATAAAGTTAAGCCCCCAAGTTCAAATCGTTCTTCTTGACCGGGTCACTCAGCAACGCGAACCAACCTTAACCGTGACCGGTTCAACTGCCACCGATATCCAGTAAGTCTTAAGTCAACGCTCACTACGAGATAGGCACTCCTAGCTACCAATCTGTACCAACTTCGAATCCCGCAGACTCAGAACCCGAACGAAAGGCCATTTGTTCCCCTGGCCTGGTGGGCCAGTCCGAAGCTAAGTATAGGCCTGTTAGTCGTAGAAGTAGCTCAGACGTAGAATTTGTGCATGAGTAGCGATTACTGTGTATAATAAATGTGCTTTGATTTGAATCTTACTAATCTGTGTATTGAGTCATTGATCTTGAACTTGAACCTCGTGGCGGTATCATAAAGGTGCCTGGCGACTCTAGAGCAAAGGTTATAAAACAGAACCAATTGAACCAACCAAAAGTTAGCAACAGGGCCATGTTGAAGGCCCACCCAAAAGCACACGAAGCCCCTTTTGGGTATAAGAAGGGTCTCCCAAGAGAGAATCGTTCTCTTGGCTCCGGCTCTCACCGAGGAGAGACCTGCCCAAAAGCTGCACCAGAACAAGTAAGTCCAAGGTCAACGTACACTACCAGACAGACGACTTTAGCTGTTATCCCATACCAGTTCCACCCCAGCAGCCTCAGAACCGAACAACGGCCATTGTTCCTCTGACTGAGTGAGCGCCCGAAGCGAAGTATAGGCTTTAACAGTAGTGATAGTTTAGTCTGTAGTATGCGTGCATGATTATATTTAACTGTGTGTAAATAAATAAGCATCTGACTTTGAACTAACTAACTGGTGTATCGAGTCTTTGATCAGTATTCGGTTTGAACCTTGTGGTGGTATCGAAAGATACCTGGCGACTCTAGAGCAAAACGTAATTAGAACTAAGGAAGGCGACCATATTGGCTGCCATATTCCGAACAAAAAAGAGAAGCACAATTGGCAACATTTACTGGCGACCTCTGACGGGACTCGACGTAAAAGTGGCCTAGTCACTCCGAGAAAACCCAAATTTGAATTGGAATCCAATTGGAAACAGAAAAACCACAAGTGTGAGAACAATACTGATCAAACCTCCGAGATTCGGAAGTGTGTAAATGCATGCGTACTAACAGGAAATAAGGAAAACCTGAGAGATTTTGTTGTGTAAAACTGTCAGGGGTTTTGTAGGACGGAAAATAGCGTAAGCCGTACCTGTGTTTACATCACCACTTTATCGCCCCCTGTTCCAAATTCAGTAGAGAACCCAGATAGAGAAAATGGCAATGAAGGCAATGGAACGCCTTATGAACCCCCAGGAATTCAAGGTCGCAGCGACCAGTAGAGTAGGACAGTGTCCAGTATGGGAAGAGGAAATCAGAAAGTACCTCAAAGTGAAAGAACATAGAACATAGAAAAATACAGCACAGAACAGGCCCTTCGGCCCACAATGTTGTGCCGAACCTTTGTCCTAGATTAATCATAGATTATCATAGAATTTACAGTGCAGAAGGAGGCCATTCGGCCCATTGAGTCTGCACCGGCAGTTGGAAAGAGCACCGTACCCAAGGTCAACCTCCACCCTCTCCCCATAACCCAGTACCCCACCCAACACTAAGGGCAATTTTGGACACTAAGGGCAATTTATCATGGCCAATCCACCTACCCTGCACATCTTTGGACTGTGGGAGGAAACCGGAGCACCCGGAGAAAACCCACGCACACACGGGGAGGATGTGCAGACTCCGCACAGACAGTGAGCTAAGCCGGAATAGAACCTGGAACCCTGGAGCTGTGAAGCAATTGGGCTATCCACAATGCTACCGTGCTGCCCTTACGAACAAATTAATCTACACTATATCATTCTACCGTAATCCATGTACCTATCCAATAGCTGCTTGAAGGTCCCTAATGTTTCCGACTCAACTACTTCCACAGGCAGTGCATTACCCACTACTCTCTGGGTAAAGAACCTACCTCTGACATACATTCACCTTAAATTTATGTCCCCTTGTAATGGTTTGTTCCACCCTGGGAAAAAGTCTCTGACTGTCTACTCTATCTATTCCCCTGATCATCTTATAAACCTCTATCAAGTCGCCCCTCATCCTTCTCCGTTCTAATGAGAAAAGGCCTAGCACCCTCAACCTTTCCTTGTAAGACCTACTCTCCATTCCAGGCAACATCCTGGTAAATCTCCTTTGCACCTTTTCCAAAGCTTCCACATCCTTCCTAAAATGAGGTGACCATAACTGTACACAGTACTCCAAATGTGGCCTTACCAAAGTTTTGTACAGCTGCATCATCACCTCACGGCTCTTAAATTCAATCCCTCTGTTAATGAACGCGAGCACACCATAGGCCTTCTTCACAGCTCTATCCACTTGAGTGGCAACTTTCAAAGATGTATGAACATAGACCCCAAGATCTCTCTGCTCCTCCACATTGCCAAGAACTCTACCGTTAACCCTGTATTCCGCATTCATATTTGTCCTTCCAAAATGGACAACCTCACACTTTTCAGGGTTAAACTCCATCTGCCACTTCTCAGCACAGCTCTGCATCCTATCTATGTCTCTTTGCAGCCGACAACAGCCGTCCTCACTATCCACAACTCCACCAATCTTCGTATCGTCTGCAAATTTACTGACCCACCCTTCAACTCCCTCATCCAAGTCATTCATGAAAATCACAAACAGCAGAGGACCCAAAACTGATCCCTGCGGTACGCTGCTGGTAACTGGGATCCAGGCTGAATATTTGCCATCCACCACCATTCTCTGACTTCTATCGGTTAGCCAGTTCGTTATCCAACTGGCCAAATTTCCCACTATCCCATGCCTCCTTACTTTCTGCATAAGCCTACCATGGGGGACCTTATCAAATGCCTTACTTAAATCCATGCACACTACATCCACTGCTTTACCTTCATCCACATGCTTGGTCACCTCCTCAAAGAATTCAATAAGACTTGGAAGGCAAGACATATCCCTCACAAATCCATGCTGACTATCCCTAATCAAGCAGTGTCTTTCCAGATGCTCAGAAATCCTATCCCTCAGCACCCTTTCCATTACTTTGCCGACCAGCGAAGTAAGACTAACTGGCCTGTAATTCCCAGGGTTACCCCTATTCCCTTTTTGGAACAGGGGCACGACATTCGCCACTCTCCAATCCCCTGGTACCACCCCTGTTGACAGTGAGGACGAAAAGATCATTGCCAACGGCTCTGCAATTTCATCTCTTGTTCCCATAGAATCCTTGGATATATCCCGTCAGGCCCGGGGGACTTGTTTTTCAAAATGCCCAACACATCTTCCTTCCTAACAAGTATTTCCTCGAGCTTACCAGTCTGTTTCACACTGTCCTCTCCAACAATATGGCCCCTCTCATTTGTAAATACTGAAGAAAAGTACTCGTTCAAGACCTCTCCTATCTCTTCAGACTCAATACACAATCTCCCGCTACTGTCTTTGAACGGATCTACCCTCGCACTAGTCATTCTCATATTTCTCACATATGTATAAAAGGCCTTGGGGTTTTCCTTGATCCTACCCGCCAAAGATTGTTCATGTCCTCACTGAGCTCTCCTAATCCCTTTCTTCAGTTCCCTCCTGGCTATCTTGTATCCCTCCAGCGCCCTGTCTGAACTTTGTTTCCTCAACCTTACATAAGTCTCCTTCTTCCTCTTAACAAGACATTCAACCTCTCTTGTCAACCATGGTTCCCTCACTTGACCATCTCTTCCCTGCCTGACAGGGACATACATATCAAGGACACGTAGTACCTGTTCTTGAACAAGGTCCACATTTCACTTGTGTCCTTCCCTGACAGCCTATGCTCCCAACTTATGCACTTCAATTCTTGTCTGACAACATCGTATTTACCCTTCTCCCAATTGTAAACCTTGCCCTGTTGCACGCACCTATCCCTTCCCATTACTAAAGTGAAAGTCACAGAATTGTGGTCACCAAAGTACCAAATCCAATATGACCTCCCCTCTGGTCGGACAATCTACATACTGTGTTAGAAAAGCTTTCTGGACACACTGCACAAACACCACCCCATCCAAACTATTTGATCTAACGAGTTTCCACTCAAAGTTTGTGAAGTTGAAGTCATCCATGACTACTATCCTGTGACTTCTGCACCTTTCCAAAATCTGTTTCCCAATCTGTTTATCAACATCTCTGCTACTATTGGGGGGCCTATAGAAAACTCCCAACAAGGTGACTGCTCCTTTCCTTTTTCTGACTTCAACCCATACTACCTCAGTAGGCAGATACTCCTCGAACTGCCTTTCTGCAGCTGTTATACTATGTCTAATTAACAATGCCACCCCCCCGCCAACCTCTTTTACCACCCTCCCTAATCTTATTGAAACATCTATAACCAGGGACCTCCAACAACCATTTCTGCCCCTCTTCTATCCAAGTTTCCGTGATGGCCACCACATCCCAAGTACCGATCCATGCCTTAAGTTGACCCACATTATTCCTATAAGACCATAAGACATAGGAGCGGAAGTAAGGCCATTCAGCCCATCGAGTCCACTCCACCATTCAATCATGGCTGATTTCAACTCCATTTACCCGCTCTCTCTCCATAGCCCTTAATTCCTCGAGAAATCAAGAATTTATCAACTTCTGTCTTAAAGACATTCAATGTCCCGGCCTCCACCGCCCTCTGTGACAATGAATTCCACAGACCCACCACTCTCTGGCTGAAGAAATTTCTCCTCATCTCTGTTCTAAAGTGACTCCCTGTTATTCTAAGGCTGTGCCCCCGGGTCCTAGTCTCACCTGTTAATGGAAACAACTTCCCTACATCCACCCTATCTAAGCCATTCATTATCTTGTAAGTTTCTATTAGATCTCCCCTCAACCTCCTAAACTCCAATGAATATAATCCCAGGATCCTCAGACATTCATCGTATGTTAGGCCTACCATTCCTGGGATCATCCGTGTGAATCTCCGCCGGACCCGCTCCAGTGCCAGTATGTCCTTCCTGAGGTGTGGGGCCCAAAATTGCTCACAGTATTCTAAATGGGGCCTAACTAATGCTTTTTAAAGCTTCAGAAGTACATCCCTGCTTTTATATTCCAAGCCTCTTGAGATGAATGACAACATTGCATTTGCTTTCTTAATTACGGACTCAACCTGCAAGTTTACCTTTAGAGAATCCTGGACTAGGACTCCCAAGTCCCTTTGCACTTCAGCATTATGAATTTTGTCACCGTTTAGAAAATAGTCCATGCCTCTATTCTTTTTTCCAAAGTGCAAGACCTCGCACTTGCCCACGTTGAATTTCATCAGCCATTTCTTGGACCACTCTCCTAAACTGTCTAAATCTTCCTGCAGCCTCCACACCTCCTCCATACTACCTGCCCCTCCACCTATCTTTGTATCATCGGCAAACTTAGCCAGAATGCTCCCAGTCCCGTCATCTAGATCGTTAATATATAAAGAGAACAGCTGTGGCCCCAACACTGAACCCTGCGGGACACCACTCGTCACCGGTTGCCATTCCGAAAAAGAACCTTTTATCCCAACTCTCTGCCTTCTGCCTGACAGCCAATCATAAATCCATGTTAGTACCTTGCCTCAAATACCATGGGCCCTTATTTTACTCAGCAGTCTCCCGTGAGGCACCTTATCAAAGGCCTTCTGGAAGTCAAGGTAGATAACATTCATTGGCTCTCCTTGGTCTAACCTATTTGTTATCTCTTCAAAGAACTCTAACAGGTTTGTCAGGCACGACCTCCCCTTCCTAAATCCATGCTGACTTGTCCTAATCCGACCCTGCACTTCCAAGAATTTAGAAATCTCATCCTTAACAATAGATTCTAGAATCATGCTAACAACGGAGGTTAGGCTAATTGGCCTATAATTTTCCATCTTTTTCCTTGTTCCCTTCTTGAACAGGGGTGTTACAACAGCGATTTTCCAATCGTCTGGGACTTTCCCTGACTCCAGTGACTTTTGAAAGATCATAACTAACGCCTCGACTATTTCTTCAGCTATCTCCTTTAGAACTCTAGGATGTAGCCCATCTGGGCCCGGAGATTTATCAATTTTTAGACCTCTTAGTTTCTCTAGCACTTTCCCCTTTGTGATGGCTACCATATTCAACTCTGCCCCCTGACTCTCCTGAATTGTTGTTGGGATATTACTCATGTCTTCTACTGTGAAGACTGACGCAAAGTACTTATTTAGTTCCTCAGCTATTTCCTTGTCTCCCATCACTAGATTACCAGCGTCATTTTGGAGCGGCCCAATGTCAACTTTTGCCTCCCGTTTGTTTTTAATGTATTTAAAGAAACTTTTACTATCATTCCTAATGTTACTGGCTAGCCTACCTTCATATTTGATCCTCTCTTTCCTTATTTCTCTCTTTGTTATCCTCTGTTTGTTTTTTTAGCCTTCCCAATCTACTGACTTCCCACTACTCTTTGCCACATTATGGGCTTTCTCTTTTGCTTTGATGCATTCCCTAACTTCCTTTGTCAGCCATGGCTGCCTAATCCCCCTTTGATAACCTTTCTTTTCTTTGGGATGAACCTCTGTACTGTGTCCTCAATTACTCCCAGAAACTCCTGCCATTGCTGTTCTACTGTCTTTCCCACTAGGCTCTGCTCCCAGTCGATTTTCGTCAGTTCCTCCCTCATGCCCCTGTAGTTACCTTTATTTAACTGTAACACCTTTACATCTGATTCTACCTTCATTCTTTCAAATTGGAGATTGAATTCTACCATATTTATGATCACTGCCTCCTAAGTGCTCCCTTACTTTAAGATCTTTAATCAAGTCTGGCTCATTACATAACACTAAGTCCAGAATGGCCTGTTCCCTCGTGGGCTCCATCACAAGCTGTTCCAAAAAGCCCTCCTGTTAACATTCAATGAATTCCCTTTCCTTGTGTCCACTGGCAGCATTATTTACCCAGTCCACCTGCATATTGAAGTCCCCCATGATCACTGTGACCTTGCCTTTCTGACATGCACTTTCTATTTTGTGGTGCATTTTGTGCCCCCGGTCCTGACCACTGTTAGGAGGCCTGTACATAACTCCCATTATGGTTTTTTTGCCTTTGTGGTTCCTCAACTCTACCCACACAGACTCCACATCATCTGACCCTATGTCGTTTAGAGCTATTGATTTAATTTCATTCCTAATTAACAAGGCAACCCCGCCCCCTCTGCCCACCTCTCTGTCTTTTCGATAGGTTGTGAATCCCTGGATGTTTAAATGCCAGTCCTGAACCCCCTGCAACCATGTCTCTGTGATGCCTACCACATCATACCTGCCAGTCACAATCTGGGCCACAAGCTCATCTACCTTGTTCCGTACACTGCGCGCATTTAAATATAGCACCTTTAATTCTCTATTGACCGTCCCTTTTTGTTTTCTTAGTGTGGTGTACCTTGGTTTACTGAGCCTTTCCATACACTGTGTCATATTTTGTGGGATGGGGACTATCGTAACCTCTCCTGAGTTTTGTCTTTTCGTGCTTTTTTGTATCCCTAAGCAACTACGCTTTAGTTAATTAAAGTCCTATGGACCACCATATTTACTCTTTTCGCCAGAATACTGGTCCCAGCTCGGTTCAGGTGGAGAACATCCCAACGGTATAGGTCCCCCCTGTCCCAAAACTGATGCCAGTGTCCCATGATAAGGAACCCCTCTTCCCCACACCACTCTTTCAGCCACGTGTTAACTTCCCCTATTTTTGCCTCCCTATGCCAATTTGCACGTGGCTCAGGCAGTAATCCGGAGATTATGACCCTTGAGGACCTGTTTTTTAATTTGGATCCTAGCTCTTTATAATCTCTAAACAGGTCCTCTTTCCTAGACTTGCCTATGTTGTTGGTACCGACATGGACCACAACAACTGGATCCTCCCCCTCCCTCTCCAGCATCCTTTCAAGCCGGTCAGAGATGTCCCGCACCCTAGCACCGGGCAGGCAACATACCATGCGGGACTCTTTATCCTGCTCACAAAGGATACTATCTATCTCCCTGATAATAGAATCCCCTACAACTACAACTTGCCTATTTACTCCCTTCCCTTGAATGGCCTGCTGAACCATGGTGCCTGGGTCAGCTGACTCATCCTTCTTGCAGCCCTGTTCGCCATCCACACAGGGAGCAAGTGCCTCATACCTGTTGGACAGGATCAAGGGCTGAGGCTCCTGAGTTCCTGACTGCTGGTTCCCTTTACCTGCCTGACTTGCAGTCACACTCTGCTGTCCCTGGCCACTGGCAGGATTTAAACTACTTACTCTGACAGGTGTGACTGCCTCCTGAAACACAGTGTCCAGGTAAGTCTCCCCCTCCCGGATGTGCCTTAGTGTTTGAAGCTCAGACTCCAGCTCATCAACTCTGAGCCGGAGCTCTTCGAGCAGCCAACACTTACTGCAGATGTGGTCGCTGCAGTTCACAATGGGATCTGCCAGCTCCCACATCAAGCAGCTCAAGCACATCACCTGACCAGCCATCACTAATTAATTAATCAGTTTAATTTAAGTTTACGAGTTTAGCTGTGTTTTTTTTTTAAATTTGGGGCAGATTTGCTATCAACCAATCAGATCACAGCTTCCCTCTGACGTCCCTTTTTGAAAAAAAACTGGAAAACAGGAAGTTACCGTTAGAACATAGAACATAGAAAATACAGCACAGAACAGGCCCTTCGGCCCACGATTTTATGCCGAACCTTTGTCCTAGATTAATCATAGATTATCATTGAATTTACAGTGCAGAAGGAGGCCATTCGGCCCTTTGAGTCTGCACCGGCTCTTGGAAAGAGCACCCTACCCAAACTCAACACCTCCACCCAACACCAAGGGCAATTTGGACATTAAGGGCAATTTATCATTGGCCAATTCACCTAACCCGCACATCTTTGGACTGTGGGAGGAAACCGGAGCACCCGGAGGAAACCCACGCAGACACGGGGAGGACGTGCAGACTCCACACAGACAGTGACCCAAGCCGGAATCGAACCTGGGACCCTGGAGCTGTGAAGCAATTGTGCTATCCACAATGCTACCGTGCTGCCCTTGAGAAGAAATAAATCTACACTATATCATTTTACCGTAATCCATGTACCTATCCAATAGCTGCTTGAAGGTCCCTAATGTTTCCGACTCAACTACTTCCACAGGCAGTGCATTCCATGCCCCCACTACTCTCTGGGTAAAGAACCTACCTCTGCTTTCGCTCCTATATCTTCCACCTTTCACCGTAAATTTATGTCCCCTTGTAATGGTTTGTTCCACCCGGGGAAAAAGTCTCTGACTGTCTACTCTATCTATTCCCCTGATCATCTTATAAACCTCTATCAAGTCGCCCCTCATCCTTCTCCGTTCTAATGAGAAAAGGCCTAGCACTCTCAACCTTTCCTCGTAAGACCTACTCTCCATTCCAGGCAACATCCTGGTAAATCTTCTTTGCACCTTTTCCAAAGCTTCCACATCCTTCCTAAAATGAGGCGACCATAACTGTACACAGTACTCCAAATGTGGCCTTACCAAAGTTTTGTACAGCTGCATCATCACCTCACGGCTCTTAAATTCAATCCCTCTGTTAATGAACGCGAGCACACCATAGGCCTTCTTCACAGCTCTATCCACTTGAGTGGCAACTTTCAAAGATGTATGAACATAGACCCCAAGATCTCTCTGCTCCTCCACATTGCCAAGAACTCTACCGTTAACCCTGTATTCCGCATTCATATTTGTCCTTCCAAAATGGACAACCTCACACTTTTCAGGGTTAAACTCCATCTGCCACTTCTCAGCCCAGCTCTGCATCCTATCTATGTCTCTTTGCAGCCGACAACAGACCTCCTTACTATCCACAACTCCACCAATCTTCGTATCGTCTGCAAATTTACTGACCCACCCTTCAACTCCCTGATCCAAGTCATTAATGAAAATCACAAACAGCAGAGGACCCAGAACTGATCCCTGCGGTACGCCACAGGTAACTGGGATCCAGGCTGAATATTTGCCATCCACCACCACTCTCTGACTTCTATCGGTTAGCCAGTTCGTTATCCAACTGGCCAAATTTCCCACTATCCCATGCCTCCTTACTTTCTGCATAAGCCTACCATGGGGAACTTTATCAAATGCCTTAATAAAATCCATGTACACTACATCCACTGCTTTACCTTCATCCACATGCTTGGTCACCTCCTCAAAGAATTCAATAAGATTTGTAAGGCAAGACCTACCCCTCACAAATCCGTGCTGACTATCCCTAATCAAGCAGTATCTTTCCAGATGCTCAGAAATCCTATCCTTCAGTACCCTTTCCATTACTTTGCCTACCACCGAAGTAAGACTAACTGGCCTGTAATTCCCAGGGTTATCCCTAGTCCCTTTTTTGAACAGGGGCACGACATTCACCACTCTCCAATCCCCTGGTACCACCCCTGTTGACAGTGAGGACGAAAAGATCATTGCCAACGGCTCTGCAATTTGATCTCTTGCTTCCCATAGAATCCTTGGATATATCCCGTCAGGCCCGGGGGACTTGTCTATCCTCAAGTTTCTCAAAATGCCCAACACATCTTCCTTCCTAACAAGTATTTCCTCGAGCTTACCAATCTGTTTCACACTGTCCTCTCCAACAATATCGCCCCTCTCATTTGTAAATACAGAAGAAAAGTACTCGTTCAAGACCTCTCCTATCTCTTCAGACTCAATACACAATCTCCCGCTACTGTCCTTGATCGGACCTACCCTCGCTCTAGTCATTCTCATATTTCTCACATATGTGTAAAAGGCCTTGGGGTTTTCCTTGATCCTACCCGCCAAAGATTGTTCATGCCCTCTCTGAGCTCTCCTAATCCCTTTCTTCAGTTCCCACCTGGCTATCTTGTATCCCTCCAATGCCCTGTCTGAACCTTGTTTCCTCAGCCTTACATAAGTCACCTTTTTCCTCTTAACAAGACATTCAACCTCTCTTGTCAACCATGGTTCCCTCACCCGACCATCTCTTCCCTGCCTGACAGGGACATACATATCAAGGACACGTAGCACCTGTTCCTTGAACAAGTTCCACATTTCACTTGTGTCCTTCCCTGCCAGCCTATGTTCCCAAATTATGCACTTCAATTCTTGTCTGACAACATCGTATTTACCCTTCCCCCAATTGTAAACCTTGCCCTGTTGCACGTACCTATCCCTCTCCATTACTAAAGTGAAAGTCACAGAATTGTGGTCACTATCCAAAATGCTCCCCCACTAACAAATCTATCACTTGCCCTGGCTCATTACCCAGTACTAAATCCAATATTGCCCCTCCTCTGGTCGGACAATCTACATACTGTGTTAGAAAAGCTTCCTGGACACACTGCACAAACACCACCCCATCCAAACTATTTGATCTAAAGAGTTTCCACTCAATATTTGGGAAGTTAAAGTCGCCCATGACTACTACCCTATGACTTCTGCACCTTTGCAAAATCTGTTTCCCAATCTGTTCCTCCACATCTCTGCTACTATTGGGGGGCCTATAGAAAACTCCTAACAAGGTGACTGCTCCTTTCCTATTTCTGACTTCAACCCATACTACCTGAATAGGGTGATACTCCTCGAACTGCCTTTCTGCAGCTGTTATACTATCTCTAATTAATAATGCCACCCCCCCCACCTCTTTTACCACCCTCCCTAATCTTATTGAAACACCTATAACCAGGAACCTCCAACAACCATTTCTGCCCCTCTTCTATCCAGGTTTCCGTGATGGCCACCACATCGTAATCCCAAGTACCGATCCATGCCTTAAGTTCACCCACCTTATTCCTGATGCTTCTTGCGTTGAAGTATACACACTTCAACCCATCTCCGTGCCTGCAAGTACTCTCCTTTGTCAGTGTTCCCTTCCCCACTGCCTCATTACACGCTTTGGCGTCCTGAATATCGGCTACCTTAGTTTCTGGACTACAAATCCGGTTCCCATTCCCCTGCCAAATTAGTTTAAACCCTCCCGAAGAGTACTAGAAAACCTCCCTCCCAGGATATTGGTGCCCCTCTGGTTCAGATGCAACCCGTCCTGCTTGTACAGGTCCCACCTTCCCCAGAATGCGCTCCAATTATCCAAATACCTGAAGCCCTCCCTCCTGCACCATTCCTGCAGCCACGTGTTCAACTGCACTCTCTCCCTATTCCTAGCCTCGCTATCACGTGGCACCAAAGGTTTTTATACTCACAGAGACTGCTCCTCCTCCTCCAAACAGCTCCCGAAATGAGGCCCGAAGAAAGAGAGAGAACAAAACAGTCGGGAAAAAGCACCTTCTCCCACTCTTCACCGAATTACCTCACTGCACCAAATTACCAAATTCTGACTCTGTCTGTGTCTCACTCACTCAGGCTGTGTCTCCTTGACCTGCGCAATGCTTACTAATGTGCGCTTTCTGTCTGTCTTTTATACAGACTTTAGGATGACTCACACTAAAACTTCAAAGAGAAGAATACAATGTGTACCTTTGTGCCCCTTAACATGCCTCAGGTGACTGCCAGATAACTGCCTCTCAGCAACTAGAGTGGGGGCAGCTTCAACCAATCAGACACTAATCTACACTGCACGTTTAACTGAAAAACAGCAAAATTAGATTAACCACTTACCTTTCCTGGTTACCTCACTGCACCAAATTACCAAATTCTGACTCTGTCTGTGTCTCACTCACTCAGGCTGTGTCTCCTTGACCTGCGCAATGCTTACTAATGTGCGCTTTCTGTCTGTCTTTTATACAGACTTTAGGATGACTCACACTAAAACTTCAAAGAGAAGAATACAATGTGTACCTTTGTGCCCCTTAACAGGCCTCAGGTGACTGCCCTGATGCTTCTTGTGTTGAAGTATACACACTTCAACCCATCTCTATGCCTGCAAGGACTCTCCTTTGTCAGTGTTCCCTTCCCCACTGCCTCACTACACGCTTTGGCGTCCTGAATATCGGCTACCTTAGTTGCTGGACTACAAATCCGGTTCCCATTCCCCTGCCAAATTAGTTTATACCCTCCCGAAGAGTACTCGAAAACTTCCCTCCCAGGATATTGGTGCTCCTCTGGTTCAGATGCAAACCGTCCTGCTTCTACAGGTCCCACCTTCCCCAGAATGCGCTCCAATTATCCAAATACCTGAAGCCCTCCCTCCTATACACCATTCCTGCAGCCACGTGTTCAACTGCACTCTCACCCTTTTCCTAACCTCGCTATCACGTGGCACCGGCATCAAACCAGGGATGACAACTCTGTCTGTCCTGGCTTTTAACTTCCAGCCCAACTCCCTAAACTCCTTTATTATCTCCACACCCCTTTTCCTACCTACGTCGTTGGTACCAATGTGCACCACGACTTCTGGCTGCTCCCCCTCCCCCTTAAGGATCCTGAAGACACGATCCGAGACATCCCTGGCCCTGGCACCCAGGAGGCAACATACCTTCCGGGAATCTCACTCACGACCACAGAATCTCCTATCTATTCCCCTAACCATTGAATCTCCTATTACTATTGCTTTTCTATTCTCCCCCCTTCCCTTCTGAGCCCCATAGCCAGACTCAGTGCCAGAGACCTGGCCGCTAGGGCCTTCCCCGGTAGGTCATCCCCCCCCCCCCAACAGCATCCAAAACGGTATACTTGTTTTGAAGGGGAACGGCCATGAGGGATCCCTGCACTGTCTGCCTGTTTGTTTTCTTTCCCCTGACTGTAACCCAGCTACTCTTGTCCTGTCCCTTGGGTGTGGTTACCTCCCTGTAACTCTTCTCTATCACCCCCTCTGCCTCCCGGATGATCCGAAGTTCACCCAGCTTCAGCTCCAGTTCCCTAACACGGTCTTTGAGGAGCTGGAGTTGGGTGCACTTCCCGCAGGTATAGTCAGCGGGGCCACCGGTGGTATCTCTCACCACCCACAGGAGGAGCATGCAACTGGCCTAGCCTCCATCCCCTCTTACCTTACAGAATATAGTTGCCCTGTGGACCAACTGGACCTCCGCCTCCGACTCTGCTCCCAGTCAGCTGAACTCTCTGTAAACTCCCGGCTCCCTTCACGCTCTGAGGAAATGTAGGAAATAAAATGAAAGGAGCTCCTTGCTCCCTCCTCACCGAACTCCCTCAGTCACCAAACTCCCACTATAGGACTCAAATGCACCAAATTCAGCACTCAGTGCAAACAAAGTCTGCACTGTAGGTGGATCACTTTTATACTGTGAATCTAGCCTCTGAAAACTGGCCTAATCCAATTAACTAATCGCCCCTTTGGAGCGAATTCTGTGTGAATGATGAAGACTGGTCCCGGGAGTATAGGACATACTTGGTGGGAGAACCTGTCAGACAACCACAAGAAGAGCTTAGGGAAAGATAGCAAGCCAATGGCAATCGTGTCCTGCTTGGCACAATTGCGAGGCACAGAGGAGGTCATTAGGACGCTCTGTAGAGAGATAGAGGAGAGAGACAGAAATAGTGAGGGAGTTTGAGAAGGAGAATAAAGGTTTGAGAGAACAGTTAGCAGTGAGGGACAGAAAGGTGGATGATGCCAAGAGGACACACCAGTCTTGTCTCACCCATTTGAGTAGTTTTCAGACCCAATATGATAAGGCCTACTAGGACATGCAACGTGCTGTCTTGGTAAGACAAGAAACCGAGCAACAGTTAGAGAAATTGCAGAAACAGTGCAATGATTTAAAAGCAGCCCTACGAGCGCTCCACACTTCCACGACGGAATAAAGGCAGAGCTCGTTAGATCACGCAAAGTGCCGGAAGCAAATTGCAGAATTGCAATCTCTGCTTTCCGTTCAGAATGGGTCTCAAAGTACGTTTGGACCCCTATTAGACCAGGAAAATGCCCCCGATTAGCAGGAGTTAAATGAAACTGCCCACAGATAAGTACATGGGACATGTAGGCAAGAAAAACCCCAAAAGAAAAAAGCACCCCAACCCCGACTGAACAGGCAGAACACACCCCCATGAACCCTGTAACCACACACCGCAGGGCCGCAGCAGAAGGAAACGCAGATTTCCTGTATACAACCCCGTTAACCATGACCCACGGGACGCGTGTGGAAAGATTACACCGTTCCTTCCCACATCAGACCCCCACCAGTTTTTCGCTAGAGTTAAACAGCAGGCTACCACGTGCGGCCTGGACGAAAAGGAGCAAGTGAAGCTCACAGTTTTAAGCCACAACCCTTCAGTCGTGGCAGCCCTTCCTGACCCACAGAATGTAGGAGGAGGCACACTCCAAGAGATGCACACAGCGATCCTAGATGCGATCGGCTATAACAAAGGAGACCCTGTAGAAGGCCTAAACAAGTGTAGGCAAAATAAAACAGAGCACCCCACAGCGTTTGCTGGACGTTTGTGGATACATTTTACAGCAGTATTCGGAGAGTTAGCCCGCGCCCATTTGTTCCCGGATAATATGGCCAAATGGACTCGCATCATAGTCTCTCATGCGACAGAGGCAGGACAGAGAGCTCGCGCAAATTACGACCCCTCAGATGAGGCCCACAATGAGAAATGGGTTTTGAAGAGATTGTCCCGCACTTGGGAACAATCTGTCCAAGGCAAAACCACATTTGCAAAACCCAAGGAAGAGCAGGCAGCCATGAATCCAGTTAAAGCGCACCCGAACCCCGCATGGCTAAATGAGGGCAGGAACAGCCCAGCGCAACCAAAATCCCAGGAATGCTACAATTGTGGACAATTAGGACACTTTGCACAAGAGTGCAACGCGCCCCAAAAGCAGCAGAGAAACCAACAGACAGGTACCCTAAATAAGAATAGGGCAAAACCAATCCATAGTGTTAGCACCCGTTCAGAGAACATAGACATGAACGGCACCGACTGACAGTGTTCAGGCTCCCCAACTTGGGTCTGCGACATCCTTTGGGACAAGTCCGGTAGACCGGTCGTAGCAGGCAAAGTCCGGGGGCACCACGTAGAATTTCTTTGGGACACAGGTGGGTCCCACACCACACTCAATTCCTCCACGATGTTCCAGCGAGACACGTGGCCCACAACAGACACCATCACACTCAGCGGCTTTACAGGTCATGTACAACAAGGACACATCACAGCCCCTGTACCGATACAAATAGGGAACATTACAACTAAACACCCTGTAGTTTTGGTCGATCTACCCCAGACAGCTGAACACATCCTAGGAATCGATTTTATGAGCTCCCACAACCTCTCTTTTGATCCAGTTAATAAATGTGTATGGAAAATGGCAAAGGCCCCGCCACGCTCACAGTTGGAGAGTATGAAAACAGGATTAGCTCAGTAGGAAACTTCTGGTTCAACCCTCGAGCCATTAGTCAGGACAGACAGGTTAGGGAAGTCCTGCAGCAACACAAAGCAGCATTTGCACAGCAGAACCACGACTGGAGCAAGATAGCTGGCTAGGTAAACATTACAGGTCCTGACCCCAGACCCCAAAAGGAGTATGGTTTTCCCCAAGAGGCAGAGGGAGAAATCTTCAAAGTAATAGAGAGTTTGCGTGATCAAGGCATACTCAGATCAGTAGCCTCCACAAACAATGCACCAATTTGGCCCGTCAGGAATCCCGATAGATCATGGCGACTGACGATTGATTACCGGGAACTGAACAAAGTAACCCCAGTAGCAGCCCCCACCGTAGCCACGAGTCTCAAACAGGGTCTCCAGTCAAAAAAAAATTTGGTTTTGGACATTAGCAACTGCTTTTGGTCCACTCCATTGGATAAAGTGTGCCAGTACAAATTCGTCTTTACATTCCAGGGACAACAGTATACGTGACGTGGCTTCCACAACTTCCCCTCCATTTTCCACTGACAGCTGGCAAATGGACTAGCAAAATTTTCCTGACCCGACTGTGTGGTCCAGTATGTAGATGACTTGCTACTACAGACAGACACAAAGCACATTTCGCTTCTCGCCGAACTCCTTGCACTCCTAAAAGAAATTGGATGTAAAGTCATAGATCATCATAGAATTTACAGTGCAGAAGGAGGCCATTCGGCCTATCGAGTCTGCACCGGCTCTTGGAAAGAGCACCCTTCCCAAGGTCAACACTGCCACCCTATCCCCATAACCCAATAACCCCACCCAACACTAAGGGCAATTTTGGACACTTAAGGGCAATTTATCATGTCCAATCCACCTAACCTGCACATCTTTGGACTGTGAGAGGAAACCGGAGCACCCGAAGGAAACCCCCGCACACACGGGGAGGATGTGCAGACTCCGCACAGACAGTGACCCAAGCCAGAATCGAACCTGGGACCCTGGAACTGTGAAGCAATTGTGCTATCCACAAGGCTACCCTGCTGCCCCAAGTCAACCCCAAGAAGGCCCAGAATTTGCAGGAAACAGTGATTTACTTGGGTACAGTAATCACACATGGTAATCGCGAGATCGAGCAAAAGACAATTGAGTCAATTGCCAAATTGCCCCTTCCCCATAATGTCTCAGCCCTCCGGTCATTTCTAGAACTGGTTGGCTACTGCTGAAACCATATCGACAGTTTTGCCACAAAAGCAGCGCCCCTATCCGACCTTCTCAAGAAACAGGCACCTTGGGAATGGCTTCCACAGCACATGGATGCCGTGGATGCTTTAAAGAGAGCCCTCAGCACAGCCCCCCGCATTACAGGTCCCAGATCCACTTACCCCATACGTAATCGAAGTTGCAAGCACCGACGGAACCCTTTCGGCCGTACTCCTCCAGGAACGCCATGACCATTTACGCCCCACGTGGGTTAGATCCTGTCGAACAAGGATTTCCTACCCCTGTGGGAAACTAGAGGATTTGTTTCCGCAGATGGAAAGCCCCTACCCTTAGCCCCATTACTCCGACATATCCTAGAGACAGCTAAAGATAGGAAATACGGTATAATTAAGGTTTGCAGTCATCACCGTTCTTCCCCCCTTGTAATGTTAAAGTAGACGCCCTAACGAAGACAGGTTCCAGGCATGGTTACTTTTGGAACCCCACCGAGAGCAACATTCACAGACCAACATTCAGGACCTAGCAAAGGCCCAGAAGGAAGATGAAAAACTCAGGGAAGTTTTAAAAGGAACCTTCCCAGCCCCGTACGACAAGTTTAAGAACACTATCACCACACATGACGGTGTGATTTTGAAAGAAGGCATTTATGTAGTTCCCAGCCAGGACAGGAACCAGATTATTTGTCAGTTCCATGACAATCATGGACACCAAGGCATTGAACCCACCCTAACCCACCTCAGACCTCTTTGCTGGTGGCCTGATTTAAAAGCCGATGTTACTACATCGAAAATTGCTTGATATGTGCCTAGAACAATCCGGACGGATATGCAAGAAAGGCTCAGCTTAGTCACACCCGCCCCGTCAATGGCCCCTGGACGAATTTGCAGATAGATTATATAGGACCTCTACTCCCCCTGCAGAAATGGTTATAAGTATGTGTTGGTGGTCATCAACACCTTCACAAAATGGGTGGAAGCTTTTCCATCGAGAACGAATACGGCCAAGACAACAGCTAAAATACTAACACAGCACATCTTTACAAGATAGGGCCTCCCACGCAGTATAGAGCCCGATCAAGGCTCCCATTTTACAGTACGAGTAATGAAAAAAGTCCTCACAATTTTCGGAATTAGGCAAAAGTTTCACATAGCCTACCACCCCCAGTCAAGCGGCATTATAGAGAGGATGAATAGGACTCTAAAAGCCACTCTCAGGAAAATGGTACAACAGAACAACTGCACCTGGGATTCAGTTCCCCCATTTGCTTTAATGTTCTTAAGAAACACGGTATCCACGTCCACAGGATACACCCCCCACACCCTCATGACCGGACGCCCCATGAAAGGGACAGGGTATTTATTAGGACTGGATTTGGCCAGCCCCGCAGTCACCGCCCTCACGCATGAAAATGCTGTACAGCAGTTAATTGAGAACATAAAGGCATCCCAACTCGCAGCAGCTGTGAGACTTGGGACCAGGAGGAAACAAAGCAAAGCTTGTTTCGACAAAAAGGTACACGCCATCGAGTTTGTAGTAGGGCAGCAAGTGATGCTTTCCCTATACAACCCCAGTTCATTCCTTTCCCCCAAATTTTCCGGACCGTACTCCATTTCGGACAAAGTCAGCCCCTCTGTATACAAGATCACATATCCCAACGGCAAGTCTGCGTGGCTTCACATAAACCAGCTCAAGGCTTATGGCTCGCAGAACATCCATGCACACCACATCTCTCTCGCAGCAGCAGACGAGCACGCCCCGACCACAGATGATGCATTCCTACCCTCCCCCAGCCAGTCCAGCCCGTCCTCAGTTACATCTTCAACTCCACCCCTAGAGGCACGACTCCGCCTCTCCCTTCCTTCAACCAACAGCGACAGTGATAGCGACAGCAATTACGACAGCCACACCACACCACGTTATGATTAGACCCCTGCACCAGGCCCCACTCCCAGTGAATCCGAGCATGATTCCAGTGACCCCTTCGAAATCACGTATATCAAAGCCACTGACCCAGACCCACCGCCCGCGATTACTGATTAAAACCTAGTAGTTCCAACCTTGACACACGATTCTGGCACTGCAACAATTCGTTCAGGCTCATCCAGAATGATGAGATGGTCCCCAATTCGCCCCAAGCAGCTTTAGCCAAACTACTCCAGTCAAGAGTATAGCAGCCGGGAGAAGATGATGCATAGAGTCTGACTCCCACCAAACGAATCCCTTTGCGACCCTGTCCGCTACTGAGCAATGAGGTGTCCACATGATGGTAAAAAGGAACCGATGGAGAGATACGGTGTCCTTTCTGATGGAACCTGCACCATGTTTGTTGTACATTTGTTTGGTTAATGTACATGTTTGTTTGTGAATTTGAAAGTTTTTAATGGCCCCACGCCACCAACGTTTTGATGCCCAATGGCTGTTAATGGAACAATTTGTCCACAGACAACCGTTCAGGGGAACTAATTTGTCGACAGACACCACTCATAGCTACTCTCCTAATTCTATCATGAGAAGCAGCCCCCACGATGACCACATTCTTACACATTCTTGCCAGTCGCTCAGACAGTGGAGAAATGGTACTGGTCCCCGCCCTGCCTGCGGACCCCCCTCTGGTCAGCTACTCTCGGGTAGAGCACATACGGCACTGATCACCGTCCTACCCAGGGATTCCACCCATTTCTTACCCACCGCGGCCCATACTAGTGCATGAATTGCAAAAAGTTGGTTTACAGGTGCAACAGGTGATTAAGAAGGCAAATGGAATTTTGTCCTTCATTGCTAGAGGTATGGAGTTTAAGACTAGGGAGGTTATGCTGCAATTGTATAAGGTGTTACTGAGGCCACACCTGGAATATTGTATTCAGTTTTGGTCTCCTTACTTGAGAAAGGACGTACTGGCACTGGAGGGTGTGCAGAGGAGATTCACTAGGTTAATCCCAGAGCTGAAAGGGTTGGATTACGAGGAGAGGTTGAGTAGACTGGAACTGTACTCGTTGGAATTTAGAAGGATGAGGGGGGATCTTATAGAAACATATAAAATTATGAAGGGAATAGATAGGATAGATGCGGGCAGGTTGTTTCCACTGGCGGGTGAAAGCAGAACTAGGGGGCATCGCCTCAAAATAAGAGGAAGTAGATTTAGGACTGAGTTTAGAAGGAACTTCTTCATCCAAAGGGTTGTGAATCTATGGAATTCCTTGCCCAGTGAAGCAGTAGAGGCTCCTTCATTAAATGTTTTTAAGATAAAGATAGATAGTTTTTTGAAGAATAAAGGGATGAAGGGTTATGGTGTTCGGGCCGGAAAGTGGAGCTGAGTCCACAAAAGATCAGCCATGATCTCATTGAATGGCGGAGCAGGCTCGAGGGGCCAGATGGCCTACTCCTGCTTCTAGTTTTATGTTCTCATATTTTGGCTTGTTACATTCAAAATTCTTTTGTTTGTTTTTGGCAACCCTTAGGTTGTTTCCGTATGCTATTTACATCCTCAAACACTTGAATGGTAGATCGCACAGCCTGCGAGACGGCTCGCACTGTGTCAGTATTTTTCTCGGATGTCTTGTCCAAAGACTCGGTTCAAAAAAAATATGGTCCCAGGTGGTGACCAATCATAATGAATAATTGACAACAAAGGACAGACAGACGACATACGCGATCTTAAGCAAGATAGTAACAGATATTATGCTTGTGTCCATAGAACTCCGGAACCTCAGGAATCCAGGAGGAAGAAAAAGAAGACAGAAAGAAGGAAAGATGAAGATGACCTTCATGCTGTACACCTGGCAGTTGCGCGCGGACGCTACCCCCTTGACCCCTACCACACAGGCCGTGAATGATTCCCACCCCTACCATACACTACACCTCATGATAGTTAACCCTGAGACAGTTACCGACACCCCGAACTGGTGTGACAAGTTCATAGCCTGGTACTCACTATCTTACATAGTAGAATCACTCTTAGTACTGGCGATACTCAGCAATGTCGTGCAGACACTTAGACTCAGAAAATGGCGAAGGAGAGCCTACCGCTCTCGCACACCGGTATACACGTTTAGGTCCCCTATTTTCGGACTTCACCAAACCCCCAACCCCTTGAGTGTGTTAAAGTGCATCCATTTCTCTTTATGTGTGTTTTGTTCAATAAAGAAATGTAAACCTCTGTGTCTGACTGCCAAGCCAGAGAAACTTGTGTTGCTGCTATTTGTACATTTAAAGTGTTGTAGAATTGTTGTTGATTGTTTGAGTGAAGATAGCTTATTGAGGATCCAGTTTTTTTATTTTATAATGCATGCCTGAATGTTATAGCGCCCCATTAAGTTTTATACTGATGTATGTAAGTTAAATGATTTTAGGTAAAAATTGTGTTTCTTGGATAGGGCAGTGTGGAGCCCGTGAAGTGCTTATGGGTGCCCCGCTTGGACAGAGAATGAAGACGACGCGGTAATGTGATCCTTCGCGTTGAGGAACACAAGGAAGGAGTGTAGCCATCTGGGACGGCCACTTCCCGATTACAAAATGGAGGAGTATTGTTTAACAGGAGAAATTGCAGAATGATGAAGTGCAGTTCTACAAATTGAACAAGATGTCCTTCTGCATGAATTACATACATTCAGCCTGCAGGTAAAACGGAAAATTAAGAAGGAAAATGAAATGTAGCGCTTTATTGTATTTAGTCTGGAGACTACACGGAGTGAAGTTTTGCTTCAGTTGTAGAGGGCGTTGCTAAAACCAAACTTAGAGAATGGTGTGCAGTTTTGCTCGCCGGATTTAGACAAGGGTGCACAATGGATTATTTATCAATGATGCCGAGGAGAAGATGGTTGACAACTTCAAATTAGTAGGAGCAAACATCACCAAGAACCTGTCCTGGTCCACCCACGTCGACGTTTCATAGAATTTACAGTGCAGAAGGAGGCCATTCGGCCCATCGAGTCTGCACCGGCTCTTGGAAAGAGCACCCTACCCAAGGTCAACACTGCCACCCCATTCCCATAACCCAGTAACCCCACCCAACACTAAGGGCAATTTTGGACACTAAGGGCAATTTATCATGGCCAATCCACCTAACCTGCACATCTTTGGACTGTGGGAGGAAACCGGAGCACCCGGAGGAAACCCACGCACACACAGGGAGGATGTGCAGACTCCGCACAGACAGTGACCCAAGCTGGAATCGAACCTGGGACCCTGGAGCTGTGAAGCAATTGTGCTATCCACAAGGCTACCGTGCTGCCTGACGTTACAACCAAACAAGCACAACAGCACCTATACTTCCTCAGGAAATTAAGGAGATTCAGCATGTCCACAACTACTCTTACCGATTGTATAGATGTACCATAGCAATCATCCTATCTGGCTACATCACAGTGTAGCCATCTGGGATGGCCACTTCCTGATTACAAAATGGACACTTTGCAAAGATTGCAGGGAAAATGGACAATACTGAGAAAACAAGCAGATTCAGGGTTTGTCAGTTGATAGAGCCGCAGCTCCCAGACAAGACCAAAACTGCAAACCAATTAGCATACTAATGGGCCATCTCTGGCCATCTAAGTAAATGATACTAAGGCAGACACCCCGGCGCCAGAGGAGACCAGAACAAAGCAGGCCAACGGCCACCTAGGACACACCCAGCCATCAGGGCACCCACCCATTTATTGGAGGAAATCGATAGGAATGATTGGGAAATGGACCAATTAATTGGGGCCAAGTTCAAGGCCCGCCCAAAAGCGTGCGAAGCCCCTTTTGGGTATAAGAAGGATCCCCCAAGAGAGAATCGTTCTCTTGGCTCCGGCTCTCAACGAGAAGAGACCTGCCCAAAAGCTGCACCAGAACAAGTAAGTCCAAGGTCAACGTACGCTACCAGACAGACGACTTTAGCTGTTATCCCGTACCAGTTCCACCCCAGCAGTCTCAGAACCGAACAACGGCCATTGTTCCTCTGACTGAGTGGGCGCCCGAAGCTAAATATAGGCTTTAGCAGTAGTGATAGTTTAGTCTGTAGTGTGTGTGCATGATTATATTTAACTGTGTGTGGAAATAAATAAGCATCTGACTTTGAACTAACTAACTGGTGTATCGAGTCTTTGATCAGTATTCGGTTTGAACCTTGTGGCGGTATCGAAAGATACCTGGCGACTCTAGAGCAAAACGTAATTAGAACTAAGGAAGGCGACCATATTGGCTGCCATATTAACAGCCAAATAAAGAGAAGCACAATTAGCAACAACAGCATGATATGGCAACTGCGCGGCCCAAGACCGTAAGACAATACTGAGAGTCATGAACACAGCCTAGTCCATCAGGCAAGCCCACCTCCCATATATTGACTATGTCTACGCGTCAAGCAGTCTTGGGAAAGCAAAAAGCATACTTAAAGACCCTTCCCATCCTGGTTGTTCTCTCTTCCAACCTCTTCCAAAATGTTGAGAACATATTCAAAAACAGCTTCTTCCCCGCTGTTAGCAGACCTCTAATGGACAATGGATCTTTCTATGCATCTTCTCAACTTTGAAGCACTATATAACGTATGCATCATCCGATGTCTCTGTTTATGTATCTATATCGTGTATTTATCGGATGTTCTATGTTTTCATGAATGGAGCAATCTGTCTGGACCGTACACAGAACAATACATTTCACTGTACATCAGTACATGTGACAATAAATCTAAATGTAAGTGTAGTGAGGTGCAAAGGTCTTATCAAAGTTCTCTTTCATTCAATCAAATGATGTGTGTTTCGCTGGTTCAGTCAACAATTATCGCCCTTATCCATTAACCTTGGAAAGGTTAATGAGCTCCTTCTTAAACGACTGTAGTCTGTGTGGTGTACCTACATCCACAGTGTTTCGAGGGAGCCAGTTCCAGGAGTTTGACTCAATGACGGGGAAGAAACTGCAATATATTTCTGTGTCAGAATGGGGAGAGACTTGATGGCTAACTCCCATATGTTTGTGTTCCCATATGTCCTCTGACCGTATCAACATTGATGGTGATTCCCATAGATCTTGGTTTGAAAGATGCTGTCTCAGGCACACGTGGGTGAGATCATGCAGTGCATCTTGTACAAATATTGTACATCTTGTACTGTACTTCGGTGGTGGATGGGGGAATGATTTGATTTATGCATGGGCTGCCAAACAACCGGGCAACACAAATGCAGGGATTGTGGATAATGAGCCTGGGACACTCTATATCCTATGTTTCTGTGTGCGCGTGTCTATTGCACGCAGTGGCGAACCTACATTTTCGGGGCCCTGAAGCTTGAAATTTTATGGGGGCCCCTTCGCAACCAGCAACGAGGTCTGGGTAACCACTGTTATCTTCTTCAATGGGGTTGTTCCATGACAGATCACCACAAATTTTTTAAAAATGTAACCACTACATCTCAGATTTTGATTAAAATTGCTGTACTGGATTATCTCACATGTCAAAGTCACTGGCATGAATAAACATTTCCTATGCCTTATAGTTTTCGAGTTATGGGGGGATGAAAATTAGGGAAATCTTATATACATGCATGATGCATCATAGAATGATGAAATAAAACATAGAAAAGACCACAGTCAATATAATCTTTTATTTTAGACACCTATGAGAATACATACTACATGAAGCACATTTTATAAAATACTCTTTTTTTCTGTTTTTTCTAGCAACATATTCACGTACAGTTTTGTCATATGAGAGCTTCCTTGCAATGTCATTTTCTAGAGACAATATGTATTAAGAATTTAAGCACTCTTCAGTCAAGGTAGACCAAAATTTGTTTGGGATTGTTGAAATATATACAACAAAAAATTAATCAATTTGAGTCGTGCGACTAATATCGCATTCTTTGAAAGGAAAACATTTTAGGTCTACTTTCTGAAAAATGTTTTTTTTAAAAAACCTTCTCAGAAAGTAAAGTGTCATTTGTTAAAATTTATAATAAATAAGCTAAATAGGCTAAATTAGGCTATGTTCAAGCTAGCCTATGCTAGGCTATGTTCAAGCTAGCCTACACTAGGCTAGACTAAGTTAGGCAAAACTAGGCCACCAAAACTCATAGGCTAAGGTAATGTAACACAATATTACCATTATTTGAACACGTTTCATAATAAACACCTGTAATTTTAACACAAATCCACCCTTTTATTAATTTTTCATAAATACTTGTAATATAGTATTAGCCTAGGCAATGCGGCCGTAGCCTACCTTCCGTTCACCTCTTCATAAAAACAATAAGCTTAGGCTAATCTAACACTATTTCCCCTTTATTACTTACCTTACTTTTCTAAATATAACATTTATTTTTGAGTAGGGGTAATTAAAATATTGTATCCTTATGAACACTTTATTGAAAAAAATTCTTGTCTAGATCGTTATCATGAGTGCTATCACGTTGAAAATTCACGTTAGCATTGTGATTGCCTTTTCAACGGCTCCCCTTTTCTGTTACGACACGTCATCTACTGTTTGTATTTTTGTCATAAATGTTAATAGTGTTTTAAATTATTTAATAATCATTTTATATAAAATATATTTCGAATGAAACATCCTTAATTTGAACGTTTTTTCGTTTACGGCTAGCCTACATGATACTTTAATAACCTTTTCATTTTTATTTTAACTATTATTTTGTATTGAATTACACTATATTATTAATATTATTATTTTTTAAAAACCCCTTCTCAGACAGTAGACCCAACATTTTTAAGCAATGTGGACTAAAGTTGCTTCTGGGGCCCCTCTGGGATTAGGGGTCCTGAAGCTTAAGCTTCATTAGTTAAATAGTAGATCTGCCCCTGATTGCACGTACACGTTGTGAATGTGGCCCAACCATTTTCTGATAACCCCCAATCTTTGCATGTATGACCCACCAATCCGAAAGAAAAAAAGAGTAAATCATACTGTTGTGGGTCTAGAGTCAAATGCAGGTCAATGTATCATTCATCACCACCACACACTAATTCCCTTCCAGCATCGCTGCGACCAAAACTTTCCAAATCTCTGATCCTCTCCTCACTCCCCGGCACCTCTGTTCACCCACTGTTTCCGTGGCACCCGGTCCCAATCATCCCTGACTGCATTCTAACTGAATGGATTTGATGCATCGATCTGCCTGCTCTGCAGTGAATGATACATTGACTCAATCAATTTCTGTTTATTGGGTCTTTAATTGTACCCGAGTAGTTGGTATTGGCAGGAGAGTACATCAGACCCAAATTCAGGAGTGCAACAAAATATATGAACATTACCGATTATTTCAAAATTCAAATCCGGTGTTTCGGCTGCTTAATATGCAGATGGCTGGGTTGTTGTGATGTTCATGGCTGCAGGTATCAGTCTAGGCCGACTTCCCCAGAGGCGAATACACTGCTTTACCTGCAGCTGTCCGTTTGAGTCCTGTTGGCTGATTTTCCCATCAGCCTCTTTCGTTAGCCATTTTAAATCTGGGTTTGACCATTCTAATCGGGAATCAGCCATTTTAGGTGGCTACAGTACATCTTGCAGATGGTACATGTGTGCTCCTCTCCCTCTGAAACAACCACTGCAGGTCGTCGCCGTGCGCATTTGGCTAATGGTAAAGTTCTTGGACGTGTGGATGAGCAGAGGGATCTAGGTGTCCATGTACATAGATCCCTGAAAGTTGCCACCCAGGTTGATAGGGTTGTGAAGAAAGCCTATGGAGTGTTGGCCTTTATTGGTAGATGGATTGAGTTCCGGAGTCAGGAGGTCATGTTGCAGCTGTACAGAACTCTGGTACGGCCGCATTTGGAGTATTGCGTACAGTTCTGGTCACCGCATTATAGGAAGGACGTGGAGGCTTTGGAGCGGGTGCAGAGGAGATTTACCAGGATGTTGCCTGGTATGGAGGGAAAATCTTATGAGGAAAGGCTGATGGACTTGAGGTTGTTTTCGTTGGAGAGAAGAAGGTTAAGAGGAGACTTAATAGAGGCATACAAAATGATCAGGGGGTTAGATAGGGTGGACAGTGAGAGCCTTCTCCCGCGGATGGAAATGGTTGGCACGAGGGGACATAGCTTTAAACTGAGGGGTAATAGATATAGGACAGAGGTCAGAGGTAGGTTCTTTACGCAAAGAGTAGTGAGGCCGTGGAATGCCCTGCCTGCTACAGTAGTGAACTCGCCAACATTGAGGGCATTTAAAAGTTTATTGGATAAACATATGGATGATAATGGCATAGTGTAGGTTAGATGGCTTTTGTTTCGGTGCAACATCGTGGGCCGAAGGGCCTGTACTGCGCTGTATCGTTCTATGTTCTATGTTCTATGAGTTGAAACGGACCGACCTTTCTCAGCTGTTTATTTTGTGGAGGCCGGGGGATTTACGTGGCGCAGCTGCTAGCCCCTCACTGGTCGGTGAAGGGCTTTTTCCACGTAAAGTGCCACAGATCCTCCGCACTTAGTCTCAGAATCTGAGAATCTGGCCCACTGACTTCAGACATTTGATAATCCTGGGAGAATGCAGTGGATGAGATCAGACGGTGTGTATCCCGTGGAGGACGGGGCCTGTGACAGCAGGCAGCATTCAAACTGGGAAGGTTAAAGTCAAAGAGATCAGGCAGGGTGAGAACGACGCTGAGCAACTTCAGAGAGATATTGACAAGTTGGCTTGTCAACGCACAGTTGACTTGGCACGCACCTGGCACATGAACTTCAATGCAGCGAAATGTGAGGTAATGCATTTTGGTAGAAGCGTGGGGAGACAATGTAGACTCAATGGGGAGTACAGGAGCAGAGGGACCTCGGGGTTCAAGTACATAATTCTCTGAAGGTGCCCAGGCGATTTAAACAGTTCTTAAGAAGGTTTACAGCTTTCTTATAAATAGAGGTATAGAGAATAAATGCAAGAAAATTATACCGAGGATGATGGTGTCAGTCGGAGAAGAAAATTGTGCAATGGGTGGTGGAGGCAATTGAGATCAGATGTTGTGTGAACTGGGAATGCTGAAGTCAGTGAGATCAGAGAGTGTGTTACCTGGGAGGGTGGAGTCAGTGAGATCGGACAGTGTATAACCTGGGAGCCTAGAGTCATAGAATTTACAGTGCAGAAGGAGGCCATTCGGCCCATCGAGTCTGCACCGACCCTTAGAAAGAGCACCCGACTATAGCCCACACTTCCACCCTATTCCCGTAACCTAATAACCCCACCTAACCTTTTTGGACACTGAGGGCAATTTATCATGGCCAATCCACCTAACCTGCACATCTTTGGACTGTGGGATGAAACCGGAGCACACAGAGGAAACCTACGCAGACACGGGGAGAACATGTAGAGTCCACACACACAGTGACCCAAGCCAGGAATCGAACCTGGGACCCTGGAGCTGTGAAGCAACTGTGCTAACCACTGTGCTACCGTGTTGCCCCATGAGATGGGACCATGTGTAACCCAGGATGGTGACTCAGGGAAGTCAGATATTGGGCAGGATTTCCCATTCCCCAATGCTGATATTGTAATCGATGATAGGGCTAAGAATCCCATTTGGTGCCGAAATTGGGAGAATCCCTATTTGATGAAGGTTTTGTATGCTCTGCCTCCTCCAAAATGGCATCATCGTGTCACACGTCGCACGCCATTGGGACGGCCTTAGAGCATTACCTGAAGGCCTTCCCCCGATGCTCAGGGGGATGGGCCAAATTCCTGACCGCGCGGTTGACATGTGGGGCGAAATTCTCCGTTATAGGCGGAAACTTCGCCGATCGGCGCAAAAAACGGCGCAAATCCCACTTGCGTCACGTCATAAAAATGGGCCGATAGTCTGCGGCCCGAAATGGGCTAGCAGCGACGTAACGGGATCCGCGCTTGCGCAGTGGTTCACGCCGTGCAGCGTCATACGCGCTGCACAGCGTGACGGCTCATAAGGCCGCGCAGCTCCCCCCCACCCGACCGGAACACCCGACCGCAACACCCGACTTGATGGCTGGCCGTCGCTCAGCCCCGAGGTTCGAGTCACGCGATGTGGAGGCGCTCCTGGACGCGGTGGAGCAGAGGAGGGACGCCCTGTATCCCGGGCACGGCCGCAGAGTTGCCCCACGCCACAGCCGGCGTCTGTGGAGGGAGGTGGCAGAGGCCGTCACCGCTGTGGCCCTAACACCACGGACAGGCACCCAGTGCCACAAGAAGGTGAACGACCTCGTCAGAGCAGGCAGGGTGAGCCTCCCCCATATCCCCCCCTCCCCATATCCCCCATATCCCCCCTCCCCCATATCCCCCATATCCCCCCTCCCCCATATCCCCCCTCCCCCATATCCCCCATATCCCCCCTCCCCCATATCCCCCCTCCCCCATATCCCCCCTCCCCCATATCCCCCATATCCCCCCTCCCCCATATCCCCCCTCCCCCATATCCCCCATAATCCCCCCTCCCCCATATCCCCCCTCCCCCATTTCCCCCCTCCCCCATATCCCCCATAATCCCCCCTACCCCATATCCCCCCTCCCCCATATCCCCCATATCCCCCCTCCCCCATATCCCCCCCTCCCCCATAACCCCCCTCCCCCATAACCCCCCTCCCCCATATCCCCCCTCCCCCATATCCCCCATATCCCCCCTCCCCATATCACCCATATCCCCCTCCCCCATATCCCCCATATCCCCCCTCCCCCATATTCCCCCCTCCCCCATATCCCCCATATCCCCCTCCCCCATATCCCCCATATCCCCCCTCCCCCATATCCCCCCTCCCCCATATCCCCCATAATCCCCCTCCCCCATATCCCCCATATCCCCCCTCCCCCATATCCCCCCTCCCCCATATCCCCCCTCCCCCATATCCCCCATATCCCCCTCCCCCATATCCCCCCTCCCCCATATCCCCCTCTCCCCCATATCCCCCCTCCCCCATATCCCCAAGTGAATCCAGCCCTAACCTTAACCTCTGCAATGCACGCGCAACCGATGGCGTGCATTCATATACCTGCCTAACACTGTTGCCTTTTACCCCTGCCACCACCCCCCCCCCCACAGGAGAAGCGCGCACACAACAATAGGGAGCATGTGAGGACTGGAGGAGGGCCCGCTGATGAGAGGCCACTGACCGTACACGAGGAAAGGGCCCTGGAACTGGCTGGCGGACCTGAGGACCGGGAGGTTGCTGATGCAGAGGTCGGGGCCCCACGAGCAAGTGAGCCGCCAACAGCCCGTCCCCATATCCCCCCTCCCCTATATCCCCCTCCCCCGTATCACCTGATCACTGCCTGATGTCTAACCATGCATGCTTCATTGTGTATCGCAGGACCAAACGTCCAGGCACCCATCCCCGCAGATGCAGACCGCCCGCAGGATGCCCCTCGGAGACCACAGGAGACGGAGAGACCCGCACCCTCCAGCATGCGACGCCCGCAGGATGCCCCTCGGAGACCACGGGAGACGGAGAGACCCGAACCCTCCAGCATGCGACGCCCGCAGGATGCCCCTCGGAGACCACAGGAGACGGAGAGACCCGCACCCTCCAGCATGCGACGCCCGCAGGATGCCCCTCGGAGACCACGGGAGACGGAGAGACCCGCACCCTCCAGCATGCGACGCCCGCAGGATGCACCTCGCACACCACGGGAGACGGAGAGACCTGGAGCAACAGGGAGACGACACCCCCGTCACGTGCGGGAGCGACCACCCAGCGATGAGGGGGGCAGCCACAGGCCCCCGTCACATCCGAGCCAGGACACCACTACCCAGGACACCACTATCCAGGACACCCCTACCTGGGACACCACTACCCAGGACACCCCTACCCGGGACAGCACTACCCGGGACAGCACTACCCGGGACAGCACTACCCGGGACAGCACTACCCAGGACACCCCTACCCGGGAAGACGAAATACCGGACAGTGACTCAGAGTGGATGGGTGGAGACGAACCCCCACCCCAAAGTGCCATGGACTCAGAGTGGGACGAAGAGCACGACACAACGCCACTGCTGTCACCAACACCCTCCACCATCGCAGAAACACTCACCACGGTTGGGCACTTTAGTGATGAGGCGTCTGGTACACTCACTGGTGCGCACAACACAGCCGTCCCGGTACAGCAGGTGGAGGTAGGAGCAGCAGAGGGACCGGGCGGTCGGAGGGCAGCCCAGGCCAAGCGAACATCTGCCGCCCAGATGGATCCCGGGTTCCTGCAGTTACCACACCCACACATAGATCCGATGCAACCACCGACACGGAGACGAGCGAATAGGGTGACGGGTGGCTTGCGGCGGCTGCGGTCGCAGGTGGAGGAGTCCACCCGCGTCCAGGAGCTGGGAGTGGTCCCGGTCATGCGTGCCACCCAGGCTGACACCGCACGGGTGGCGTCCGCGGTGGAGGCAATGGGTGCGACGGTGTCAGACATGGGGAACGGTTTGCGAGGCCTGGGGCCTTCCGTGCAGGCGGCGTCTGTGGCCCAGGAAATGGCTGCCCTCTCACAGGTGGCCATGAGCCAGTGCCAGCGCCAGATGGCAGAGGCGCTCAACGCCTTAGCCCAGTCTCAGCAGGCCATGGCCCAGTCTCAGCAGGCCATGGCCCAGTCTCAGCAGGCCATAGCCCAGTCTCTGCAGGCCATGGCCCAGTCACAGCAGGCCATCGCTGAGGGCATCGGCGCCAGTGGCCATGTGCGAGCTGGCGTCGCACTGTCGCAGACAGGGTTCGACAACCCCCTGGGCTCCATGGCTGCAAACCTGCAGACCCCTGTCGATACCAACACGGGCCTCCAGGACTGGCAGCGCCAGATGTCGGGGGCGCGTCGGATGGCCAGTCCGTTCACATCCCCCACCCATGTAGAGGCCTGGGGGCCATCGGGCACCCCGAGGGAGGAGGAGGTGGTGTGGTCCGTCCCGGCTCCCTCTGTAGGGGAGGTCCCGGTACACCGCGACACCTCGGACTCCCCCCCTTCCGTCCCAGGTGCATCGGGTGGGCAACGGGCAGGACAGGCTGGCAGCTCGCCATCCCAGTCGCCCGGGCCGCAGCCTGGCCCATCGAGGCCAGGACGCCTCAGGAAACGGCCGCCAAAGGGATCCGGTGTCAGAGGGCAGGAATCACAGGAGTCCACCTCCAGTTCTGCTGTACCGTCTGGGGAACCACATAGACGTAGTCAAAGGGCCCGTAAGGCCAAACAATTAGACACTGAGTAAGTTGGCACGGGTGCAGGGCACAGATGAGTTTTAGGGGCTAGGGCACGTGCATGAACTCCTTTGGTTATTAAAGTCAATGTTACACCTACCGAAGCTGCCTTTGTGCTCTGTCCGAAGTGTGCGGGCGTGTCATGTACGTTGAGCGCAAGTGTGTGTGTGACGGGTGGTCTTACCTCAGCCCCAGGTGAGGCTGCCCCCTTCCCCCTGGGCCGCCATCAACATCCCCCGGGCAGAGGACGGGACCGTGCGCTGCAGTGTCACAGCCGCATGCAGGGATGGTCCGGGTGGATGGTGGTACTGTGGCCATGGGTCAGACATAGTCCAGCGATGTAGAGCCAGGAGCTCATCCTCCATGGCCTGCGATAGACACGCGTCCACCCGCAACTGGGTGAGCCCGGCCCGTTGTGCCGCCGGTGGATCGGCAAATGGGGGTGGGGGGGTGGTGTGCATGCGGGTGGGGTGTGTGGGGTTGGGGAGGGGGGTGAGGGTGCTGGGTGGGTGGATGGGTGGGGGGTGTAGGTGGTCGGCTGTTGTCATGGTGTGCGGTCTGTGGCCATACTACCCGATTCCCACGCCTATCTAGTCAGTGAAGCGGGCGTCCATCAGTCTGTCCCGTGCCCGCTGGGCCAGCCGGTAACGGTGGACAGCCACCCGCCTGTGTCTACCCCGTCTGCCCTGACCATTGCCCCCATCCCCCTCATCTGGGGAGGACTGGGCCTCTTCCTGCTGCTCCTCCACTCCGCCCTCCTCTGCCTGCGGCACATCGCCCCTCTGCTGGGCTATGTTGTGCAGGACGCAGCACACCACAATGATGCGGCCGACCCTATCTGACCGATACTGGAGGGCGCCCCCAGAGAGGTTCAGGCACCTGAAACGCATCTTCAGCACGCCAAAGCACCTCTCGATCACTCCCCTTGTCGCTACATGGGCATCATTGTAGCGGTTCTCCGCCTCATTGCGTGGCCTCCGTATAGGAGTCATCAGCCACGATCGCAATGGGTAGCCCCTGTCGCCCAGCAACCAGCCCCTCAGCCGGGGATGGCGTCCCTCGTACATGCCGGGGATGGATGACCGCGACAACACGAATGAGTCGTGTACACTGCCTGGGTGACGGGCGCAGACGTGCAGGATCATCATGCGGTGGTCGCAGACCACGTGTACGTTCATTGAATAGGTCCCCTTCCTATAAGTGAACACGGCCCTGTTCTCTGCAGGTGGCCGCACGGCGACGTGCATCCCATCGATCGCGCCCTGGACCATGGGGAACCCGGCAACGGCAGAGAAGCCCACGGCCCGGGCATCTTGGCTGGCCCGGTCCACGGGGAAGCGGATGTAGCGGTGCGCCATGGCATAAAGGGCATCTGTCACTGCCCGGATGCACCGATGCACCGATGTCTGCGATATGCCGGACAGGTCCCCACTCGGTGCCTGGAATGATCCCGTTGCATAAAAGTTCAGGGCCACCGTAACCTTGACGGACACGGGGAGAGGGTGTCCCCCGCCAGTGCCACGCGGTGACAGGTGTGCCAGCAGGTGGCAGATGTGTGCCACGGTTTCCCGGTTCATCCGGAGTCTCCTCCTGCATTCCCGGTCCGTGAGGTCCTGGTATGACTGCCGGGGCCGGTACACACGGGGCGCCCTCGGGTGCCTCCGTTGCCGTGGGGCCGCGACGTCCTCCTCCCCCTCCTCGTCCTGTCGGTCAGGTGTCCCTCCAGCCTGGGCGGCTGCCGCCTGCCCCTCTGCGGCAGCCTGCGCCGCCTCTCTGGCACGCTCCTCCTCCTCCTCCTCCTCCTCATCCAGGGCAACATAGACATGAGCGGCTGCCACCACGGCGGCCAACATCGCTGGATGGTCTGAAAACATGACGGCCTGGTGGGGGGGAGGGGAACGACGACATGTCATCATTGCCCATATCCCCTCCTCCCCCCAGCCAGGTGGCATGGACCGCATGGGTCCAACTGTTGGAGGCTGGCACCTGGCCAGGTGGACCAACTCATTTGCCCTCCCATCACCCACCCCGGCACGGACCCCCTCCCCAACCCCCAACCTCCACCCCAGCACGGACCCCCCCCCCCAACCTCCACCCTGGCACGGACCCCCTCCCCAACCCCCAACCTCCACCCCAGCACGGACCCCCCCCCAACCTCCACCCCGGCACGGACCCCCTCCCCAACCCCCAACCTCCACCCCAGCACGGACCCCCCCCCAACCTCCACCCCGGCACGGACCCCCTCCCCAACCCCCAACCTCCACCCCAGCACGGACCCCCCCCCAACCTCCACCCCGGCACGGACCCCCTCCCCAACCTCCACCCCAGCACGGACCCCCCCCCAACCTCCACCCCGGCACGGACCCCCTCCCCAACCCCCAACCTCCACCCCAGCACGGACCCCCCCCCAACCTCCACCCCGGCACGGACACCCTCCCCAACCTCCACCCCAGCACGGACCCCCCCCCCAACCTCCACCCCGGCACGGACCCCCTCCCCAACCCCCAACCTCCACCCCAGCACGGAACCCCCCCAACCTCCACCCCGGCACGGACCCCCTCCCCAACCTCCACCCCAGCACGGACCCCCCCCCCAACCTCCACCCCGGCACGGACCCCCTCCCCAACCTCCACCCCGGCACGGACCCCCTCCCCAACCTCCACCCCGGCACGGACCCCCTCCCCAACCCCCAACCTCCACCCCAGCACGGACCCCCGCCCAACCTCCACCCCGGCACAGACCCCCTCCCCAACCTCCACCCCAGCACGGACCCCCCCCCAACCTCCACCCCGGCACGGACCCCCTCCCCAACCTCCACCCCAGCACGGACCCCCCCCCCAACCTCCACCCCGGCACGGACCCCCTCCCCAACCTCCACCCCGGCACGGACCCCCTCCCCAACCTCCACCCCGGCACGGACCCCCTCCCCAACCCCCAACCTCCACCCCAGCACGGACCCCCGCCCAAACTCCACCCCGGCACAGACCCCCTCCCCAACCTCCACCCCAGCACGGACCCCCCCCCAACCTCCACCCCGGCACGGACCCCCTCCCCAACCTCCACCCCAGCACGGACCCCCCCCCCAACCTCCACCCCGGCACGGACCCCCTCCCCAACCTCCACCCCGGCACGGACCCCCTCCCCAACCCCGAACCTCCACCCCGGCACGGACCCCCCCCCCAACCTCCACCCCGGCACGGACCCCCTCCCCAACCCCCAACCTCCACCCCAGCACGGACCTCCCCCCAACCTCCACCCCAGCACGGACCCCCCCCAACCCCCAACCTCCACCCCAGCACGGACCCCCCCCAAACCTCCACCCCGACACGGACCCCCTCCCCAACCTCCACCCCGGCACGGACCCCCTCCCCAACCCCTAACCTCCACCCCAGCACGGATCCCCCCCAACCTCCACCCCGGCACGGACCCCCTCCACAATCCCCAACCTCCACCCCAGCACGGACCCCCCCCCCAACCTCCACCCCGGCACGGACCCCCTCCCCAACCCCCAACCTCCACCCCAGCACGGACCCCCCCCAACCTCCACCCCGGCACGGACCCCCTCTCCAACCCCCAACCTCCACCCCAGCACGGACCCCCCCCAACCTCCACCCCGGCACGGACCCCCTCCCCAACCCCCAACCTCCACCCCAGCACGGACCCCCCCCCCAACCTCCACCACGGCACGGACCCCCTCCCCAACCTCCACCCCGGCACGGACCCCCTCCCCAACCTCCACCCCAGCACGGACCCCCCCCCAACCTCCACCCCGGCACGGACCCCCTCCCCAACCTCCACCCCAGCAAGGACCCCCTCCACAACCCCCAACCTCCACCCCAGCACGGACCCCCCCCCCCAACCTCCACCCCGACACGGACCCCCCCCCCAACCTCCACCCCAGCACGGACCCCCTCCACAACCTCCAGCCCGGCACGGACCCCCTCCCCAACCCCCAACCTCCACCCCGGCACGGACCCCCCCCCCAACCTCCACCCCGGCACGGACCCCCTCCCCAACCCCCAACCTCCACCCCAGCACGGACCCCCCCCCAACCTCCACCCCAGCACGGACCCCCCCCAACCCCCAACCTCCACCCCAGCACGGACCCCCCCCCCAACCACCACCCCGACACGGACCCCCTCCCCAACCTCCACCCCGGCACGGACCCCCTCCCCAACCCCCAACCTCCACCCCAGCACGGACCCCCCCCCAACCTCCACCCCGGCACGGACCCCCTCCACAACCCCCAACCTCCACCCCGGCATGGGCCCCCCCCGGCACTCCCCCGGAGCCCAGCCTACTCTAACCACCCCCCCCCCCCCCCCGCCGCACACACACACAAGCCGAGACACACCTCTCCTCACGCAATCAGTCTGCGGCCACGCCATTTCCTGCCCAGAGCCAACCCCCCAGGCCGTCACTCACCTCCTCGCTGGTCGGCGTGAGCCTGGAGCACCGGGTCACGCCGATGAAAAGGAGGTTTGATTGACGTCGACAAGAACGGTCATCACGTCGACGGGACTTCGGCCCATCCGGAAGGGAGAATATCGGCAGGCCGAAAATCGACTGCCTTGCGCAGACCCGTGACATTCTCCGCGGCAGCGGCGCCATTAACGCCCCGCCGACTTTTCTCCCTTCGGAGACTTCGGCGGGGGCAGGGGCGGGATTCACGGCGGCCAACGGCCATTCTCCGACCCGGCGGGGGGTCGGAGAATGACGCCCCAGGTGTCAGCTTTCAGGAACCCGGCATGGCGTTTGCATACTGTGTCCAGCGCAGCCACAGTCGGGCGGGAACCATGCTGCTGGCCGGCGGGGCTTCCGCAAGGATTAGGGGGACTTGGTGCCTGGTGGCCAGGGTGAGCCGGGGGACACTATCTGGCAGATCGGGTCTGCGCACGGCTGGCACCATGTTTTACCGCGTGACCGCTGCAGGTTATCTCACCATGCGCTGCCATGGGCCCAGACATTCTCCAGCCTTTTATATCATGGGAGCCGGGGGGGGGCGGTTCGCAGCATGGCTGCTAGCACCTCACTGGTCACAGGATACTGATTGGCAGTGCCAATTTGTTTCCACATAAAACGCGACACATCCTCCACAATCAGGCTCAAAATCGGAGTATCCAGCCCATTGTCTATCCCGAGGAGGGTGGAGTTAGTGAAATCAGACTGTGTATAATCGGGGAAGATGGTGCCAGTGGGATCAGACAACGTGCAGGCCGGTGATGATGGAGTCAATTAAATTAGACAGTGAGTAACCCGCGTAGGATGGAGCCAGTGAGATCAGGCCATGAGTAACCTGGGAATATGGAGCCAGTGTTACCCAGTGAAGTTAGATGTAGCGAGATCAGACAGTGCGTAATATGGGGATCATGGAGCCAGTGAGAGTAGAATGTTTGTAAACTCGGAATGATAGAAACAGTGATATGAGACAGTGTGTAACCCGGTACGGTGGGGCCAGTGCGATTAGAGCGTGTAACCGGTGAGGTTTAATTCAGTGAGATCAGTCAGTGGAGAACGGGCAGGATGTTTATTTTGTGGCCAGGATGGGATCGGCCATGATCACATTGAGGGTGTTTAGGCTTGGAAGGCTAAATTGCCGACTCCCACTCCTAGGTCATGTGTGCTAGGAGGAGATGCTCTGGCTGATTTTGCAATCCAGCTCTTGGTCAGTTACATTGTAGGGAACAGATGAGGAACATATCAACCTAATTCTGCTTGTATATTTTATGAATTTATGAATTTATAATCCGGGGAAGATGGAGCCAGTGAGATCAGACAGTGTGTAACCCGGGTTGATAGAGTCAGTAAGATCAGACAGTGTGTAATCCAGCGGGAATGGAGCCATTTACATCAGGCAGTGTGTAACCCGGGGAGGATACTGCCAGTGAGATCAGACAGTGTGTAACCAAGCGGAGAACTGAGTCCGTGAGATCGGACAGTATGTAACCCAGGGAGGATGGTGCCAGTGACATCAGGCAGTCTATGACATGCGGAGGATGGATCCTGTGAGAGCAGGCAGCTTTTAAACTGGCCGGATGGAGTCAATTAGATCCGAAAGTGATGATATACATGACCGTTTTTCTGTAACCATGTGTCCTAGTTACACAGCGAGCTTACATACATGAACCTTAATCTGTAACTGTGGACACGATTCTCCGGAAAAGTTTCCATGTGCTGTAGCGAGTGGGAATTTCTGCGTACTTCCCAGTGCTTGTTGTGGCGCAGTGGGCAACATTATTCAACATTACTTGGTCCACTTCACGGGGCCTCACGAGCTCCCATCCCCGAATGCCAGCTTGCCAGCTGATTTGCCAACCCCGCTTGCCATTCCCCCGCTAACAAAGTTGAGCAGCACTTAAGCTGATCTTGCCCAGCCAACCCCAGCAAGCCCAGAACAATGGTGCCGAGGAGACCAGCCCCAAGATTCAGGGATGCTGACTTGGGAGGCTTGTGGGCGCGGTGGAGACCAAGAAGGATGTCCTTTCCACCCAGGGTCCCGGAGGGTGAGCCACAAGGCAGCCAGAGCTGCCTGGGACTGGTGACGGCAGCAATCAGCTCTGGCAGTGTGACCAGGAGGACTGGCCTCCAGTGTTGGAAGAAGGTCAATGACCTACACCAGACAGCCAGAGTGAGTCGACACCAACATCACACCCCTAACCCCCCAACGGAGCATCCTTCCAGGTGTGTCCCAATCCTCCCTCCATCCCCCTACCCCTCAAACCCTCCCTCCACCCCAACCCTACCTCCCACCCCCCCCCCTCCACAATTGTGAACCACACATGGGGCTAACGGTGCCCTCTCTGTGTCCACTCAGGAAAAGCTCTCCCATAATTGGTGGGAGAGGGCCCAGACTGGTGGAGGAGTGCCGGATCTGAGGATCCTCACCTCCTTCGAGGAGCATGCCCTGGAGGTGAGTGGGGTGGACGAGGACAGGACAGTCACCCACGTGGAGGCTAGCAGACGCTGCAGAGATGAGGAACCACCAGGCCCCACGGGAGGACATGTCAAACGGCGTGGGTGGTGGCTTGATATTACAATATGGTAACGTGGTAGAGTTTATAGTTATGGAGGTACCGTAATACCTCCGTACAGCATTTTGTAACTATTTACAGATTCATAATTAACTATATACTTTAAAATTAAGCAATCAGTCGATCAGGGGCCTTGGTCATCCTCTGTGAATGTCGAAGCTTCGGTGGTGACTCCCGTGGAGGCTCGGGCGTCTGTGACTCCGGGAGCGTGGCCTCGATCTCTGTGGCAGCTTCAACACTCCTAGATGGCGCTGGTAGGGAAAACGGTTGACCTGGCAAGGGAGCGTCTGCGGGGTGCGTCGGTGGGTGGGGGAGCATAGACGGGGCCGGCGGAAGGACCGATCCTCCTGTAAGGTGCACTGGTGGGAGGGAGGGTGGGACTGGTGGCTGGGGTGTGCGTGGGGATCCGGAGGGCACCAGGTCTCGTAGGGAGACCGTATCTTGTCGGCCGTCGGGATACGCCACGTAGGCGTACTGGGGGTTAGCATGAAGAAGATGAAACCTCTCGACCAACGGGTCCGACTTGTGCGCCCGCACGTGTTTTCGGAGCAGGATGGGTCCGGGAGCTGCCAGCCAGGTCGGGAGCGAGGTCCCGGAGGAGGACCTCCTGGGGAAGACAAGGAGACGTTTGTGAGGTGTTTGGTTGGTCGTGGCACAGAGCAGTGACCGGATGGAGTGGAGGGCATCCGGGAGGACTTCCAGCCAGTGGGAGACTTGGAGATTCCTGGACCGTAGGGCCAGTAGGACGGTCTTCCAGTCCGTTTCATTCTCCCTCTCTACCTGTCCGTTACCCCGGGGGTTGTAACTGGTCGTCCTGCTCGAGGCGATGCCCTTGTAAGCAGGAATTGACGCAGTTCATCGCTCATAAAGGAGGACCCCCTATTACTGTGTATGTAAGCGGGGAACCCGAACTGTGCAAAGATGCTATGGAGGGCCTTGATGACGGTGTTTGCGGTCATGTCAGGGCAGGGGATGGCGAATGGGAACCGGGAGTACTCGTCAATCACATTCAGGAAGTACATTCAGGAAGTCGGTGGAGGGGAGGGGGCCTTTGAAGTCCATGCTGAGGCGTTCAAAGGGACGGGAAGCCTTTATCAGGTGCGCTTTCTCTGGCCGGTAGAGGTGCGGTTTGCACTCCGCGCAGATTTTGGCAGTCCCTGGTGGCTGTCCTGACCTCCTCGATGGAGTAGGGCAGGTTGCGGGTCTTGATAAAGGGGAAAAAGCGAGTGACCCACAGGTGGCAGACGTCCTCGTGGCGGGCTCGGAGGCGGTCCACTTGTGCGTTGGCACATGTGCCGCGGGACAGGGCATCAGGAGGCTCGTTTAGCTTCCCAGGATGATACAAGATCTCGTAGTTGTAGGTGGAGAGTTCGATCCTCCACTGCAAGATCTTATCGTTTTTTATCTTGCCCCAACTGTGCATTATCGAACATGAAAGCAACCGACCGTTGGTCAGTGAGGAGAGTGAATCTCCTGCCGCCCAGGTAATGCCTCCAATGCCGCACAGCTTCTACTATGGCCTGGGCCTCCTTTTCGACTGAGGAGTGGCGGATTGCGGAAGCATGGAGGGTGCGTGAGAAGAAGGCCACGGGTCTGCCCGCTTGGTTGAGGGTGGTCGCCAGAGCTACGTCAGGCGCGTCGCTCTCAACCTGGAAAGGGAGGGACTCGTCGATGGCGTGTATCGTGGCCATTCCAATGTCTGCTTTGATGCGGCTGAAGGCTTGGCGGGCCTCTATCGACAGGGGGAAAACTGTGGATTGGATCAGGGGACAGGCCTTGTCTGTGTAGTTGGGGAACCACTGGGCGTAGTAGGTAAAAAACCCGAGGCAACGTTTCAGGGCCTTGGAGCAGTGAGGGAGGGGGATCTCCATAAGGGGGCGCATGCGTTCAGGGTCGGGGCCTATAACTCCATTTCGCACTACGTAGCCGAGGATGGCTAGGTGGTCGGTGCTAAACACTTATTTATCCTTGTTGTATGTAAGGTTAAGGATTTTTGCGGTCTGGAGAAATTTTCGGAGGGTGGTGTCGTGGTCCTGCTGGTCGTGGCCGCAGATGGTGACATCATCGAGATACGGGAATGTTGCCCGTAAACTGTACCGGTTAACCATTCGGCCCATCTCACACTGGAAGACACCGTTGGTGACACCGAAGGGAACCCTTAAGAAGTGATAGAGCCGCCCATCTGCCTCAAAGGCAGTGTATTTGCGGTCACTAGTGCGGATGGGGAGCTGGTGATAGGCGGACTTAAGACCCACCATGGAGAAAACCTTGTAATGTGCGATCCTGTTTACCAGGTCGGCTATACGGGGGAGAGGGTACGCGTACAGCTGCGTAAACCTGTTAATGGTCTGACTGTAGTCGATGACCATCCTATGCTTCTCCCCGGTCTTTACCACGACTACTTGAGCTCTCCAGGGACTGTTGCTAGCTTCAATGACTCCTTACCTCAGTAGCCTTTGGACCTCTGACCGAATAAATATCCGATCCTGGGCACTGTACCGTCTGCTCCTGGTGGCGACGGGTTTGCAATCAGGGGTGAGGTTCGCAAACAGGGACGGCGGATCGACCTTGAGGGTCGCGAGGCCGCAGACAGTGAGGGGGGGTATAGGGCCGCCGAATTTGAAGGGTAGAGTTTGGAGATTACACTGGAAGTCTAAACCCAGGAGTGTGGCCGTGCAGAGGTGGGGAAGGACGTAGAGCCGGTAATTTTTAAACTCCCTTCCTTGGACTGTGAGGTTTGCTGCACTTTGCAACGTTCTGGTTAAAGTTCCTGTATAAATGTGTGTGCATCCATCCATCTCATAATCCCCACTTTCCCCTTCATCTCTGCCTCGCATTACAACTATGAGGTGTTTATAATTATTAAGTTTTCGGACTGTATGATTTATTAGAATCTGAAAGTTTGGCTCGATATCTCTAAAGGTACGGGTACCAGAAGACGGCAATGTGCTTTTTTGTGGAGCACAAGATGTACAAGCCTCTGAATAGAGACTTGTACATCTCAATACCTGACTCCTTCAATACCTGATACGTTGCAAAAACAGTGTTTTCTTTCAATCTCCACAGATTCACAATGAATAGCTGAAGCAGTGGAGCTTTTTATGTGTACACATGAATTGTTCTGCAGTTAATAATCAAGCACCGATGTCTCAGGGAGGCCCCGTCGCTAACTTGCTGAGGGGACAGTTCACCAACTGAGTAGAAAACAAACTGAAATCAAGTATTATGAAGGTCACTGGCAGATTTGAATGATTCTGAACTTACAAACCTTTGCAGGAATACGTTGCTGAATTTCACATAAAAATTAAGAAAAAAAAGAAACTATTCGACTCTTTGTGCCTCTGGCAGCTCTTTAAAACAGTCATACTTGCGCTCCCAATTCTCTCTTTCCATCACACTTTGCCACTGAATCAGCATCCAGTGATATTTCAGAGAGCGAGTTCCAGAGGCGAGATGATTACCCGTCTAAGGACAACACAGCAGAATAAAGGTCACCTACCCCAGGTCACCAATCTAGACTTAGAGTGAGGAATCACCTGGGAACGAGTTCTCTTGAGCTATCTGAATTCGTGTTCACGAATGGAAACTCTGTAAGTGCATCAATACAACTGGCAAAGAGAATAAATTAACCTGAACCTGCTTCTGGCCCGACACCTTTTAGTATCCTGCTTTAAATGAGGTCAAGAACATATATTTTATACTCAGATGTGGAGCTATCCTTAAAATAAATGTTATGGGATACGTTAGACTGTTGTGTGAATTCTGAAGTTTACAAAGAAATATACAGAGAAATAGAAGCAGGCGGAGACCATTCGGCGCTTCGAGCAGGCTCTACCATTCGTTATGATCATGCCTGATCATCAAGTTCAATTCAAATCACCCTGATAACGCCTTCCTCCATATTCCTTGATCCTGTTAATCCCAAGGGCTATATCTAATTCCTTCTTGAAATTACAATGTTTTCACGTCAACATTTTTGTGGTAGTGAAGTCCACAGATTCACCATTCTCCAGGTCCTCACCTCAGTGCTAAAACTTATCCTCAAACTATGACGAAGCGTGAAGGGTCACATTACTGCGTCGTCTTCGTTCTGACCAAACGGGGCACCCATAATCAGGCTCTGCTCTGCCCTATCCTATGAAACACAATTTTACCCAAATCATTTTAAATACATACATTATTATAAAACTCTACGGGGCGCTATGACATTAATGCATGCATTACAGAAAAATAAAAAAAACTGGAATCTCTAACTATCCTCAATAAACTCTCCTCACTCAAACAATCCCAAAAATAATCTATAACATCTTAAACTGTACAAAATAGCAGCACACAAATTTATCTGGCCTGGCAGTCAGGCACAGAGGTTTACATTTCTTTATTTAACAGAATACATAAAGAGAAATGCACTTTAATTCATGTCAAGGGGTTTGGGGGTTTGGTGAAGTCTGAAAATTGGGGACCTAAACGTGTATACCGGGGTGCGAGAGCGATAGGATCAGAAAATGGTGAAGGAGAGCCTAAGTGTCTGCACGACACTGCAAAGTATCGCCAGTACTAAGAGGGCTTCTACTACATACGATAGTGAATACCAGGTGATAAACCTATCACACCAGGTCGGGGTATTGTTAACTGTCGCGGGGCTAACTATCTGGGGGTTCTGTGTATTGCGGGGATGGGAATCATTCATGGCTTGTGTGGTAGGGGTCAGGAGGGTAGCGCCTGTGCGCAACTGAAGGGATCCCGCTAAGATCCAGGTGAAAAAGATGGAGGTAGTCTTCATCTTTCCGTTTTCTGTCTACTTCTTTGTCTTCCTCTGGGGTTCCTGAGGTTCCGGAGTTCTGAGGACACAAGCATAATATCTGTTATTATCTTGCTTAAGATCTCGTATGCCTGTCTGTCTGTCCTTTATTACCAATTTCCCTTTATAATTGGTCACCATCTGTGACTCCCTCATTTTTATTTTAAACCGAATATTTCGACAAGACATCGGAGAAAACTGACATACTGCGAGCTGTCTCGCAGACTGTGCGATTTACCATCCTAGTGTCTTAGGATGTAAATAGCATACGGAAGCAACCTAAGGGTTGCCAAAAACAAACAAAAGAGTTTTGAACCGAAAAATGCCAAAATGGGGTGCGTGCGGGTAAGAAATGGGTGGAACCGGGTAGGACGGTGATCAATGCCGTTTGTGCTCCACCTGAGCGTAGCTGACCAGAGGGGGGTCCTCAGGCAGGGCAGGGACCAGTGCCGTTTCTCCACTGCCTGAGCAACCAGCAAGAACGGGTAAGAATGTGGTCATCGTGGGGGTTGCCTTGTTGTCTGCTGACAAACTTGTCTGGCTGAACAGGTGTCTGTCAACAAACTTGTACCTCTAAACTGGTTTCTGTTGACAACTAGTTCCTCTGAACTGGTTTCTGTTGACACACTAGTTCCTCTGAACAGTTGTCTGTGGACAAACTTGTTCCATTAACTGACAGGGGTTAAAGGCGCCGTGAAAAATTTTCAAGTTTACAAACAAAACTTAACATTAACACTAACGAACAAACATGGTGTAGGTTCCATCAGAAAGGACACCATATCTCTCCATCGGTTCCTTTTTTCCATCATCTGGTGTAGCCACCTGGGTTGGCCAGTTCCCGACTTTAAAATGGAGATCCGCTAAGAATGCAGGGAAATTCAGTCAAACGCAGGAAAAACAAGCAGGTGCAAAGTTTCCTGTATATCAGAACTTGCAGGAATCCAGACAGCACTGAAACTAACAACCATCTACATATTGATGAGCGATCCCCGGGAACAATTGGAAACAGTTAAAATAAACAAGGCCAAGCCAGACTCCTCGGCGCCAGCAGGAGCCAAGACAAAGGAAGGCCAACGGACACTTAGGAACCGCCCAGCGATCAGGGAACAGCTCCAGTATTGGAGAAATCGATCCAAGTGATCACAACTTAGTCCAATCACTTGGAACCAGGTACGGGGCCCACCCAAAAGGGCGCGAAGCCCCTGGGGACTATAAAATAGAGTCCCCAAGTTCAATTCGTCCTTCTTGGCAGGGTCTCTCAGCAGATCGAAACAACCCTTGATAGTGACCTGTCTAGTAGCTGCACCAACCAAGTAAGTCTCCAGTCAATGCACACTATGAGATAGGTGCTCCTAGCTACCAGTCGATACCAGCTTTGAAGCCTGCAGACTCAGAATCGAATGAAAGGCCATTTGTTCCCTTGACCTGGTGGGCCAGTTCCAAAGCTAAGTATAGGCCTTTTAGTGTTAGAGATAATCTAGTAAGGAGTGTTTTATACATGAGTAGTGATTGACTGTGTATAATAAATATGTTTTATTTGAAACTTACTAACTGGTGCATTGAGTTAATGATCAGCACTTGAACTTGAACCTCGTGGTGGTATCATAAAGATACCTGGCGACTCTAGAGCAAAGGTTATAAAACAGAGCAAATTAAGTAAAGACACAACGAGCAACACTGGACACCTCATTGCTCAATAGCGAACAGGGTTGCAAAGGGCTTTGTTTGGTGGGAGTCAGACTCTATGTCATCATCTTCTCCCGGTTGCCAAACTCTTGTCTGTAGTAACCGTGCTAAAGCTGCTTGGGGTGAATTGGGGTCCATTTCATCATTCCAGATGAGCCTGAACGAATTGTCTCATTGCCAGAATCGTGTGCAGAGGTTGGAGCTACTAGGTTTCAATCCGTAATCGTCGGGCGGTGGGTCTGGGTCAGGGGCTTTGATATATGTAATCTCGAAGGGGGCAGTGGAATCATGCTCGGATTTGCTGGGAGTAGGGCCTGGTACAGGGGGATAATCGTAACGTGTTGTGTTGTGGCTTTCGTCATTGTGATCGCTGTCGCTGCTGGTTGAGGGAAGGGAGAGGCGGAGTCGTGCCTCTGGGGGTGGAGTTGAAGTCGTGTCTGAGGACGGGCTGAACTGGTTGGGGGAGGGTAGGAAAACATCTGTGGGCGGGGCATGCTCGTCTGCTGCTGCGAGCAGGATGTGATGTATGTGGCTATTCTGCGAGCCATAAGCCTTGAGCTGGTTTATGTGAAACCTAGCAGACTTGCCTTTGGGATATGTAATCTTGTGTACCGAGGGGCTGACTTTGTCCGAAATGGAGTACGGTCCGGAGAATTTAGGGGAAATGAATGAACTGGGGTTGTATCGGGAAAGCATCACTTCCTGCCCTATTGCAAACTATGTGGCGTGTACTGTTTAGTCGAAACAAGCCTTGCTCTGTTTCTTCCTGGTCCCAAGTCTCACAGCTGCTGCAAGTTGGGCTGCCTTTATGTTCTCTATCAATTGTTGTACAGCATTTTCATGCGTGAGGGCAGTGACTGCGGGGCTGGCCAAATCCAGTCCTAATAAATACTGTGTCCCTTTCATGGGGCGTCCGGTCATGAGAGTGTGGGGGGTGTATCCTGTGGACGTGGATACCGTGTTCCTTAGAAACATTAAAGCAAATGGTAGAACTGAAACTCAGGTGCTGTTGTACCATTTTCCTGAGGGTGGCTTTTAATGTCCTGTTCATCCTCTCTACAATACCACTTGACTGGGGGTGGTATACTATGTGAAACTTTTGTCCAATGCCGAAAATCGTGAGGACGTTTTTCATTACACGTCCTGTGAAATGGGAGCCTTGATCGGATTCTATACTACAGGGGAGGCCCCATCTTGTAAAGATGTGCTGTGTTAGTATTTTAGCTGCTGTTTTGGCCGTATTAGTTCTCAACGGAAATGCTACCACCCATTTTGTGAAGGTATCGATGGCCACCAACACATACTTATAACCATTTCTGCAAGGAGGTAGGGATCCTATATAGTCTATCTGTAGATTTGTCCAGGGACCATTAACGGGCCGGGTATGACTAAGCTGAGCCTTTCTTACATATCTGTCCGGATTTTTCTGGGCACAGATTAAGCAATTCTCTATGTAGTGGGTAACATCGGCTTTTAAATCAGGCCACCAGCAGAGCGGTCTGAGGGGGGTTAGGGTGGGTTCAATACCTTGGTGTCCATGATTGTCATGGAACTGACAAATGATCTGGTTCCTGTCCTGGCTGGGAACTATATAAATGCCATCCTTTAAGTGTGGCTATTGCATTCTTGTATTTATCATACTGGGCTGGGAAGGTACCCGTTAAAATGTCCCTGAGTTTCTCATCCTCTTTCTGTGCCTTCGCTGTGCCAAGATCCTGAATATTGGTCTGTGAGACCTGAACTGCGTGTCCTGGGGTGCTTTCGGGGGGAGGGATCCAAAAATAACCATGCCTGGAGCCTGCCTTCGCTAGGGCATCTGCTTTAACGTTACCAGGGGGGGAAGAAATATGGAATAACCTTAATTATTCCATATTTTCTGCCCTTCACTGTCTCTAAGATATGGCAGAGTAATGGGGCTGAGGGTAGGGGTTTAACGTCCGCGGAATCAAATCCTCTCGTTTCCCACAGGGGTAGGAATTCCTTCAAACTATTGCAGACATACAAGCTGTCCGAATAGATATCTGCTGGGGTCGGGTATGAGTCGGGGTGGTCTACAATGTAAGCGATCGCTGCCAGTTCTGCTGCCTTGCGAGCCTAAGTGTCCTGGCAACTTTAGTGAAATCTCATCGAGCGGCGTCCCTGTGCGTCCTCTATGTAAATATGGTGATTCTCTTTCCATTTAAAACTGTGGAGGAGCCATCCACATAAATCTTCAGAGGTGCGCACGTGTCTGTGGGCTGGGGTCTCTGGGGTGTATTACCTGCTTTCCTAGGGGGTGTTTTGGGGATAAATGGGCCTATGTTGTGTTTTGTGGTGATGATCTCACATTCATGAAGGGTGCCTGCATACTGCAAATTATCGGCAAGGAAGGTGTGGGTCTTGGATCTTTTAACTGTAATGTCCCGTCCCTGTAAAAGAAGGGTCCAACGGGCTGCGCGGATTTGGCTGACTGTGCCATCTTTAAGTCAGCCGTCTAATAATAGCTGTGTCGGGGTGTGTTCTGTGAGGATGGTGATGGGGTTGAGTGCTGTAATCTAGGCGAAGGACTGTACTGCCCAAAAAGCTGCGAGCAGGTGCCTTTCACAGGCAGAAAATCCTTGCTCTACGGGGTCTAACACGCGTGAGGCATATGCTACGGGGCGTAATTGGTCATGGCGTTCCTGGAGGAGCACGGCCGAAAGGGTTCGGTCGGTGCTTGCTACTTCGATAGAGTCCGGGGAAAGTGGATCTGGGACCTGTAGTGCTGGGCTGTGCTGAGTGCTCTTTTTAAAGCATCCACGGCATCCGTATGCTGTGGACGCCATTCCCAGGGTGCCTGTTTCTTGAGAAGGTCGGAAGTTCCTTGCTTTAGTGGCGAAACCGTCAACATGGTTTCGGCAGTAGCCAACCAGTCCTAAAAATGACCGGAGGGCTGAGACACTGTGGGGAAGGGGCAATTTGATGATCGAGTCAATTCTCTTTTGCTCGATCTCATTTACCATGTGTGATCACTGTTCCCAAGTAAATCACTTTCTCTTTCAAAATCTGGGCCTTCTTGGGGTTAACTTTACAACCAATTTCTCTTCGGAGCCCTAGGAGTTCGGCGAGAAGCGAAATGTGCTCTCCCTTTGTGTCTGTCTGTACTAACAAGTCGTCTACATACTGGACCAGACAATTGGGGCGGTAAAACTTTGCTAATCCATTTGCCAGCTGTCGGTGGAAAATGGAGGGGGAGTTGTGGAAGCCTTGTTGAAGGCACGTCCATGTATATTGTCCCTGGAATGTAAAGGGGAATTTGTACTGGCACGCTTTAGCCAATGGAATGGACCAAAAGCCGTTGCTAATGTCCAAAACCGAACTTTTTTTTGACTGGAGTCCCTGTTTGAGCATGGTCTCGGGACTCGTGGCTACGGTGGGGGCTGCTGCTGGGGTTACTTTGTTCAGCTCCTGATAATTAATGGTCGGTCGCCATGATCCATCCAGTTTCCTGATGGGCCAAATTGGTGCGTTGTTTGTGGAGGCTACTGATCTGAGTACGCCTTGATCCAACAATCTCTCTATTACTTTGGAGATTTCTCCCTCTGCTTCCTGGGGAAATCCGTACTGCTTCTGGGGTTTAGGGTCGGGACCTGTAACGTTCACAAAGCCAGTCAAACTGCCACAGTCTTGCTTGTATCGCTACAGGGGCTGTGATGTGTCCCTGTTGTAAATGACCAGTAAAACCGCTGAGTGTGCTGGTGTCTGTTGTGGGCCATGAGTCTCGTTGAAACATCGTGGAGGAATTGAGTGTGGTGCGGGACCCTCCTGTGACCCAAAGAAATTCTATGGGGTGTCCCCGGACTTTGCCTGCTACTACCGGTCTACCGGACTTGTCCCAAAGAATGTCACAGACCCAAGTTGGGGAGCCCAAACACCGTCAGTCAGTGCTGTTCATGTCTGCATTCTCTGAACGGGTGCCAACACTATAGATCGGCTTTGCCTATTCCTGTTTAGGGTGCCTGTCTGTTGGTTTCTCTGCTGCTTTTGGGCGCGTTGCATTCTCATGCAAAGTGTCCTAACTGCCCACAATTGTAACATTCGTGAGCTTTGGGCTGGGGTGGGCTGTTCCTACTCTCATTTACCCATGTGGAGTTCTGGTGCACTTTAACTGGATTCATGTCTGCCTGCTCTTCATCAGGTTTTATAAATGTGGTTTTGCCTTGGACTGATTGCTCCCAAGCGCGGGACAATAAGAGGGGTGGGTTCCCTGGTTGCTGGGCGTGTCCTAGGTGGTCGTTGGTCTGCTTTGTTTTAGTCTTCTCTGGCACCGGGACGTCTGTCTGAGCATTGTTTACCTAAATACCTGGGAATTTGAACCTAGGTGGGAATTGAATCCTGGGAATTGAATACCTTGGAATTGAATCCAATCCAACCAGTAAGGCAGTTCCTTTTAAATTTCAGGAGTTTAAATTTATTTCAATTAATCTAGTATTGTGCAGTGTAGGTTAACAAGGGCTGCCCCACCCACTCACATAACTGGTTGGCAGTTAAGTGTCAGTCACTTTAATCTACTTTGATCTAAAAGCAGGTGGGGGAGGGGAGTCAACTCAGGCCAATTTAAAAAGAGCAACTTGTAGCTCACTCCCAGTGAGCCAGAGAGAAGACAGCCAGGAGTGAGAAACAACCTCCCTGGTAAGTAGTTTTTCTTTTCATTGTCTCATTTATTTATTCTTTCTTTCGTTTTTTGGAATTGTAGTTGTATAAGTTGACCTAAGGTTTAAGACATGGCAGGAGATCCCAGACCCGTGCCATGCTCCTCGTGCGCGATGTGGGAGCTCAGGGACACGTCCACTGACCCTGGTTCCTTCACGTGCAAGAAGTGTGTCCAGTTGCAGCTCCAGTTAGACCGCTTGACGGCTCTGGAGCTGCTGATGGACTCACTTTGGAGCATCCGCGATGCTGAGGATGTCATGGATAGCACGTTTAGCGAGTTGGTCACACCGCAGGTGAAAGTTACTGAGGGAGATAGAAAATGGGTGACCAAAAGACAGAGCAAGAGTCGGAAGGCAGTGCAGGTTTCCCCTGCGGTCATCTCCCTGCAAAATAGATATACTGCTTTGGATACTGTTGAAGGAGATGGATCACCAGGGGAAAGTAGCAGCAGCCAGGTTCATGGCACTGTGGCTGGCTCTGCTGAGCAGCTGGGCAGGAAGAAGAATAGCAGGGCTATAGTGACAGGGGACTCAATCGTAAGGGGAATAGTCAGACGGTTCTGCGGACGCAATCAAGACTTCAGGATTGTATGTTGCCTCCCTGGTGCAAGGGTCAAGGATGTCTCGGAGCGGCTGCAGGACATTCTGGGGTGGGATGTTGAACAGCCAGCTGTCGTGGTGCACATCGGCACCAACGATATAGGTCAAAAACGGGACGAGGTCCTAAAAGCTGAATTCAGGGAGTTGGGAGTTAAACTAACAAGTAGGACCTCAAAGGTAGTAATCTCAGGATTGCTACCTGTGCCACGAGCTAGTCAGAGTAGGAATGTCAGGATATATAGGATGAATGCGTGGCTTGAGAGATGGTGCAAGAGGGAGGGATTCAAATTCCTGGGACATTGGAACCGATTCTGGGGGAGGTGGGACCAGTACAAACCAGACGGTCTGCACCTGGGCAGGGCTGAAACCAATGTTCCATCTGGAACCGTGTTTGCTAGAGCTGTTGGGGAGGGTTTAAACTAATGTGGCAGGGGGATGGGAACCGATGCAGGAAGTTGGAAGGTAGTAAAACAGGGACAAAAACAAAAGGCAGTAAAGGGAAAAGTGTAAAGCAGAGAAGCCATAGTCAAAAATCAAAAAGAGCGACAGTACAAGGTACAGTGACTGAGGGGAGCTCAGTGAATAGGACCAGGAATACTAAAAGGAATAAAACGGGAAGTAAAAACATTAATGGTAAGTGTTACCATTAATGGCAGGTTATTACATGAAGATATCAGTTCAACGACAAGGAAAATTAGGAGAAACGTTAAGAGGAAATATAACTTAGGAGAGGTTACTGATCGAGGTGCTAAGATTCAAAACAGAGGTAAAAAAGCCAACATAAGTGTACTTCACCTGAATGCTTGTAGTATTTGGAATAAGGTAAATGAGTTGATGGCACAAATCATCGTGAATGACTATGATTTAGTGCCCATTACTGAAAGATGGTTAAAGGATGGTCACGACTGAGAGTTAAATATCCAAGGGTATCAAAATATTCGGAAGGACAGAGTGGATGGTAAGGGAGGTGGTGTAGCTCTGTTATTTAAGGATGACATCCGGGCAATAGTAATGGATGACATCGGTGCTGTGGAGGATAAGGTTGAATCCATTTGGGTGGAAATCAGGAATAGTAAGGCGAAAAGTCAGTGATAGGAGTAGTATATAGGCCACCAAATAGTAACATTATGGTGGGGCAGGCAATAAACAAAGAAATAATGGATGCATATAGAAATGGTACAGCAGTTATCATGGGGGATTTTAATCTGCATGTCGATTGGTTTAACCAGGTCGGTCAAGGCAGCCTTGAGGAGGAGTTTATAGAATGTCTCCGCGATAGTTTCCTAGAACAGTATGTAATGGAACCTACGAGGGAACAAGCGGTCCTAGATCTGGTCCTGTGTAATGAGACAGGATTGATTAATGATCTCATAGTTAGGGATCCTCTCGGAAGGAGCGATCACAATATGGTGGAATTTAATATACAGATGGAGGGTGAGAAGGTAAAATCAAACACTCGTGTTTTGTGCTGAAACAAAGGAGATTGCAATGGGATGAGAGAAGAACTAGCTAAGGTAGACTGGGAGCAAAGACTTTATGGTGAAACAGTTGAGGAACAGTGGAGAACCTTCCAAGCGATTTTTCACAGTGCACAGCAAAGGTTTATACCAACAAAAAGGAAGGACGGTAGAAAGAGGGAAAATTGACCATGGGTATCTAAGGATACAAAGTGGCAAATTTTAGTGGGAGACTAGAGGACTGGGAAACCTTTAAGTGGCAACAGAAAGCTACTAAAAAAGCTATAAAGAAGAGTAAGATAGATGAATAAACTTGCTCAGAATATAAAAACAGATAGTAAAAGCTTCTACAAATATATACAACAAAAAAGAGTGTCTAAGGTAAATATTGGTCCTTTCGAGGATGAGAAGGGAGATTTAATAATGGGAGATGAGGAAATGGCTGAGGAACTGAACAGGTTGTTTGGGTCGGTCTTCACAGTGGAAGACACAAATAACATGCCAGTGACTGATAGAAATGAGGCTTTGACAGGTGAGGACCTTGAGATGATTGTTATCACTAAGGAGGTAGTGACAGGCAAGCTAATGGGGCTAACGGTAGAGAAGTTTCCTGGCCCTAATGGAATGCATCCCAGCGTGCCAAAAGAGATCGCTAGGGAAATTGCAAATGCACTAGTGATAATTTACCAAAATTCACTAGACTCTGGGGTGGTCCCGGCGGATTGGAAATTAGCAAACGTGACACCACTGTTTAAAAAAGAAGATAGGCAGAAAGCGGGTAATTATAGACCAGTGAGCTTAACATCGGTAGTAGGGAAGATGCTGGAATCTATCATCAAGGAAGAAATAGCTGGATAGAAATTGTCCCATTGGGCAGATGCAGCATGGGTTCATAAAGGGCAGGTCATGCCTAACTAATTTAGTGAAATTTTTTGTGGACATTACCAGTGTGGTAGATAACGGGGAGCCAATGGATGTGGTATATCTGGATTTCCAGAAAGCCTTTTTGCTGCATAAGATAAAGATGCATGCCATCAAGTGTAAAGTAGTAGCATGGATAGAGGATTGGTTAATTAATAGAAAGCAAAGATTGGCGATTAATGGGTGTTTCTCTGGTTGGCAATCAGTAGCTAGTGGTGTCCCTCAGGGATCAGTGTTGGGCCCACAATTATTCACAATTTACATAGATGATTTGGAGTTGGGGACCAAGGGCAATGTGTCCAAGTTTGCAGACGACACTAAGATGAGTGGTAAAGCAAAAAGTGCAGAGGATACTGGAAGTCTGCAGAGGGATTTGGATAGGCTAGGTGAATGGGCTAGGGTCTGGCAGATGGAATACAATGTTGACAAATGTGAGGTTATCCATTTTGGTAGGAATAACAGCAAAAGGGATTACTATTTAAAGGATAAAATATTAAAACATGCTGCTGCGCAGAGAGACCTGGGTGTGCTAGTGCATGTGTCGCAAAAAGTTGGTTCACAGGTGCAACAGGTGATTAAGAAGGTGAATGGAATTTTGTCCTTCATTGCAAGAGGGATGGAGTTTAAGACTAGGGAGTTTATGCTGCAATTGTATGAGGTGTTAGTAAGGCCACACCTGGAGTATTGTGTTCAGTGTGATGGATATCACGTTCACCGCAGAATTTGGATTAAAAATAAGGCAGTAATACACAGCATTCTAAGTCAAGATGGAATAAAACCACTCCAGCCAAAGGTCAGATAGAGGTTACCACCTGATGGGAGAGACTCCAAGCTGGTTCCAATGACATATTAGTATCAAACAGTTAGAAACTCTTCTTTGATAGACCATAAATCCGTTGAGATGAACTCCCCTCCCGAGAAGTATTCAAAATATAAGGACAGGGAATTCTCCAGATAAATAGATACACAAATCTTTCCATAAATATACCTCTTGACACTTAGGATAACACCCTCACAAAAGTGTCTGTTTTGATAACTGTAAAAAATGTCACCCTTACAAGAGGCAGGCACCAACCAGTCCCTCCCTTGCCAATATATCTTAGAATCTATGTGTGGAGCCAGAGAAAATGGGTGAGGTACTAAATGAATACTTTGCATCAGTATTCACCAAAGAGAAGGAATTGGTAGATGTTGAGTCTGGAGAAGGGTGTGTAGATAGCCTGGGTCACATTGAGATCCAAAAAGACGAGGTGTTGGGTGTCTTAAAAAATATTAAGGTAGATAAGTCCCCAGGGCCTGATGGGATCTACCCCAGAATACTGAAGGAGGCTGGAGAGGAAATTGCTGAGGCCTTGACAGAAATCTTTGGATCCTCACTGTCTTCAGGTGATGTCCCGGAGGACTGGAGAATAGCCAATGTTGTTCCTCTGTTTAAGAAGGGTAGCAAGGATAATCCAGGGAACTACAGGCCGGTGAACCTTACTTCAGTGGTAGGGAAATTACTGGAGAGAATTCTTCAAGACAGGATCTACTCCCATTTGGAAGCAAATGGATGTATTAGAGAGAGGCAGCATGGTTTTGTGAAGGGGAGGTCGTGCCTCACTAACTTGATAGAGTTATTCGAGGAGGTCACAAAGATGATTGATGCAGGTAGGGCAGTGGATGTTGTCTATATGGACTTCAGTAAGGCCTTTGACAAGGTCCCTCATGGTAGACTAGTACAAAAGGTGAAGTCACACGGGATCAGGGATGAGCTGGCAAGGTGGATACAGAACTGGCTAGGTCATAGAAGGCAGAGAGTAGCAATGGAAGGATGCTTTTCTAATTGGAGGGCTGTGACCAGTGGTGTTCCGCAGGGATCAGTGCTGGGACCTTTGCTGTTTGTAGTATATATAACTGATTTGGAGGAAAATGTAACTGGTCTGATTAGTAAGTTTGCAGACGACACAAAGGTTAGTGGAATTGCGGATAGCGATGAGGACTGTCAGAGGATACAGCAGGATTTGGATTGTTTCGAGACTTGGGCAGAGAGATGGCAGATGGAGTTTAATCTGGACAAATGTGAGGTAATACATTTTGGAAGGTCTAATGCAGGTAGGGAATATACAGTGAATGGTAGAACCCTCAAGAGTATTGAAAGTCAGAGAGATCTAGGTGTACAGGTCCCTGAAAGGGGCAACACAGGTGGAGAAGGTAGTCAAGAAGGCATACGGCATGCTTACCTTCAATGGCCGGGGCATTGAGTATAAGAATTGGCAAGTCATGTTGCAGCTGTATAGAACCTTTGTTAGGCCACACTTGGAGTATAGTGTTCAATTCTGGTCGCCACACTACCAGAAGGATGTGGAGGCTTTAGAGAGGGTGCAGAAGAGATTTACCAGACTGTTGCCTGGTATGGAGGGCATTAGCTATGAGGAGCAGTTGAATAAACTTGGTTTGTTCTCACTGGAATGACGGAGGTTGTGGGGTGACCTGATAGAGGTCTACAAAATTATGAGGGGCATAGACAGATTGGATAGTCAGAGGCTTTTACCCAGGGTAGAGGGGTCAATTACTAGGGGGCATAGGTTTAAGGTGAGAGGGGCAAGGTTTAGAGTAGATGTACGAGGTAAGTTTTTTTTACACAGAGTGTAGTGGGTGCCTGGAACTCGCTACTGGAGGAGGTGGTGGAAGCAGGGACGATAGTGACATTTAAGGGGCATCTTGACAAATGCATGAATAGGATGGGAATAGAGGGATACGGACCCAGGAAGTGTAGAAGATTGTAGTTAGTCGGGCAGCATGGTAGGCACGGGCTTGGAGGGCCGAAGGGCCTGTTCCTATGCTGCACATTTCTTTGTTCTATGTACTTTGTTCTAACCCTGGACAATTACACAGACATTACAACCATTAAAAGATCTATCAGTAATAGTACATCCAATTAGACATTTGGCTATAGGTAATTAACCAACAATAAATGCCAAGGTAACAAATGCCTTCCTGAACCGATAAGCAAGTTTCATGCATAAAAGGAGGAGGCATTTTAGCAGAAGAGCTAGAGTTCTCTCTCCTTCCGTTTTCTGACCCCCGGTAGCACACAAAGACTCACGAGAGACGAATGGCGATGAAGTCGATGAGGCTTTATTCAGCGTGACTTGTTCCCTGCAGTTCAGCAACAGACTGGCCTGCGGGGGAGAACTCCTGGTTCTTATACTCCACCTTCAGGGCGGAGCTAGAGATCAACAGCCAACCAGGACCCGGGATCTGTCAGCCAATGACATCACAGCTTCACAGTCCCACATGACCCCTAATGCATACTACCACACCCCCCTCTTAGGGCAAGAGTCAGTCAGTTCTCAAGAAGCTTGTCTCATCGGGCAAAACCTGTTGTAAGTATGGTTCTGCAATGACTTCTTAGAAATGTACTAAGAAACTGATAGAGATGTTTTAAGGATTTTGCCATGTTTAGATATCTCATTCGATTGAGAGAAGTTAGTATGTTAGTAAATAACTAGAAGGACTGTTTAGTCCACTTATACTTTAACTCTGCAATTCAGGATGTATCTATTGGTAGTATTTTCACAATAAAGATACTTGAATTAAAATCATACTGTGTAAAAATTAATCTCGAGGTTGAATTCTTGGACACCCATTTAGGATAGGACCCACGACCTCAAGAGGTATCGATTTAGTTATGAGTGACGAATCTGAGCTCTCCCTATAGAAAGTAACTGAAATCCTGTTTAACTGTCTGAGACCCGGAAAAGCATTCTTCCTTCGAGAGATCTATTCTGAGTCTTGGCAGGAAAACAGGTTTTAATAGGTTAATCTACGGCATAGGTTAGTAATAGAGTATTATCAGATCGGGATAACCTAAACCCACGACAGTTGGCGCCCATAACGTGAGGCAATGTTACTATCCTCATAAAAATAATAAATATTAAAAAGTAATATTTAAAAATAAAGCAGAGAAAAAACGGTGTGATCCCTAAAATAGAAAGCTTTCAAACCTGTAAACATGGCAAATACCCCAAATGCGGGAAGAATATATAAAGTTGCCCAAGGAATAAATGAACTAATAAATGGAACTGCCCTATTCCAAGTTGCAGACAATTAATTGTTTACCCTTAAAATTTTAAAACAAAGTCGCATCCATAGAACTGGATGCTGCATGTTAGTTAAAGCAGAAGTCTCTCAAAGGGTTAACAGCAGCCAAAGTTAAAGACTACAGACAGTGCTTATCACACAGGCCTTGAGATAACAGGCAGTAATTGGTTACCTTCCTTTCGAGTCAGTGAAACTCCAGCAAAGTTAATTTTTGAATTAATTAAAGGAAACCAGTGGATTTCCCCACCTCTTTGATAACAGTTAATTATTTTAGCAAGCAATTGATTGAAATTGCCAGAACCTTAAGTTTGAATTACTTGGAATAATGTTTATTTCATTTTATTTGTGAATTAATAGAAACTTAAAGAAACTCACTGACACCATTTTAAAAAGTGTAAATCTGGAGATGACAGTTGACTTTGCTCCGCTATAAATCACCGCAGCTAACTGCTCCCTCATTGGTAGCAGCCAACATTTTCGTGAATGTAAGAAAAACTTGTTAAAAGAAAAATTGTTAAGATAAATAATTAATTAAGTTGTAAAAGTTATACAAGTTTGTGTTAAGCAAATCTTAAATTCAGTTCTGTGTTGAGATCAGAACTAAGCTTGCAGTAATTCAATTTGAATTTTCAAACATTTAAAGTTTTAAAAGAAAACTGTTAAAACCTTTTTTAAATAACTTTGCCAAGGAGCAAAAATTGCCATTGGTTATAAATAGGCAAATAAATAAATAAAAAGAGAGCTAAACGATAGTGGACTCATAGCAGCAAACGATTTAAAAGACAATCTCCTAAAAGTAATAACTGTAAATCACAGAGACCTCAGTCACATAAATGACAATTACTCTCAGGAGAATTCTCCTCGGCAACAACCACAGACACAGCTACCCCCGAGAAAAGAATTCCAAATTTCAGATATTACGGTAGCCAGTGGGAAAATCAAGGACAGACTCCCCGCACACCGAAAAGGCAGGGAGGAAATGGAAATCGCCAGAGTCAAACACCCAAAGTTCAGCAGACTCCAACACATGCCCGGACTAATATGATAAAAATTAAACAACCAGGGAATTCCCAGCATCAGATTAAACAACAAAAAATTGACTCACCCAGCCCAAGGCATAGGAGTCATTACCCTTCCGTAGATATTAAAATCAGGGATTTATTTGGAACAGCGTTAATTGATACAGGGTCAGACATTTCAATTGGAGATCCTCAAGTAAGCTCCAAGTGTCAGCTAATCGGCCCCCTAGATGAAATTTAAATTGTGGGTATAACAGGACAATCACAGTCAACTCAAATTTTTGACTGCGCATCGAATTAAATGGCATGCAGCACACTTTAAAAACTGCAATGATAGGCATTAATCAAATATCACCTTCTGGTCAAAAGGTCTTGTTATTAATTGGAGCTAAAGATTCAAAATTGTGGTTTAACACTTTTCCTGTTAATTCTGACATAGATGAAAGAGCTGAATACGTCATCAAACAGCTAGAATACCAGACTGATTCCACAGCGCGAGCAAAATTAAAACACCTCTTAAATCATCTCTGGGAATCTCTGCAGCAGCATGCAAACCATTGCGGAAAACTGCAAATTGAGCCTACCCCACTAGGGGTTAACCCATTCCCTGTCCAAAAGCAATGGCACATTCCAGAACATCGCGGGAGAACCAGTCTTATTAAAACAATTGACTCACTTGAACAACAAGAATTTTAATTAAAAAGCCCTCACGATACAATTCCCCGATGTTCGGCGTTGCTAAAGCCGACAACAAATGGCGTCTTGTGATTGACTATACAAAATTAAACAAATACACTGAGCCAAACTCAGCTCAGCAGGCAAGTGCCCAACAGATGGTAAGTCAATTAGTTAGAAAAACGTACAAGTCTTGCGTGGCCAATGGCTTTTGGTCACACCCAATTAAGGAAAGTGATCATCAATATACGGCTTTCACAGCACCCAATGGATATCAATATGTGTGGACTCGCCTTCCAAAGGGATTTAGAAAATCCCCACAAATCTTTTCAGCCAGAGTAATGGAAATATTGTCGGACTTACCACAAGTCACTAGTTATGTAGATGACATCTACCTGACAACAGACAATTTGGATGAACACTTTGGACTTTTGAATTAAGTTTTTAAACGACTCGCTGACAATGGCTATCTAATCAATCTTTAAAAGTCTCAGGTATGCAGCCAAACAGTCAACTTCCTTGGCCTGAGTGTCACAGACACAGGCAGGGGGCTGACAAATGATTTTAGAGCGAAAGTTTCATGCATTCAAATGCCCACGAAACTCAAAGAGCTTCAGTCAATCTTAGGATTGTTAAATTATGCGAAGGCATTCATCCCAAATTATTCTGCATTAGCTAAACAGATGTTTATGACAGATGTTCACCAAAAAACAATCCATTCATTTTCACCCATGAGGATTATCAATCCCTGTGCAAAGAGCCATCGATTTGAATACCAGAAATAGCATTCTGCAATTGATCCTTCAAATTAAAATTGGATCAAAGACAGGGATAGCGATCGCCTACAACAAGGGTGAAATAATTCCAGTAGCTTTCTATTCCTACAATTTTACATCCACCGAACAGCGATATAATGATACTGAGCGAACCCTGACTTTTATCTTACAAGTTTTAATTAAAGTCAGGCCTTGGCAAGGAGAGAAGCCAATTCTGATACAGACTGCTTGTCATGCTTTGAAAGATTAAACAGGCTGCCAGAGAATGAAAGAAAGGCGACAGCCCTTAGATATGGTAAGTGGTTAACACATCTCCATGACCATACACTTGAGTGGGAAGTCACTCCAGAGAAATTTGATTTACAATTCCTTCCTCAAATGGAAGATGAATACCCGGAGAGTGAGAGAGAGAATGTACCCCAACACAATCTAGCAGACTACAAAGAAGCCTGGTATTGTGACGGCTCTTCAATGAAAATACTTCAACCAGATGGATTAATGAAATCCTCTGCAGGGAAAGGACTAATCAAAGGGCAATTTCAGGAGTCCAGATATATCCCAGAACAAATCATTGCGATCCCTCTCGGACCTCACACTGCACAATATGCAGAAGCAATGGCATTAAAAGAAGCAATGCAACGGGCAGATTCTAAAAATCCAGTACTAATATGCACCGATTCAGCATATGCAAGAAATGCATATGAGCGAGACCTCCCCATATAGGAAAGAACTAAATGGAAGACACATAGAAATAAGATTATCAATCATAAGTCCATATGGCAAACAGTAGCTATGTTGAGAACAGACACCAAACATACAGGTATTACACATCACTGGACACACCAAGGGCCAGCAGCACAGCTACGGAAATAACTTAGCAGATGAGCAAGGAAAACAAGCTGTAGGGATGTACCTAACTGAGGTTAGGGAGGCCAGGGTCAATGTCATAACTAGACAACAAATAGCAGAAAATCAAGATGATGAATTAAAAATACTGCTAGACCCATATAAAGAAAACCCACCTGGATATCCTTTAAAGTACCTCTATCAAACAAATCAAGAAGGGAAGGTATTGGTATCACGGCCCAAAAAATCAGACCGAGTGATCTCTCCTAAAACAAAACGATTGGAATTAATAAGGGAAGCTCACCAAGGTCAAGGTCATCTCTATGGAGGCGCCCAAGCCACATGTGCACAATTAGGAATGCACTATTGGTGGCCATACATGATAACTGATTGTAAACGATTTGTTGCAAATTGCAAACCGTGTCTCCTCCATAATAAAGGAGCAGTCACGAGGCCACCTTTGATTCGGCCTGCCAAACCAGACCAGCCAATGGTAAAATGGCAAATTGTTTATATTGGACCATTCACCCCTTCTGTGGGTAAAAAACCTTACGGGCAAAAGAACCAATACATCTTGGTAGTGGTAGATTGTTGTACCGCATTTACCTGGTTAGTCCCGACCGCCCGCTGTTCAGAACTCGCAACGATCACAGCACTCTCGTACTCACTGTTCCCTGTTACTGGATTGCCAGCCTGCATACATGCCGACCGAGGTTCAGCCTTCATTGGTTTCAGAGACATGTGTTAACAATCAGGTATACGATTGGAATTCAGTACTCCGTACCATCCCACATCTAGTGGGATGGTGGAGCGTCGGAATCAAGAAGTAAAGAGAGGACTGGCAAAACTGATGATGATCAGGGGATCAAAGTGGGCTAACCTGGTACCTGAGGTGCAAATGTGTCTTAATAACATGCCTTTAGCTAAGTTAGGCATGCATCAAAATATTACACCCTGCCGTTTAATGTATGGGATACACATGAATACCCCTTTATCCCAAAATGCTTTGATACCCCTTCCGGAGCCTGAGCCAGAGCTCACTAAGGAACTAAGATCACTAATTTCTGTAACCTCTGAAGTGACAATTCCCCCACCAGGCACTTGGATGCCTCAAGTAGGTGAGTGCGTGCAGGAGAAAAAACAGTCCAAACAATCAGGCTTAAGAGCTAAATGGAAACCCCCTTGTGTCATCACGCAGGAACTCAACAAGAGAACTGTGGTGATTGAAACAGGAAGAGGGGACCGAACCACTCAGAGAACAGTATCTGTGGATAATTTAAAGCCAGCACCCAGGTACTTTGAACCTTAAACAAAATGGATCATGACAATCCATATTTAGGTCTGTATGGACCCCCTATAGAGCAAACTCCTCCCCAAATTAATGATGAATTAAAAGAAACTAAACAATCAAAAGGACGGCTCACAAGCCTGTCACAAATCACCAGTTTAAAGATCAGCCCTTGCAGGCAGCCAGTACAGCTGCAGCCAGCCCGCCCCCACGGCAGACTGATAGCTCAGCTATCACAGAACACACTTCTGTGGAAATGATTCTTGACAATTTAAATCCACCAGCAGCGCCTGATGAGAGGCGCGAAACATGCCGCACCCTCGGAAGGTGGTTGAATAAGAAAGGATGTCAAAGAATTTGTCAACATTGTACACTAATGTTACTTTTTATGATGGTTACCATAGCTTTAATTGTATAGACAGTAGTAATCGTGATTGGGAATGAAACCCTCCAACAAACAGTTTTTCTAGGGAAAGAACCCCAGGCCCCGACTCAATTAACTTTGGGCCGAACTATTCAAAGAGTTGCGCGATCCGCACCTCATAAATTGGACTATACAAAATTTTCCAATCCCGACAGAAATATATGGACACCTGTCCTGGAACCAACCTGTCTTTCCCCAGGAAAGGTTCTCATTCCACTAAATATAATTGTCAATTTGGGAAAATTGATAGAGAATCACCAAATAATTTCCCATGACAGCCAAATTTTCCGAATGAAAGAATTAGAGGAAACCATGAAGTTTCTAAAAGAATCTTCTCCAGAAATATCTTATAATTCTCTCACTGATCCCCAGGCACATCTTTTGGATCAGTATAGACATAGAGTGGACAGGAATCAAAAAGATAGAGCCATCTCTCGGCTCTCATTTTAAATTCTCTCATTGTACATCTGTACTAGGTGACTATAAAGGTTATGTCATAGAACATGATTAACCCATCAATCTCTATTATCACAACTTAGTATATGATTGGTCAATTCCAGCCTGGAATCAGGTAATGTTTGAAGTAATACCTTCAGAATTTAAATTTCAAAAACCAAATGTACTCGAAAATCCTGGCAACGTCACTATAGTTCGTTCATCTTTACTATATGACAGCTGGTACTATCAATCAGGAGACCCCGATAAAAAATGGGAAGAAAAAATTTCACAATGCCTATATCAAAGTGGTCAAAAAACAAATGACACTAATTTTACGGGAAAACTTAAAAGAGAATGTTATTCCTCCTGGCTCACAGATCCAGGTGAGACGCATCAAAAGAATGATGATCACAATAATCAGCAGAATGAAACCGACCTCATGTCTCTGTTCCGCATCCTGGGACCGAAACAGACATATGCCCTATGTGATATAGTATTTGGGGTAAACAAAACCATTTATGAGAGTCATGTTATACTAATGATTCTGACCCGACTCGACCCTCTAATCGATATTCAGTAAACCACACTATTGAGGCACGCTCCAAAATGTCACTGTGACAAACCTGGATGGGTGACTAGTGCGGATGCTCAACGCATGGTGTGGGTATCTAATAACTTCTCCATTTACGATTGGAAACCTGCTAATCATTCTAGTCACACCATTCAGGCCGTCTACTCCATAGGATTGTATTTTAAACAGAATCCCTCAGTCAAACGGACTGATTTATTTAAAAATCTTCTTTTATTACCCCCTGAGCTAATCCATCAAAATCTTAAAGTGAATTATACTGATAGACTGAGAGGATGCTTACGCAGCTATCCTAACTGTGGAAATAGTACCTCACCAATCAATAGTAAGCAGGAATCATCTCTGATTTCTCTACTTGAGGCTCCACCACCTTTTAGGGTCATAATGAGAAATGACACTTGGCAGAATTTTGTCACCCCTAAATCGAAGAAACCAAACACATCGTATTTGGTCCCACGCTCCGCCCATCAAAGACGGAGGCCGATGAGTGTACAATTAAAAAACACTAAACTTCTAACCTCAGCTACCTCTTCAGTCGTACAAGCCTTAGAAATGTTCTCGCGGTGGTTAAGTGAGACCACTTCGAATCTCAAAAACATATCTTCATATGTCACTATAATGACGAGTCTGACTGTGGACTCACTGGTAGTACTTCGAGATCAAACATTGGCAAATAATGATCTTGTTAAAGCTAACTATAACCATATTTAAATATCTCTCAACTATTCGGCAGTTGAAGGTATTGCAGAAATCCACTTCTAGAGTCATGTTACTCAAAGTGAGCGAAATTGAACAGCATAAACCTGACAGAGTTGATACTCTGTGGTGGTTTAAATACAGAGTATGGAGAATTTCTTTAATAGTGTCCATGCCAAGTATACAACCGGACAAATGTTATTTTCGGATTTGTAACTGTGTCCAACTCGGACAAATTGCTTCCACAGGAAATTTAAAAGCACATGTACGAGTTCACACTCCGTACACTTTAATTGGTCAGGCTGGATTTAATAGAACTTCCTTACAGCCATTAGAATATTTTTCCGCTGACATGTGTATAGGGACAACCCTACGCTTATTTTGATTGGCAAAAACACCATGATTGTAGGAATGCATCCTGTTCAGTGGTTGCAACCCCTATTTTTGAAAAACTATCTAGAATTCACATTCTGGGCAATGGATCAGTAGCGATACTCACTTCTGAGTATTGTGATGACTGTCAACTTGCTCCAGGAACATGGATGTTGACGCCACATGAAAATGTAACTTGCTGTGGCTATGGCCTTAAAAAGGACCACAGACACGCAGCAGCAGTTTCCATATCCCCAGAGAATCGCATCTCATCCACCATTAGGATTTCTAAATTGACCGCTCTCTTAGCACATATGTATCATGCTCACCTTACGGTCACTTTCACTAATTATGATATAACTGAGCATATTCGGCATGCCAAACATTTATTATCCCAAGTTCAGATCTTCGATCCTGTCCATGCCCCGGACTGGATCCGTGTCCTTGGTATGGCTGCTGAAGATGTTTTTCCCAAAATGGGTTCCATTTTTCAAGGAATTACTCATGCTGCTAGTGATGTTATTTCCTATTTTTCAGGATTCTTTGGATCCTTTGGTAATGTTCTGCATTACGCACTGACTTACGCACTGCCTATCAGTGGCACAATATGTTTGATTTTACTCATTTCCTGTCTCCGCAGATAGACCCTCACCATGTCCTCAGTATTTCCAGTCCACCTTCAGGATTGGGCCGAGCACATGCAATTCCTTATTGATACAGGAAACGGCACTGATCATCAATGAGAATCAATTTTTATTTATTTATTTTTGCCTAAGTGGCTAGACAGCTGGTCTGTATTACAGAACAAGGCCAGCAGCGCGGGTTCAATTCCTGTACCAGCTTACCCGAACAGGCGCCAGAAAGTGGCGACTAGAGACTTTTCACAGTAGCTTCATACTTGTGACAATGGAAGATTATTATTATTTTTATTATTAATGTCTTTCTGAACATGAGAAATATTCTGAACAGATAATACTGTATACGAAAGGTCAATCAACCGACTCTCCCAACCCGGAAACCCTTCCGTACTTTTGTTTTCATATAGTCCCTATAGCTTATAACCTTTTACAAATGATGCCTCATCAACGTATTGATAGAAAGCCCTATAGGATCATTAACCTTCATGAAGAAGGATCCCTTTCCACCTCTATGGTAATTGTACTGTGTCCTCGTTGTAATCGACGAGGTCTCTTACGTCCTACTGTTACTACACCCAGGAGATATGGCACTCCTTTTAATATTCATGGACCACGAACGTACTGTCATCAGCAGTATGTTGCCATGACACAATCCCCAACGGGACTCAAATATTGTCACGGTTATCTTCTACCAGATCTACGTCCGTGCAGCTACGCTTCCTGGCGACCACCACAGTTTGCAGCTGCTGTGGCCCCCGCCCTTTTTGATCAATTCATGCATCATCATCTTTTTGGTCCTTTCCCGCCCCGAGCATCTATTGTTTTTTGCCTCAATGATAAAAATGGCCCCATACTGGGACTATCTCTGACGTCATCGCTAAACTCCTCACTCCCTTACCTGGAGATGAGGTTGGATGTTGAAAGTGAGCCCACCGCTGCCGGTTCATCTTCTCCACCCATATCTGTATTGCTCCACAGCCAGGCGGATGATCTTGCAACAGTTGAACGTCATATCACGGATTGGCGAGACCTTAATGAGGTACCTTCAGATTTCGCACCTCTTACGTACCAAGGTGCAATATCATCAATGATATTGAAATTCCCGGCCTTTATCAAGGGGATCTGACACTGATGTCACCAATACTGTAACAACCCTCGCTTCATTTGCCACGCATCTTACAGATTCTGAAACTGCAACCCTCACTTCCCTTATCGAATATCTCGCTGAATCTGAAACTGATATAAACCCTGAGAATTTCGCAATCGATTCCATCATCGGACGTTTCCTGCAAATTGGCAACTAATTATAATCATCCTATTACTTATACACAGACATATCTTGAATTAAGTACTGATACCTGAATCGAACTTGTATAACATTATCTTCATGTGATAAAACAGTTTATCCCAACCTCATCGGAAAGATGGAGAACGCTTTGTTCCTGTATCGACCAAACTCATCGACAAATGGAGTGTTTAGAAGCAAATTCTTCGGTTCTCCCGGAATGGTTTTCCACTTCTAGATCGGGTCCCGTCAGGATGTTGCCAAATAATGTTGCTAACTTTGCCTTAGTTTAATTTCTCTGTTTTATTACCTTTGCTCTTGAGTCGCCAGGTATCTTTTATGATACCGCCACGTGGTTCAAGTCCGAGTAATGATCAATAGTCCAATACACCGCTTAGTAAGATTTAAATCAAAGCAATTATACACAGTAATCACTACTCATGCATAAATTCTATGTCTAAGCTACTTCTACGACTAACAGGCCAATAGTTAACTTGGGACTGGCCCACCAGGTCAGGGAAACAAATGGCCTTTCGTTTGGGTTCTGAGCCTGCGGGATTCGAAGTTGGTACGGATTGGTAGCTAGGAGCGCCTATCTCGTAGCGAGCGTTGAAGTAAGACTTACAGTTTTACCAGCTGCTGAGGAGTGGAGAGCTGGAAAAGCAGTGGTGAAGAGCAGAGTGCTGGTGGAGGGCAGGTGAAGAGAAGAGCAATTTGAACTTGGACTCGATTCTAGTTCCCTGCGGCTTCCCGCCTTTCGGGGTGGACCCTGTACCTGGTCCCAAGTGATTGGACTTTGTCCCAATCACTTGGTTCGATTTTCTCCAATGCTGGAGCGATTCCTTGATCGATGGGCGGTCTTGAGGTGGTCGTTCACCTCCCTTTGTGTAGGCTTCTGCTGGCGCCAAAGAGTCTGGTTTGACTTTGTGTGTCTAAATGTTGCTCATTGTTCCTGGGGATTGCTCATTAGTATGCAGATGGCTGGTGTTTTGTTATGCTGATGGTTGCTGGTATCGATCTTGTCTGGCCTTTCCAGAGGTAAATACACAGTCAACCTGCAGCTGCTCGTTTTTGTCCTGTTGGCTGACTTTCCCATCAGCCTTTGCTGTTCGCCATTTTGAATCGGGAGTTAGCCACAACATCCCACTGCAGTCTCCTTTGTTTAAGAGCAAGACACTGTTATTGGATTTTACCTTCTCAGATTACATTTGTATTTTAAATTGAACCAATAAGATAAATGAGTTGATGGCACAAATCACAAGGATCGCTCCTTCCGAGTGGATCTCTAACTCAGATCATTAATTATTGATGTCTTATTACACAGGACAAGATCTAAGATAGCTTGGACAATCGTAGGTTCCATTACATACTGTTTGATAAAACTATCGCAGATATATTCTATGAACCCCTCCTCAAGTCTGCCCTGACCTCCTGGTTTGACCAATCAACATGACAATTAAAAAAAAAACATGATTATTGCTGTACCATTTTTACATGCATCGGTTATTTCTTTGATTATTGCCCTTCCATTGTGATGTTATTATTTGGTGGTCTGTACACTGCACCTATCAGTGACCTTTTCTCCTTACTTTTTCTAATTTCCACCCAAAGACATTCAACCTTTTTCTCTATAGAACCTATATAATCTCTCAATACCGCCCTAAATATCAGTACTACACCAGCTCCCTTACTCCCTTACCTCCCTGCCTGTCGTTCCAAATAGTCTGATACTCCTGGATATTTAACTCCCCTTCGTGACCATCCTGCAACAATGTCTCTGTAATGACCACTAAAACAAAGTCATTTGCAGTGATTTGTGCCACCAACTCATTTATCTTATTTCGAATGCGATGAGCATTCAGGTAAAGTGCCTTTATGCCAGTTTTAATACCTTCTTTTTGAATCCTAACACCTCCATTAATTTATTTTTTAAATTTGTTTTTATTCAAAATTTTTTAATAATTTTTACAAGCCACTACAAAAAGAAAAACAATGAAAAGAAAGCGTTAGCAATAAAACAAAAAACAACTTAACCATTTGTCACCTTTAAGAATTGGATGCTGAAGAAATGTACCTTTAACAGATGAAGCTGATGATATTACTGAAGAGATGTCACAGGGGGGAGCTGAGCTCACGTCTGCTTTTGGTTTCAGTTTGAGAGCAGCTTGGGTGTGTCTGTGTGTTTTGCTGAGAGCAGCTGAAAAGTGCCTGGCTGGTTTGCTGAGTTGCTTGAAAGGAGAAAGCCAGTTTGAGAGAGCAGCTTGGGTGTACCTGCGTGTTTCCAGTGAGCTGCAAGAAGAAAACACAGAACTGGTCTGTTGATGTCTGCAAATCGAAAGACTATAAGTATATTGAATGCAACCTCATGTCTGTTATTAAAGGGGAAGTCTTTTGGATGTTTGGAGGAACAATTTGAGGGATTATTTAGTGTTGTATTATTTTCGGGGCTATCTTTGAAGTAAGGATTGTTAAGGGATCCAATGTTTATTCAAAAGGTTAAGTTGAGTTCATGGAATTAACATTGTGTTAAAAACCATGTGTCCATAATTGTAATATCACATCTGGGGAACAAACCGTGTGCTTCAAAAGCAACAATCCAGGAAAGGGGGAGGTTAGTTGAACTCCATGATACATTTTGGGGTTCTGAAAAGACCTCGCCCATAATACATTTAATAAATTAACAATTTAACAAAACAAGGTGGGGTATCTGCCCTTTACAAATGAAGTCAGTCCATCACCGCCCCCCCCCCCCTCTGGTTTGCTGCTGCTGCTGACCTCCACCTAACGTTCCGCGAGAAAGTCAAGGAACGGTTGCCACCGCCTGGAGAACCCCTGCAAGGACCCTCGCAAGGCAAACTTTATCCTCTCCAACCTGAGAAACCCCGCCATGTCACTAACCCAAGAGTCTACACTAGGGGATTTTGCGTCCCTCCACATTAACAAGAGCCTTCTCCGGGCTACCAAGGAAGCAAAGGCCAGAGCTCCGGCCCCTTTCGACTCCTGCACTCCCGGATCATCTGATACCCCAAATATCGCTATCCCCCAGCTCGGTTTTACCCGATTGTCCAAGATCTTGGACATAGCCTTCGCGAAGCCTTTCCAAAATCCTGTAAGTGCCGGGCATGCCCAGAACATATGGACATGATTTGCTGGGCTGCCTGAGCACCGCACACACCTGTCCTCCACCCCAAACAACTTACTCATATGACTTACTGTCATATGCGCCCGGTGCACCACCTTAAACTGAATCAGGCTAAGACTGGCGCAAGATGAGGAGGAATTGACCCTGCCCAGGGCTTCAGCCCACAGGCCCTCATCTAGCTCCTCGCCCAGCTCCTCCTCCCACTTGCCCTTCAGCTCTTCCACCGAGGCCTCCTCCGCCTCCTGCAGCACCTGGTATATGTCCGATACCTTGACGTCCCCTACTCACATGCCCGAGACCACCCTGTCCTGTATCCTCCGGGCAGGTAGCAATGGAAATTCCCCCACCTGCTTTTTCACGAACACCCGAACCTGCATGTACCTAAAAGTATTCCCCGGGGGCAACCCAAATTTCTCCTCCAGCGCCCTCAGGCTAGCAAAAGTCCCATCGATAAACAAGTCCCCCATCCTTTTGATACCCGCCCTGTGCCAGCTTTGAACCCACCGTCTATTCTACCCGGAATGAACACGTGATTGTTCCGTATCGAGGTCCAGACTGAGGCCCCTACTTCCCCCTGTGCCATCTCCACTGCCCTCAGATCCTCAATGTCGCCGCCACCACCGGGCACGTGGTATACCGCGTCGGCGGAAGTGGCAGCGGTGCCGTTATCAGTGACCCCAAGCTAGTATCTTTACAAGACGCTGCTTTCAACCATTTCCACGCTGCCCCCTCTCCCTCCATTACCCACTTCCGAATCATAGATACATTCGCTGCCCAATAACAGCTGCAAATGTTCGGCAGCGCAAACCGCCCCCCCCCCCCCCCCCCCCCCCCCCGACTGCGCTCCAAGAACAGTCTCTTAATCCGCGGGGTCTTGTTTGCCCACACAAATCCCGTAATACTCCCATTTACCTGCTTGAAAAAGGACTTGGGGATGAGAATGGGCAGGCACCGGAAGACGAACAAGAATCTAGGGAGGACCGTCATCTTTACGGACAGCACCCTGCCCGCCAGGGAAAGCGGCAGCATGTCCCACCTCCTAAAGTCCTCCTCTATCTGATCCACCAGCCACGCTAAATTGAGCTTGAGCAAGACCCCCCAGCTCTAAGCCACCTGGATGCCCAAGAAACGAAAGCTCCTCTCCGCCATCTTGAGCGGTAGCTCTCCCAATCTCTTTTCCTGGCCCCTCGTATGTCTCACAAAAAGCTCGCTTTTTCCAACATTCAGCTTATACCCCGAAAAGTCTCCAAAGTCTCCAAGAATCTGCATGACCTCCCCCATCCCCTCCACCGGATCCGCAATATACAGGAGCAGGTCATCCACATACAGTGAGACACCATGCACCTCCCCACCCCGAAACAGCCCCCTCCAGTTTCTTGACTCCCTCAACGATCGACAGGGCAAACAGCAGGGGGGACAGGGGGCATCCCTGCCTCGTTCCTCTAAAGTACTCCGACCGCAGCCGGTTCGTCGATACGCTCGCTACCGGGGCCTGGTACAACAATTTGACCCACCCTATAAATTCCTCTCCAAACCGAAACACTTCCCACAGGTACTCCCACTCCACCTGATCAAAGGCTTTCTCCACGTCCATTGCCGCTACCACTTCTGCGTTACCCCACCCCCTCCGAGGGCATCATGATCACATTCAGGAGCCTCCGCACATTCACAAACCCCGTCTGATCCTCATTGATCACTCCCGGGACGCAGTCCTCAATACTAGTGGCCAAAATCTTGGCCAACAGCTTGGCATCCACATTCAGGAGTGAGATCGGCCTGTAGGGTCCTTATCTCGCTTGAGGATAAGCGAGATCAGAGCCTGCGACCTTGTCGGGGGAAGGATCCCTTTTCATTAGCCTCATTAAAAGTTCTCAACAACAGCTGGCCCAACAGCTCCGAGAATTTCTTATAAAACTCTATGGGATACCCATCCAGTACAGGGGACTTGCCCGCCTGCATACCCCCTAACCCCTTAACCAGTTCCTCCATCTCAATCGGGGCCCCCGATCCCTCTCCCCACCCCTCCTCCACCTTTGGAAACCTCAGTTGGTCCAGGAACTGCCTCATCCCCTCTCCCCCCCCCACCCCACCTCCGGGGGTTATGACTCGTACAATTTACCGTAGAAGTCCTTGAAGACCTCGTTCATCTTTGCCGAGCTCAGCACCATGTTCCCCCCCCCATCTCTAATTCCCCCTATCTCCCTGGCCACCTCTCTCTTCTGTAGATGATGTGCCAGCATCCTACTTGCCTTCTCCCCATACTCATACACTGCTCCCTGTACCTTCCTCAACTGGGCCTCAGCCTTCCCCGTGGTAAGCAAGTCGAACTCCGTCTGGAGGCTCCGGCGCTCCTTCAATAACCCCTCCTCAGGGGATTCTGCATACCTCCTGTCCACCCTAAGTATCTCCCCCACTAATCTCTCCCTCTCCATCTTCTCCCTCTTCTCTCTGTGGGACCTGATTAAAATTAACTCCCCCCTGACAACTGCCTTCAGCGCCTCCCAGTTCACACTCACGGAAACCTCCCCATTATCATTGGCCTCCACATAGCTTTGGATACACCTCCAAACCCGCCCACAAACCTCCTCCTCCGCCAGTAGTCCCACGTCCATTCGCCACAGCGGGCGTTGGGCTCTCTCCTCCCCCAACCCCAGCTCCACCCAGTGCGGGGCATGGTCCGAGATCGCAATGGCCAAATACTCCACCCACTCCACTCTCGGGATTAGCGCCCTACTTACTATGAAAAAAACAATCCACGAGTAAGCCTTGTGCACATTGGAGAAGAAGGAAATCTCCTTCGCCCTAGGCCTGGCAAATTTCCACGGATCCACTCCCCCCATCTGGCCCATGAACTGCCTCAGGACCTTGGCCGCTGCCGGCCTCTTACCCGATCTTGACCTAGACCGATCCAGTGTCGGGTCCAGGACCGTGTTAAAGTCCCCCCCCATTGCCAAGCTGCATGACTCCAGATCCGGAATCTGACTCAACATCCACTTCATGAAGCCTGCATCGTCCCAGTTCGGAGCATACACATTCACCAGCACCACCCGGGCCCCCTGCAGCCTGCCACTCACCATAACATATCGACCCCCCTTATCCGTCACAATACCCGCAGCCAAAATACCAAAATTGCGACCCCCCTGTTCTTCGCATCCAGCCCTGAGTGGAACACCTGCCCCACCCATCCCGTCCTCAGCCTGGTTTGATGCGCGATCCTTAGGTGCGTTTATGTAGCATGGCTACGTCGGCCTTTAGCCCCTTTAAGTGCAAAAACACACGGGCCCTCTTGACCGGTCCATTCAGGCCTCTCACGTTCCATGTGATCAGCCGGATCAGGGCGCTTCCCTCCTCCATCCCCCACCCCCGCCGACTAGCCATCTCCTTTTTTAGGCCAGCCACGTGCCCGCACCCCCCAGCCCCCAGGCGAAGGCTCCCCGCCCCGACTCCCCCCTTTAACATCGATTCTTCCTCAGTCAGCACAGCAGCATCCCACCCCCCCCTTACCCCCCGCTGCCCCCCCCCCAGCCAAGCATCTGCTTGACCCCCCTACTCCCCCCATTGCATTCTCGTAAGTCAGCTGACTCATGCTGAGCCCAGCCGCTCCCGCCTCCAACTCCAATCCCCCTGTGGATTCCCCTTACAACTCTCCAACACCCCCCCCCCACTTAAGTGGGGTAGAGAGAGTCCCCCCCCTGCACCCCGTGTGAACCGAGAAGGAAAACAAAACAAAGTACTGCACCCACCAGCCCCCACCTTCAGATACCACCCCCACAATTTCGTGGGAAAAACCGTGCTCCCTACCTGGGCCGACCCCACCTCCTGTGACGCAGCTCCTCCCAACTGCAACCTTGCCCAAAGCCCCGAGAGCCCCGGGCAAAGGGGCCACAAAAACACAAGAAAACACTGGGAAAACCCCAACAAAACACTGCCCCATCCCCCCCACCAACAACCCCCACAGCATGCTGCAGTCCATTAACTCGAGTCCAACTTCTCATTCTTGATGAAAGTCCACGCCTCGTCCGGCGTGTCGAAATACTGGTGTCGGTCCTGATACGTATCGCACAGCCTCGCTGGCTGCAACAGCCCGAACTTCACCCCCTTTCCGTGGAGGACCGCCTTGGCCCGTTTAAATCCCGCATGTCGCAGGAGGGGGCCAGTGTTCAGGTAGGTGGTTTGAAGTGTGTCTACTTCAATGCCAGGAGTATACGAAACAAGGTAGGGAACTGGCAGCATGGGTTGGTACCTGGGACTTCGATGTGGCCATTTCGGAGACATGGATAGAGCAGGGACAGGAATGGATGTTGCAGGTTCCGGGGTTTAGGTGTTTTAGTAAGCTCAGAGAAGGAGGCAAAAGAGGGGGAGGTGTGGCGCTGCTAGTCAAGAGCAGTATTACGGTGGCGGAGAGGATGCTAGATGGGGACTCTTCTTCCGAGGTGGTATGGGCTGAAGTTAGAAACAGGAAAGGAGAGGTCACCCTGTTGGGAGTTTTTTATAGGCCTCCTAATAGTTCTAGGGATGTAGAGGAAAGGATGGCGAAGATGATTCTGGATAAGAGCGAAAGTAACAGGGTAGTTATTATGGGAGACTTTAACTTTCCAAATATTGACTGGAAAAGATATAGTTCGAGTACAATAGATGGGTCGTTTTTTGTACAGTGTGTGCAGGAGGGTTTCCTGAAGCAATATGTTGACAGGCCAACAAGAGGCGAGGCCACGTTGGATTTGGTTTTGGCTAATGAACCAGGCCAGGTGTTGGATTTGGAGGTAGGAGAGCACTTTGGGGACAGTGACCACAATTCGGTGACGTTTACGTTAATGATGGAAAGGGATAAGTATACACCGCAGGGCAAGAGTTATAGCTGGGGGAAGGGCAATTATGATGCCATTAGACGTGACTTGGGGGGGATAAGGTGGAGAAGTAGGCTGCAAGTGTTGGGCACACTGGATAAGTGGGGCTTGTTCAAGGATCAGCTACTGCGTGTTCTTGATAAGTATGTACCGGTCAGGCAGGGAGGAAGGCGTCAAGCGAGGGAACCGTGGTTTACCAAGGAAGTGGAATCTCTTGTTAAGAGGAAGAAGGAGGCCTATGTGAAGATGAGGTGTGAAGTTTCAGTTGGGGCGATGGATAGTTACAAGGTAGCGAGGAAGGATCTAAAGAGAGAGCTAAGACGAGCAAGGAGGGGACATGAGAAGTATTTGGCAGGAAGGATCAAGGAAAACCCAAAAGCTTTCTATAGGTATGTCAGGAATAAGCGAATGACTAGGGAAAGAGTAGGACCAGTCAAGGACAGGGATGGGAAATTGTGTGTGGAGTCTGAAGAGATAGGCGAGATACTAAATGAATATTTTTCGTCAGTATTCACTCAGGAAAAAGATAATGTTGTGGAGGAGAATGCTGAGCCCCAGGCTAATAAAATAGATGGCATTGAGGTACGTAGGGAAGAGGTGTTGGCAATTCTGGAAAGACTGAAAATAGATAAGTCCCTGGGACCTGATGGGATTTATCCTAGGAATCTCTGGGAGGCCAGGGAAGAGATTGCTGGACCTTTGGCTTTGATTTTTATGTCATCATTGGCTACAGGAATAGTGCCAGAGGACTGGAGGACAGCAAATGTGGTCCCTTTGTTCAAAAAGGGGAGCAGAGACAACCCCGGCAACTATAGACCAGTGAGCCTCACGTTTGTAGTGGGTAAGGTCTTGGAGGGGATTATAAGAGACAAGATTTATAATCATCTAGATAGGAATAATATGATCAGGGATAGTCAGCATGGCTTTGTGAAGGGTAGGTCATGCCTCACAAACCTTATCGAGTTCTTTGAGAAGGTGACTGAACAGGTAGATGAGGGTAGAGCAGTTGATGTGGTGTATATGGATTTCAGCAAAGCGTTTGATAAGGTTCCCCATGGTAGGCTATTGCAGAAAATACGGAGGCTGGGGATTGAGGGTGATTTAGAGATGTGGATCAGAAATTGGCTAGCTGAAAGAAGATAGAGGGTGGTGGTTGATGGGAAATGTTCAGAATGGAGTACAGTCACAAGTGGAGGAGCACAGGATCTGTTCTGGGGCCGTTGCTGTTTGTCATTTTTATCAATGACCTAGAGGAAGGCGCAGAAGGGTGGGTGAGTAAATTTGCAGACGATACTAAAGTCAGTGGTGTTGTCGATAGTGTGGAAGGATGTAGCAGGTTACAGAGGGATATAGATAAGCTGCAGAGCTGGGCTGAGAGGTGCAAATGGAGTTTAATGTAGAGAAGTGCGAGGTAATTCACTTTGGAAGGAATAACAGGAATGCGGAATATTTGGCTAATGGTAAAGTTCTTGAAAGTGTGGATGAGCAGAGGGATCTAGGTGTCCATGTACATAGATCCCTGAAAGTTGCCACCCAGGTTGATAGAGTTGTGAAGAAGGCCTATGGAGTTGGCCTTTATTGGTAGAGGGATTAAGTTCCGGAGTCAGGAGGTCATGTTGCAGCTGTACAGAACTCTGGTTCGGCCGCTTTTGGAGTATTGCGTACAGTTCTGGTCACCGCATTATAGGAAGGACGTGGCTTTGGCGCGGGTGCAGAGGAGATTTACCAGGATGTTGCCTGGTATGAGGAAAGGCTGATGGACTTGAGGTTGTTTTCGTTGGAGAGAAGAAGGTTAAGAGGAGACTTAATAGAGGCATACAAAATGATCAGGGGGTTAGATAGGGTGGACAGTGAGAGCCTTCTCCCGCGGATGGAAATGGCTGGCATGAGGGGACATAACTTTAAACTGAGGGGTAATAGATATAGGACAGAGGTCAGAGGTAGGTTCTTTACGCAAAGAGTAGTGAGGCCGTGGAATGCCCTACCTGCTACAGTAGTGAACTAGCCAACATTGAGGGCATTTAAAAGTTTATTGGATAAACATATGGATGATAATGGCGTGGTGTAGGTTAGATGGCTTTTGTTTCGGTGCAACATCGTGGGCCGAAGGGCCTGTACTGCGCTGTATTGTTCTATGTTCTATGTAATCGTTCAACAGGGAGCACGGTAGCTCACGTGGCTAGCACTGTGTGGCTTCACAGCGACAGGGTCCCAGGTTCGATTCCCCGCTGGGACACTGTCTGTGTGGCGTCTCCACATTCTCCCCGTGTCTGCGTGTGTTTCCTCTGGGTGCTCTGGTTTCCTCCCACAGTCCAAAGACGTGCAGGTTAGGTAGATTGGCCATGCTAAGTTGTCCTTACTCTCCAAAAAGGTTAGGTGGGGTGATTGGGTTATGGGGATAGGGTGGAAGTGAGGGCTTAAGTGGGTCGGTGCAGACTCGATGAGCCGATGCCTCCTTCTGCACTGTCTTCGAGACAGGATCTACTCCCATTTGGAAGCAAGGGGTCGTATTAGCGAGAGGCAGCACGGTTTTGTGAAGGGGAGTTCGTGTCTCACTAACTTGATAGAGTTTTTCGAGGAGGTCGCAAAGATGATTGATGCAGGTAGGGCAGTGGATGTTGTCTATATGGACTTCAGTAAGGCCTTTGACAAGGTCCCTCGTGGTAGACTAGTACAAAAGGTGAAGTCACACGGAATCAGGGGTGAGCTGGCAAGGTGGATACAGAACTGGCTAGGTCATAGAAGGCAGAGAGTAGCAATGGAAGGGTGCTTTTCTGATTGGAGAGCTGTGACTAGTGGTGTTCCGCAGAGATCAGCGCTGGGACCTTTGCTGTTCGTAGTGATTTGGAGGAAAATGTACTGGTCTGATTAGTAAGTTTGCGGACGACACAAAGGTTGGTAGAATTGCGGATAGCGATGAGGATTGTCAGAGGATACAGCAGGATTTAGATCATTTGGAGACTTGGGCGGAGAGATGGCAGATGGAGTTTAATCCAGACAAATGTGAAGTATGTACTCGTTGTGATAGACACGTTTACAAAATGGGTTGAGGCATTCCCATCCAGAACGAACACGGCAAAGACCACAGCCAACATCTTAACCCACCACATCTTTACGAGATGGGGACTCCCCCGCAGCATTGAATCAGACCAAGGTTCCCATTTTACGGGACGTTTCATGAAGAACGTCCTCACGATATTTGGCATTACCCAAAAATTCCACATCGCATACCACCCCCAGTCGAGTGGTATCGTGGAGCGCATGAATCGGACCCTAAAATCCACCCTCAGAAAAATGGTCCAACAAAACAACACCACGGGATTCAGTCCTCCCTTTTGCACTGATGTTTTTGAGAAATACTGTCCACAAGTTACATCCCACACACTCTCATGACCGGACGCCCCACGAAAGGCACAGAATTTTTATTAGGATTGGACTTGACCAGCCGAAGTGATGGCCCTCACACATGAGAATGCAGTAAAACAGTTAGTGGAGAATGTAAAAACAGCTCAGCTAGCAGCCGCAGTAAGATTAGGCACACGGAACAAACAGAGCAAGGCATGTTTCGACAAGACAGTGCATGCGACTGAATTTGAGGTAGGACAGTAGGTCATGCTCTCAATTTACAACCCCAGCACATTCCTGTCACCAAAGTATTCGGGTCCCTACTCCATTGCAGACAAAGTAGGCCCCTCCGTGTACAAAATCAAGTACCCCAACGGGACAACCGCGTGGTTCCATATTAACCAGCTCAAGGCATATGGCTCGCGACCGCACACCACGTCATGCTAGACGCAGCAGACCACGCCCCGCCCACAGCCAACGTATCCCTCCCCTCCCCCAACACATCCACCCCCACCCACGGACTCACCCTCGACTCCACCCCCGAACTCTAGACTCCGCCCCAGAACGTCCACAGACAGCAGCAGCGACAGCGACTGTGACACAAACGATAGCCACTGCACGCCTCCCTACTATCCCCATGCAACAGGCCCCACACCCAGCGAATCTGAACACAATTCGAGTGATCCCTTCCTGATCACATTCCTCAACAAACCTCACCAAAGACCACCGCCCTACAATGACGACCCCGACTCCATCCCCGCTGAATTAGACACAACTTTTTGGCACCGTGACAATTCGTACAGGCTCGTCCGAAACGTCGAGATGGACCCTAAGTCACACCATGCAGCTTTGGCAACCCTCATCCATTCACGAGTATGGCATCCGGGAGAAGAAGATGACATTGAGTCTGATTCCCGAAACGAGAACCCCTTTGCGACCCTGTTCGCAACTGATAACTGAGGTGTCCAGATGATGTTTTAAAAGGAACCGCTTGGGAGAAACGGTGTCCTTTCTGATGGAACCTGCACGATATTCATTGCATGTTTGTTTGTTTATGTTTGCCTAATGTTCTTTGTTTCAGTTTAAACCGCTTCCACGGCCACATGCCATATTTGTCGGCAGAAACCTGTGAAAACTTGCCAGCACGCTTATCAGCAAAAACCGCTGAGAGCTTGCCAGACCCCCGTTCATAACTGCTCTTCTGGTTCGACGGTAGATCCTTTACAGCAACCCCCACACGATGACTACATTTTTGCCCGTTCTTGCCGGTTGCTCAGGCAGTGGAGAAACGGCATTGGCCCCCGCCCTGCCTGAGGACCCCCCTCTGGTCAGCTACGCTCGGGTAGACCACATACTATATTGATCATCGTCCTACCCTGGGATTCCATCAAAATCTTACCCGCTGCGGCCCATACACACCCCATTTTGGCTCGGTTACTTTCAAAATTCTTTTGTTTGGTTTTGGCAACCCTTATGATTGCTTCCCTATGCTATTTACATCCTCAAACACTAGGATGGAAAATCACACAGGCTGCGAGACGGCTCGCAGTACGGCAGTATTTTCTTAGATGTCTAGTCCAAATATTCGTTTTTTTTTAAATGAGGGAGTCACACATGGTGACAAATTATAACTGGAAATTGGCACTAAAGACAGACATGCTAACGTACAAGATATTAAACAAGATGGTAACAGAAACTATGCTTGTTCCCCAGAATTCCAGAAGCTCCAGGAAGAGAGAAGAGACAAAAAAGAAGAGAACAATGTTTTTTGTTATAATGTATATTCGGTTATGCGTGGACGCGAACCCAATTGACCCCAGCCCCCCCCCGGCCGTCAATGATTCACTTCCCCATAGCACCCAGAGCCCAGTGACAAGTAGCAAGACACCATCATGGTGTGATAGGTTTATAACATGGTACTCCCTTTCCTACATAATTGAATCCCTTCTCGCATTGGCGATATTCTGCAACATCCGCATGAGGAAATGGCGAAGGAGAGCCTACCGCTCTCGCACCCCGGTATACAGGATAATATCCCCTATTTTCAGTTTTCACCAGGACCCTGAACCCCTTGATCTACAATAAAGAACATTTGTGTTGCATCTTTTGTAAATAAAGAAATGTGTTTCGTTTACAACGGAAATATTGTACACCTCTGTGCTTGACTGCCAAGCCAGAGAAGAATGTGAATGCTGCTATTATTTTTTTGTACTGTAAGGAAGTTAGTATAATTGGATGTTTAAGTGAATTTAGTTTATGAGAGATAGTTAGAGGTACCGTTTTTTGTTGTTGTAATGCATGTCCCTGTTATGACATAGCGCCACTTAGAATTGTTAGTTAAAATGTTCTTACATAGTTATGGTCAGTGTAGAGGCCATGGAAGAGTGCTCACTGGGTCAGGGAGTGAAGACAACGCAGTTATGTGATCCTTCACGCTTCGCATTAGGGATCACAAGGAGGGTGTGTAGCCACCTGGGTTGGCCACTTCCCGACTTTAAAATGGAGATCCGCAAAGGCTGCAGGGAAATTCAGTCAAGCCAGGAAAAACTAGCAGGTGCAAAGATCCTGTGTATTAGACTTTGCAGAAACCCAGACAGCACTGAAACTACCGACCATCTGCATACTAATGAGCGATCCCCGGGAACAATTGGGAACATTTAGTAAAACAAGCTCAAGCCAGACTCCTCGGTACCAGCAGGGGCCAAGACAAAGGAAGGCGAATGGACACCCAGGGACCGCCCAGCGATCAGGGAACAGCTCCAGTATTGGAGAAATCGATCCAAGTGATCGGAACATAGTCCAATCACTTGGAACCAGGTACGGGATCTGCCCAAAGGGGACGGAAGCCCCTGGGGACTATATAATAGAGTCCCCAAGTTCAATTCGTCCTTCTTGGCAGGGTCAATCAGCAGCTCGAACCAACCCTTGACAGTGAACTGCCTAGTTGCTGCACCAACCAAGTAAGTCTCCAGCCAACGCACGCGATGAGATAGGCGCTCCTAGCTACTAGCCCGTACCAGCTTTGAAGCCTGCAGATTCAGAACCCGAACGAAAGGCCATTTGTTCCCCTGACTTGGTGGGCCAGTCCAAAGCTAAGTATAGGCCTATAGTGTTAGAGATAGTCTAGTAAGTAGAGTTTTATGCATGAGTAGTGATTGACTGTGTATAATAAATGTGTTTTGATTTGAAACTTACTAACTGGTGTATTGAGTTATTGATCAGTACTTGAACTTGAACCTCGTGACGGTATCATAAAGATACCTGACGACTCTAGAGCAAAGGTTATAGAAATAGAGCAAATTAAGTAAAGATACAACAAGCAACATTTACTGCTGTGTCTGATCCAAATTAAGACCCAACCAAAAGTTAGCAACACCACGATACCACTTGACTGGGGGTGGTATGCGATGTGAAATTTTTGGGTAATGCCAAATATCGTGAGGATGTTCTTCATGACACGTCCTGTAAAATGGGAACCTTGGTCGTATTCAATGCTGCGGGGGAGTCCCCATCTCGTAAAGAAAGATGTGGTGGGTTAAAATCTTTGCGGTAGTGTTCGTTCTAGATGGGAATTCTTCTACCCATTTTGTGAATGTGTCTATAACGACTAAGACATACTTGTAACCATTCCTGGAAGGGGGCAATGGTCCTATAAAATCAACCTGGAGGTTAGTCCAGGGGCCATTAACGGGGTGGGTGTGGCTAAGCTGAGCTTTCTTTGCGTATCTGTCCGGATTGTTTGGGGCACAGATAAGACAAATTTCCACATAGTGCGTGATGTCTTCTTTTAAATTCGGCCACCAACAGAGCTGCCTGAGTGGGCTGTAGTGGGGTCAATTCCCTGATGCCCATGACTATCATGGAACAAACAAATAAGCTGATTCCTGTCCTGTTCAGGAACCACATAAAGGATCACACCGTCATGTGTGGTCAGTGCATTTTTAAACCTATCGTATGGGGCTGGAAATTTTCCTTTTAGAATCTCCCTGAGTAACTATCTTGCTTCTGGGCCTGCACTAAATCTTCGATATTGGTCTGTGAGACCTGAACTGCATTCACTGGGGCGCTTTCGGGGGGGGATCCAAAAATATCCATGTCTGGAACCTGCTTTAGCCAGTGCATTGGCTTTTAAATTTCCAGGGGTGGAGGAACGGTGGTGACTTCGAACTTTAACGATGCCGAATGTCCTGTCCTGTGCTTTGTCTAAAATGTGCCGGAGCAATGGGGCTGAAGAGAAGGGTTTTCCGTCTGCGGAAACAAATCCTCTTGTTTTCCACAGGAGTAGGAATTCTGTGAGGCTGTTACAGAGTATATGCCTGTTGGGCTAGGGAAGGAATCTGGGTGATCCACAATGTACGCAACAGCTGCTAGTTCTGCCGCCTGCTCGCCTAAGTGTCCTGGTAGTTTTAACGAGATTTCTTCTAGGGCGCATCCCTGCGCATCCTCAACATATATGCCGCATCCTGTAATGCGCTTCCCGTTTAATACAGTGGAAGAACCATCCACATGTATTCTCAAGGGCGCGCACGCGTCTGTGTGCTGGGGGCTCTGGGGTGAACTAGCTATCTTTTTGGGGGGTGTTTTTGCGATAAAGGTGTTGTGGTGTGGTGAGATGATTTCACATTTGTGGGGGCTGCCTGGGTACTGTCGGCCAAGAAAGTGTGGGTCTTGGACCTTTTAACAGTGATGTCCCGTCCCTGCAAAAGAAGGGTCCATCTGGCTGCTCTGATCTGGCTTACTGTACCGTCCTTAAGTCGTCCGTCTAGTAAAAGTTGGGTGGGGGTGTGTTCCGTGAGGATTGTGATGGGGTTTAGTCCGATGATGTATGAGAAGTACTGAACTGCCCAGAAAACTGCGAGCTGGTGCCTTTCACAGGCCGAAAATCCCTGCTCCACAGGATCTAAAACTCTGGAGGCATAAGCCATGGGTCTTAACTGTTCGTGACATTCCTGGAGGAGCACGGCCGAAAGGAGGAGCCCCATTCCCAAGGGGCTCCTTTCTTTAGGAGTTCCGAGAGGGGTGCTGCTTTGGTGGCGAAACCGTCAACATGGTTTCGGCAGTAGCCAACCAGTCCTAAAAACGACCGGAGGGCTGAAACATTCTGGGGAAGGGGCAATTTGACAATCGAGTCAATTCTTTTATGCTCGAACTCGCGTTTACCATGCTTGATAATCATTCCCAAATATACCACTTTGTCTTTCAAAATTTGGGCCATTTTGGGGTTTACTTTGCATCCAATTTGCTCTAGGAGTTCAGACAGAAGCTCGATGTGCTCTGCCTTGGTGTCTGTCTGCAGTAATAGGTCGTCTACATATTGGACCAGACATTCGTGGCGAGAAAATTTCGATAAACCATTTGCCAGCTGTCGGTGGAAAATGGAGGGGGAGTTGTGGAATCCTTGTGGAAGGCATGTCCACGTGTACTGCTGACCTTTACAAGTGAAGGCAAATTTGTACTGGCACGCTTTTGCCAATGGAATGGACCAGAATCCATTACTGGTGTCCAAAACCATAAAATATCATGAGTTGAGTCCCTGTTTGAGCATGGCCTCGGGACTTGTGGCTACCGTGGGGGCTGCTGCGGGGTTGACTTTGTTGAGTTCTCGGTAATCGATGGTCAGTCGCCATGATCCATTGGGCATTCTCACTGGCCAAATCGTGGCATTATTAGTCGAGGCTACCGATCTAAGTATGCCTTGTTCTAATAAGCTATCAACAACTTTTGAGATTTCTCCCTCTGCCTCTTGGGGAAATCCGTATTGCTTTTGGGGTCTAGGGTCAGGTCCTGTTATTTGAACCGAACCAGCCATCCTGCCGCAGTCATGTTTATGACTTGCAAATGTGGTCCTATTCTTTTGGAGAACTGCCCTAACCTGTTTGTCTGTGCTAACCGTGGTCGGGTCAAACCAAAATTCGCCGACTGCACTAATCTTGTTTGCATACTCACCTACTGTGAGCGTTGCGGGGGCTCTTGCTGACTTTGTCATTTTCCAGACACATTGATTTACTGAATCAAAAGACAGGTTGTGGGAGTTCATGAAATCAATGCCCAAAATGTGTTCTGCTGTGTGGGGCAGATCAACCAAAACTAGGGGATGTTTTGTTGTAATATTTCCAATTTGAATGGGTACAGGGGCTGTGATGTGTCCCTGCTGTGAGTGGCCTGTGAAGCCGCTGAGGGTGATTGTGGCTGAAGTGGGCCACGTGTCTTTTTGGAACATGGTGGAGGGTTTAATTGTTGTGCGGGACCCTCCTGTGTCCCAGAGAAATTCGATGGGCTGTCCCCATATTTTCGCTGCAACTACTGGTCGGCCGGACCTATCCCAAAGGGCGTCACAGACCCAAGTGGGGAAGCCCGAACACCGTCAGTCTTTTCCGTTCATGTCTGCCTGGTCTGAACGGGTGCTCACACTGTATATGGGCTTTGTCCTGTTATTATTCAGAGTGCCTGCCTGCTGGGCTCTCTGTGGCTTTCGTGGGGCATTGCACTCTCGTGCAAAGTGACTGTGGTAGTATGTATTGGGGGTCATGTGGGACTGGAAGCCCTAATGTCATTGGCTGACAGATCCCGGGTCCTGGTTGGCCGTTGACCTCATACTCCGCCCTGAAGGCGAAGTATAAGAAGCCGGTGCCTTCCCCCGCAGGCCAGTTTACTATCGAGCTGCGGGGGAACAGACACGCTTAATAAAGCCTCATCGACTTCACTCTATTCGTCTCACGGAGTCTTTGTGCGCCACAATTTATTAAGCGTGCCTAAAAAGGACTATGGAGCTCAGGATCATTCCAGAATGCCTGAGGATCAGCCCCACGCAGTGAATGCGGCAGCAGCCTTCAAACACTGGCAGACTTGCTTTGAGGCCTACATCACATCGACCACAGGCCGAGTCTCAGACGAACAAAAACTGCAGGTCCTGCACTCGAGGGTGAGCACGGAGATTTTCACCCTCATTGAAGACACCCGCGATTTCCAGACGGCGTTCACAGCACTGAGAAGTCTCTACGTTCGCCCAGTTAACCAAATCTACGCTCGCTACCAGCTCGCGACAAGACGGCAAGCTCCCGGAGAATCGATGGACGAGTTCTACGCCGCGCTGCTGATTTGGGGAAGAGCCTGCAGCTGCCCGTCGGTGAATGCAAACCAACATACGGACATGTTAATGCGCGATGCTTTTGTTGCAGGTATGCAATCCTCCCAAATCCGCCAAAGACTTCGAGAAAAAGAGTCGCTAGGACTCTCAGAGGCACGGGCCCTGGCAGCCTCGCTGGACGTAGCCGCGCGTAATACCCGCGCCTACGGCCCCGACCGCACGGCAGGCCATTGGGCCCCATACGTACCCGCCGCGGCAAACCCCCTACCCCCCCCCCCCCCCGGACACCCCACAGGCTTACGCAGTCCAAACGCCGAGTCGCACCGGGGGCGCCCGCTGTTATTTCTGCGGCCAGGCGAAGCACCCCCGACAACGCTGTCCGGCCCGCGCAGCCATCTGCAAAAGCTGCGGGAAAAAGGGCCACTATGCGGTGGTGTGCCGATCCCGCGTGGTCGCCGCCGTCCCGGGAGAACAGGGAGCCCTACAGGCAGTCTATGCCTCCCAACCCCCCAGCACGCCATGTGCGACCCGCAGGCGCCGCCATTTTGGGTCCCGACCACCGCGGCCCCGGGAGAACTGGGAGCCCTGCACGCCGCCTACGCTCCGCAACCCCCCTCCCCGCAGTCCATGTACGACCCGCCACCGGCGCTCCCGATTTGGGTGCCGGCCAACACTCTCCACGGAGAGGAGGGTTTTTTTCGCATCCCGAATGCCACCCTCACCCCCGTCCCGCGCCCCGCGCCTGACCCGCCGGCCTGGGCCCTGACCACCGCTGTCCCCGGCGAGGGAGCTCCGCGCGGTGCCAGCGCTCGCGGCCCCACGACTGACCCGCCGGCGCCGCCGACCTGGGCCCTCACCCCCGTCCCGCGCCCCACGCCTGACCCGCCGGCGCCGCCGACCTGGGCCCTCACCCCCGTCCCGCGCCCCATGCCTGACCCGCCGGCGCCGCCGACCTGGGCCCTCACCCCCGTCCCGCGCCCCACGCCTGACCCGCCGGCGCAACTTACCTGGACCCCGATCACCGCCGTCCCCGGCGAGGGAGCTCCTCACGGTCCCAGCGCTCGCAGTACTGACCCGCCGGCCTGGGCCCCGACCACCACTGTCCCCGGCAAGGGAGCTCCGCGCGGTCCTAGCGCCCGCGGCCCTGGCGCTCGCAGTCAAGGAACTCTGCGCGGTCCTAGCGCCCGCGGCCCGGGCGCTCGCAATGCAGGAACTCCGCGCGGTCCTAGCGCCCCCCAGACCCCCCAGCACACCATGTGCGACCTGCAGACGCCGCCATTTTGGGTCCCGACCACCACGAGGGGAGGAGGGGCCCCGCCATCTTGGACCGCCCCCGACCTGTACGACGCATGGGGGCGGCCATTTTGTCCACCCCCGACGCCATCTTGTGACCCCTCAGCCACGGGCGATGTATGGGGGTGGCCATTTTGTCCATCCCCGACGCCATCTTGGACGGCAACAACGGACCCCACCCCACTACTACAACCACGGCTCGCTTTGGTTACACTCGATCAGGCTCGGCCCCGGACTCTCCAGACGACGACAACGGTCCTAATTAACGGCCACGAGACGCCATGCCTAGTCGACTCCGGGAGCACGGAAAGTTTTATACATCCCGACACGGTAAGACGCTGTTCCTTAACTACCTTCCCCAGCGCACAAAAGATTTGCCTAGCTGCAGGATCCCACTCCGTACAGATCCAGGGATTCTGCATAGTTACCCTAACGGTACAGGGGAGGGAATTCAAAAACTACAAACTTAACGTCCTTCCCCAACTCTGTGCCCCCACCTTGCTGGGCTTAGATTTTCAATGTAACCTACAGAGCCTTACGTTTAAATTCGGCGGCCCCATACCCCCACTCACTATCTACGGCCTCGCCACCCTCAAGGTGCAACCCCCGTCCTTGTTTGCGAACCTCACCCCGGATTGCAAACCCGTCGCCACTAGGAGCAGACGGTACAGCGCCCAGGACCGGACCTTCATTCGCTCCGAAGTCCAGCGGCTACTAAAGGAGGGCATAATCCAGGCCAGCAATAGTCCCTGGAGAGCGCAGGTGGTAGTAGTGAAGACAGGGGAGAAACAAAGGATGGTCATTGACTATAGCCAGACCATCAACAGGTACACACAACTAGACGCATACCCTCTCCCCCGCATATCCGACATGGTCAATCGGATTGCCCAGTATAAAGTCTTCTCCACCGTGGACCTCAAGTCCGCCTACCATCAGCTCCCCATCCGCCCAAGTGACCGCAAGTACACAGCCTTCGAGGCAGACGGGCGGTTATACCATTTCCTACAGGTCCCTTTTGGCGTCACAAACGGCGTCTCGGTCTTCCAACGGGAAATGGACCGAATGGTTGATCAACATGGGTTACGGGCCACGTTCCCGTACCTCGACAATGTAACCATCTGCGGCCACGATCAGCAGGACCACGACGCCAACCTCCAAAAATTCCTCCAGACTGCCAAAGCCTTGAACCTCACATACAACGAGGACAAGTGCGTTTTTAGCACCGATCGGCTAGCCATTCTGGGCTACATAGTGCGCAATGGGATAATAGGCCCCGGCCCCGAACGTATGCGCGCACACATGGAATTTCCCCTCCCGCACTGCCCAAAAGCCCTGAAACGCTGCCTGGGGTTCTTTTCATACTACGCCCAGTGGGTCCCCCAGTACGCAGACAAGGCCCGCCCCCTAATACAGACCACGACTTTCCCGCTGTCGACAGAGGCTTGCCAGGCTTTCAGCCGCATCAAAGCGGACATCGCAAAGGCCACGATGCGCACCATCGACGAGTCCCTCCCCTTCCAGGTCGAAAGCGACGCCTCTGACGTAGCTCTAGCGGCTACCCTTAACCAAGCGGGCAGACCCGTGGCCTTCTTCTCCCGAACCCTCCACGCCTCAGAAATCCGCCACTCCTCAGTGGAAAAGGAAGCCCAAGCCATAGTGGAAGCTGTGCGACATTGGAGGCATTACCTAGCCGGCAGGAGATTCACTCTCCTCACTGACCAACGGTCGGTAGCCTTCATGTTCGATAATGCACAGCGGGGCAAGATCAAGAACGACAAGATCTTGCGGTGGAGGATCAAACTCTCCACCTTCAACTATGAGATCTTGTGCCGGCCCGGAAAGCTGAACGAGCCGTCCGATGCCCTATCCCGCGGGACATGTGCCAACGCACAAATTGACCGCCTCCAAGCCCTCCACGAGGACCTCTGCCACCCGGGGGTCACTCGGTTTTACCACTTCATCAAGTCCCGCAATCTCCCATACTCCTTAGAGGAGGTCCGTACAGTCACAAGAGACTGCTACATCTGCGCAGAATGCAAACCGCATTTTTTCAGGCCAGATGGAGCGCACCTGATTAAGGCTTCCCGTCCCTTTGAACGCCTCAGTCTCGATTTCAAAGGGCCCCTCCCCTCCACCGACCGCAACGCGTATTTCCTTAATGTAGTGGACGAATACTCCCGCTTCCCTTTTGCCATTCCCTGCTCGGACATGACCGCGGCCACAGTCATTAAAGCCCTGAACAGCATCTTCACGCTGTTCGGTTACCCCGCATACATCCACAGCGACAGGGGGTCCTCTTTCATGAGTGACGAGCTGCGTCAGTTCCTGTTCAGCAAGGGCATAGCTTCAAGCAGGACGACCAGCTACAACCCCCGAGGGAACGGGCAAGTAGAAAGGGAGAACGGCACGGTCTGGAAGGCCGTCCTACTGGCCCTACGGTCCAGGGATCTCCCAGTTTCACGGTGGCAGGAGGTCCTCCCGGGCGCTCTCCATTCCATCCGGTCGTTATTATGTACGAGCACTAATCAAACGCCTCACGAGCGTCTCCTTGTCTTCCCTAGGAGGTCCTCCTCTGGAACGTCGCTGCCGACCTGGCTGGCGGCCCCAGGACCCATCCTGCTCCGAAAGCACGTGCGGGCACATAAGGCGGACCCGTTGGTCGAAAGGGTTCACCTCCTCCACGCAAACCCCCAGTACGCCTACGTGGAGTACCCCGACGGCCGACAGGACACGGTCTCCCTGCGGGATCTGGCGCCCGCCGGCACCACGCACACCCCCCCGGCACCATCAACCCAACCGCCCCCCTTCCTGCCACCGCCGCACCCCGCGACCGCCCCCTTCCCAGGAGGATCAGTCCCCCTCCCCTTTGCACCGACAGCTGAAACCGTGCGGCTCCCGGAGGCGACAATGCTGGTACAAGCACCACCACCACCGCCGGGGCCGAGGCGATCGACACGGACGGCCAGACCGCCCGACCGACTTGTGGCGTCGATGTAAAACAAAGATGGACTGTCCAATGAACATTTTGTTTTTCCTATATCCTCTGTAAATAGTTGTAACAGGACGATATTGTCCAATACTGTGCTACCATGTAACTGTTCTATCCTCCCAGGACCAGCCCTGTAAACCCTTACCACCATACGAAGCATCACCCCGCCGGGTTCATTTTTGACAAGGGGTGAATGTGGTAGTATGTATTGGGGGTCATGTGTGTAAGGTTTTCGGGCAATTCGGCCCTTTTTGGACTGCCCAAGAATAAAACCCAGAGACTGTAAACTGGACATTTGTCAGCCAAAAGAACGTAACCAGATTTCCCAGCAGGCTTGGTCCGCTGAGCTGAGTAGGGGCATAGGTATTTACAAACCCCCCCCAGGAGCTACAAGGAAGAAGGAGCCAGACAACTAGATAAGATTAAAACACAGACAAAGGGGCACGGGAATACACAAGGGGCCTGCCTGCAAGCAGGACAATGGGATGGTCATAGCCCCATGCAGATGTAAATGACTTGGCCTCCACCAGAGCAGAATCCAATCAACACCCCATCAACATAGCAAGGTGAGAATAGCAGCCATCTCCGGAGCAGATGGAAGACTTTGAAAATCTTCACAAGAGAGCTTAACCTTGTTATCCCAAAAAGCAGACTGTCTGGGCTCAGTATATTGCGCTGGAAAAGCCCCTTGAAGATAAACGGTAGAAAAAACCAAGTTGGAGGCGGACCTGGGGGAGGTACTCCAATCCTGACAGAAGCCACCGGCAGGAACTCACTGGGTGGAGGGGGCGGAGTCGGCGCCAAATTCAAATCGCGGTAGGTCTGCCTGGCTGGAAGGAGCGGACCTGCGAGGAGAACCCGGAAGCTAACAGCTCTGACCGGCTCAAAGGGGGCGGGACCAGCGGGAACTTTAAACTTGGACCGATACAACGCAAAGGGGGAGGAAAACCCGGAAGTCGACAGCTCTGACCGGCTCAAAGGGGGCGGGACCAGCGGGAACTTTAAACCTTACCAATTCAATGCAAAGGGGGCTGGCCAAACACAGGAAAAAGCCAGGTAAAATGGATATAAAAGGGGCTGTGTTGCGATTGAGGGTCTCCTGGCTTGACCTCTCCACCTTCGACTTGACCTCCTGCAGCCTGTGACCGTAAGTACCCTGCAGCAGCTTGCGAAACTCCCTTGACCTTGATAGTGGTTGAGGCTTTGGGGAAGGGGACTTGATTTGTGTTCTGTGTCATTGCTAAAACTGTGTAACAATAAGATTTTACGTTGTGTCCGTTATAGTACTTTCTGAATAGACTTAGTTTGTGTTAGAGTTTAAGATTTTATTATAAGTTCTTCTGTTTGATGATTTTGACCTGGGTTTTGCAATAAACCTTGATTTGCTGATAATTGGAGTCGTTTAAATTCTTCAATCTCTCACCAGCGATCTCTGACCAAGTCATTGTTAAGATATTCCTCACCTTAATTCCGGGGTCGAGAATCTAGGGTCATCTTGAACGATTCACTCAGGACAGGCTGCTGGTTAGGTGATAAACAGCAGTGTCCTATTCTCTCTCTTGGGAAAGCTACTCCAGCGAAGTAGGAACTGGGTTGGTGTTGCACCACCGGCAAGAGAGAGAATCACCTGGGCATTGGTGGGGGTCTGGATATCTGTGTGATATAAGCCTCAGGCTTCCGGTTAGGGATAAACGGCAGGCTTGATTCAGTGCTCTCTCCCGTGGAGGTGTCCCAGTGCGGCATCCCCTGGCCTCTGAAGTTTCAGTGCCAGCTGGAGAGAGACACACACAGATACTCAAACCCCAGATATCGGCCCAGTAGTGGAGTAGCAGAGATGGAACCCTCTACATGTGGGACTGGAAGCCCTAATGTCATTGGCTGACAGATCCCGGGTCCTGGTTGGCCGTTGACCTCATACTCCGCCCTGAAGAAGAAGTATAAGAAGCCGGTGCCTTCCCCCGCAGGCCAGTTTACTATCGGGCTGCTGGGGAACAGACACGCTTAATAAAGCCTCATCGACTTCACTCTATTCGTCTCACGGAGTCTTTGTGCGCCACAGTGACCTAATTGTCCACAGTTGTAACACTCTGACCCTAGCTATGCACAAAAAATTTTACCTGAACAATTCTATGGGCGCTATGTCAGGCATGCATTTACAAAATAAAAAAACTTGGAACGTCTAATTTTACCGAAATACACTATACTCATTGAACATTGCATTATCCTATCTTCCTAAAACATACAACAACAATCACAACATTTAATATACTCTTTCCTGGCCTGGCAGTCAAGCTCAGGATCATACATTTTTTTGTTTGTGACAAGTTTTGTACATCTTTTATTTACAGAAAAACACAAGTGCATGTTCTTTATTATCGTGTTATAGGTCGCGGGGGTCGGGGGTCTGGTCATAACTGAATATAGGGGATCAGATCCAATATACCGGGGTTCGAGCGCGGTATGCTCTCCTTCTCCATTTGCGGATGCGCATAGTCTGCACTACACAGCAGAGTATCGCCAACGCTAACAGTGCTTCAATTACGTAGGACAGGGAGTACCAGGTTATGAATCTGGCACACCAGGAAGATGCAGTGTCGCTGGTGACTGGGCTTTGGGTACTGCGGGGCAGTGGAACATTAACGGCAGGGGGGTTTGGAGTAATGGGGTCCACGTTCCCGCGCAACCAAATGTCCAAAAAAGAGTGTTGAGCACGATGAAAGAAGTCATGGCTGTCCTCTTTTCTTTTCCTTCGGGTGTTCTTTTGTTTTCTCCAGTCCTGGAGCCTCTGGAGTTCTGTAGAAACAAGCATAGTATCTGTAACTACCTTGGTTTAATATCCGGTGTGTTAGTGTGTCTGTCCTTTTTGGGGCCAATTATACCCTTATAATTGGTCACTATGTGTGACTCCCTCATTTTTTTTTTTCAAAACAAATGTTAGGACGCGGCACACTTCCGAATGAGGGACCAGTGCTGATTTACCATCCAAATGTTCCAGGATGTAAATAGCATATGGCAGCAACCTAAAGGTCGCAAAAAAAAAAACTTTTTGAAATGAAAATGTCAAATGGTGCGTATGGGCCGCGACGGGTAAGATTTGGGTGGAGTCCCCGGGTAGGACGGCTACCAATGCCATATCTCCCCTACCCGAGCGTGTTTGACGGGTCCTCAGGCAGGGCGGGTCTCACGCCGTTTCTCCACTGCCTGAGCAACCGACAAGAACGGGCAAAAATGTAGTCATCGTGGTGGGGCTGCTATAGTGATTCTACCCTTGAATCCAAATCCAAATCAATAAAGGTTATTATTATTTAGTCACTCACCACACTGACTTGGAAATATATCGCCGCGTCTTCACAGTAGGTCGTGCAACATCCTGGAACTCCCTCCCCAACAGCATAGTGGGTGTCCTACTCAAGTACTGCAGTGGTTCAATATGGGCACTCATACCATGACCTTCTGAAGGGCAGTTCGGGATGGTCAATAAATGCTGGCCTAACCAGCGACGCCCACATCCATCAGCGAATTTTTTTTAAACGTTGATGTCGATCATAATGAAAATTTGTCAGAATTGGTCTGAGCGAGGCGGTGACCTAGTTCTCCAATTAAATACCACGTGCTGGAACATGGGCGGCACCGTAGCACAGTGGTTAGCACAGTTACTTCACAGATTCAGGGTCCCAGGTTCGATTCCCGGCTTGGGTCACTATCTGTGCAAAGTCTGCACGTTCACCCATTTCTGCATGGGTTTCCTCTGGGTGCTCGGGTTTCCTCCCACAGTCTAAAGAGGTGCAGGTTAGGTGGTATTGGACATGCAAAATTGCCCTTAGTGTCCAAAAAGGTTAGGTGGGGCTACTGGGTTACTGGGATAGGGTGGAGGTGTGGGCTTAAGTGGGATGCTCGTTCCAAGGGTCGGTGCAGACTCGATGGCCTCCTTCTGAAATGTAAATTCTATGTCTATGTCTATCTCTCCGGGCCGTTATTTATGAGTGTGAGCACCAAATGTATTTTGTAACATTAATAACTGTCTTCATTCTGAGGATACATCCCACTGTGTTGTGTTGGAAGACCAATGTCCTCTGTGCCAGAGTTTCAGAATTTCTGTAAATTTATTTAAATATATTAAAATAAGTTAAACGTTTGTTATCATTAATATAATGATAGGTTCTGAAGTAGGAGGCCATGACCTGAACTCTGCTCACAAGCATCACCTGCCGGGGACAGATGTTTCTGCATGTCTATAGCTCCATTTTCAAACATGTAACATTCTTTTTTGACCAATCACGCCGTATGATCACATGAACAATAGCAGTATAATATAGTGGCAGCGTATTTTTCAAAGGGTTGCTGAGAACTGTATAATCCCTCACCATCAGTTCAGCAAAGGAACTTTTGTGGAAGTTAGACTGTTAACGATTACCCTGAAACAACTAAGAAGATGAATGTTATTGGACTATCTTAAAATTGGATTTGAGCACAGGAAAATACATGTTGCACTGCAAATATATTTGAGAACATGCATGTATTTTGTGCAGTTATGGTCTTGTTTGCTCATTGTTTATATACTTGTCACAGAAGAAGGGCAGGGAATATTCACAAAAATATGGTATGGGCTTACTCCGAGGAACAATTGTGTGGACTGCGTTTTCTCTCCAGATCTTAGAATTAGAAGTGATTGCTCAAACATACAAACTTCTTCCGGGGTTCAACAGCAAGATCAATGTCGCAGTTGGTTGGGGTGTCCAGAATATGTCCGAGGCCTTGAACTGTCAAGAATCGATTTATCTGGGGCGACTGTGAGCTTCACAGTTCGAAGTCGGTCATGAGATAAACATGTGCTGTCTGAGTTTTCTCCCCCACTCCGCCAAAGTGTACCCCATGTCCCTCGAACAACCAGATGACACAGTTCGAGCTTAAAATATTTACTCAGGCTAAAGTGAAGGATCTAATTTTCCTATGCACGACCCACAAGCTCTCTGAGCAATGGTGTGCAGCAGAAATTATACCTTTTGCTTATCGTATAAGTAATTTACATGCGCCAATCAAAATTGTGCACTCATTCAAAGGTGATCAATTTCAAATTGATTTCCTCAGTAGTTTTTAACGATTTACAAACAAAATCTATACTTGCCTAATTACAAAACCCACTCGTTAACAACATAGATATATTATCAACAGACAAACATCTGTAGCATTTGAATGTACGGGAAGCAGTGATTTATGGATGTAGAGCCCCCTGGTGGCCTGATTTGCCCATTGTTTTCGCAGCTGTAACTCTAACAGCTTCCATGGAAATTTTCTGCAACTCAATAATTTTAACCCGTTCAATATAGTATGTCCAAGGCACTCTTTAGGGAGTCCCCGTGTACCCCATTCATTGATTACGCATCACAGAAACTATACTGTCCAGAAGAAGGCCAATCAGCCTTCGTGTCTGCACTGGCACTCCAAAAGATGATTCTACGAATTCCTTGCCTAAATCTTGCCCCATAAGATTGCAAATTATTTGGGAGTGGAAACAAGTTTTCAAAGCCTATACGTTCTATACCCCTCATGATCTTCTCTACCTTTATCAGGTCTACTCTGAGCCTCCTTTTTTCTAAGGAAATCAGTCTGAATCACTTTAATCTATCTAGCTTTCACATTTATAGTAGAAATCTAGTGCTAGGAAAACAGATAGTTAACAGTAACTTTTTATTTTTTTTATTTTTTATTTTAACTTTTAACTTTTAACTTTAATTTACTAATTAATTGATGCAATGTCAGTTAGAGGGGTGCAGCGCTCTGACTAGTCCGGGAGGCTTCCAGCATCCCGGATGGCTTCATCTGCAGAAAGTGCACCCAACTGGTGCTCCTCACAGACCACATGGTTCGGTTGGAGCAGCAATTGGATGCACTTAGGAGCATGCAGGTGGCGAAAAGTGTCATAGATAGCAGTTATATAAATGTGGTCACACCCAAGGTGCAGGCAGAGAAATGGGTGACCACCAGAAAGGGCAGGCAGTCAGTGCAGGAATCCCCTGTGGTTGTCCCCCTCTCGAACAGGTATACCCCTTTGGATACTGTTGGGGGGGGGATAGCCTATCAGGGGAAAACAGCAGCAGCCAGAGCAATGGCACCACGGCTGGCTCTGATGTTCAGAAGGGAGGGTCAAAGCGCAGAAGAGCAATAGTAATAGGGGACTCTGTAGTCAGGGGCACAGATAGGCGCTTCTGTGGATGTGAAAGAGACTCCAGGATGGTATGTTGCCTCCCTGGTGCCAGGGTCCAGGATGTCTCCGAACGGGTAGAGGGCATCCTGAAGGGGGAGGGCAAACAGGCAGAGGTCGTTGTACATATTGGTACGAACGACATAGGCAGGAAGGGGCATGAGGTCCTGCAGCAGGAGTTCAGGGAGCTAGGCAGAAAGTTAAAAGACAGGACCTCTAGGGTTGTAATCTCGGGATTACTCCCTGTGCCACGTGCCAGTGAGGCTAGAAATAGGAAGATAGAGCAGCTAAACACGTGGCTAAACAGCTGGTGTAGGAGGGAGGGTTTCCGTTATCTGGACCACTGGGAGCTCTTCCGGGGCAGGTGTGACCTATATAAGGACGGGTTGCATCTATACTTGAGAGGCATAAATATCCTGGCCGCGAGGTTTGCTAGTGTCACACGGGAGGGTTTAAACTAGTATGGCAGGAGGGTGGGCACGGGAGCAAGAGGTCAGAAGGTGAGAGCATTGAGGGAGAACTAGGGAATAGGGACAGTTTGGCTCTGAGGCAGAGCAGACAGGGAGAAGTTGCTGAACACAGCGGGTCTGGTGGCCTGAAGTGCATATGTTTTAATGCAAGAAGTACAGGTAAGGCAGATGAACTTAGAGCTTGGATTAATACTTGGAACTATGATGTTGTTGCCATTACAGAGACCTGGTTGACGGAAGGGCAGGATTGGCAGCTAAACGTTCCAGGATTTAGATGTTTCAGGCGGGATAGAGGGGGATGTAAAAGGGGTGGCGGAGTTGCGCTACTGGTTAGGGAGGATATCACAGCTGTACTACGGGAGGACACCTCAGATGGCAGTGAGGCTATGTGGGTAGAGATCAGGAACAAGAAGGGTGCAGTCACAATGTTGGGGGTTTACTACAGGCCTCCCAACAGCCAGCGGGAGATAGAGGAGCAGATAGGTAGACAGATTTTGGAAAAGAGTAAAAACAACAGGGTTGTGGTGATGGGAGACTTCAACTTCCCCAATATTGACTGGGACTCACTGAGTGCCAGGGGCTTAGACGGGGCAGAGTTTGTAAGGAGCATCCATGAGGGCCTCTTAAAACAATATGTAGACAGTCCAACTAGGGAAGGGGCGGTACTGGACCTGGTATTGGGAAATGAGCCCGGCCAGGTGGGAGACGTTTCAGTAGGGGAGCATTTCGGGAACAGTGACCACAATTCAGTAAGTTTTAAAGTGCTGGTGGACAAGGATAAGAGTGGTCCTTGGGTGAATGTGCTAAATTGGGGGAAGGCTAATTATAACAATATTAGGCAGGAACTGAAGAACCTAGATTGGGGGCGAATGTTTGAGGGCAAATCAACATCTGACATGTGGAAGGCTTTCAAGTGTCAGTTGAAAGGAATTCAGGACCGGCATGTTCCTGTGAGGAAGAAGGATAAATACGGCAATTTACGGGAACCTTGGATAATGCGAGATATTGTAAGCCTCGTCAAAAAGAAAAAGGAGGCATTTGTCAGGGCTAAAAGGCTGGGAACAGATGAAGCCTGTGTGGAATATAAGGAAAGTAGGAAGGAACTTAAGCAAAGAGTCAGGAGGACTAGAAGGGGTCACGAAAAGTCATTGGCAAATAGGGTTAAGGAAAATCCCAAGGCTTTTTACACGTACATAAAAAGCAAGAGGGTAGCCAGGGAAAGGGTTGGTCCACTGAAGGTAGGCAAGGGAATCTATATGTGTGGAGCCAGAGGAAATGGGCGAGGTACTAAATGAATACTTTGCATCAGTATTCACCAAAGAGAAGGAATTGGTAGATGTTGAGTCTGGAGAAGGGTGTGTAGATAGCCTGGGTCACATTGAGATACAAAAAGACGAGGTGTTGGGCGGCTTAAAAAATATTAAGGTAGATAAGTCCCCAGGGCCTGATGGGATCTACCCCAGAATACTGAAGGAGGCTGGAGAGGAAATTGCTGAGGCCTTGACAGAAATCTTTGGATCCTCGCTGTCTTCAGGTGATGTCCCGGAGGACTGGAGAATAACCAATGTTGTTCCTCTGTTTAAGAAGGGTAGCAAGGATAATCCAGGGAACTACAGGCCCACTGAGCCTTACTTCAGTGGTAGGGAAATTACTGGAGAGAATTCTTCGAGACAGGATCTACTCCCATTTGGAAGCAAATGGACGTATTAGTGAGAGGCAGCATGGTTTTGTGAAGGGGAGGTCGTGTCTCACTAACTTAATAGAGTTTTTCGAGGAGGTCACAAAGATGATTGATGCAGGTAGGGCAGTGGATGTTGTCTGTATGGACTTCAGTAAGGCCTTTGACAAGGACCCTCATGGTAGACTAGTGCAAAAGGTGAAGTCACACAGGATCAGGTGTGAGCTGGCAAGGTGGATACAGAACTGACTAGGTCATAGAAGGCAGAGAGTAGCAATGGAAGGATGCTTTTCTAATTGGAGGGCTGTGATCAGTGGTGTTCCGCAGGGATCAGTGCTGGGACCTTTGCTGTTTGTAGTATATATAAATGATTTGGAGGAAAATGTAACTGGTCTGATTAGTAAGTTTGCAGACAACACAAAGGTTAGTGGAATTGCGGATAGCGATGAGGACTGTCAGAGGATACAGCAGGATTTAGATTGCTTGGAGGCTTGGGCGGAGAGATGGCAGATGGAGTATAATCCGGACAAATGTGAGATAATGCATTTTGGAAGGTCTAATGCAGGTACGGAATATACAGTGAATGGTAGAACCCTCAAGAATATTGAAAGTCAGAGAGATCTAGGAGTACAGGTCCACAGGTTACTGAATGGGGCAACACAGGTGGAGAAGGTAGTCAAGAAGGCATACGGCATGCTTGCCTTCATTGGCGGGGGCATTGAGTATAAGAATTGGCAAGTCATGTTGCTGCTGTATAGGCCACACTTGGAGTACAGTGTTCAATTCTGGTCGCCACACTACCAGAAGGATGTGGAGGCTTTAGAGAGGGTGCAGAAGAGATTTACCAGAATGTTGCCTGGTATGGAGGGCATTAGCTATGAGGAGCGGTTGAATAAACTCGATTTTGTTCTCACTGGAACGACGGAGGTTGAGGGGCGACCTGATAGAGGTCTACAAAATTATGAGGGGCATAGACAGAGTGGATAGTCAGAGGCTTTTCCCTAGGGTAGAGGGGTCAATTACTAGGGGGCATAGGTTTAAGGTGAGAGGGGCAAGGTTTAGAGTAGATGTACGAGGCAAGTTTTTTACACAGAGGGTAGTGGGTGCCTGGAACTCGCTACCGGAGGAGGTGGTGGAAGCAGGGACGATAGTGACATTTAAGGGGCATCTTGACAAATACATGAATGGGATGGGAATGGAGGGATACGGACCCAGGAAGTGTAGAAGATTGAATTTTAGTCGGGCAGCATGGTTTGCACGGGCTTGGAGGGCCGAAGGGCCTGTTCCTGTGCTGTATATTTCTTTGTTCTTTGTATCCTCATAACTACAGTTCTTTACCTCTGGATTTACGTTTGAGAACCTCCTCTGTACTCTTCCCAATAATTTCACATCCTTCCTTCATCAGAGGGCAGTACCCCAGATGATCCATAATTACACAAGCTGAATATGTGCCCTTGCGCTGGTACTTAATTCCGCAATGAAACTAACCTGGAATACATGATGCTTTATTATTTGCTCTGTCAACATAGAATCATAGAATTTACAGTGCAGAAGGAAGCCATTCGGCCCATCGAGTCTGCACCGGTCCTTGGAAAAAGCTCCCTACCTGAGCCCAAACCTCCACCAGTAACCCCACCTCAAATATTTTGGACACAATGGGTAATTTAGCATGTCCAATCCACCTAACTTGAATATCTTTGGACTGTGGGAGGAAACCTGAGCATCCAGAGGCAACCCACGCACACACGGGGAGAAAGTGCAAACTCCGCTCAGACGGGAATCAAGGTGGGAATATAACCTGGGACCCTGGAGCTGTGAATCAACTGTGCTAACCACTGTGCTACCGTGCCCCCCCAAATGGCTCGCCAACTTTACTGACTGATCCTACACTGTCGCTGGGTCAGATTCATGTTCTTTTCTCTCTGACAGCACTCAGGATGTACCAACACCTCAGGGATTGCAAAGGTTCAAGTTGGTACGTCACCACTACCTTGGAAGGCCAAGTATGGAGGAGCAATTAATGCTGGTCCAGCCAGCGACACTCAAAACATGGAAATTAACTTTCAAAATGAACCGATGACACTGCTCCTGCATCTCCTTTACATAATCTCCCATTGTTTTATATTGATTCTCCAAAATCTCCATGCCAAAATGACTCACCCCATACTTCTCTGAAGGCGAATTCTTCTGCCACTTGTCTACCCAGTCCACCATCATTACAATGACTTTGTGAAGATCAGGACTAACCTCCCCATCGTTGAGAGCGTTTCAAATATTCGCATTATTTACACATTTTGAAATCTTTCTCTGAATTTTGCTCGACTATTGGATAATGCAAAGTGCAAAGCCAGGATTGATGAAAACAGCATGACACATGCCAAAAGTAGCTCCAGATTTCCTGAGCACACGGGAAACTGAGAGGCCAACCAGGAGCTACAATAAATAAATACATGAATGCAAAACTGCTGCAAGAGACAGATGTCTGTGATCTACTTCCAAAATCTCACAGAAAAGCTCTGCAGTCTGGTCACATCTTGCCGTGATGGACTACTATAAGAAAAGTAACCAAAGCCTGCTCAAGTAACCTGCTCAAGAAATATCCCCCTTCTGAATTATGGAGACCTATAATGTGATACAAAATGCAGAAGGGAACATATGCACCATCTTCACTCAGACATTTCGTGTTGATGATCCATCTCGACCTCATCCTGAAACTATCTGACCCAAAGATGAAACTATCAAGCTCACTTGATTAACGTCTGCTGAAAACAGTGGATATGACATCTCACAGTTTTACTTATTATTTATGCCGCCTCGACAGACACATACAGAGCACCATTTTGTTCTCTATCAGGGTTGGTTGATTCCTCACAACTTAATAAATGTTTTGTTTGTTCCACATCTTTGAACAGGCGTTTTCGCCCTCACATAAAAATTCACACGAGTGAGAAGGTTTAGTAGGTTGATTAATAACTTTTGTATTTTAGGGGGGGGGGCTGGCGCTGCCCAACCTCTGTGGGTACTACTGGGGCAATGGTGCGCAAGTGGGTGATGGAGGGGGAGGGGGCTGCATGGAAGAGGCTGGAGACGGCGTCCTGTGTGGGTACGAGTCTGGGGGCGCTGGCACCGGCGCCACTGCCGCTCCCTCCAAGGAGGGATACCACGAGCCCGGTGGTGGTGGCGGCCCTCAAAATCTGGGGACAGTGGAGGCGGCATAGGGGGGAAGTTAGGGCCTCGGCGTGGACCCCATTACGAGGGAACCACCGGTTCGCCCCAGGAAGAACAGGTGGAGGGTTTTCGGGGTGGCACAGGGCAGGGATACGAAAGTTGGGGACCTGTTTGTGGACAGGAAGTTCGAGAGCTTGGGTGAGCTGGAGGAGAAGTACGGGCTCCCCCCGGGGAACACCTTCAGGTACTTACAGGTAAGGGCGTTTGCCAGACGGCAGGTGGTGGAATTCCCACGGCTACTGCCACACACAGTACAGTACAGGGTGCTCTCGGGGGGGTGGGGGGGAGTGGGGAAGATCTCGGAATCTTACCAGGTGATGCAGGAGGAGGAGGAGGCCTCGGTGGTGGAGTTGAAAGGTAAGTGGGAGGAGGAGTTGGGAGAGGAGATCGAAGAGGGGACGTGAGCAGATGGGTGAACTCTTCCTCTTCATGCGCGAGGCTCAGCCTCATACAGTTTAAGGTGCTGCACAGGGCACACATGACCGGGACAAGGATGAGCAGGTTTTTGGGGGGTGAGGACAGGTGTGTTAGGTGCTCAGGGAGCCCAGCAAATCACACCCATATGTTCTGGGCATGCCCAGCGCTGGAGGAATTTTGGAAGGGCATAGCGAGGACGGTGTTGAGGGTGGTAGGATCCAGGGTCAAACCGGGCTGGGGGCTCGCAATATTTGGGGTGACAGAGGAGCTGGGAGTGCAGGAGGCGAAAGAGGCCGGAATTCTGGCCTTTGCGTCCCTGGTAGCCCGGCGAAGGATTCTCCTTCAGTGGAAAGATACAAGGCCCCCAAGCGTGGAATCCTGGATCAGCCGGGCTAATCCCGGTTCATTAAATTGGAGAGGGTGAAATTTGCCTTGAGAGGGTCAGTACAAGGGTTCTTCAGGCGGTGGCAACCGTTCTTAGACTTTCTGGCAGAACGATAGACATTGGTCAATGGCAGCAGCAGCTCGGGGGGTGGGGGGGGTTACTTTATTTTTGTTTATGTTATTTACACTGGAAGGGTCTGAGGGGGTGTATACACCTGTTGTCTTAAGTCAGGGTGTTAATGTTAATTTATTATTTAGGTACGGGGGGGAGGGGTTTGGGGGGTTGCTTTTTTAGATTGTGTTTTGTACTTAACCCTGTTGGGTTCTTTTTTCTTTCTCATTTTGTTATTGATATTTTATGAAAACCTTTAATAAAATTTTTTTTTAAAAAAATAACTTTTGTATTTGAAGCATAACCTCAGTTAGAAAGGATGGCGAGTGGTGGCAGCATACTCCGGTTCAGAAGAAAATATTGAACAAAGAGACAGTAGCTTCAAGTTTAACTGGGCAGTTGGATAAGCAGGGTGTTGCAGGCACGGGGAGGTAGCGTGATAGGAAAATGGGAAGGAGAGGGAGGACAGATGGATAATCAGAGGACACCAATGTAAGAAGCTCACTAGCCATGATGTTTTTACACAGCGAGTGGATCGAATCTGGAATGAACTGTCTGAGAGTCTGGTGGAGGCTTATTCAATCCTGTCTTTCAAAAGAGGAAATTGATATTGATCTGAGGACCAAAAATAAGTAGGGCTGTGGTGAAAAGGCCCTCGAATAGCCATCACTGAGTTACTTTTTAAGAAATCTTTATTGTCACAATCAGGCACACAGAGGGAGAATTCAGAATGTCCAAATTACCTAAAAGCACGTCTTGCGGGACTTGTGGGAGGAAACCGGAGCACTTGGAGGAAACACACGCAGACACGGGGAGAACGTGCAGACTCCGCACAGTAACTCAAGCCGGGAATCGATCCCTGGTCCCTGGCGCACTGACGCAACAGTGCTAACCATGATGCTAACCTGCCGCTTCAACGGGGAGACAGCTCAGGCACTTGCTGAGTTATTCTGGCACCTACACTTCGTGAGTTACTCCAACAGGGAGACAGGACAGACACCAGATGAGTTACTCCGCAGGGAGAAAGCACAGACAGCGGGTGACAAATGATCCCGGGTTGCTCTGTAATCTTTATGTTTCTATGATGAGTCGAAAAAACCGGGGGCGTCATTCTCCGACCCCCCGCCGGGTCGGAGAATGGCCGTTGGCCGCCGTGAATCCCGCCCCCGCCCCCGCCGAAGTCTCCGAAGGGAGAAAAGTCGGCGGGGCGTTGATGGCGCCGCTGCCGCGGAGAATGTCACGGGTCTGCGCAAGGCAGCCGATTTTCGGCCTGCCGATATTCTCCCATCCGGATGGGCCGAAGTCCCGTCGACGTGATGACCGTTCACGTCGACGTGAATCAAACCTCCTTTTCATCGGCGTGACCCGGTGCTCCAGGCTCACGCCGACCAGCGAGGAGGTGAGTGACGGCCTGGGGGGTTGGCTCTGGGCAGGAAATGGCGTGGCCGCAGACTGATTGCCTGAGGAGAGGTGTGTCTCGGCTTGTGTGTGTGTGCGGCGGGGGGGGGGGGGTGGTTAGAGTAGGCTGGGCTCCGGGGGAGTGCCGGGAGGGGGTCCGTGCCGGGGTGGAGGTTGGGGGTTGTGGAGGGGGTCCGTGCCGGGGTGGAGGTTGGGGGGGGGTCCGTGCTGGGGTGGAGGTTGGGGGTTGGGGAGGGGGTCCGTGCCGGGGTGGAGGTTGGGGAGGGGGTCCGTGCTGGGGTGGAGGTTGGGGGTTGGGGAGGGGGTCCGTGCCGGGGTGGAGGTTGGGGAGGGGGTCCGTGCCGGGGTGGAGGTTGGGGAGGGGGTCCGTGCCGGGGTGGAGGTTGGGGAGGGGGTCCGTGCCGGGGTGGAGGTTGGGGGGGGGTCCGTGCTGGGGTGGAGGTTGGGGGTTGGGGAGGGGGTCCGTGCCGGGGTGGAGGTTGGGGAGGGGGTCCGTGCCGGGGTGGAGGTTGGGGAGGGGGTCCGTGCCGGGGTGGAGGTTGGGGAGGGGGTCCGTGCCGGGGTGGAGGTTGGGGAGGGGGTCCGTGCCGGGGTGGAGGTTGGGGGGGGGTCCGTGCTGGGGTGGAGGTTGGGGGGTGTCCGTGCTGGGGTGGAGGTTGGGGGTTGGGGAGGGGGTCCGTGCCGGGGTGGAGGTTGGGGAGGGGGTCCGTGCCGGGGTGGAGGTTGGGGAGGGGGTCCGTGCCGGGGTGGAGGTTGGGGGGGGGGTCCGTGCTGGGGTGGAGGTTGGGGGTTGGGGAGGGGGTCCGTGCCGGGGTGGAGGTTGGGGGGGGGGTCCGTGCTGGGGTGGAGGTTGGGGGTTGGGGAGGGGGTCCGTGCCGGGGTGGAGGTTGTGGAGGGGGTCCGTGCCGGGGTGGAGGTTGGTGGGGGGGTCCGTGCTGGGGTGGAGGTTGGGGGTTGGGGAGGGGGTCCGTGCCGGGGTGGAGGTTGGGGAGGGGGTCCGTGCTGGGGTGGAGGTTGGGGGTTGGGGAGGGGGTCCGTGCCGGGGTGGAGGTTGGGGAGGGGGTCCGTGCCGGGGTGGAGGTTCGGGAGGGGGTCCGTGCCGGGGTGGAGGTTGGGGAGGGGGTCCGTGCCGGGGTGGAGGTTGGGGGGGGGTCCGTGCTGGGGTGGAGGTTGGGGGTTGGGGAGGGGGTCCGTGCCGGGGTGGAGGTTGGGGAGGGGGTCCGTGCCGGGGTGGGGGTTGGGGAGGGGGTCCGTGCCGGGGTGGAGGTTGGGGAGGGGGTCCGTGCCGGGGTGGAAGTTGGGGAGGGGGTCCGTGCCGGGGTGGAGGTTGGGGAGGGGGTCCGTGCTGGGGTGGAGGTTGGGGGGGGGTCCGTGCTGGGATGGAGGTTGGGGGTTGGGGAGGGGGTCCGTGCCGGGGTGGAGGTTGGGGAGGGGGTCCGTGCCGGGGTGGAGGTTGGGGAGGGGGTCCGTGCCGGGGTGGAGGTTGGGGGGGGGTCCGTGCTGGGGTGGAGGTTGGTGGTTGGGGAGGGGGTCCGTGCCGGGGTGGAGGTTGGGGGGGGTCCGTGCTGGGGTGGAGGTTGGGGGTTGGGGAGGGGGTCCGTGCCGGGGTGGAGGTTGGGGAGGGGGTCCGTGCCGGGGTGGAGGTTGGGGAGGGGGTCCGTGCCGGGGTGGAGGTTGGGGAGGGAGTCCGTGCCGGGGTGGAGGTTGGGGAGGGGGTCCGTGCCGGGGTGGAGGTTGGGGGGGGGTCCGTGCTGGGGTGGGTGTTGGGGAGGGGGTCCGTGCCGGGGTGGAGGTTGGGGGGGGGGTCCGTGCCGGGGTGGGTGATGGGAGGGCAAATGAGTTGGTCCACCTGGCCAGGTGCCAGCCTCCAACAGTTGGACCCATGCGGTCCATGCCACCTGGCTGGGGGGAGGAGGGGATATGGGCAATGATGACATGTCGTCGTTCCCCTCCCCCCACCAGGCCGTCATGTTTTCAGACCATCCAGCGATGTTGGCCGCCGTGGTGGCAGCCGCTCATGTCTATGTTGCCCTGGATGAGGAGGAGGAGCGTGCCAGAGAGGCGGCGCAGGCTGCCGCAGAGGGGCAGGCGGCAGCCTCCCAGGCTGGAGGGACACCTGACCGACAGGACGAGGAGGGGGAGGAGGACGTCGCGGCCCCACGGCAACGGAGGCACCCGAGGGCGCCCCGTGTGTACCGGCCCCGGCAGTCATACCAGGACCTCACGGACCGGGAATGCAGGAGGAGACTCCGGATGAGCCGGGAAACTGTGGCACACATCTGCCACCTGCTGGCACACCTGTCACCGCGTGGCACTGGCGGGGGACACCCTCTCCGCGTGTCCATCAAGGTTACGGTGGCCCTGAACCTTTATGCAACGGGGTCATTCCAGGCACCGAGTGGGGACCTGTCCGGCATATCGCAGACATCGGTGCATCGGTGCATCCGGGCAGTGACAGATGCCCTTTATGCCATGGCGCACCGCTACATCCGCTTCCCCGTGGACCGGGCCAGCCAAGATGCCCGGGCCGTGGGCTTCTCTGCCATTGCCGGGTTCCCCATGGTCCAGGGCGCGATCGATGGGATGCACGTCGCCGTGCGGCCACCTGCAGATAACAGGGCCGTGTTCACTAATAGGAAGGGGACCTATTCGATGAACGTACAGGTGGTCTGCGACCACCGCATGATGATCCTGCACGTCTGCGCCCGTCACCCAGGCAGTGTACACGACTCATTCGTGTTGTCGCGGTCATCCATCCCCGGCATGTACGAGGGACGCCATCCCCGGCTGAGGGGCTGGTTGCTGGGCGACAGGGGCTACCCATTGCGATCGTGGCTGATGACGCCTATACGGAGGCCACGCAATGAGGCGGAGAACCGCTACAATGATGCCCATGTAGCGACAAGGGGAGTGATCGAGAGGTGCTTTGGCGTGCTGAAGATGCGTTTCAGGTGCCTGGACCTCTCTGGGGGCGCCCTCCAGTATCGGTTAGATAGGGTCGGCCGCATCATTGTGGTGTGCTGCGTCCTGCACAACATAGCCCAGCAGAGGGGCGATGTGCCGCAGGCAGAGGAGGGCGGAGTGGAGGAGCAGCAGGAAGAGGCCCAGTCCTCCCCAGATGAGGGGGATGGGGGCAATGGTCAGGGCAGACGGGGTAGACACAGACGGGTGGCTGTCCACCGTTACCGGCTGGCCCAGCGGGCACGGGACAGACTGATAGACGCCCGCTTCACTGACTAGATGGGCGTGGGAATCGGGTAGTATGGCCACAGACCGCACACCATGACAACAGCCGACCACCCACACCCCCCACCCATCCACCCACCCAGCACCCTCACCCCCCTCCCCAACCCCACACACCCCACCCGCATGCACACCACCCCCCCACCCCCAATTGCCGATCCACCGGCGGCACAACGGGCCGGGCTCACCCAGTTGCGGGTGGACGCGTGTCTATCGCAGGCCATGGAGAATGATGACAACCCGCCTCCGATGAGCTCCTGGCTCTACATCGTTGGACTATGTCTGACCCATGGCCACAGTACCACCATCCACCCGGACCATCCCTGCATGCGGCTGTGACACTGCAGCGCACGGTCCCGTCCTCTGCCCGGGGGATGTTGATGGCGGCCCAGGGGGAATGGGGCAGACTCACCTGGGGCTGAGGTAAGACCACCCCTCACACACACACTTGCGCTCAACGTACATGACACCCCCGCACACTTTGGACAGAGCACAAAGGCAGCTTCGGTAGGTGTAACATTGACTTTAATAACCAAAGGAGTTCATGCACGTGCCCTAGCGCCTAAAACTCATCTGTGCCCTGCACCCGTGCCAACTTACTCAGTGTCTAATTGTTTGGCCTTACGGGCCCTTTGACTACGTCTACGTGGTTCCCCAGACGGTACAGCAGAACTGGAGGTGGACTCCTGTGATTCCTGCCCTCTGACACTGGATCCCTTTGGCGGCCGTTTCCTGGGGCGTCCTGGCCTAGATGGGCCAGGCTGCGGCCCGAGCGACTGGGATGGCGAGCTGCCAGCCTGTCCTGCCCGTTGCCCACCCGATGCACCTGGGACGGAAGGGGGGGTGTCCGAGGTGTCGCGGTGTACCGGGACCTCCCCTACAGAGGGAGCCGGGACGGACCACACCACCTCCTCCTCCCTCGGGGTGCCCGATGGCCCCCAGGCCTCTACATGGGTGGGGGATGCGAACGGACTGGCCATCCGACGCGCCCCCGACATCTGGCGCTGCCAGTCCTGGAGGCCCGTGCTGGTATCGACAGGGGTCTGCAGGTTTGCAGCCATGGAGCCCAGGGGGTTGTCGAACCCTGTCTGCGACAGTGCGACGCCAGCTCGCACATGGCCACTGGCGCCGATGCCCTCAGCGATGGCCTGCTGAGACTGGGCCATGGCCTGCAGAGACTGGGCCATGGCCTGCAGAGACTGGGCTATGGCCTGCTGAGACTGGGCCATGGCCTGCTGAGACTGGGCCATGGCCTGCTGAGACTGGGCTATGGCGTGCTGAGACTGGGCTATGGCGTTGAGCGCCTCTGCCATCTGGCGCTGGCACTGGCTCATGGCCTCCTGTGAGAGGGCAGCCATTTCCTGGGCCACAGACGCCGCCTGCACGGAAGGCCCCAGGCCTCGCAAACCGTTCCCCATGTCTGACACCGTCGCACCCATTGCCTCCACCGCGGACGCCACCCGTGCGGTGTCAGCCTGGGTGGCACGCATGACCGGGACCACTCCCAGCTCCTGGACGCGGGTGGACTCCTCCACCTGCGACCGCAGCCGCCGCAAGCCACCCGTCACCCTATTCGCTCGTCTCCGTGTCGGTGGTTGCATCGGATCTATGTGTGGGTGTGGTAACTGCAGGAACCCGGGATCCATCTGGGCGGCAGATGTTCGCTTGGCCTGGGCTGCCCTCCGACCGCCCGGTCCCTCTGCTGCTCCTACCTCCACCTGCTGTACCGGGACGGCTGTGTTGTGCGCACCAGTGAGTGTACCAGACGCCTCATCACTAAAGTGCCCAACCGTGGTGAGTGTTTCTGCGATGGTGGAGGGTGTTGGTGACAGCAGTGGCGTTGTGTCGTGCTCTTCGTCCCACTCTGAGTCCATGGCACTTTGGGGTGGGGGTTCGTCTCCACCCATCCACTCTGAGTCACTGTCCGGTATTTCGTCTTCCCGGGTAGGGGTGTCCTGGGTAGTGCTGTCCCGGGTAGTGCTGTCCCGGGTAGTGCTGTCCCGGGTAGTGCTGTCCCGGGTAGTGGTGTCCCGGGTAGGGGTGTCCAGGGTAGTGGTGTCCCGGGTAGGGGTGTCCTGGATAGTGGTGTCCTGGGTAGTGGTGTCCTGGCTCGGATGTGACGGGGGCCTGTGGCTGCCCCCCTCATCGCTGGGTGGTCGCTCCCGCACGTGACGGGGGTGTCGTCTCCCTGTTGCTCCAGGTCTCTCCGTCTCCCGTGGTCTCCGAGGGGCATCCTGCGGGCGTTGCATGCTGGAGGGTCCGGGTCTCTCCGTCTCCCGTGGTCTCCGAGGGGCATCCTGCGGGCGTCGCATGCTGGAGGGTTCGGGTCTCTCCGTCTCCCGTGGTCTCCGAGGGGCATCCTGCGGGCGTCGCATGCTGGAGGGTTCGGGTCTCTCCGTCTCCCGTGGTCTCCGAGGGGCATCCTGCGGGCGTCGCATGCTGGAGGGTGCGGGTCTCTCCGTCTCCCGTGGTCTCCGAGGGGCATCCTGCGGGCGTCGCATGCTGGAGGGTGCGGGTCTCTCCGTCTCCCGTGGTCTCCGAGGGGCATCCTGCGGGCGTCGCATGCTGGAGGGTGCGGGTCACTCCGTCTCCCGTGGTCTCCGAGGGGCATCCTGCGGGCGGTCTGCATCTGCGGGGATGGGTGCCTGGACGTTTGGTCCTGCGATACACAATGAAGCATGCATGGTTAGACATCAGGCAGTGATCAGGTGATACGGGAGAGGGGGATATAGGGGAGGAGGGATATGGGGACGGGCTGTTGGTGGCTCACTTGCTCGTGGGGCCCCGACCTCTGCATCAGCAACCTCCCGGTCCTCAGGTCCGCCAGCCAGTTCCAGGGCCCTTTCCTCGTGTACGGTCAGTGGCCTCTCATCAGCGGGCCCTCCTCCAGTCCTCACATGCTCCCTATTGTTGTGTGTGCGCTTCTCCTGGGGGGGGGGGGGGTGGTGGCAGGGGTAAAAGGCAACAGTGTTAGGCAGGTATATGAATGCACGCCATTGGTTGCGCGTGCATTGCAGAGGTTAAGGTTAGGGCTGGATTCACTTGGGGATATGGGGGAGGGGGGGATATGGGGGAGGGGGGATATGGGGGATATGGGGGAGGGGGGATATGGGGGATATGGGGGAGGGGGGAATATGGGGGATATGGGGGAGGGGGGATATGTGGGAGGGGGGATATGGGGGAGGGGGGGGATATGGGGAATATGGGGGAGGGGGATATGGGGAGGGGGGATATGGGGGCGGGGGGAATATGGGGGATATGGGGGAGGGGGGATATGGGGGATATGGGGGAGGGGGGATATGGGGGAGGGGGGATATGGGGGATATGGGGGAGGGGGGATATGGGGGAGGGGGGAATATGGGGGATATGGGGGAGGGGGGATATGGGGGATATGGGGGAGGGGGGATATGGGGGAGGGGGGATATGGGGGATATGGGGGAGGGGGGATATGGGGGATATGGGGGAGGGGGGAATATGGGGGATATGGTGGAGGGGGGATATGGGGGATATGGGGGAAGGGGGGATATGGGGGATATGGGGGAGGGGGGGATATGGGGGAGGGGGGATATGGGGGATATGGGGAGGGGGGATATGTGGGAGGGGGGATATGGGGAGGGGGGATATGGGGAATATGGGGGAGGGGGGATATGGGGGAGGGGGGAATATGGGGGATATGGGGAGGGGGGATATGGGGGAGGGGGGGATATGGGGGAGGGGGGGATTTGGGGGAGAGGGGATATGGGGGATATGGGGGACGCTCACCCTGCCTGCTCTGACGAGGTTGTTCACCTTCTTGTGGCACTGGGTGCCTGTCCGTGGTGTTAGGGCCACAGCGGTGACGGCCTCTGCCACCTCCCTCCACAGACGCCGGCTGTGGCGTGGGGCAACTCTGCGGCCGTGCCCGGGATACAGGGCGTCCCTCCTCTGCTCCACCGCATCCAGGAGCGCCTCCACATCGCGTGACTCGAACCTCGGGGCTGAGCGACGGCCAGCCATCAAGTCGGGTGTTGCGGTCGGCTGTTCCGGTCGGGTGGGGTGGAGCTGCGCGGCCTTATGAGCCGTCACGCCGTGCAGCGCGTATGACGCTGCACGGCATGAACCACTGCGCAAGCGCGGATCCCGTTACGTCGCTGCTAGCCCATTTCGGGCCGCAGACTATCGGCCCATTTTTATGAGGTGACGCAAGTGGGATTTGCGCCGTTTTTTGCGCCGATCGGCGGAGTTTCCGCCGATAACGGAGAATTTCGCACATGAAGCGAGAGAGAGAGACTAAGTGAGAGAGAGCGACAGAGAATCTCTGCGAGATTATAGAAAAATGTATTTGCTGGGACAAACACTGAAAGACAAAAATATAGGGAAGCCGAGATGAATTAACAGGAGGAAGGTCTAGCAGAGAAGGAGATACAGAGATAGTGAAAGAGACAAGAGAGTGGGAGAAAGAAAGAGACGGAAATACATTTGAAGAACAGAGGAGAGGCAGAGAGCGAGAAAAACATTTCAAAACACAATTACAAGTGAGTGTAAAGTGCAATGCAGATAACGAGCTAACAAAACAACCATAAAATAGTTACATTCCTAAAACATCTTTCACAGCCTCAGAAAGTTTAAATTCGTTTCAATTGAAAAGAGTTGAAGCGCTGTTATTGTCGAATGTAGTAATCATCCAGGCCAAGTTGTTCACAGAATCTCGAACCGGCAACAACGGTATTCCGACCGGATAACCTGGCATAGTAATACTGTTGATTCATATAATATTGGTCCGAGGGCATCAGGGAGAACTTTTCAAATCTTGTTCTAATCGTGGCCACGGGAACGTCATCGAGGCAGATTCAGTAATCGGTCAAAACATATTGAAGAAAACAAGATAAACAATTAGATGCGAGAATAAATCATTTCTAAGCAGTCAATTGTGATCAGTAATTTGACCCCTCCATGTGTGGTAGGGTTAGATTCTGTAGTGAAGTCCTGAAGAGAATTTGATTACATTATTGAAATTTAAAGCTCTAGACTAAGGTGAAAGAGAAGATAGAGCGCATGAATAGTTTTCTGTCCCTGTTTTAAGTGTCAGGACAGGCACGGTGGACAGAACGTTCCCCATATCCACTGCATGGTTCTTAATTTATTTACAGAAAATGACATGTTAACCTTCCCCAGTTCAAACACCTGCTTGAGATACGGAAAGCTTTCAATCGTTAATGTATTTAATGTTTGATTCTATGTTCTTTTGTTCTCAGGTGGTGGATTGCTCCTTAAGCTGATCCTCACCACCGCTGATCAGTAACTATAATAATCTTTGAGTTCATATAAAGAACTTAGTTACATCATGCACTTGATCTTCACTCTGACGAACTGAATGGAAGATGAGGAAAGCAATTATCTTGGCCCTTCAAGTCCTGCTTCTGGTATCGCCCATAACTGCCGAAGGAGGAGTGAGCCCAAGGTTTTTATACGGAGGTTAGTGCATCTCACAGCAAGAAATCTACAGGAATATTCGTAGAAACTGAAGGCGGACATTCAAATTTCCAAGCGTGTACTGTCATCCAATATGGTTAGTTAGACCATAACGATGTCTCCCAGTATCCTAATGAAATCATAGAATTTGATAAGGTTTTGTTGTTCACAGTTCCGGTTGTGCCAGAACATGAGGAGACTAAGTAAAAGAGAAGAGGAAAAAACTGACATGAGGAGGTATTTCTTCAGCCCTCTGGCTGTGGAATTCTTTACTGCAGAAGGCTGTGGAGGCCAAATCACTGAGTGTCTTTAAGACAGAGATAGATTGGTTCTTGATTAATAGGGTGTGAGGGAATACCGGGAGAAGAAACATATCACCTACGATTGAATGGCGAACCAGGCTCAATGGGACAAATGGCCTAATTCTGCTTAGGGTCTTATGGTGGTATGATTACACCATGAGCGCAGAGTATATTTTTACTCCCCATGTAGTTCTTTTAAACATGATTGCAGCATAGTGCGCATTTTGGGTCTCCATAAAACGTGTTCAATATCTACTATCACGTAGTGTATATTTATCGTATGCTAAGAAGTATTTTAAATGACTTCCGGTTGCGGCTATGCCTGGGTAGGTCGCACGTTCGGCAGCTCCCGCCAAGAACGGACTTTTGGGCCCTTTTGAGGAGCCCCAGCGGCAGTTGGATGACAATTCCCGGTGTGGGAAGGCAGCAGTAGGGTTCCCCCAGCATTGTATGGAGTGGACCAAAACAAACAGAGGATAACAAAGAGAGAAATAAGGAAAGAGAGGATCAAATATGAAGGTAGGCTAGCCAGTAACATTAGGAATGATAGTAAAAGTTTCTTTAAATAGAACATAGAACATAGAACATAGAACAATACAGCGCAGTACAGGCCCTTCAGCCCACGATGTTGCACCAAAACAAAAGCCATCTAACCTACACTATGCCATTATCATTCATATGTTTATCCAATAAACTTTTAAATGCCCTCAATGTTGGCGAGTTCACTACTGTAGCAGGTAGGGCATTCCACGGCCTCACTACTCTTTGCGTAAAGAACCTACCTCTGACCTCTGTCCTATATCTATTACCCCTCAGTTTAAAGCTATGTCCCCTCGTGCCAGCCATTTCCATCCGCGGGAGAAGGCTCTCACTGTCCACCCTATCTAACCCCCTGATCATTTTGTATGTCTCTATTAAGTCTCCTCTTAACCTTCTTCTCTCCAACGAAAACAACCTCAAGTCCATCAGCCCTTCCTCATAAGATTTTCTCTCCATACCAGGCAACATCCTGGTAAATCTCCTCTGCACCCGCTCCAAAGCCTCCACGTCCTTCCTATAATGCGGTGACCAGAACTGTACGCAATACTCCAAATGTGGCCGAACCAGAGTTCTGTACAGCTGCAACATGACCTCCCGATTCCGGAACTCAATCCCTCTATCAATAAAGGCTAACACTCCATAGGCCTTCTTCACAACTCTATCAACCTGGGTGGCAACTTTCAGGGATCTATGTACATGGACACCTAGATCCCTCTGCTCATCCACACTTTCAAGAACTTTACCATTAGCCAAATATTCTGCATTCCTGTTATTCCTTCCAAAGTGAATCACCTCACACTTCTCTACATTAAACTCCATTTGCCACCTCTCAGCCCAGCTCTGCAGCTTATCTATATCCCTCTGTAACCTGCTACATCCTTCCACACTATTGACAACACCACCGACTTTAGTATCGTCTGCAAATTTACTCACCGACCCTTCTGCGCCTTCCTCTAGGTCATTGATAAAAATGACAAACAGCAACGGCCCCAGAACAGATCCTTGTGGTACTCCACTTGTGACTGTACTCCATTCTGAACATTTACCATCAACCACCACCCTCTGTCTTCTTTCAGCTAGCCAATTTCTGATCCACATCTCTAAATCACCCTCAGTCCCCAGCCTCCGTATTTTCTGCAATAGCCTACCGTGGGGAACCTTATCAAACGCTTTGCTGAAATCCATATACACCACATCAACTGCTCTACCCTCATCTACCTGTTCAGTCACCTTCTCAAAGAACTCAATAAGGTTTGTGAGGCATGACCTACCCTTCACAAAGCCATGCTGACTATCCCTGATCATATTATTCCTATCTAGATGATTATAAATCTTGTCTCTTATAATCCCCTCCAAGACTTTACCCACTACAGACGTGAGGCTCACCGGTCTATAGTTGCCGGGGTTGTCTCTGCTCCCCTTTTTGAACAAAGGGACCACATTCGCTGTCCTCCAGTCCTCTGGCACTATTCCTGTAGCCAATGATGACATAAAAATCAAAGCCAAAGGTCCAGCAATCTCTTCCCTGGCCTCCCAGAGAATCCTAGGATAAATCCCATCAGGTCCTGGGGACTTATTTATTTTCAGCCTGTCCAGAATTGCCAACACCTCTTCCCTACGCACCTCAATGCCATCTATTCTATTAGCCTGCGGCTCAGCATTCTCCTCCACAACATTATCTTTTTCCTGAGTGAATACTGACGAAAAATATTCATTTAGTATCTCGCCTATCTCTTCAGACTCCACACACAATTTCCCATCCCTGTCCTTGACTGGTCCTACTCTTTCCCTAGTCATTCGCTTATTCCTGACATACCTATAGAAAGCTTTTGGGTTTTCCTTGATCCTTCCTGCCAAATACTTCTCATGTCCCCTCCTTGCTCGTCTTAGCTCTCTCTTTAGATCCTTCCTCGCTACCTTGTAACTATCCATCGCCCCAACTGAAACTTCACACCTCATCTTCACATAGGCCTCCTTCTTCCTCTTAACAAGAGATTCCACTTCCTTGGTAAACCACGGTTCCCTCGCTCGACCCCTTCCTCCCTGCCTGACTGGTACATACTTATCAAGAACACGCAGTAGCTGATCCTTGAACAAGCCCCACTTATCCAGTGTGCCCAACACTTGCAGCCTACGTCTCCACCTTATCCCCCCCCAAGTCACGTCTAATGGCATCATAATTGCCCTTCCCCCAGCTATAACTCTTGCCCTGCGGTGTATACTTATCCCTTTCCATCATTAACGTAAACGTCACCGAATTGTGGTCACTGTCCCCAAAGTGCTCTCCTACCTCCAAATCCAAAACCTGGCCTGGTTCATTACCCAAAACCAAATCCAACGTGGCCTCGCCTCTTGTTGGCCTGTCAACATATTGTTTCAGGAAACCCTCCTGCACACACTGTACAAAAAACGACCCATCTATTGTACTCGAACTATATCTTTTCCAGTCAATATTTGGAAAGTTAAAGTCTCCCATAATAACTACCCTGTTACTTTCGCTCTTATCCAGAATCATCTTCGCCATCCTTTCCTCTACATCCCTAGAACTATTAGGAGGCCTATAAAAAACTCCCAACAGGGTGACCTCTCCTTTCCTGTTTCTAACTTCAGCCCATACTACCTCGGAAGAAGAATCCCCATCTAGCATCCTCTCCGCCACCGTAATACTGCTCTTGACTAGCAGCGCCACACCTCCCCCTCTTTTGCCTCCATCTCTGAGCTTACTAAAACACCTAAACCCCGGAACCTGCAACATCCATTCCTGTCCCTGCTCTATCCATGTCTCCGAAATGGCCACAACATCGAAGTCCCAGGTACCAACCCATGCTGCCAGTTCCCCTACCTTGTTTCGTATACTCCTGGCATTGAAGTAGACACACTTCAAACCACCTACCTGAACACTGGCCCCCTCCTGCGACGTCAAATCTGTGCTCCTGACCTCTATACTCTCATTCTCCTTTACCCTAAAACTACAATCCAGGTTCCCATGCCCCTGCTGCATTAGTTTAAACCCCCCCAAAGAGCACTAACAAATCTCCCCCCCCAGGATATTTGTGCCCCTCAGGTTCAGATGTAGACCATCCTGTCTGTAGAGGTCCCACCTTCCCCAGAAAGAGCCCCAGTTATCCAGAAATCTGAATCCCTCCCGCCTGCACCATCCCTGTAGCCACGTGTTTAAATGCTCTCTCTCCCTATTCCTCATCTCACTATCACGTGGCACGGGCAACAACCCAGAGATAACAACTCTGTTTGTTCTAGTTCTGAGCTTCCATCCTAGCTCCCTGAAAGCCTGCCTGACATCCTTGTCCCCTTTCCTACCTATGTCATTAGTGCCAATGTGGACCACGACTTGGGGCTGCTCCCCCTCCCCCTAAGGACCCGGAAAACACGATCCGAGACATCACGTACCCTTGCACCTGGGAGGCAACATACCAAACGTGAGTCTCTCACGCTCCCACAAAATCTCCTATCTGTGCCCCTGACTATAGAGTCCCCAATTACTAATGCTCTGCTCCTCTCCCCCCTTCCCTTCTGAGCAACAGGGACAGACTCCGTGCCAGAGGCCCGTACCCCATGGCTTACCCCTGGTAAGTCATCCCCCCCACAAGTATCCAAAGCGGTATACTTGTTTCTCAGGGGAACGGCCGCAGGGGGTCCCTGCACTGACTGCTTTTTCCCAGTCCCTATTACAGTTACCCACCTATCTCCAATCTTTGGTGTAACTAATTCCCTGAAGCTGCTATCTATGACCCCTTCTGCCTCCCGAATGATCCGAAGTTCTTCCAACTCCAGCTCCAGTTCCCTAACTCGGTCTTGGAGGAGCTGGAGATGGCAGCACTTCCTGCAGGTAAAATCAGCAGGGACACTAACTGCATCCCTCACCTCAAACATCCTGCAGGAGGAACATTGCACTCCCTTCCCTGCCATTCCTCTAACTTTCTACCAAGATCTGGCTAACAACTAAATTAAAATTTTTATAAAAAAACAATAATAATATCATAAAATATGGTACTTACCTCAGACCAATGGGTTTTATTATTAGGTTAGAGGAGGAGGGCGGGTGGGAGACACTACACGTGTAGTGTCTCGGGTTTCCTCTCCACCAGAATTTATTGGTGAGGGTCTTCCCAGACGTCCGCGGGTCGACTTCCTGTTCCCGCCTAAAACACTAATTTTTAAAAAAAATTCGCAGCTCCTGCTGAAATTGACTAACCAGCCAGCTCCACTCCCGCCGAAATACATTAAAAACAAACGGGAGACAAAAGTAGACATTGGGCCGCTCCAAAATGACGCTGGTAATCTAGTGATGGGAGACAAGGAAATAGTTGAGGAACTAAATAAGTACTTTGCGTCAGTCTTCACAGTAGAAGACATGAGTAATATCCCAACAATTCAGGAGAGTCAGGGGGCAGAGTTGAATATGGTAGCCATCACAAAGGAGAAAGTGCGAGAGAAACTAAGAGGTCTAAAAATTGATAAATCTCCGGGCCCAGATGGGCTACATCCTAGAGTTCTGAAGGAGATAGCTGAAGAAATAGTGGAGGCGTTAGTTATGATCTTTCAAAAGTCACTGGAGTCAGGGAAAGTCCCAGAGGATTGGAAAATCACTGTTGTAACACCCCTGTTCAAGAAGGGAACAAGGAAAAAGATGGAAAATTATAGGCCTAACCTCGGTTGTTGGCAAGAATCTAGAATCCATTGTTAAGGATGAGATTTCTAAATTCTTGGAAGTGCAGGGTCGGATTAGGACAAGTCAGCATGGATTTAGTAAGGGGAGGTCGTGCCTGACAAACCTGTTAGAGTTCTTTGAAGGGATAACAAATAGGTTAGACCAAGGAGAGCCAATGGATGTTATCTATCTTGACTTCCAAAAGGCCTTTGATAAGGTGCCTCACGGGAGACTGCTGAGTAAAAAAGGGCCCATGGTATTCGAGGCAAGGTAATAACACGGATTGACAATTGGTTGTCAGGCAGAAGGCAGAGAGTTGGGATAAAAGGTTCTTTTTCGGAATGGCAACCGGTGACGAGTGGTGTCCCGCAGGGTTCAGTGTTGGGGCCACAGCTGTTCTCTTTGTATATTAACGAACTAGATGACGGGACTGGGGGCATTCTGGCTAAGTTTGCCGATGATACAAAGATAGGTGGAGGGGAAGGTAGTATGGAGGAGGTGGGGAGGCTGCAGAAACATTTAGACAGTTTAGGAGCGTGGTCCAAGAAATGGCTGATGAAATTCAACGTGGGCAAGTGCGAGGTCTTGCACTTTGGAAAAAAGAATAGAGGCATGGACTATTTTCTAAACGGTGACAAAATTCATAATGCTGAAGTGCAAAGGGACTTGGGAGTCCTAGTCCAGGATTCTCGAAAGGTAAACTTGCAGGTTGAGTCCGTAATTAAGAAAGCAAATGCAATGTTGTCATTTATCTCAAGAGGCTTGGAATATAAAAGCAGGGATGTATTTCTGAAGCTTTACAAAGCATTAGTTAGGCCCCATTTAGAAGACTGTGAGCAATTTTGGGCCCCACACCTCAGGAAGGGCATACTGGCACTGGAGCGGGTCCAGCGGAGATTCACACGGATGATCCCAGGAATAGTCGGCCTAACATTCAATCGTAGTTTAGGAGGTTGAGGGGAGATCTAATAGAAACTTACAAGATAATGAATGGCTTAGATAGGGTGGACATAGGGAAGTTGTTTCCAGTAGCAGGGGAGACTAGGACCTGGGGGCACAGCCTTAGAATAAAAGGGAGTCACTTTAGAACAGAGATGAGGAGAAATTTCTTCAGCCAGAGAGTGGTGGGTCTGTGGAATTCATTGCCACAGAGGGCGGTGGAGGCCGGGACGTTAAGTGTCTTTAAGACAGAAGTTGATAAATTCTTGATTTCTCAAGGAATTAAGAGCTATGGAGAGAGAACGGGTAAATGGAGTTGAAATCAGCCGTGATTGAATGGTGGAGTGGACTCGATGGGCCGAATGGCCTTACCTCCGCTCCTATGTCTTATGGTCTTATGGTCTTATGGACCAGGAGTGGAGCGATTTAAAAAGTGGTTTTGGAGCAGAGAGGAGAACGGGTGCGGAAAGGTAAGATGGGCTCAATGGTCGTGGGAGCAGCAGGAGCTCCTGAAAAGCTGCTTTGTGGAGCTGAAAGCAGAAATGCTGGCCCCAATGAAGGCGTCGATAGAAAATCTGGTGAAGATCCAGAAGGTCCAAGGGGCGGCGATTCGAGAGGTGCAGCAGAAAGCCTCTGAAAACGAGGATGAGATTCTGGGCGTGGCGGTGAAAGTGGAGGCGCACGAGGCGCTGCACAAGAAGTGGCAGGAAAAGTTCGAGGACATGGAGAATAGGTCGAGGTGGAAGAATCTCCGGATCCTGGGTCTCCCTGAAGGGGTGGAGGGGTCCGACGTTGGGGCATACGTAGCCACAATGCTGAACACAATGCCTTCCCGCGGCCCTTGGAGCTGGATGGGGCTCACAGAGTCCTGGCAAGGAGGCCTAAAGCCAATGAGCTGCCAAGGTCTGTAGTGGTGAGGTTTCAGGGAGTGATAAATTCACTCAGGGACAGGGAGTGCGTCCTGAGATGGGCGAAGAAGGAACGGAGCAGCAGGTGGGAGAATATGGAGATCCGTATTTATCAAGACTGGAGTGCAGAGCTGGCTAAGAAGAGGGCTGGATTCAACCGGGCCAAGGCGGTGCTCCACCGAAAGGGGGTGAAGTTCGGGCTGTTGCAGCTAGCGCGATTGTGGGTCACTTTTCAAGATCGCCATCATTATTTTGATACGCCGGATGAGGCGTGGACCTTTATACAAAACGAGAAATTGGACTCGAACTAAGGGTTTGATGTGGGGTTGGGTTTGTTTTTTTCATTGTTGTGTGGGAAAGCGGGGGAGTGGATGTGATATGTGGGTTTTGTGCGTAGCGGTACTGTTTTGCAGGGGCCAGTCCCCGAGTGCGAAGGGGAGAGGGGGGGGGCAGGAAGCCCTGGGCCGTGGGGAACTGGGGTGAGGTTGTAGGAGAAAACCTGGGCAGGCGTTTTCCCGCGCGAAGGAAGGGTGGAGGGGCCTAAGGGGAGGGGCGGTGCTGGAGGAGTGCTCACATCGGCCTGAAGGGGGGGATGGGATGGGGATTCCACACGGAGGGTCATTGGCAAAGGCGGGAGCGGCCAGGGTCAGCAGGAGTCAGCTGACTTACGGGAGTGCAATGCGGGGAGCAAAGGGGCTAGACGGTGGTCTAGCTTGGAGGGGGAGGGGGGGGGGGGGGCGGGGGACTGGGTTGCTGCTGTAATGACCGAAGGGAAGCTGGAGGTAAAAGGGAGAGTCGGGCGGGGTTTCGCCGCCTGGGGGACTGGAGTGTCCGGGAGGCGTGGGCACGTGGCTGGCCTAAGAAAGGGGATGGCTAGTTGGCAGGGGGGTGGGGGGGGTGGGTGGGCGAGTAGCCCCGTGATCTGGCTCATAACATGGAATGTGAGGGGCCTAAATGGACCGGTCAAGAGGGCCCGGGTGTTCACGCACTTAAAGGGACTGAAGGCAGACGTTGTTATGCTTCAGGAGACGCACTTGAAGGTGGCAGTTCAGATCAGGCTGAGAAAAGGATGGGTAGGGCAGGTCTTTCATTCAGGGCTGGATGCGAAGAACAGAGGGGTTGCAATACTGGTGGGGAAGCGGGTGTCGTTCGAGGCGCTGAATATTGTGGCAGATAATGGGGTCGATACGTGATGGTGATGTGGTAGGTTGCAGGGACCCGGGTGGTACTGATGGCTGTGTATGCCCAGAATTGGGACGATGCAGGGTTTATGAAGCGCATGTTGAGACGGATCCCGGATCTGGAAGTGGGGAGCTTGATAATGGGGAGGGACCGAGCATTGGACCGATCCAGGTCAAGGATGGGTAAGAGGCCAGCTGCGGCCAAGGTGCTAAAGGGTTTTATGGACCAGATGGGGGGAGTTGATCCATGGAGGTTTGCCAGGCCGGTGGCCAGAGAGTTCTCTTTTTTCTCCCATGTACATAAGGCCTATTCACGGATAGACTTCTTTGTGATGAGTAGGGCACTGATCCCAAGAGTGGAGGGAATGGAATATTTGGCTATAGCGATTTCGGACCACGCCCCGCACTGGGTGGAGTTGGGGTTGGGTGAGGAGAGGGACTAGCGCCCGCTGTGGCGCCTGGATGTGGGACAGTTGGCGGATGAGGAAGTTAGTGGGCGTGTCCGGGGGTGCATTCAGAGATACATAGAGGCCAATGATAATGGGGAAGTGCAGGTGGGTGTAGTTTGGAAGGCTCTGAAGGCGGTGGCTAGAGGAGAGCTAATTTCAATTAGGGCTCACAGGGAGAAAAGAGAGAGGATGGAGAGGGAGAGGTTGGTGGGGGAGATAGTAAGGGTGGACAGGAGCTATGCAGAGGATCCCGAAGAGGGGCTGCTGAGGGAGCGACGGAACCTCCAAACGGAATATGATTTATTGTCCACGGGGAAGGCAGAGGCTCAGTGGAGGAAAATGCAGGGGGCAGTGTATGAGTATGAGGAGAAGACGAGTCGGATGCTGGCGCATCAGCTACGTAAGAGGGAGGCGGTGAGGGAGATTGGAGGAATCAGGGATGGGGGGAATATGGTGCGGGGTGCGGTTAAAATAAATGAGGTATTTAGGGATTTCTATGGGGACCTGTACAAGTCGGAGCCCCCAGAGGGGGGAGAGGGGATGCGGCGGTTCTTAGATCAGTTGAGGTTCCCAAGGGTGGAGGAAGAGCAGGTGGCTGGCCTGGGGTCCCGGTTGAATTTTATAGGACGTTTGTGGATCTGTTGGGCCCGTTGCTGGTGAGAACCTTCAATGAGGCGAGGGAGGAAGGGACTCTGCCCCCAACAATGTCTCGGGCACTGATCTCGCTGATTCTCAAGCGGGATTAGGACCCACTGCAGTGCGGTTCTGTTGATTCCCAAAATTCTTTCTCCGTCAGTCTGGCCTCAATAAAAGTCGAGATGGATTCGCACGTAAAAAGAAGTTATTTCATTCAGCTTGCAAGCTTGATTCATTTCATAGAAACATAAGAGACATCCAGTCTCCTACATCCCAGAAAGCGAATGAACAAAGAGACAAAGGGATCTCTGCAAATCAATTCAAATGGTATCAAGTTTCACATACTCGACGCCCATAGGTCAGCCTATATCCCTCCTGACCTGTTTGATCTATTCTGATTGGCTCACTTCCAATCCCTTTCTCTGGCCCCTATCAATGCAGCATCACTCTCTTAGACACAGCTACCGCCCTAAGTACCTTATTTTTTTGTATTCTGTCAGGTAATGTTAAGACCATAAGACCATAAGACATAGGAGTGGAAGTAAGGCCATTCAGCCCATCGAGTCCACTCCACCATTCAATCATGGCTGATTTCAACTCCATTTACCCGCTCTCTCTCCATAGCCCTTAATTCCTTGAGAAATCAAGAATTTATCAATTTCTGTCTTAAAGACACTCAACGTCCCGGCTTCCACCGCCCTCTGTGGCAATGAATCCCACAGACCCACCACTCTCTGGCTGAAGAAATTTCTCCTCATCTCTGTTCTAAAGTGACTCCCTTTTATTCTAAGGCTGTGCCCACGGGTTCTAGTCTCCCCTGCTAATGGAAACAACTTCCCTACATCCACCCTATCTAAGCCATTCATTATCTTGTAAGTTTCTATTAGATCTCCCCTCAACCTCCTAAACTCCAATGAATATAATCCCAGGATCCTCAGACGTTCATCGTATGTTAGGCCTACCATTCCTGGGATCATTCGTGTGAATCTCCGCTGGACACGCTCCAGTGCCAGTATGTCCTTCCTGAGGTGTGGGGCCCAAAATTGCTCACAGTATTCTAAATGGGGCCTAACTAATGCTTTATAAAGCTTCAGAAGTACATCCCTGCTTTTATATTCCAAGCCTCTTGAGATAAATGACAACATTGCATTTGCTTTCTTAATTACAGACTCAACCTGCAAGTTTACCTTTCGAGAATCCTGGACTAGGACTCCCAAGTCCCTTTGCACTTCAGCATTATGAATTTTGTCACCGTTTAGAAAATAGTCCATGCCTCTATTCTTTGTTCCAAAGTGCAAGACCTCGCACTTGCCCACGTTGAATTTCATCAGCCATTTCTTGGACCAGTCTCCTAAACTGTCTAAATCTTTCTGCAGCCTCCCCACCTCCTCCATACTACCTGCCCCTCCACCTATCTTTGTATCATCGGCAAACTTAGCCAGAATGCCCCCAGTCCCGTCATCTAGATCGTTAATATATAAAGAGAACAGCTGTGGCCCCAACACTGAACCCTGCGGGACCCCACTCGTCACCGGTTGCCATTCCGAGAAAGAACCTTTTATCCCAACTCTCTGCCTTCTGCCTGACAGCCAATCGTCAATCCATGTTAGTGCCTTGCCTCGAATACCATGGGCCCTTATTTTACTCAGCAGTCTCCCGTGAGGCACCTTATCAAAGGCCTTTTGGAAGTCAAGATAGATAACATCCATTGGCTCTCCTTGGTCTAACCTATTTGTTATCTCTTCAAAGAACTCTAACAGGTTTGTCAGGCACGACCTCCCCTTACTAAATCCATGCTGACTTGTCCTAATCCGACCCTGCACTTCCAAGAATTTAGAAATCTCATCCTTAACAATGGATTCTAGAATCTTGCCAACAACCGAGGTTAGGCTAATTGGCCTATGATTTTCCATCTTTTTCCTTGTTCCCTTCTTGAACAGGGGTGTTACAACAGCGATTTTCCAATCCTCTGGGACTTTCCCTGACTCCAGTGACTTTTGAAAGATCATAACTAACGCCTCCACTATTTCTTCAGCTATCTCCTTTAGAACTCTAGGATGTAGCCCATCTGGGCCCGGGGATTTATCAATTTTTAGACCTTAGTTTCTCTAGCACTTTCTCCTTTGTGATGGCTACCATATTCAACCCTGCCCCCTGACTCTCTGGAATTGTTGGGATATTACTCATGTCTTCTACTGTGAAGACTGAGGCAAAGTACTTACTCAGTTCCTCAGCTATTTCCTTGTCTCCCATCACAAAATTACCAGCATCATTTTGGAGCGGCCCAATGTCAACTTTTGCCGCCCGTTTGTTTTTAATGTATTTAAAGAAACTTTTACTATCATTCCTAATGTTACTGGCTAGCCTACCTTCAAATTTGATCCTCTCTTTCCTTATTTCTCTCTTTGTTATCCTCTGTTTGTTTTTGTAGTCTTCCCAATCTTCTGACTTCCCACTACTCTTTGCCACATTATAGGCTTTCTCTTTTGCTTTGATGCATTCCCTAACTTCCTTTGTCAGCCATGGCTGCCTAATCCCCCCTCTGATAACCTTTCTTTTCTTTGGGATGAACCTCTGTATTGTGTCCTCAATTACTCCTAGAAACTCCTGCCATTGCTGTTCTACTGTCTTTCCCACTAGGCTCTGCTCCCAGTCGATTTTCGTCAGTTCCTCCCTCATGCCCCTGTAGTTACCTTTATTTAACTGTAACACCTTTGCATCTGATTCCACCTTCTTTCTTTCAAATTGGAGATTGAATTCTACCATATTATGATCACTGCCTCCCAAGTGCTCCCTTACTTTAAGATCTTTAATCAAGTCTGGCTCATTCCATAACACTAAGTCCAGAATGGCCTGTTCCCTCGTGGGCTCCATCACAAGCTGTTCCAAAAAGCCCTCCTGTAAACATTCAATGAATTCCCTTTCCTTGGGTCCACTGGCAGCATTATTTACCCAGTCCACCTGCATATTGAAGTCCCCCATGATCACTGTGACCTTGCCTTTCTGACATGCACTTTCTATTTCGTGGTGCATTTTGTGCCCCTGGTCCTGACCACTGTTAGGAGGCCTGTACATAACTCCCATTCTGGTTTTTTTGCCTTTGTGGTTCCTCAACTCTACCCACACAGACTCCACATCACCTGACCCTATGTCGTTTAGTGCTATTGATTTAATTTCATCCCTAATTAACAAGGCAACCCCGCCCCCTCTGCCCACCTCTCTGTCTTTTCGATAGGTTGTGAATCCCTGGATGTTTAAATGCCAGTCCTGAACCCCCTGCAACCCCCTGGTTATGGGGAGCACAATGGCCACTTCACAGGTGTGATGCCTACCACATCATACCTGCCAGTCACAATCTGGGCCACAAGCTCATCTACCTTGTTCCGTACACTGCGCGCATTTAAATATAGCACCTTTAATTCTCTATTGACCGTCCCTTTTTGTTTTCTTAGTGTGGTGGACCTTGGTTTACTGAGCCTTTCCATACACTGTGTCATATTTTGTGGGATGGGGTAAATCGTAACCACTCTTGAGTTTTGTCTGTTCGTGTTTTTTTTCTATTCCTAAGCAGCTGCGCTCCCCGCTGATTACTTCACCTCTTGGTTCCCTGACTTTCCCTTCCCCCCCAATCTTTAGTTTAAAGTCCTATTGACTGTCCTGTTAACTGAAATGTTTTTGCCATATCTAAAAGCCTGTTTGTAGTCTCTGTTCATAAGGTACTGCGTGTGACCTTCTCCACCCCCAAAAACTTCAGAGCCTCTAAGAGCCATTGTCCACAACACACTCCCTACTTAAACTGGAATACCACACATGAAAAGCAAACACAAATATGCCCCTCACTGTCTTTAAGCCAACCCAATCATGAAAGATCGACTTTTATCCCACGAGCCCCCAATTTATTATGGGCCAGGGTTTAGAGAACACCAAAAGTGTATCATGGAGTTCACCTGACCCACAACGTTTATGGTTATGGGGAGCACAATGGCCACTTCACAGGTGTGATGCAACAGAGATCCAAAGTATTTTCAAAACAAAATGTTAACATTTTGTAAACCCACAGTAAACATCTAACCAACTGCCAATACTGATAACCACCCAAAAAAGATACAGCCCTCCACAGGTAACCTTTAGTAACTTTCCTAACAACATCATAAGCCAAAGCACTTTTTAACAAAGATCGTCGGTTTGAATTCTCTAGAGAGAACGGTTGACACTTTTAAATTATCAAGTGATCTAAACACCTTGTTTAACAAGAGAGAGAGACCAGTGTACATCTGCTTGGTTTGAATGCAGCTCTCCAACTGAAAGTGAAACTAAAACACAGAGCCAAAAAGAGCTTCCAGTTCAAAACGAAAGTATAAAACAGAATCACATTCCAGCTCCACCCACACAATGACATCACTGCAGCCATTTTAGTCCCTTTTCTTAAAGGGACTCTCACATGACACGCCCACAGATACACTGTTCTGGCCTCTCTAAATCATATTTGTGTCTGACTGGAGCGCAATGTACAGTTCTGGTCTGCGTAACTCTGGATAAAATGCTATTCGTGCACCAAGTAAAGTTCTGTAAATCTCTGTACCATGTAAAACGCCTTGAAACATGGTTGCAGCCCAGGAAAGCTCTGGTCTCCAGAACCCCACTCAAATATGATTGGAGCTCAGAACACCCATGTTTAATCATGATTAGAGGATAGTAAGCCATCTTAGTTTCAATGTATTTGCTGAGATCATATGTGAATGACAGAGTCGGGACTGGTGAATTTAATGCACACTTCTGTATTTCAGGTGCCGTCTTTGGATGTGACAGGGTGAATGGAAATTGCAGGATGGGTCCATGTCATAGAAACGAGAATTGGTTACGTGGGAAATGCTTCTGGTTTTATAAATGCTGCAAACTCAAATGTGTTCAGAAACGGGAATATGTTCCACTGGGAGATACATCGGAGGCTCTGATAGAGGTTAACTGTAACTGAGGGTCTGCTTGATAGTGTGACCCCCAGATCTCGAGAACGCTGACCCACTCTGGCCTCAACAATGTGAATAAAAATCTCTGCATTTATCTCCGACTCTTTTCAGTGTCACATTTGTCAATGGGAGGAGAGGTCAGAATAGGAAAAGAAAATATTTTCATCTTGTACCCATGGCAGTTTGACAAGATGACTCGCTATCACCATTGCTGAACGAGTTTGTGGCCTGAATAATGCATCTAGACTAGAAGACTTGGCCTGGAAATTCCCACAGTGCAGAAGGAGGCCATCCGGCCCATCGAAGTTGCAACCTAACCCTATCCCTAACCCTCTGAAAGAGCAATTTAATTTGGTCCACACACCCATGTTATCCCTGCGCATTAATCGTGGCCAATCCATCTGACCAGCACATCTATGGAGTTTGCGAGGGAATCATAGCACCTGAACAAACCCTCGCAAGCACAGGGATAATTGGCAAACTCCACCCAAACAGTCGCCCAAGCCCGGCATTGAACCTAGGTCCTGACGCTGTGGGGCTGCAGTGCAAACCACCTTGTCGTCCACTCCAATCTTGTCCACTCAAATCTATCTGCCTCGGGCACTCCTTTCTAATGGCCACATCTTCCAGTGTCTCGCCCCTTGTCCCCCTCACCAGGAGTGCTTCTGGCCATATCCAGTCTTCAAACATTATTTGGGGTGCAACGGGATAGATTTGGAGCACATAAAGCTGCTCAAATCGGGTGTCCAAATATATCATTGATCATCCGTGGCAACAGGATTACATTCAACACGATCAGTAGACTCATAACCTGGCATATCCTTCATTCTACCAGCGCTATCAAACCGAGGGGTCAAACCTCCTTGAATGAAGTGTTTAGAGAGCAGACCAGCAGGAGCACCAGGAATACAAATAAACATGCCCAGCTAAGCTAAAGTAGACAGCAGTGTGCATGGCAAGCATCTGCCTGGATTTGCGCTCAGCTGTGTGGTCACAGGGAAGGTTATTTGCCCCTTTTTAATAACATTGGCTGTCCTACAGCAGACGTATCTAATTATTCAGCTACATCGAGGAGACAAGGAGAAGCTAAGTTTCTAAGGTCTACCGGAAGATTGGGACGTGGGATACCTCGTCTCTTGGGAGGTTAGTTGGACTTGGTCGATTGGATAGCGGGGCATTTAGTTTGTCAGTAGGGGGTCGTGTGATCAGGTGCTGTCAACTGCTCAGAGGTGCTCCACGGGAGGGGCTTCAAGTGGTTATTGGCATGCTGGTCAGTGGAAGATTGTATGATTAGGAGGGCAGTGGAGGAGTGAGTGGTTGGTTGTCGGGTGCTCAGTTGGGATGTCATTAACGCGGGTGGTCAGAGGTGGCTTAGTGACGGGGTTTCTGCCAGCTGGAGGGTGGCAAGTTAGACTAGAATCATCAAAGAATTTGCAGTGCAGAAGGAGGCCACTAGGCTCATCGAGTCTGCATCAGCCCTTGGAAAAAGTGCCCTTCCCAAGCCCACACCTCCACCTTTTTGGACACTAAGGGAAATTTAGCACGGCCAATCCACCTAACCTTTGGACTGTGGGAGAAAACCGGAGCACCCGGAGGAAACCCAAGTGGGGCTGCTCGGTGTGAAGGTCAGAATATCAACGGCTAAGTGGGGAGATGGGTAGACAAATGTAAAACTGAGTCCAGAGAGAGGTCAGGCGAGAGGGTTAGGCAGTGAACCTCATGCGTGTTCGGGTGACCACTGACGAGAGTGAGCGACGGTGGTAGTCGAAGATATTCCTTTGCGGGGGAGGAGAGAGAGGTGGCGGGGATTAGAGAGGGGGATGGTGAATCACAGATTCCCTAGAGTGCAGAAGTAGGCCTTTCGAGTCTGCATCATCCATCCGAAAGAGCACCCTACATCACCCCACTCCCCCAACATATCTCCATGACCCAGTAACCCCACCTCAACGTTTTGTATCCAAAACGGCAAATTAACATTGCCTAATTGGGGGTAGCACGATAGCATAGTGGTTAGCACTGTGGCTTCACAGCGCCAGGGTCCCAGGTTCGATTCCAAGCCTGTTTTCCCCTGCACATTCTCCCCGTGTCTGCGTGGGTTTCCTCCGGGTGCTCCGGTTTCCTCCCACAGTCCAAAGACGTGCAGGTTAGGTGGATTGGCCATGCTAAATTGCCCTTTGTGTCCAAAAAGGTTAGGAGGGGTTATTGCGTTACGCGGTGAGGGTAGAAGTGAGGGCTTAAGTGGGTCAGTGCAGACTCTATGGGCCGAATGGCCTCCTTCTGCACTGTATGTTCTATGATATATTAACCTAACTGGCACATGTTTAGATTGTGGGAGCAAACTAGTGTAATCAGATGAAACCCACGCAGACAAAGAACAAAGAACAAAGAAAAGTACAGCACAGGAACAGGCCCTTCGGCCCTCCAAGCCCGTGCTGACCATGCTGCCCGACTAAACTACAATCTTCTGCACTTCCTGGGTCCGTATCCCTCTATTCCCATCCTCGTCATGTTCAGACACGAAGAGAACGTGCAAACTCCACACAGACCGTACCCAAGGCCGGAATTGAATACAGTGTCACCGTGCCACCCATACCGGGTGAGGTCCCATGGGTTCGGGAAGGGGGAAGGATGGTCTTATATTTCTGGCGAAGTTATACGTCATTTCAATTCTTCTGCAGAAGAACGGCTGCAGAAAGGCAGTCGAGAGGGACCTACCTACTGAGGTAATATGGGCTGAAGTTAGAAACACGAAAGGAGCAGTCACTTTGTTAGGAGTTTTCTCTAGGCCCCCAAATAGTAATAGAGATGTGGATGAAGAAATTGCAAAACAGATTATGGATAGGTGTGGAGGTCTCAGGGTAGTTGTCATGGGTGACTTTTACTTTCCAAATATTGATTGGAACCTCTATAGGTGGAACAGTTCGGATGGGGCAGTTTTTGTACAGTGTGTGCAGGAGGGTTTCCTGACACAATATGTGGATAGGCCGACAAGAGGTGGGGCCACATTGGATTTGGTACTGGGTAATGAACCGGGTCAAGTGTTAGATTTGTTTGTGGGAGAGCACTTTGGAGATAGTGACCACAATTCGGTGTCTTTCACTATTGCAATGGTGAGGGACAGGGCCATATGGCAGGGCAAGGTTTATATTTGGAGGAGGGGTAATTATGATGCGATTAGGCAAGAATTAGGGAGCATAAGATGGGAACAGAAACTGTCAGGGAAAGGCACAAATGAAAAGTGGAGCTTGTTCAACGAACAAATACTGCGTGTCCTTGATAGGTATGTCCCTGTCAGGCAGGAAGGAAATGGCCGTGTGAGGGAACCATAGAACATAGAACATTACAGCGCAGTACAGGCCCTTTGGCCCTCGATGTTGCGCCGACCTGTGAAACCACTCTAAAGCCCATCTACACTATTCCCTTATCGTCCATATGCCTATCCAATGACCATTTGAATGCCCTTAATGTTGGTGACTCCACTACTGTTGCAGGCAAGGCATTCCACATTCTTACTACCACAACCTACCTCTGACATCTGTCCTATATCTATCTCCCCTCAATTTAAAGCTATGTCCCCTCGTGCTAGACATCACCATCCGAGGAAAAAGGCTCTCACTGTCCACCCTATCTAATCCTCTGATCATCTTGTATGCCTCAATTAAGTCACCTCTTAACCTTCTTCTCTCTAACGAAAACAGCCTCAAGTCCGTCAGCCTTCCCTCATAAGATCTTCCCTCCATACTAGGCAACATTCTGGTAAATCTCCTTTGCACCCTTTCCAATGCTTCCACATCCTTCCTATAATGCGGCGACGAGAATTGCACGCAATACTCCAAATGCGGCCGCACCAGAGTTTTGTACAGCTGCAACATGACCTCATGGCTCCGAAACTCAGTCCCTCTACCAATAAAAGCTAACACACCGTACGCCTTCTTAACAGCCCTCTCAACCTGGATGGCAACTTTCAGGGATCTATGTACATGGACACCGAGATCTCTCTGCTCATCCACACTACCAAGAATCTTACCATTAGCCCAGTACTCTGTCTTCCTGTTATTCCTTCCAAAATGAATCACCTCACTCTTTTCTACATTAAACTCAATTTGCCACCTCTCAGCCCAGCTCTGCAGCTTATCTATGTCCCTCTGTAACTTGTAACATCCTTCCGCACTGTCCACAACTCCACCGACTTTAATGTCATCTTCAAATTTACTCACCCATCCTTCTACGCCCTCCTCCAGGTCATTTATAAAAATGATGAACAGCAGTGGCCCCAAAACAGACCCTTGTGGTACACCACTAGTAACTGGACTCCAGTCTGAACACTTCCCATCAACCACCACCCTTTGTCTTCTTCTAGCTAGCCAATTTCTGATCCAAACTGCTAAATCACCCTGAATCTCATGCCTCCGGATTTTCTGCAATAGCCTACCGTGTGGAACCTTATCAAACGCTTCACTGAAATCCATATACACCACATCAACTGCTTTACCCTCATCCACCTGTTTGGTCACCTTCTCAAAGAACTCAATAAGGTCTGTGAGGCATGACCTACCCTTCACAAAACCGTGTTGACTATCTTTAGTCAAATTATTCCTTTCCAGATGATTATACACCTTGGGCGAAATTCTCCGGAAATGGCGCAATGTCCGCCGACTGGCACCCAAAATGGCACAAATCAGACGGGCATCGCGCCGCCCCAAAGGTGCGGAATGCTCCGCAATTTTGGGGGCCGAGCCCCAACATTGAGGGGCTAGGCTGGCGCCGGACGAATTTCCACCCCGCCAGCTGGCGGAAAAGGCCTTTGGTGCCCCGCCAGCTGGCGCGGAAATGACATCTCCGGGCGGCGCATGCGCAGGAGCGTCAGCGGACGCTGATGGCATTCCCGCGCATGCGCAGTGGAGGGAGTCTCTTCCGTCTCCGCCAAGGTGGAGACCGTGGTGGAGGCGGAAGGGAAAGAGTGCCCCCACGGCACAGGCCCGCCCGCAGATCGGTGGGCCCCGATCGCGGGCCAGGCCACCGTGGGGGCACCCCCCGGAGCCAGATCGCCCCGTGCCCCCCCCCCCCAGGACCCCGGAACCCGCCCGCGCCGCCTTGTCCCGCCGGTAAGGTAGGTGGTTTAATTTACGCCGGCGGGACAGGCATTTTAGCAGCAGGACTTCGGCCCATCCGGGCCGGAGAATCGAGCGGGGGGGCCCGCCAACCGGCGCGGCGTGATACCCGCCCCCGCCGAATCTCCAGTGCCGGAGACTTTGGCAACCGGCTGGGGCGGGATTCACTCCAGCCCCCGGCGATTCTCTGACCCGGCGGGGGGTCGGAGAATCTCGCCCCCTACCTCTTATAAACCTTTCCAAGGCTTTGCCCACAACAGAAGTAAGGCTCACTGGTCTATATTTACCGGGGTTGTCTCTACTCCCGTTCTTGAACAAGGGGACAACATTTGCTATCCTCCAGTCTTCTGGCACTATTCCTGTAGACAAAGATGACTTAAAGATCAAAGCCAAAGGCTCAGCAATCTCCTCCCTAGCTTCCCAGAGAATCCTAGGATAAATCCCATCCAGCCCAGGGGACTTATCTATTTTCACACTTTCCAGAATTGCTAACACCTCCTCCTTATGAACGTCAAGCCCTTCTAGTCTAGTAGCCTATATCTCAATATTCTCCTCGTCAACATTGTCCTTTTCCTGTGTGAATACTGACGAAAAATATTCATTTAGCTCCTCTCCTATATCCTCGCAATCCACGCACAACATCCCACTATTGTCCTTGACTGGCCCTACTCTTACCCTAGTCATTCTTTTATTCCTGACATATCTATAGAAAGCTTCAGGGTTATCCTTGATCCTACCTGCCAAAGACCTCTCATGTCCCCTCTTGGCTCTTCTTAGCTCTCTCTTTAGGTCCTTCCTAGCTAACTTGTAACTCTCGAGTGCCCTAACTGAACCTTGACGTCTCATCTTTACATAAGCCTCCTTCTTCCTCTTGACAAGTGTTTCAACTGCTTTAGTAAATCATGGTTCACAAAAGTGGGTGAATGTCTTGTTAAGAGGAAAAAAGAAGCGTATGTATGGATGAGAAAACAAGGTTCAGTTGGGTCACTTGAGGGTTACAAGGTAGCAAGGAATAAGCTAAAAAAAGGGGCTTAGGAGAGCTAGGAGGGGGCATGAGAAGTCCTTAGCGGGTCGGATCAAGGAAAACCCCAAGGCTTTTTACTCTTATGTGAGAAATAAAAGAATGACCAGAGTGAGGTTAGGGCCGGTCAAGGACAGTAGTGGGAACTTGTGCATGGAGTCAGAAGAGATAGGAGAGGCGTTGAATGAATACTTTTCTTCAGTGTTCACCAAGGAGAGTGGCCATGATTTTGAGGATGAGAGTGAGATTCAGGTGGGTAGGCTGGAGGAGGTAGATGGTCTGAGGAAGGATATATTAGCAATTTTGAAAAACCTTAGGGTCGACAAGTCCCCTGGGCCAGATGGAATATATCCTAGGATTCTTTGGGAAGCAAGGGATGAGATTGCAGAGCCTTTGGCTTTGATCTTTGTGTCCTCACTGTCCACGGGGATAGTGCCAGAGGACTGGGGAGTGGCGAATGTTGTTCCTCTGTTCAAGAAAGGGAATAGGAATGATCCTGGTAATTATAGGCCGGTTAGTCTTACTTCGGTGGTCGGTAAGTTAATGGAAAAGGTCCTGAAGGATAGGATTTGTGACCATTTGGAAAGATGCAGTTTAATCCAGGATAGTCATCACGGATTCATGAAGGGTAAATCTTGCCTCACAAATTTGATTGAATTCTTTGAGGAGGTTACTAGGTGTGTAGATGAAGGTAGAGCAGTTGATGTTGTATACATGGATTTAGTAAGGCATTTGATAATGTACCCCATGGTCGGCTCATGAAGAAAGTAAGGAGGTGTGGGATAAAGGGAAATTTGGCCAATTGGATGAGTAACTGGCTATCATATAGAAGACAGAGAGTGGTGGTGGATGGAACATTTTCAGGCTAGAGACCAGTTACCAGCGGTGTACCACAGGGATCAGTGCTGGGTCCTCTGCTATTTGTGATTTTTATCAATGACTTGGAGGAGGGGGCTGAAGGGTGCGTCAGTACTTTGCTGATGACACCAAGATTGGTGGAGCAGTGGATGGGGTGGAGGGCTGTTGTAGGCTGCAAAGAGACATTGATAGGATGCAGAGCTGGGCCAAAAAAATGGCAGATGGAGTTTAATCCTGATAAGTGAGAGGTGATTCATTTTGGTAGAAAAAATTTGAATGCGAATTACAGGGTCAACGGCAGGGTTCTGAGGAATGTGGAGGAACAGAGAGATCTTGGGGTTCATGTCCACCAGACCTCTGAAGGTTGCCACTCAAGTGGATAGAGCCGTGAAGAAGGCCTAGAGTGTTAGTGTTTATTAACAGGGGGCTTGAGTTTAAGAGCCGTGGGGTTATGCTGCAACTGTACATGACCTTGGTAAGACCACATTTGGAGTACTGTGTGCAGTTCTGGTCACCTCACTATAGGAAGGATGTGGAAGCATTGGAAATGGTGCAAAGAAGATATACCAGGATGCTGCCTGGTTTGGAGGATAGGAATTATGAGGAAAGGTTGAGGGAGCTATGGCTTTTCTCTTTGGAGCGGAGGAGGATGAGAGGCGACTTAATAGAGGTTTATAAGATAATGAGGGGGGTAGATAGAGTGGACGTTCAGAGACTATTTCCTCAGGTGGATGTAGGTGTTACAAGGGCGCATAACTATAAGATTCAGGGTGGGAGATATAGGAGGGATGTCCGAAGTAGGTTCTTTACTCAGAGAGTGGTTAGGGTGTGGAATGGACTGCCTGCTGTGATAGTGAAGTCAGATACTTTAGGAACTTTCAAGCGGTTATTGGATAGGCACATGGAGCACACCAGAATGACAGGGAGTGGGATAGCTGGATCTTGGTTTCGGACAATGCTCAGCACAACATCGAGGGCTGAATGGCCTGTTCTGTGCTGTGCTGTTTTATGTTCTATGTGAAGCCCATCCATTGTGGGCGGGATATGTACTTGCAAATCTGCATATTGGAGTGACACCGCTTCTCTCACTTTAATATGCTGTTCCCCTAGGTAAGCAAAGCTTTGGGATCTATCCCCTGCTACTTGGAGACCTGGGCTGAGTGCCGTTTGTCCCTATTAACGAGGACCAGACGGGAACGGCATTCGTGGGTTCTCCCTGGGGATCAGAGGCCCCCAGCCCTCTACGCAGGGCAGTACCGTTGCAGTGCTGGTGCCACCTGAACAACTTAGCACTATCAACGTGACACCCTGGCAGTGTTTCCGCCTGGCACTGCCAAAGTGACGAGATGTCACTGGCATGGGCACAGCCAGGGAGCCAAGCTGGCATTTTTTGTGCTGTGGTGATTGGGCCGCGGGGTGCCCTGGCATGTGTGCGGGATTGGGGGCCGGGGGCACCATTATTGTCAGTTGAGGGGGCATTGTGGGTCATGCCAGGAGATAGGAGATCAGGACGAGATCAAATCTGTCCCTGCACTGAGTTTAGTCGAGCAGGTCTCCTCAGTGGGCTAAGTGTGGCCTTGGTCGTGTGGTCCACACTGAAGACACGTATCTAACTGGAGCCACGTCAGATAGCATTGTGTTCCTCGGTGCTGGGAGCACCGGGAATTACGTGGCTATGTGAAAGTTCCCATTTGCTTCAATCAAGCCCCTTATTTTCTGAAATTACTCCTGCATTAAATTACCTAATGCCTTTCAATGAGCCAATACCACTGCATCTGCTTACCCTCCCTTGTTTAGAATCATATAACCCATACAGTGCAGAAGGCCCATTGACTTTGCACAGAACGTCTGAAAGAGAAACCTCCCTTTGCCCACTCCCCTGCCCTATTCCCATAACCCCACATGACATATAATAGTAAGAATAATCACTTATTGTCACAAGTAGGCTTCAGTGAAGTTACTGTGAAAATTTGTACACTAAGGCCAATTTAGCATGGCCAATGCACCTAACCTGCACATCTTGGGCCTGTGGGAGGAAACCGGAGATTCCAGCAGAAACCCATGCAGACATGAGGAGAACGTGCAAACTCCACACAGACAGTTGCCCAAGCCAGAATTGAATTGGGGTGGCTGGCGCTGTGAGGCAGCAGTGCTAACCACTGTGTCACCATGCTGCCCATATGTTTGAACGCATTGTGGTGATGTAGGAATTTCAGATTTATTTTACTGTATGTATTTAGTCCAGTAAGGGCTAAAAGCCTGAGTTAGTGTGTGACTGCTGCAGTTATATGTTCTAAAATTCTATTTTAAAAGTAAATAAAGGCTTTAGAGCAAATTAAGCACTGTAGAATATTGGGCTGATTGATTTTTCTTTGAAACCACAGGGTTCCCTTGCGACTAGATATAATCATAGAATTTACAGTGCAGAAGGAGGCCATTCGACCCATCGAGCCTATACCGGACCTTGGAAAGAGCATCCCACTTAAGCCCACACCTCCACCCAATCCCCATAACCCAGTAACCCTACCTAACCTTTTGGACACTAAGGAGCAATTTATCATGGCCAATCCACTGATCTTGCACATCTTTGGACTGTGGGAGGAAACCGGAACACCTGAAGGAAAGCCACGCAGACATTCGGAGCAGCCCCACACAGACAGTCACCTGTGGCGTCATTCTCCGACCCCCCAGCGGGTCGGAGAATGGCCGTTGGCCGCCATGAATCCCGCCCCCGCCGGTTGCCGAAGTCTCCAGTACCGGAGATTGGGCGGGGGCGGGAATCGGGCCGCGCCGGTTGGCGGGCCCCCCCGCTCGATTCTCCGGCCCGGATGGGCCGAAGTCCCGCCGAGAAATTGCCTGTCCCGCCGGCGTAAATTAGAGTACCTATTTACCGGCGGGACAAGGCGGCGTGGGCAGGCTCCGGGGTCCTGGGGGGGCACGGGGCGATCTGACCCTGGGGGGTGCCCCCACGGTGGCCTGGCCCGCGATCGGGGCCCACCGATCCACGGGCGGGCCTGTGCCGTGGGGGCACTCTTTCCCTTCCGCCTCCGCAACGGTCTCCACCATGGCGGAGGCGGAAGAGACTCTCCCCAATGTGCATGCGCGGGAAACTGTCAGCGGCCGCTGGCGCTCCCGTGCATGCGCCGCCCCGACATGTCATTTCCGCTCCAGCTGGCGGGGCAACAAACGCCGTTTCCGCCAGCTGGTGGGGCTGAAATCCCTCCGGCGCCAGCCTAGCCCCTCAATGTTGGGGCTCGGCCCCCAAAGATGCAGAGCATTCCGCACCTTTGGGGCGGCACGATGCCCGTCTGATTGGCGCCGTTTTGGGCGCCAGTCAGCGGACATCGCGCCGTTTGGGGAGAATTTCGCCCTTGAGGTTATAATTGAACCCGGGACCTGGAACTGTGAGGCAGCAGTACTAATCACTGTGCCACCGTGCTGCCCAGTGGGGGATAGTTGGAGACATTTTACTCAGCTTGATAAGATGTAGTAGCTAAGGCAAAAGGCATTTTTTTCAGAAAAGCAGATAATTCTGCTTGGTTCCTGGAAGACAAACTATTGAAACAGCTCCTCAAGAATTCAGCTCGAGTTCCCACATTATTCTGAATGGTTTATGTCTATCTCTTAAAAACGTTTCTAAGACCATCACTTCATAAAATATCCTTGAATCTGCTAGCTGTACTTAAAAGTGAATCGAGATGGGAGACAGATATGCTTCAAATCCCATAAGGGTATTTTGCCCATTGTATTTGTACAGTAAGAAGTCTTACAATACCAGGTTAAAGTCCAACAGGTTTGTTTCAAATCACTAGCTTTCGGAGCACTGCTCCTTCCTCAGGTGAATCCACCTGAGCAGTGCTTCATGCAGCACCCCGAACCGCACATTGTTCTTGGTAGCACTGTTGCTTCACAGCGCCAGGGGCCCCGGTCCGATCCCCCGCTTGGGTAACTTGTCAGGTGAGGGTCCCTTTAAGAAAAGTGTGTTTTCTCAAATGGCTGCAGTGATGTCACTGTATGGGCTGTGATTCTGTCTTTTACTTTTGTTTTGAGCTGGAAGCTGCTTTGTGGCTCTGAGTTTTTTTGGTTTCGTTTTCAGTTGATGGCTGCATTCAAACAAAGCTGGTGTATTTGTGGTCTCTCTCTGCATGCTAAAGATGTCTCCAGACCACTTAATAACTTCAAAGTACTACCTGATCCGTAAGGATCTCAAACCTACTGTTTTTGGAGAAAAAGAGTGTTTGCTTATGGATTGTTGTTAGGAGAGTTATTAAGGGTTACCTATAGAGTTCTGTATCTTTGGGGGGCGGGGGGTGTATTTGCGTTGGTAGTTGATACGATGTTTACTGTGTGTTTAAAAAATGTTTACTGCATTCATAGATTAAAAATTGTTTTGTTAAAAATACTTAAAATCTCTGTTGCATAACACTTGGAAAGTGGGCCCTTGTGCTCCTCATAATCAAAATCTATTAACAGTTGTAGGTCAGGTGAACTCCATAATATACTTTGGTGTTCTCTAAAACCTGGCCCATGAAAAATTGGGGGCTCGTGGGGTAAACATTTATTTTTCGTGATTGGGTTGGCTTAGTGACCTTAAAGACAGTGAGGGGTGAGCATATTTGTGTTTGCTTTTCAGGTGTGGTATTCCAGTTTAAGTACGGAGTGTGTTGTGGACAATGGCTCTTTCAGAGGCTCGGAGGTTTTTAGGGGTGGAGAAGGTCTCACGCAGAACCTTATGAACAGAGACTAAAAAAAGGCTTTTAGATTTGGCAAAAACATTTCAGTTAATGTTACCTGACAGCATACAAAAAGAAGAGGTATTTATGGCGGTCGCTGAGCATTTAAAATTGCCTGAGATACAGACCGACTAATTAGGACTGACAGAAATTCAGTTACAGATTAAACAACTTAAACATGAAAAAGAATTAAAGCAGCCTGAATATGAAGTGAGGGAAAAAGAAAGAGAAAAGGAGAGAGAAGAAAGAAAAAAAAAAGAATAGCTTCAGCAGAACAGCAAAAAAAGAGAAAGGGAGATACAGATCAGGGAAAAAGAAAAAGAGAGTTTGAACTTCAGAAAATGGCCTTGAAATACAACAGCCAGTTAAAATTGACGGATGTAAAGAGAAACGTATAGTTTGAGGAGAGTGATGAGGATAAACAGAAAGAGTGTCATAGTCGAAGGCTTGGTGGGGATCTATTTAAATATGTCCAAGCATTGCCAAGGATTGATGAGAAGGAGGTAGAAACCTTTTTCATTTCATTTGAGAAGGTAGCTAAACAAATGAAATGGCCACAGGCCATGTGGGTATTACTGATCAAACAAAGCTGGTAGGTAGAGCTTGTGAAGTGTTTGCATCACTATCAGAGGAGGTATCTGGGACGTATGAGGAGGTGAAAAAATCCATCTTTGATGCATATGAACTAGTGCCTGAAGTCTACAGATATAGGGTTAGAAATTTCAGGAAAGAAACTGGTCAAACATACATGGCGCTTGAAAGGATCAAACGGAGTAATTTTGATAGGTGGATAAGGGCTTTGAAAATAGACCAACATATGAAGCTCTCAGAGAATTTACACTTTTGGAGGAGTTTTAAAATTCAGTTCCTGATGTAGTGAGAACTCATGTGGAAGAGCAGGGTTTAAAACTCCAAGATTAGCAGCAGAAATTGCAGATGATTTTTAATTAGTTCATAATCAAAGTTTGGTTTCCAACATTAGTTTCAGACTGTGAGGGATAGAAACTGGGTAAAGGAGAAATACTCAACTGGTAAAGATAAAGGGGATCTGATGGGAGATAATAAGGAGAGTATTCCTCAGATTAAAAAGGAAATCCAGGAGGGTGGAAGAGAAATGAAAAGTTTCAAATGTTTTCACTGTAATAAACTAGGCCATGTAAAGTCACAGTGTTGGTGGTTGAAGAAAAGCACTGGGAAGGCTGAGATGGTAAAACAGGATAAGCCAGTGGGGTTTGTTAAAGTGGTAAAGGAAAGCCCAAGTGAAGCGATGGAGGTGCAAAGGATTGTACACCCTGATCAAGAGGTGATTGATAAGAAGGTGCCAGATCTCTTTGAAGAATTTAATTGTGTGGGTAATGTTTGCTCATGTGTACCAGGAGGAGTAGGTAAAGAAGTCACAATTTTAAGAGATACGGGAGCTAGTCAATCTTTGACGATAAGCGATGAGGAGTTATGTAGTTTGGGAGGAATATTGCCAGAAAAGGTGGTAATATGTGGAATTCCGGGTGAGAAGAGTAGTGTTCCATTATATAAAGTAAGGTCCAGTGAAGAGTTGTGAAGTGATAGTAGGAGTAATAAAGAAACTATCTTGTTCAGGAATGCAAGATATAATGTAATGATACACTGGATCGTAGGTAGGAGTGATGCCTACTGTGGTTGAGAAGCCAGTGGAAAATCAGACAACTGAAGTGTTGAACATAGAACATAGAACATAGAAAATACAGCACAGAACAGGCCCTTCGGCCCACGATGTTGTGCCGAACCTTTGTCCTAGATTAATCATAGATTATCATTGAATTTACAGTGCAGAAGGAGGCCATTCGGCCCTTTGAGTCTGCACCAGCTCTTGGAAAGAGCACCCTACCCAAACTCAACACCTCCATCCAACACCAAGGGCAATTTGGACATTAAGGGCAATTTATCATTGGCCAATTCACCTAACCCGCACATCTTTGGACTGTGGGAGGAAACCAGAGCACCCGGAGGAAACCCACGCAGACACGGGAAGGACGAATATCCTGGGATTTTTCTGGATTGGGTAGTAACAAGGTTGCAAAGTCACAGCTTAAGACAAGAGGAGAAATCAAAGAGTGAAGATAAAGTTTAAGTTCAATTATCACAAATGATTTTTGATCATATGGTTGGAAAAGAACAAGAACAAGTGGAGCGTGAGGCGGATATTTTTAGTTCTGGAAAATTGGCGGAGTTACAACAGAAAAATATAGAAATAAAACGGATGTATCAGAAAGCATACACGGAACAGGAGTCTGAGTGCATACCAGAACGTTATTACCGTAAAAGTGATGTCTTGATGAGAAAATGGAGACCTTTACATATGCAGGCGGATGAAAAGTGGGCATAAGTTCATCAAGTGGTATTGCCGGTAGGGTATAGAAATGAGGGGCGGGATTCTCCACCCCCACGGCAAGTGGCCGCGCCGTCGTGAACGCCGTTGAGGTTCACGACGGCGCGGAACGGCCCCGGTCCTGACCGATTCAGGCCCTGACAATGGGCCAGTATCGGGGCCGCGTCATCTACCCGTGCCAGGCCTTGTCGCCCGCGTAGATGACGCGGCCGGCGCCCCATAACAGACGTCATCCGCGCATGCGCAGGTTGGCCGGCGGCAACCCGCGCATGCGTCGTTGCCATCCCGTCCATATCCACCCCGCAAGAAGATGGGGGATGGATCTTGCGGGGCCGCGGAAGGAAGGAGGTCCTCCTTCAGAGAGGACGGCCCGACGATCAGTGGGCACCGATCGCGGGCCACCCCACATTCAAGGTGAAGCCCGGTGCAGGATCCTCCCTTGCCCCCCCACAGGCCGCCCCCCCCAGCGTTCACGCACCGCCCATGACTGTAGCGACCAGGTGTGGACGGTGCTGGGGGGGACCCGCCGTTTTGACCTGACCGCTCGGCCCATCCGGGCCTCAGAATAGCGGGGGTGCCGGAGAATCGCAATTTTGGGTATCTCCGGTGATTCTCCGGCCTGCGGCCCGCGAAACTCGACCGGGCCGTTCCCGCCGCTTGAGAGAATCGGGGGCGTCGGACCGGCGTCCCCGGAAATTTTGGCGGCTCAGGCGATTCTCCCAACCGGCGTGGGAGTGGAGAATCGCGCCCGAGGTGATGCGAGTGGCACATGAAGTACTGGTGGGAGATCATTTGGGAGTAACAAAAACTCAAGCTAAAATACAAAAACATTTTTATTGGCCTGGACTACATAAAGATGCAGTTAAATTTTGTCACTCATGTCACACTTGTCAAGTGATAGGGAAACCTCCAGCTGTGATAAAACCAGTGCCCTTAGTACCATTCCAGCATTTGAGGAACCTTTTACAAGGGTCTGAATTGATTGCCTAAGATCGCTTCCTAACACAAAAAGTGGGAACCAATATCTGTTGACTATATTGGATGTGTCTACGAGGTTTCCAGAGGCCATTCCAGTACGCAATATTACAGCTGAAACGATTGTGGAGGAGTTACTTAAATTCTCTACTAGATTAGGACTACCCACAGAAATACAATCGGATCGAGGATCAAATTTTACCTCAAGGTTATTCAAAGAAGTTATGGATAGCTTAGGAATGAAACTATTTACATCAACTACGTTTTTTAAATTTATTTATTAACCAGATCTTGGTTGGAGGTTAGAGGGATGGCAGGGAAGGGAGTGCAATGTTCCTCCTGCAGGATGTTTGAGGTGAGGGATGCCGTTAGTGTCCCTGCTGATTTTACCTGCAGGAAGTGCAGCCATCTCCAGCTCCTCCAAGACCGAGTTAGGGAGATAGCAGCTTCAGGGAATTAGTTACACCAAAGATTGGAGATAGATGGGTAACTGTAAGAGGGACTGGGAAGAAGCAGTCAGTGCAGGGATCCCCTGCGGTCGTTCCCCTGAGTAACAAGTAAACCGCTTTGGATACTTGTGGGGGGAAGCCATGGGGTACGGGTCTCTAGCACGGAGTCTGTCCCTGTTGCTCAGAAGGGAAGGGGGGAGAGGAGCAGAGCATTAGTAATTGGGGACTCGATAGTCAGGGGCACAGATAGGAGATTTTGTGGGAGCGAGAGAGACTCACGTTTGGTATGTTGCCTCCCAGGTGCAAGGGTACGTGATGCCTCGGATCGTGTTTTCCGGGTCCTTAAGGGGGAGGGGGAGCAGCCCCAAGTCGTGGTCCACATTGGCACTAACGACATCGGTAGGAAAGGGGACAAGGATGTCAGGCAGGCTTTCAGGGAGCGAGGATGGAAGCTCAGAACGAGAACAAACAGAGTTGTTACATAGGTTACATAGAGCATACAGTGCAGGAGGCAGCCATTCGGCCCATCAAGTCTGCACCGACCCACTTAAGCCCTCACTTCCACCCTATCCCCGTAACCCAATAACCCTTTTTGGACATTAAGGGCAATTTATCATGGCCAATCCACCTAACCTGCACATCTTTGGACTGTGGGAGCAAACCGGAGGAAACCCACGCAGACACGGGGAGAACGTGCAGACTCCGCACAGACAGTGACCCAAGCCGGGAATTGAACCTGGGACCCTGGCGCTGTGAAGCAACGGTACTAATCACTTGTGCTACCGTGCTGCCCCTTTATTCCAAATGCGGCCGTATTGTTATCTCTGGGTTGTTGCCCATGCCACGTGATAATGAGATGAGGAATAGGGAGAGAGAGCAATTAAACACGTGGCTACAGGGATGGTGCAGGCGGGAGGGATTCAGATTTCTGGATAACTGGGGCTCTTTCTGGGGAAGGTGGGACCTCTACAGACAGGATGGTCTACATCTGAACCTGAGGGGCACAAATATCCTGGGGGGGAGATTTGCTAGTGCTCTTTGGGGGGGTTTAAACTAATGCAGCAGGGGCATGGGAACCTGGATTGTAGTTTTAGGGTACGAGAGATTGAGAGTATAGAGGTCAGGAGCACAGATTTGACGTCGCAGGAGGGGGCCAGTGTTCAGGTAGGTGGTTTGAAGTGTGTCTACTTCAATGCCAGGAGTATAGAAAATAAGGTAGGGGAACTGGCAGCATGGGTTGGTACCTGGGACTTCGATGTTGTGGCCATTTCGGAGACATGGATAGAGCAGGGACAGGAATGGATGTTGCAGGTTCCGGGGTTTAGGTGTTTTAGTAAGCTCAGAGAAGGAGGCAAAAGCGGGGAGGTGTGGCGCTGCTCGTCAAAAACAGTATTACGGTGGCGGAGAGGATGCTAGATGGGGACTCTTCTTCCGAGGTCGTATGGGCTGAGGTTAGAAACAGGAAAGGAGAGGTCACCCTGTTGGGAGTTTTCTATAGGCCTCCAAATAGTTCTAGGGATGTAGTGGAAAGGATGGCGAAGATGATTCTGGACAAGAGCGAAAGTAACAGGGTAATTATTATGGGAGACTTTAACTTTCCAAATATTGACTGGAAAAGATATAGTTCGAGTACATTAGATGGGTCGTTTTTTGTACAATGTGTGCATGAGGGTTACCTGACACAATATGTTGACAGGTCAACAAGAGTAGAGGCCACATTGGATTTGGTTTTGGGTAATGAACCAGGCCAGGTGTTAGATTTGGAGGTATGTGAGCACTTTGGGGACAGTGACCACAATCCGGTGACGTTTACGTTAGTGATGGAAAGGGATAAGTATACCCCGCAGGGCAAGAGTTATAGCTGGGAGAAGGGCAATTATGATGCCATTAGACATGACTTGGGGGGGATAGGTTGGAGAAGTAGGCTGCAAGTGTTGGGCACACTGGATATGTGGAGCTTGTTCAAGGAACAGCTACTGCGTGTTCTTGATAAGTACGTACCGGTCAGGCAGGGAGGAAGGCGTAGAGCGAGGGAACCGTGGTTTACCAAAGAAGTGGAATCTCTTGTTAAGAGGAAGAAGGAGGCCTATGTGAAGATGAGGTGTGAAGTTTCAGTTGGGGCGCTTGATAGTTACAAGGTAGCGAGGAAGGATCTAAAGAGAGAGCTAAGACGAGCAAGGAGGGGACATGAGAAGTATGTGGCAGGTAGGATCAAGGAAAACCCAACAGCTTTCTATAGGTATGTCAGGAATAAAAGAATGACTAGGGTAAGAGTAGGGCCAGTCAAGGACAGGGATGGGAAGTTGTGTGTGGAGTCTGAAGAGATAGGCGAGATACTAAATGAATATTTTTCGTCAGTATTCACTCAGAAAAAAGAGAATGTTGTGGAGGAGAATGCTGAGACCCAGGCTATTAGAATAGATGGCATTGAGGTACGTAGGGAAGAGGTGTTGGCAATTCTGGACAGGCTGAAAATAGATAAGTCCCCGGGGCCTGATGGGATTTATCCTAGGATTCTCTGGGAAGCCAGGGAAGAGATTGCTGAGCCTTTGGCTTTGATTTTTATGTCATTATTGGCTACAGGAATAGTGCCAGAGGACTGGAGGATAGCAAATGTGGTTCTTTTGTTCAAGAAGGGGAGTAGAGACAACCCCGGTGAGCCTCACGTCTGTTGTGGGTAAAGTCTTGGAGGGGATTATAAGAGACAAGATTTATAATCATCTAGATAGTAATAATATGATTAGGGATAGTCAGCATGGCTTTGTGAAGGGTAGGTCATGCCTCACAAACCTTATCGAGTTCTTTGAGAAGGTGACTGAGCAGGTAGACGAGGGTAGAGCAGTTGATGTGGTGTATATGGATTTCAGTAAAGCGTTTGATAAGGTTCCCCACGGTAGGCTATTGCAGAAAATACGGAGGCTGGTGATTGAGGGTGATTTAGAGATGTGGATCAGAAATTGGCTAGCTGAAAGAAGACAGAGGGTGGTGGTTGATGGGAAATGTTCAGAATGGAGTTCAGTTACAAGTGGCGTACCACAAGGATCTGTTCTGGGGCCGTTGCTGTTTGTCATTTTTATTTGGCTAATGGTAAAGTTCTTGGAAGTGTGGATGAGCAGAGGGATCTCGGTGTCCATGTACATAGATCCCTGAAAGTTGCCACCCAGGTTGATAGGGTTGTGAAGAAGGCCTATGGAGTGTTGGCCTTTATTGGTAGAGGGATTGAGTTCCGGAGTCATGAGGTCATGTTGCAGCTGTACAAACCTCTAGTACGGCCGCATTTGGAGTATTGCATACAGTTCTGGTCACCTCATTATAGGAAGGACGTGGAAGCTTTGGAGCGGGTGCAGAGGAGATTTACCAGGATGTTGCCTGGTATGGAGGGAAAATCTTATGAGGAAAGGCTGATGGACTTGAGATTGTTTTCGTTAGAGAGAAGAAGGTTAAGAGGAGACTCAATAGAGGCATACAAAATGATCAGGGGGTTAGATAGGGTGGACAGTGAGAGCCTTCTACCGCAGATGGAAATGGCTAGCACGGGGGGACATAGCCTTAAACTGAGGGGTAATAGATATAGGACAGAGGTCAGAGGTAGGTTCTTTACGCAAAGAGTGGCGAGGCCGTGGAATACCCTACCTGCAACAGTAGTGAACTCGCCAACATTGAGGGCATTTAAAAGTTTATTGGATAAGCATATGGATGATAATGGCATAGTGTAGGTTAGATGGCTTTTGTTTTTTGACTTCCCATGTCGGTGCAACATCGTGGGCCGAAGGGCCTGTACTGCGCTGTATCGTTCTATGTTCTATGTACCATCGAGAATCGCAGGGAGCGTTAGAAAGGTGGCATCAGATATTAAAGACAATTTGGAGGGCTTATTGTCAAGATTATCCAGAGGACTGGGACAAAGGGGCTTTGATGATAATGGCATAGAGATAATGGTTAGATGGCTTTTGTTTCGGTGCAACATCGTGGGCCGAAGGGCCTGTACTGCGCTGTATCGTTCTATGTTCTATAAAGGAATTCCATTCGTACCATTTGCAATTAGGGGTGCACCCAATGAGTCAAACAAATTCAGTCCTTTTGAACTAATTTTTGGTCATGAGGTAAGAGGACCACTTAAATTGATGAAGGAAAAATTGGTGAGTGAGCAGTCGTAACTTACATATTGGATTACGTGTCAATTTTTAGGGAACAATTAAATAGAGCAGGGGAATTGGCTGGACAACATTTAGAAGTTGCACAACATGTGATGAAACGGGTAGTGGACACGAAATCTAAAGTTCGTAGCTTTCCCAGTGGAGATAAAGTTTTAGTATTGATACCAGTGGTAGGTGAACCTTTAAAAGCAAGGTTTTGTGGAGCTTATCAGATTGAAAGGGGAATTAAGTGAGGTGAATTATTTGGTAAGAACGCAAGATAAAAGGAAAACTCACCGAGTGTGTCATGTGAATATGCTTAAGGTACTTTGAAAGGGAAGGAGAGCAAAAGGAATAGGTTTTAATAATTCTTACTCAAAGTGAAGAACCAAATCCAGATGACTTTGAATTTGACATCCCACAAATTAAAATGGAAAACGAGAATGTTCTTAAAAATTGGGATAAATTGTTGAGTTATCTTCCAGAGAAAAAGCGAACTGACCTGAAAGAGTTATTGCAAGTTTGTGGAGATAAGTTGGAACGTACTGAAATGGCTATAAATGATGTAAATGTGGGAAATGCTTTTCCAATTAAACAACATCCATATAGACTTAACCTTTTAAAATTTGGACAGGTTAAAAAAGAAATTGAAAGTATGCTTTAAAATGGCATAATTGAAGTGGGTTGCAGCCAATGGAGCATAAGTGATGGTACTGAAACCGGACGGTACGCAATGATTGTGTGTGGACTAGAAAGGTTAATGCAGTTACAAGAACAGACTCTTCTCCTTTCCCACGCTTGGAGGATTGCATTGCGAAGGTGGGACAATCAGCTTTTATTTCCAATCTGGGTTACTGGCAGGTACGTTTATCCGAAAGGGCGAAGGTGATTTCAGCTTTTGTAACTCCAGGTGGTATGTACCAATTCAAAGTTATGCCATTTGGCATGAAAAACACTGCAGCCATATTTGAACGGTTAACTAACAAAGTGGTTTCAGGGTTACCCAGTTGTGCGGTATACATCGACGATCTGGTCATTTTTACTCAGACATGGAAAGAACATTTGAAGCATCTGATGGAGTTACTCGATCGACTTCAGAAGGCAGGTTTGGTGGTAAACCTAGCCAAAAGTGAATTTGGAAAAACTCAAGTCACTTTCCTTGGCCAATTGGACAAGGTGGAATGGTCCCACGGGATGTGAAAGCAAAAGTTATAGGGAGTTTCCAATACCTTCGACATGAAGGGAAATAATGCAATTTCTTGGCATGAGTGGATTTCACCGGATGTTTGTGCCAGATTTTCGCAGTGTGGTCGCTCCATTGACGGACTTGCTAAAGATGCGGAGCAAATTTCAGTGGACAGGGGAGTCTCATCAGGCATTTAGGGCAGCACGGTAGCATTGTGGGTAGCACAATTGCTTCACAGCTCCAGGGCCCCAGGTTCGATTCCGGCTTGGGTCACTGTCTGTGCGGAGTCTGCACATCCTCCCCGTGTCTGGGTGGGTTTCCTCCGGGTGCTCCGGTTTCCTCCCACAGTCCAAAGATGTGCAGGTTAGGTGGATTGGCCATGATAAATTGCCCTTAGTGTCCAAAATTGCCCTTGGTGTTGGGTAGGGTTACTGGGTTATGGGGATAGGGTGGGGGTGTTGACCTTGGGTGGGGTGCTCTTTCCAAGTGCCGGTGCAGACTCGATGGGCCAAATGGCCTCCTTCTGCACTGTAAATTCTATGATTCTATGATTTGACGACCTGAAGGCAGTGTTACTTTTGTGTTCGCCATCCCAAATTACACAAAACCATTCAAAGTGACTGTTGATGCAAGTGATGTGGGTGTAGGTGCGGTGCTCTTACAAGAAGACAACGAAGGACTAGAGCGGCCTATTGGTTATTTTTCAAAGAGATTAAATAAGCACCAGAAGGAGTATTCAATGATGGAGAAGGAGACTTTGAGCTTGGTGCTGGCTTTGCAACATTTTCAAATACATATTACCAGCAATTCGTCAGAAACAATTACATACACTAATCATAAGCCATTGATGTTTCTGGAGCGATTCTGGAATAACAATGCCAGACTGTTTCGATGGAGTTTATTGTTACAGCCATTTCATTTGAAAATAATACGTGTGGCAGGAAGAGAAAATGTGATAGCCGATGCTTTGTCACGAACGTGATGAAGAGAAGCAGGTTCGATGGAGGAAGAAGAACTAAACTGGACTATGTTATTATAAATGTTTGCGTGTTTTGTTTTGTTAAACAAAAAGTATATTTACTTTCAATATTTCTTAAAGGAAAATGAAGAGGTGAAAAATGAAACCACCTTGAAGTTGATTTATTTATTTTTCTTGGGGGGGGGGGAAGTGTCATGTGAGGGTCCCATTAAGAAAAGTGTATTTTATCAAATGACTGCAGTGATGTCATTCTGTGGGTGGTGCAGGGCTCTGATTCTGTCTTTTACTTTCATTTTGAGCTGGAAGCTGCTTTGTGGCTCTGAGTTTTTTTGGTTTTGTTTTCAGTTGAGAGCTGCATTCAAACAAAGAAGGTGTATTTTTGGTCTCCCTTTGCATTCTAAAGAATGTCTCCATACCACTTGATAACTTCAAAGTAATACGTGTTTTCTATAAGGAACTCAAACTTTGTAGAAAAGGGGTGTTTGCTTATGGATGTTGTTAGGAGAGTTATTAAGTGTTACCTACAGAGTACTGTAATCTGTTGTGTTGGTAGTTGATAAGATGTATGCTGTGTGTATATAAAATATTAACTCGATTCATAGAATAAACATTGTTTTGTTTAAAAATACTTAAGATCTCTGTTGCACAACATCTGGAAAGTGGGCCCTTGTGCTCCTCATAACCAAAATCCATTAAATGTTGTAGGTCAGGTGAACTCCATGATATACTTTGGTGTTCTCTAAACCCTCCCCCATAACACACTGCCTTTGCAGAGTCTGCACGTTCTCCCCGTGTCTGATTTGGTTTCCTCCGGATGCTCCAGTTTCCTCCAACAAGTCCTGAAATACGTGCTTGTTCGGTGAATTGGACATTCTGATTTCAGTATACCCGAACAGGCAGTGGACTGTGGTGGCCAGGGGATGTTTACAGTAACGTCATTGCAGTGTTAATGCAAGCCTACTTGTGACATTAATAATGATTATTAAAAGGACGCCTTCACTGTGGTAAATTATGCCCGGGGTTGGCCATATTTGCCCCAGTGCGCTGGTATGCATGGTTCCAGCATCCCTCCCACCTGTAGGACCGGGTGTGCCTTCCCAGTTGAGGATATTTTCCCAGCCTTGGTACTAGTGATGGCCCACGGCTGCACCCCGTCGTGGGCTTAAGTTACCTGTAGGCTCTGTCCACTGCTGGGGACTTGGGGAATCTTTCCTTTCCAACAGGTTTGCCCACCATCTGTGCCACAGACTTGTTGGGTTCTTGCCCTTAGTACTGTAGCCACCTGGGTTGGCCAACTCCCAATGTAAAAGGGAGAACAGCAAAGGCTGAAGGGAAATTCAGCCAACACAGGCAGAAACTAGCAGGTGCAAGTTTACTGTGTATTAAACTCTGCAAAAGCCCAGACAGCATCGACACAAGAAGCCATCTGCATAATAATGTAGCAACCTACATACAAATGAGTGAACCCCAGGAATAATCGAAACATTTGAGATAAACAAGGCCAAGCCAGACTCCTCGGCGCCAGCAGGAGCCAACAGAAAAGAGGTTAACGGACACCTCAAGACCGCCCATCGATCAGGGAACCGCTCCAGTATTGGAGAAGTCGAACCAAGCGATTGGAATGAAGTCCAATCACTTGAAACCAGGTATGGGGTCCGCCCCGAAAGGCGGGAAGCCCCTGGGGACTATAAAGTAAAGCCCCCAAGTTCAAATCGTCCTTCTTGACAGGGTCACTCAGCAACGCGAACCAACCCTTGACAGTGACCTGTTCAGCTGCCGCCAAAAGACCGTAAGGCTCAAGTCAACGCTCGCTACGAGATAGGCGCTCCTAGCTACCAGTCCACACCAGCTTTTGAAATCCGCAGACTCAGAACCCGAACGAAAGGCCATTTGTTCCCCTGACCTGGTGGGCCAGTCCGAAGCTAAGTATAGGCCTGTTAGTTGTAGAAGTAGCTTAGAAAGTAGCGTTTATGCATGAGTAGATTCGACGGTGTGTAAATAAATGTGCTTTGATTTGAATCTTACTAATTGGTGGATTGAGTTATGGATCATTACTTGAACTTGAACCTCGTGGCGGTATCGTAAAGATACCTGGCAACTCGAGAGCAAAGATTATAAAACAGCCAATTGAACCAACCAAAAGTTAGCTACATATTACTGGCGACTCCGCCGGGACCCGATCTAGAAGTGGCTTCACCACTCCGGGAGAACCCAAAAATTTGAATTAGAGATCCAATTGGGAACTGAAAACCACAAGTGTTCAAGCAGTTCTGATCAATCCTCATAATTAGGAAGTGTGTTAAATGCATGCGTAACTAACAGATAAGGTAAACTGATAGATTTTTTTGTTGCGACAAAACTGTCGGGAGTTTGTATTCCGGAAAATAGCGAAAGCCGTACCCGCAATTACAGCACTGCCTTAATACCCCTTGTTCCAAATTTTAAGAAAGTATTCAGAGATGAAAGGTGGCAATGCAGGCAATGCAACGCCTCATGAACCCCAAAGAATTTGTGGTTGCAGCGACCAGCAGCAGTAGAGTAGGACAGTGTCACGTTTGGGAAGAGGAAATCAGGAAGTACCTCAAAGGGAAAGGATGGCCCCTTTGGAGCGAATTCTGTAACAATGAGGAAACATGTCCCGTGGGTATAGGACATACTTGGTGGGAGAACCTGAGCGAGATTCACAAGAAGAGCTTAGGAAAAGCTCGCAAGCTGATGGCAATTGTGTCCTGCTTGGCACAATTGCGAGGCACAGAGGAGGTCATTAGGATGCTCCGGAAAGAAATAGAAGGCATACATCGAATGAGCAAGGTCGAATCCAGTGAGGTAGAAAGAGAGAACGTAGAGTTAAGGAGGAAGTTGGCAGCAAAAGACGGAGAGGTGGATGATGCCAAGGGGGCACACCAGTCTTGTCTGACGCACCTAAGCAGCTTCCAGTCATAGTATGAAAAGGCCTATCAGGACACGCAACGTGCAGTCCTGGTATGAGAGGAAGCCGAGAAGCAGGTAGAGGCATTGCAGAGGCAGTGTAGTGACCTGAAGGCAGCGTTAAGAGCACTCCATGCTGCCACCACAGAGCAAAGACAAAGCTCGTTAGACCACGCAAAGTGCCAGAAGCAGATTGCAGAACTGCAATCTCTGCTTTCAGTTCAAAAAGAATTCCAGGAAACCTTTGGATCACAGCTCTGGATCTTTGGAACCTTTGGAAGACGGCCCTGATTGGGAAGAATTGAGTGAGACAGCGCAGAGATATGTTCAGGGAACATGTGCGCAGGGAAAGCCCCAGAAGAGAAAAGCGCCCCAACCCCCCACAAAGCAGATAGTTCAGGCTCCAATGAACCCAGTCACCACCCACCGCACAGCCACATCGGACGACACGGAATTTCTGTACACTAACCCCTTAACAGTGACCCAATTATGGGACGCGTGCGATAAAATCAAATCGTTCCTCCCCACCTCAGACCCCCACCACTTCTTTGCCAGAGTAAAGCAGCAGGCTACTATGTACGGCCTGGATGAGCGAGAGCATGTAAAGCTCACAGTTTTGAGTGTCGACCCTTCGGTCGTAGCAGCCCTTCCCGACCCACAGAATGTAGGAGGAGGCACCCTTGCAGAAATGCATACCGCGATCCTAGACGCGATCGGGTATAACAGGGGTGACCCCGTAGACGGCCTCAATAAATGCAGACAAAAGAAAACCGAGCAGCCCACAGCATTTGCTGGACGCCTGTGGATCCATTTCGCAGCAGTTTTCGGAGACTTAGACCGCGCCCATTTGTCCCCAGACAACATGGCCAAATGGACCCGCACCCTTATCTCCCATGCCACAGAAACAGGACAAAAAGCTTGTGCGAATTATGATCCCTCAGAGGAGGCTCATAATGAGAAATGGGTTGTAAAAAGATTGGGAGCAATCTGTTCAAAACAAACCCACAAATAAAAATCCTGAGGAACAGCAGGAACAGCAGGCAGAAACAGACATACAAGCAGTTAAGGCACACCAGAACACCGCATGGGCAAATGAAGGCAAGAACAGCCCCCCACGGAAGCCACAGGAGTGTTACAACTGAGAAAATGCAATGCCCCACGAAAACCACAGAGTGCCCAGCAGGTAGGCACCCTGAATAAGAATAAGACAGAGCCCATACATAGTGTGAGCACCCGTTCAGATCAGACGGACCTGTACGGAACGGACTGACGGTGTTCGGGCTCCCCCAGTTGGGTCTGCGAAACCCTTTGGGATAGGTCCGGCCGACCAGTAGTTGCAGCAAAGATTCGGGGACAGCCCATCGAGTTTCTCTGGGACACAGGAGGGTCCCGCACCACAATAAATTCCTCCACCATGTTTCAAAAGGACACGTGGCCACCATCACCCTCAGCGGCTTTACAGGCCACTCACAGCAGGGACACATCACAGGCCCTGTACCCATTCAAATCGGCAACATCACCACCAAGCACCCCATAGTTTTAGTCGATCTACCCCACACAGCAGAACACATTTTAGGCATAGACTTTATGATTCCCACAACCTATGTGTCTGGAAAATGGCAAAATCCGCAATGCTCCCCATAGGAGAATATGCAAACAAAATTAGCGCAGTAGGCAAATTTTGGTTTGACCCGACTACGATTAGCACGGGCAAGCAGGTTAGGGCAGTTTTACAAAAGAACAGGACAGCATTCGCGACCCACAAACACGACTGTGGCCGGATGACTGGTTCAGTACAAATCACAGGACCTGACCCTAGACCCCAAAAGCAATAGGGATTTCCCCAAGAGGCAGAGGGAGAAATCGTAAAAGTAATCGACAGCTTATTAGAGCAGGGCGTACTTAGATCAGTAGCCTCCACTAATAATGCCCCGATTTGGCCAGTGAGAAAGCCCGATGGATCTCGGCGACTGACCATCGATTACCGGGAACTCAATAAAGTCACCCCCGCAGCAGCCCCCACGGTAGCCACAAGTCCCGAGACCATGCTCAAGCAGGGACTCAATTCCCGATACTTTACGGTTTTGGATATCAGTAATGGATTCTGGTCCATTCCATTGGCAAAAGCGTGCCAGTACAAATTTGCCTTCACCTTTAAAAATCAGCAGTACAAGTGGACACGCCTTCCACAAGGATTCCGCAACTCCCCCTCCATTTTCCACCGACAGCTGGCAAATGGATTATCAAAATTTTCTCGCCCCGAATGTCTGGTCCAGTATGTAGACGACCTACTACTGCAGACAGACACCAAGGAAGAGCACATAGAGCTTCTGTCCGAACTCCTGGAACTCCTACAAGCAATTGGTTGTAAAGTCAACCCCAAAAAGGCCCAGATTTTGGAAAACAAGGTGATATATTTGGGTACAATTATCACGCACGGTAAACGCGAGATCGAGCATAAAATGATTGTCTCAATTGCTAAATTGCCCCTTCCCCAGAACATTTCGGCCCTCCAGTCGTTTTTAGGACTGGTTGGCTACTGCCGAAACCACATTGATGGTTTTGCCAGCAAGGCAGCACCCCTCTCAGACCTCCTAAAGAAAGGGAATGGCTTCCGCAGCATACAGATGCTGTGGACTCGTTGAAAAGAGCACTCATAGCAGCCCCCGCATTACAAGTTCCAGACCCGCTTTCCCCCTATGCAATAGAGGTAGCAAGCACAGACCGCACCCTTTCGGCCGTGCTCCTCCAGGAACTGCACGAACAGTTAAGGCCCATGGCTTATGCCTCCAGAGTTATAGATGCTGTGGAGCAGGGATTTTCAGCCTGTGAAAGGCACCTGCACGCAGCTTTTTGGGCAGTTCAGTATTTTTCTTACACAACCGGACTAAACCCCATCACAATCCTCACAGAATACACCCCCACCCAACTTTTACTGGACGGACGACTCAAGGACGGTACAGTTAGTCAGATTAGAACAGCCAGATGGACCCTCCTTTTGCAGGGATGGGACATCACTGTTAACCAATAACCTACAGTACCCCGGAACTCCCCATGAATGTGAAATTATCTCTCCACACCACAACACAGGCCCCTTTATTGCAAAAATACCCCCCAGAAAGATAGGTAGTTCAACCCAGAGCCTCAAACACACAGACACGTGCAAACCCATTAGGATATATGTGGATGGATCTTCCACAATATTAGAAGGGAAGCGCATAACAGGATGTGGCATTTACATCGAGGATGCGCAGGGACGTGCCCTAGAAGAAATAGCAAATAAACTTCCAGGACACTTAGGCGCGCAGGCGGCAGAACTTTCGGCCATCGCATACATAGTGGAACACCCAGATTCCTTCCCCAGCCCAGCAGACATATATTCGGACAGCCTCTTTGTCTGCAACAGCCTTACGGAATTCCCCTGTGGAAAGCAAGAGGATTTGTTTCCGCAGACGGAAAACTCCTCCCTTCAGCCCCATTGCTCCGCCACATTTTAGAAAAAGCACAGAACAGGACCTTTGGAATAGTTAAAGTTCGTAGTCACCATCGTTCCTCCCCCCCTGGAAATGTAAAAGCCGACGCACTGGCAAAAGCAGGTTCCAGGCACGGATATTTTTGGACACCCCCCGAAAGCGCACCAGTGAATGCAGTTCAGGACTCGCAGACTAATATCGAGGATTTAGTGCAGGCCCAGAAGCAGGATAGCAATCGCAGGGAGATTTTGAAAGGAAAATTTACAGCACCTTACGATAGGTTTAAAAATGCTCTGACCACACATGACGGTGTGGTGTTAAAAGACACCCTTTATGTGGTTCCTGAACAGGACAGGAATCAACTGATTTGTTTATTCCATGACAGTCATGGACATCAGGGAATTGATCCCACTACAGTCCACCTCAGGCAGCTCTGTTGGTGGCCGAGTTTAAAAGATGATGTAACTCACTACATTGAGAATTGCCTTATCTGTGCCCAGAACAACCCGGACAGGTACGCCAAAAAGGCTCAGCTCAGTCACACCCGACCCATTAATGGCCCCTGGACTAACCTCCAGATTGATTATATTGGACCATTGCCCCCTTGCAGGAATGGTTACAAATATGTACTCGTGGTGATAGACACGTTTACAAAATGGGTGGAAGCAGTCCCATCCAGAACGAACACGGCAAAGACCACAGCAAAGATTTTAACCCACCACATATTTACGAGATGGGGACTCCCCCGCAGGATTGAATCCGACCAAGGTTCCCATTTTATGGGACATGTCATGAAGAACGGCCTCACGATATCTGGCATTACCTAAAAATTCCACATCGCATACCACCCCCAGTCAAGTGGTATCGTGGAGCGCATGAATCGGACCCTAAAATCCACCCTCAGAAAAATGGTCCAGCAAAACAACACCACTTGGGATTCAGTCCTCCCCTTTGCGCTGATGTTTTGCGAAATACAGTTTCAACATCCACAGGTTACACCCCACACACTCTCATGACCAGACGCCACATGAAAGGCACAGAATTTTTATTAGGATTAGATTTGACCAGCCCCGAAGTGATGGCCCTCACACACGAGAAAGCAGTAGAACAATTAATGGTGAATGTTAAAACGGCTCAGCTAGCAGCCGCAGTGAAATTGGGGCACAAGAAAGAAACAGAGCAAGGCCTGTTTCGATAAGACATTGCATGAGACTGAGTCCAGTGCAGGACAGCAAGTCATGCTCTCCGTATACAACCCCAGCACATTCCTGTCACCTAAGTATTCGGGTCCGTACTCCATTGCGGACAAAGTAAGCCCTTCCGTCTACCAAATAAAGTACCCCAATGGAAAGACTGCGTGGTTCCATATCAACCAGCTGAAGGCATATGGATCACAGTCTAACCACGCACATCACGTCATGCTCGACGCAGCAGACCTCGCCCCGCCCACAGCCAACGTAACCCCAATACGTCCAGCCCAGCCACGGACTCAACCCCGACTCCACCCCCGAAATATACACTCCGCCCCGGAACGTCCACAGACTGCAGCAGCAGCGACAGCGACTGTGACTCGGACAATAGCTATAGCACGCCTCCCTACTATCCCCATGCAACAGCACCCACACCCAACAAATCTGACCACGATTCGAGTGATCCCTTCACGATCACTTTCCTAAACAAACGCCACCACCGACCACTGACCTACAATGACGACCCCGATTCCGTCCCCACAGAACTAGACACCATCTTTTGGCACCGAGATAATTCATACAGACTCGTCCGGAATGACGAGAGCGATCCCAAATCACACCATGCAGCCCTATCAGCCCTGATACACTCGAGAGTGTGACATCCAGGAGAAGATGACGACTTTGAGTCTGACTCCCAAAACGAGAACCCCTTTGCGATTCGCAACCGATAACTGAGGTGTCCAGATTATGTTTTAAAAAGGAACCGCTTGAGAGAAAACGGTGTTCTTTCTGATGGAACCTGCAGCATGTTTAATGTTGTTTGTACTAGTATTGTTAAATGTTGTATGTTAGACCGGAAATATTTTTCCATGGCCCCACGCCAGCACCCTTCCGACGCCCACTGGCAGTCAGAGAAACTAGTTTGTCCGGACGCTAGTTCAGAGGAACTAGTTTGTCCGCAGAGACTTGTTAATGTCCCAGACGCCAGTTCAGAGGAACTCGTCTGTCGACAGATGCACAGACCCCCGTTCATAACGGCCCTTCTGGTTCGAAGGAAGAACCAATACGGCAACCCCCCACGATGACTACATTTCTTGCCTGTTCTTGTCGGTTGCTCAGGCAGTGGAGAAACGGCATTGGGACCTGCCCTTCTTGGGAACCCCCCTCTGGTCAACTACACTCGGGTAGAGCACACACGGCATTGGTCGCCGTCCTACCCGGGGACTCCATCCAAATGTTACCCATTAGAACAAAGAACAAAGAAATGTACAGCACAGGAACAGGACCTTCGGGCCTCCAAGCCCGTGCCGACCATGCTTCCCGACTAAACTACAATCTTCTACACTTCCTGGGTCCGTATCCCTCTATTCCCATCCTATTCATGTATTTGTCAAGATGCCCCTTAAGAACAAAGAACAAAGAAATGTACAGCACAGGAACAGGCCCTTCGGCCCTCCAAGCCCGTGCCGACCATACTACCCGACTAAACTACAATCTTCTACACTTCCTGGGTCCGTATCCTTCTATTCCCATCCTATTCATATATTTGTCAAGATGCCCCTTAAATGTCCCTATCGTCCCTGCTTCCACTACCTCCTCCGGTAGTGAGTTCCAGGCACCCACTACCCTCTGCGTAAAAAACTTGCCTCGTACATCTACTCTAAACCTTGCCCCTCTCACCTTAAACCTATGCCCCCTAGTAATTGACCCCTCTACCCTGGGGAAAAGCCTCTGACTATCCACTCTGTCTATGCCCCTCATAATTTTGTAGACCTCTATCAGGTCTCCCCTCAACCTCCTTCGTTCCAGTGAGAACAAACCGAGCTTATTCAACCGCTCCTCATATGCCCTTTGTATCTCCTTTTTACGTCGGGAGTTGGCCAACCCAGGTGGCTACACACCCTCCTTGTGATCCTAACGCGAAGTGTGAAGGATCACATAACTGCGTTGTTCTTCATTCCCTGACCCGGCGAGCACTCTTCTATGGCCTCTACACTGACCATAACTATGCAAGAAATTTTTAACTGACAATTCTGAGGGGCGCTATGTATGGACCAGGCAACATTCTGGTAAATCTCTTCTGCACCCTCTCTAAAGCCTCCACATCCTTCTGGTAGTGTGGCGACCAGAATTGAACACTATACTCCAAGTGTGGCCTAACTAAGGTTCTATACAGCTGCAACATGACTTGCCAATTCTAATACTCAATGCCCCGGCCAATGAAGGCAAGCATGCCGTATGCCTTCTTGACTACCTTCTCCACCTGTGTTGCCCCTTTCAATGACCTGTGGACCTGTACTCCTAGATCTCTTTGACTTTCAATACTCTTGAGGGTTCTACCATTCACTGTATATTCCCTACCTGCATTAGACCTTCCAAAATGCATTACCTCACATTTGTCCGGATTAAACTCCATCGCCATCTCTCCGCCCAAGTCTCCAAACAATCTAAATCCTGCTGTATCCTCCGACAGTCCTCATCGCTATCCGCAATTCCACCAACCTTTGTGTCGTCTGCAAACTTACTAATCAGACCAGTTGCATTTTCCTCCAAATCATTTATATATACTACAAAGAGCAAAGGTCCCAGCACTGATCCCTGTGGAACACCACTGGTCACAGCCCTCCAATTAGAAAAGCATCCTTCCATTGCTACTCTCTCTGCCTTCTATGGCCTAGCCAGTTCTGTATCCACCTTGCCAGCTCACCCCATTGCGGCCCATACGCACCTCATTTCGGCAAGCTTTGTTCAAAAAGTTTGTTTTGTTTCAGGTAACCCTTAGGTTGCCAAACCTCTGCTATTTACATCCTCAAACATTTGGATGGTAAATTGCACAGTCTGCGAGGTGGCTCGCACTGTTTCAGTATTTGTAAGTGTGTCTTGTCCTGAAATTCGTTTTTTGGAGAGAAAAAAATGAGGGAGTCACACATAGTGACCAATTATAAAGGGAGTAATTGGCACTAAAGGACAGACAGGCTATCATACGAGATATTAAACCAAGATAGTAACACACACTATGCTTGATCCCACAGAACTCCAGAAGCTCCAGGACCAGAGAAGAGAAGAGAAGAGAAAAGAGAAAGAGGAAGAACCATGAGGACATCCTCCGTGTTGCTCATCACCATAATGGACATTTGGTTGCGTGAAATCGCGAACCCCCTGACCTTGGATGGGCCGAAGTCCCGCCCAGAAATTGCCTGTCCCGCCGGCGTAAATTAAAGTAGGTATTTACCGGCGGGACAAGGTGGCGTGGGCGGGCTCCAGGGTCCTGGGGGGGGGCGCAGGGCGGTCTGACCCCGGGGGGTGCCCCTACGATGGCCTGGCCCGCGATCGGGGCCCACCGATCCGCGGGCGGGCCTGTGCCGTGGGGGCACTCTTTCCCTTCCGCCTCCGGAACGGCCTCCACCATGGCGGAGGCGGAAGAGACTCTCCCCACTGCGCATGCGCAGGAAACTGTCGGCGACCGCTGACGCTCCCGCGCATGCGCCGCCCCGAATGTCATTTCCGCGCCAGCTGGCGGGGCAACAAACGCCATTTCCGCCAGCTGGCGGGGCAACAAACACCATTTCCGCCAGCTGGCGGGGCGGAAATCCCTCCGGCGCCGGCCTAGCTCCTCAATGTCGGGGCTCAGCCCCCAAAGATGCGGAGCATTCCGCACCTTTGGGGCGGCGCGATGCCCGTCTGATTGGCGCCGTTTTGGGCGCCAGTCGGCGGACATCACGCCGTTGGGGGAGAATTTCGCCCCAGATATGAATTAACAATTGACCTGGGTGAATTGCCTTTTGTGGAAGAGAGTGTTCTTGCCCTCAGGTTAGGTCATCAACTGACGTGGTGGTCAAATGCATTCTTACACGAGATATATTGTACAAATCAATCTTTATAAGTATTTGTTGATTTACTGATTACTTGTTCCAAAGAACCGCGCGTCATATGGCTTGGACTCAAATACAACCGTTTCAGGTGAGGTGACCAATCTCACTTTTATGTATTGTCCCCTTTTTCTCTGAGTCCCGAACGTTGGGTGGTCTTCTTACGGGATTGCTGGTCCTGCAGGTCTCATTGCTGGTCCTGCAGGTCTCATTCCTGGTCCTGCAGGTCTCGCTTCTGAGCCTGCTAGCGTCTCCCGTTTTATCCAGTTCTCCCAGCAAGAAGCTGCATTAGCCACTTTGACCCTGACGTGTTACCCGTTTTTTCTCAAAGCTAGCTTGCTAAAACAGTACACATTTGCTGTCCTTGCTCTCTTTATCTATCTGTGTCCAGCATTCTTAGCAATTATCGAGATTTCATGCTGAATGGTTCTGATCACGCTTGCAAAGACATGTGGGGCGCGATTCTCCGCTCCCGCGCCGGTTGGGAGAATCGCCTGGGTCTCCAGATTTTCCCGCGACGCCGGTCCGACGCCCTCCTGCGATTCTCCCAAGCGGCGGGAACTGCCCCGTCGAGTTCCGTGCGGCGCAGGCTGGAGAATCGCACGAGACACCCAAAATGGCGATTCTCCGGCACCCCTGCTATTCTCAGGCCCGGATGGGCTGAGCGGCCAGCCCAAAACGGTGGGTTCCCCCCGACGCCATCCGCACCTGGGGCGAAATTCTCCCCCAACGGCGCGATGTCAGCCGACTGACGCCCAAAACGGCGCCAATCAGACGGGCATCGCGCCACCTCAAAGGTGCGGAATGCTCCGCATCTTTGGCGGCCGAGCCCCAACATTGAGGGGCTACGCCGACGCCGGAGGGATTTCCGCCCCGCCAGCTGGCGGAAATGGCGTTTGTTGCCCCGCCAGCTGGCGCGGAAATGACAATCGGGGCGGCGCATGCGCGGGAGTGTCAGCGGCCGCAGACAGTTTCCCGCGCATGCGCAGTGGGGAGAGTCTCTTCCGCCTCCGCCATGGTGGAGGCCGTGGCGGAGGCGGAAGGGAAAGAGTGCCCCTACGGTACAGGCCCGCCCGCGGATCGGTGGGCCCCGATCGCGGGCCAGGCCACCGTGGGTTCACCCCCCGGGGTCAGATCGCCCCACGCCCCCCCCAGGACCCTGGAGCCCGCCCACGCCGCCTGGTCCCGCCGGTAAATACCAACTTTAATTTACGCCGGCGGGACAGGCAATTTCTGGGCGGGACTTCGGCCCATTCGGGCCGGAGAATTGAGTGGGGGGTCCCGCCAACCGGTACGGCCCGATTCCCGCCCCCGCCCAATCTCCGGTACCGGAGACTTCGGCGGGCGGCGAGGGCGGGATTCACGGCGGCCAACGGCCATTCTCCGACCTGCTGGGGGGTCGGAGAATGGCGCCCCAGGCCACTGCCGGCGGGAACAGCGCGGGAACGCTGGGGGGGGGGCGGCCTGCGGTGGGGGGAAGGGGGATCCAGCACCGGGGGGGGCCTCAAATGGGATGTGGCCCGCGATCGGTGCCCACCGATCGTCGGGCCGTCCTCTCTGAAGGAGGACCTCCTTTCTTCCGCAGCCCCGCAACATCCGTATGACATCTTCTTGTGGGGCGGACTCGGAGAGGATGGCAACCGCGGGTGACGCCAGTTTTGTGGTGCCGGCCGCGTCATGTATACGGCGCCGCCTTTACGCGGCGCCAAGGCCTGGCGCGTGTAAATGATGCTGCGCCGCTCTTAGCCCATTATCGGGCCCCGAATCGGTCGGGATAGGGGCCGTTTTGCCCCGTCGTGAACCTCGACGGCGTTCACGACGGCGCAAACACTCTGCCTCCATTTCGGAGAATCCCGCCCAAGCTGTTTCAAAGGCCTTCTGTGGTATAAGTTTTCTACATTTTTCATCATACTTTGGAGAAGTTTAGCCTTCAGCCATGCGGCTACAGTGTCACATTTTGACCTCCCCTTTTTGGAATGAAGGAGTTGTAATTTCATTCTTGGAAATATTGGTTCGAGGTCTCCGCCACCAGAGATTCGGCGGGCCGGGAATCGCGCCGCGCCGGTTGGCGGGCCCACCCCCGCCAATTCTCCGGCCTGCGATGGACCGAAGTCCCGCTGCTGGAATGCCTGTCCCGCCAGCGTGGATTAAACCACCTTTTGAACGGCGGGACAAGGCAGCGCGGGCGGGCTCCAGGTTCCTGGAGGCTGATCTGGCCCCGGGGGGTGCCCCCACGGTGACTTGGTCTGCGATCGGGGCCCACCGATCGGCGGGCAGGCCTGCGCCGTGGGGGCACTCTTTTTCTTCCGCCTTCGCCATGGTCTTCACTATGGCGGAGGCAGAGGAAACCCCCTCCCCTGCGCATGCGCGGGGATGACGTCAGCAGCCGCTGACGTTCCCGCACATGCTCAGGCCTGCGTCGCCCGGCGAAGACCTTTCGGCCCCGGCTGGTGTGGCACCAAAGGCCTTTCCCGCCAGCCGGTTGAGCAGAAACCGCTCCGGCGTGGGCCTAGCCCCTCAAGGTGAGGGCTTGGCCCCTGACCTTTGGGGCGGCCCGAAGCCAGAGTGGTTCCCGCCACTCCATCACGCCGGGACCCCCCCCCCCCCCCGCCCCGCCAGCTAGGGGAGAATCCCCTCCCCGATATTTGCAGATAATAATGATAATAATAATCTTTATTATCACGAGTAGGCTTACATTGACATTGCAATGAAGTTACTGTGAAAATCCCAGGCACATTCCGGCGTCTGTTCAGATACACAGAGGGAGAATTCAGAATATCCAAATGACCTAATGCCTAATAGCACGTCTTTCAGGACGGTACCGTGGGCAGCACGGTAGCATTGTGAATAGCACAATTGCTTCACAGCTCCAGGGTCCCAGGTTCAATTCCGGCTTGGGTCACTATCTGTGCGGAGTCTGCACATCCTCCCCGTGTGTGCGTGGGTTTCCTCCGGGTGCTCCGGTTTCCTCCCACAGTCCAAAGATGTGCAGGTTAGGTGGATTGGCCATGATAAATTGCCCTTAGTGTCCAAAATTACCCTTAGTGTTGGGTGGGGTTAATGGGTTATGGGGATAGGGTGGAGGTGTTGACCTTGGGTAGGGTGTTCTTTCCAAGAGCCGGTGCAGACTCGATGGGCCGAATGGCCTCCTTCTGCACTGTAAAAACTATGACTTGTGGCAGGAAACCAGAGCACCCGGAGGAAACCCACGTAGACACGGTGAGAATGTGTAAGCTCCGCACAGACAGTGACCCAAGCTGGGAATCGAACCTGGGACCCTGGCACTAGCCACTATGCTACCGTGCTGCCTATCTTGATCAATGGGAAATGCGCCTCAGGATATCCTGCAACAAACTGATCATGGAGTCCTTTCTTACAAGTCTATCCCTCAGATTATTCTTATAGCCAACCATTATTCAGTTTTGGTTTATAGTTAATGGTAGACTTACGGGAGCCCAAATGCAAAATGTGTTCCTTCTACGACCACTGTTCACTTCTGTATTATTTCCTCTCGTGTTAGGAATACAGTTGATGATTCTGGCATTCTGTTTGAATTTTCCCAATTATGGGGGAATTTAGCGTGGCGTTTCCACCTATCCTGTTTGGGCTGTGGGTGTGACGCTCACGTAGATACGTGGAGAATGTGCAAATTCCACACGAACAGTGACCCGGTGCCAGGATCGAACCCGGGTCCTCGGCTTTGTGAGGCAGCAGTGCTAACCACTGTGCCACTGTATTGCCCAGGAATTTGGCATTCGAAGATATGCCCAGTGAAATATGTTTTTACAAAATGTGAATAATTTATGCAAGTTCGGTCCTTTCCCGACTAATTTTATGAACAGTGCACTTGTTAAATTAAGACTCGGGCATAGCACCAATGTATCAATGAAGTCATGTTTAACAGTTTTGACCCCTCATTATTAAGAATATTTGATTGTTCTCGAGAGACCCTTTGTGGCACGCTTTGGGGAAAAATGCTTGGACCCTTGATTTTTTTATTATGGTAGCGGTAAAGTATGGAGGGCAATGTACGTACACGTCGTGCTTGAATTGATTATTTTTCCTGCTGATGTTCCACAGTGCCCCAGTGATCATGTAATCCCTACGGTGCCGGCAGAAGCCATTCAGCCCATCAAGTCTGCACCTTCTCTTGGAAAGAGCACTCTACCTTAACTCACACCATCTCTGCACATGATTAATCCACCTAACCTGGACATCTTTGGTCAATGAGGACAATTTAGTCGGCGTTTGAACCACTTGAATGAGTATATCTCATTGATAAAGATGATTGTCCCGTAACATTATGGATTGTGCCCTCACAGTTAACACAGAGACTCATTGCTACAATAACGGTGTAGTTATTATTCCTACCCACAATTACAGGGCCAGATGTACCTGTCGATTGTAGGCCATGAAGTCATATAAACTTATGTTTATACGAACAAGGAGCAGGTGTGGGTCATTAAGTTTGAGGACTCCCAAAGCGAGTTTCACCAGAGTGAAAGACATTGTCTTGTCACTAATTCCAGGTCGGTCCTGTCATTCAGACAGCGTCTCATCAGCAATGGGGATGGACGAGACCAGAACATTGGCAGTCAGGTACTTGTCCACGAAGCTGGATACTTCAGAGCAGCAGGATTTCAGCATGGCCTTGAACATTTATGTTCTCCCCTCCTTCTGCCAAGTCAATATGCTGACTCACTGATCCGAGTGGCAAATCACACCTGGGCAAGACACAGGCATCAACGAAGCTGGTTTTATTCATATGATTCAGAAAGCAGCGGTCATTGAATCTATACAAGGTATCTGAGAAAGATGAGTAAAATCACAGTTAGATTCATTCAGAGTGTCAGGCAGGTCTCACAGTGGTGCATGTCATCTGACTGGCACCGATAGAGGCTGGCAGCACCGAAAGATGAAGGAGTTGTTGCATTTGCCAATGGTATCAACCGCCTCACTGTCCTCACACGACATATTGCTGCAGAACTTTCCACCTCCCTCACATAGTGCAATGGGACCTAGCAAAGAGAAAGGAAGTGTTACTTAGTGTAACAATCGGAAGCTCTGCGTGTCCATGTGTGCTTCAACTGAGTTATTGGGTGCAGGGACTTTGCAGATTACTCGCAGTGTGGTCCAACCAAGAAACATGGAACATAATTGTTCATTGTACACCAGGCTGCACTGGCCAAGGCAACTGCTAAGCAGAACCGTGAACACTGCTTCCAGCGGTAATATGGGGACCAGAACTGCTCACAGTTCTCCAAGTGTGGTTTACCTGCATGCTTACTTTCAGCAACTAATGCACAAGGACACCAAGGTCTCGCTAAGCATCCACCTCTTTCAATTTAGACCCATTCAAATAATAATCTGCTTCCCTATTTTTTGCTACCAAAGCAGATAACCTCGCATTTATCCACATTATACTGCAATTGCCATTCACGTGCCCACTAGCTCAGCCTGTCCAACTCCCGCTGATGCATGTCTGCATCCTCCTCACACCTCACCCTCCCACCTAACTTTGTATCATCCGCAAATTTGGCGATCATACAAAAGAACAAAGAACAAAGAAATGTACAGCACAGGAACAGGCCCTTCGGCCCTCCAAGCCCATGCTGCCCGACTAAACTACAATCTTCTACACATCCTGGGTCCGTATCCCTCTATTCCCATCCTGTTCATAAGACCATAAGACCATAAGACATAGGAGTGGAAGTAAGGCCATTCGGCCCATCGAGTCTACTCCACCATTCAATCATGGCTGATTTCAACTCCATTTACCCGCTCTCTCTCCATAGCCCTTAATTCCTCGAGAAATCAAGAATTTATCAACTTCTGTCGAAAAGACACTCAACGTCGTGGCCTCCACCGCCCTCTGTGGCAATGAATTCCACAGACCCACACTCTCTGGCTGAAGAAATTTCTCCTCATCTCTGTTCTAAAGTGACTCCCTGTTATTCTAAGGCTGTGCCCCCGGGTCCTAGTCTCCCCTGTTAATGGAAACAACTTCCCTACATCCACCCTATCTAAGCCATTTATTATCTTGTAAGTTTCTATTAGATCTCCCCTCAACCTCCTAAACTCCAATGAATATAATCCCAGGATCCTCAGACGTTCATCGTATGTTAGGCCTACCATTCCTGGGATCATCCGTGTGAATCTCCGCTGGACCCGCTCCAGTGCCAGTATGTCCTTCCTGAGGTGTGGGGCCCAAAATTGCTCACAGTATTCTAAATGGGGCCTAACTAATGCTTTATAAAGCTTCAGAAGTACATCTCTGCTTTTATATTCCAAGCCTCTTGAGATGAATGACAACATTGCATTTGCTTTCTTAATTACGGACTCAACCTGCAAGTTTACCTTTAGAGAATCCTGGACTAGGACTCCCAAGTCCCTTTGCACTTCAGCATTATGAATTTTGTCACCGTTTAGAAAATAGTCCACGCCTCTATTCTTTTTTCCAAAGTGCAAGACCTCGCACTTGCACACGTTGAATTTCATCAGCCATTTCTTGGACCACTCTCCTAAACTGTCTAAATCTTTCTGCAGCCTCCCCACCTCCTCCATACTACCTGCCCCTCCACCTATCTTTGTATCATCGGCAAACTTAGCCAGAACGCCCTCAGTCCCGTCATCTAGATCGTTAATATATAAAGAGAACAGCTGTGGCCCCAACACTGAACCCTGCGGGACACCACTCGTCACCGGTTGCCATTCCGAAAAAGAACATTTTATCCCAACTCTCTGCCTTCTGCCTGACAGCCAATCGTCAATCCATGTTAGTACCTTAAAATAAGAGCCATGGGCCCTTATTTTACTCAGCAGTCTCCCGTGAGGCACCTTATCAAAGGCCTTTTGGAAGTCAAGATAGATAACATCCATTGGCTCTCCTTGGTCCTATTTGTTATCTCTTCAAAGAACTCTAACAGGTTTGTCAGGCAAGACCTTCCCTTACTAAATCCATGCTGACTTGTCCTAATCCGACCCTGCACTTCCATGAATTTAGAAATCTCATCCTTAACAATGGATTCTAGAATCTTGCCAACAACTGAGGTTAGGCTAATTGACCTATTATTTTCCATCTGTTTCCTTGTTCCCTTCTTGAACAGGGGGGTTACAACAGCGATTTTCCAATCCTCTGGTACTTTCCCTGACTCCAGTGACTTTAGAAACATGGGGCGAAATTCTCCATTATCGGCGGAAAGTCCGCCGATCGGCGCAAAAAACGGCGCAAATCCCACTTGCGTCACGTCATAAAAATGGGCCGATAGTCTGCGGCCCGAAATGGGCTAGCAGCGACGTAACGGGATCCGCGCTTGCGCAGTGGTTCACGCCGTGCAGCGTCATACGCGCTGCACGGCGTGACGGCTCATAAGGCCGCGCAGCTCCCCCCCACCCGACCGGAACAGCCGACCGCAACACCCGACTTGATGGCTGGCCGTCGCTCAGCCCCGAGGTTCGAGTCACGCGATGTGGAGGCGCTCCTGGACGCGGTGGAGCAGAGGAGGGACGCCCAGTATCCCGGGCACGGCCGCAGAGTTGCCCCACGCCACAGCCGGCGTCTGTGGAGGGAGGTGGCAGAGGCCGTCACCGCTGTGGCCCTAACACCACGGACAGGCACCCAGTGCCACAAGAAGGTGAACGACCTCGTCACAGCAGGCAGGGTGAGCCTCCCCATATCCCCCATATCCCCCCTCCCCCAAATCCCCCCCTCCCCCATATCCCCCCCTCCCCCATATCCCCCCTCCCCCATATCCCCCATATCCCCCCTCCCCCATATCCCCCCTCCCCCATATCCCCCCTCCCCCATATCCCCCATATCCCCCCTCCCCCATATCCCCCCCTCCCCCATATCCCCCATATCCCCCCCTCCCCCATATCCCCCATATCCCCCCTCCCCCATATCCCCCATATCCCCCCCTGCCCCATATCCCCCCTCCCCCATATCCCCCCTCCGCCATATCCCCCATATCCCCCCTCCCCCATATCCCCCATATCCCCCCCTCCCCCATATCCCCCCTCCCCCATATCCCCCATATCCCCCCTCCCCCATATCCCCCCCTCCCCCATATCCCCCATATCCCCCCCTCCCCCATATCCCCCATATCCCCCCTCCACCATATCCCCCATATCCCCCCTGCCCCATATCCCCCCTCCCCCATATCCCCCCTCCGCCATATCCCCCATATCCCCCCTCCCCCATATCCCCCATATCCCCCCTCCCCCATATCCCCCATATCCCCCCTCCCCCATATCCCCCATATCCCCCCTCCCCCATATCCCCCCTCCCCCATATCCCCCCTCCCCATATCCCCCCTCCCCCATATCCCCCATATCCCCCATATTCCCCCCTCCCCCATATCCCCCCTCCCCCATATCCCCCATATCCCCCCTCCCCCATATCCCCCCTCCCCCATATCCCCCCTCCCCCATATCCCCCCCTCCCCCATATCCCCCATATCCCCCATATCCCCCCTCCCCCATATCCCCCCTCCCCCATATCCCCCATATCCCCCATATTCCCCCCTCCCCCATATCCCCCTCCCCATATCCCCCATATTCCCCCCTCCCCCAAATCCCCCCTCCCCCATATCCCCCATATCCCCCCTCCCCCATATCCCCCATATCCCCCCTCCCCCATATCCCCAAGTGAATCCAGCCCTAACCTTAACCTCTGCAATGCACGCGCAACCGATGGCGTGCATTCATATACCTGCCTAACACTGTTGCTTTTTACCCCTGCCACCACCCCGACCCCCCCCCCCCAGGAGAAGCGCGCACACAACAATAGGGAGCATGTGAGGACTGGAGGAGGGCCCGCTGATGAGAGGCCACTGACCGTACACGAGGAAAGGGCCCTGGAACTGGCTGGCGGACCTGAGGACCGGGAGGTTGCTGATGCAGAGGTCGGGGCCCCACGAGCAAGTGAGCCACCAACAGCCCGTCCCCATATCCCCCCTCCCCTATATCCCCCTCCCCCGTATCACCTGATCACTGCCTGATGTCTAACCATGCATGCTTCATTGTGTATCGCAGGACCAAACGTCCAGGCACCCATCCCCGCAGATGCAGACCGCCCGCAGGATGCCCCTCGGAGACCACAGGAGACGGAGAGACCCGCACCCTCCAGCATGCGACGCCCGCAGGATGCCCCTCGGAGACCACAGGAGACGGAGAGACCCGCACCCTCCAGCATGCGACGCCCGCAGGATGCCCCTCGGAGACCATGGGAGACGGAGAGACCCGCACCCTCCAGCATGCGACGCCCGCAGGATGCCCCTCGGAGACCACAGGAGACGGAGAGACCCGCACCCTCCAGCATGCGACGCCCGCAGGATGCCCCTCGGAGACCACGGGAGACGGAGAGACCCGAACCCTCCAGCATGCGACGCCCGCAGGATGCCCCTCGGAGACCACGGGAGACGGAGAGACCCGCACCCTCCAGCATGCGACGCCCGCAGGATGCCCCTCGGAGACCACAGGAGACGGAGAGACCCGTACCCTCCAGCATGCGACGCCCGCAGGATGCCCCTCGGAGACCACGGGAGACGGAGAGACCCGAACCCTCCAGCATGCGACGCCCGCAGGATGCCCCTCGGAGACCACGGGAGACGGAGAGACCCGCACCCTCCAGCATGCGACGCCCGCAGGATGCCCCTCGCACACCACGGGAGACGGAGAGACCTGGAGCAACAGGGAGACGACACCCCCGTCACGTGCGGGAGCGACCACCCAGCGATGAGGGGTGCAGCCACAGGCCCCCGTCACATCCGAGCCAGGACACCACTACCCAGGACACCGCTATCCAGGACACCCCTACCCGGGACACCACTACCCGGGACAGCACTACCCGGGACAGCACTACCCGGGACAGCACTACCCAGGACACCCCTACCCGGGAAGACGAAATACCGGACAGTGACTCAAAGTGGATGGGTGGAGACGAACACCCACCCCAAAGTGCCATGGACTCAGAGTGGGACGAAGAGCACGACACAACGCCACTGCTGTCACCAACACCCTCCACCATCGCAGAAACACTCACCACGGTTGGGCACTTTAGTGATGAGGCGTCTGGTACACTCACTGGTGCGCACAACACAGCCGTCCCGGTACAGCAGGTGGAGGTAGCAGCAGCAGAGGGACCGGGCGGTCGGAGGGCAGCCCAGGCCAAGCGAACATCTGCCGCCCAGATGGATCCCGGGTTCCTGCAGTTACCACACCCACACATAGATCCGATGCAACCACTGACACGGAGACGAGCGAATAGGCTGACGGGTGGCTTGCGGCGGCTGCGGTCGCAGGTGGAGGAGTCCACCCGCGTCCAGGAGCTGGGAGTGGTCCCGGTCATGCGTGCCACCCAGGCTGACACCGCACGGGTGGCGTCCGCGGTGGAGGCAATGGGTGCGACGGTGTCAGACATGGGGAACGGTTTGCGAGGCCTGGGGCCTTCCGTGCAGGCGGCCCAGGAAATGGCTGCCCTCTCACAGGAGGCCATGAGCCAGTGCCAGCGCCAGATGGCAGAGGCGCTCAACGCCATAGCCCAGTCTCAGCAGGATATGGCCCAGTCTCAGCAGGCCATGGCCCAGTCTCAGCAGGCCATAGCCCAGTCTCTGCAGGCCATGGCCCAGTCTCTGCAGGCCATGGCCCAGTCTCAGCAGGCCATCGCTGAGGGCATCGGCGCCAGTGGCCATGTGCGAGCTGGCGTCGCACTGTCGCAGACAGGGTTCGACAACCCCCTGGGCTCCATGGCTGCAAACCTGCAGACCCCTGTCGATACCAGCACGGGCCTCCAGGACTGGCAGCGCCAGATGTCGGGAGCGCTTCGGATGGCCAGTCCGTTCGCATCCCCCACCCATGTAGAGGCCTGGGGGCCATCGGGCACCCCGAGGGAGGAGGAGGTGGTGTGGTCCATCCCGGCTCCCTCTGTAGGGGAGGTCCCGGTACACCGCGACACCTCGGACTCCCCCCCTTCCGTCCCAGGTGCATCGGGTGGGCAACGGGCAGGACAGGCTGGCAGCTCGCCATCCCAGTCGCCCGGGCCGCAGCCTGGCCCATCTAGGCCAGGACGCCCCAGGAAACGGCCGCCAAAGGGATCCAGTGTCAGAGGGCAGGAATCACAGGAGTCCACCTCCAGTTCTGCTGTACCGTCTGGGGAACCACGTAGACGTAGTCAAAGGGCCCGTAAGGCCAAACAATTAGCCACTGAGTAAGTTGGCACGGGTGCAGGGCACAGATGAGTTTTAGGGGCTAGGGCACGTGCATGAACTCCTTTGGTTATTAAAGTCAATGTTACACCTACCGAAGCTGCCTTTGTGCTCTGTCCAAAGTGTGCGGGGGTGTCATGTACGTTGAGCGCAAGTGTGTGTGTGAGGGGTGGTCTTACCTCAGCCCCAGGTGAGTCTGCCCCCTTCCCCCTGGGCCGCCATCAACATCCCCCGGGCAGAGGACGGGACCGTGCGCTGCAGTGTCACAGCCGCATGCAGGGATGGTCCGGGTGGAAGGTGGTACTGTGGCCATGGGTCAGACATAGTCCAACGATGTAGAGCTAGGAGCTCATCGGAGGCGGGTTGTCATCATTCTCCATGGCCTGCGATAGACACGCGTCCACCCGCAACTGGGTGAGCCCGGCCCGTTGTGCCGCCGGTGGATCGGCAATTGGGGGTGGGGGGGTGGTGTGCATGCAGGTGGGGTGTGTGGGGTTGGGGAGGGGGGTGAGGGTGCTGGGTGGGTGGATGGGTGGGGGGTGTGGGTGGTCGGCTGTTGTCATGGTGTGCGGTCTGTGGCCATACTACCCGATTCCCACGCCCATCTAGTCAGTGAAGCGGGCGTCTATCAGTCTGTCCCGTGCCCGCTGGGCCAGCCGGTAACGGTGGACAGCCACCCGCCTGTGTCTACCCCATCTGCCCTGACCATTGCCCCCATCCCCCTCATCTGGGGAGGACTGGGCCTCTTCCTGCTGCTCCTCCACTCCGCCCTCCTCTGCCTGCGGCACATCGCCCCTCTGCTGGGCTATGTTGTGCAGGACGCAGCACACCACAATGTGTGCCGACCCTATCTGACCGATACTGGAGGGCGCCCCCAGAGAGGTCCAGGCACCTGAAACGCATCTTCAGCACGCCAAAGCACCTCTCGATCACTCCCCTTGTCGCTACATGGGCATCATTGTAGCGGTTCTCCGCCTCATTGCGTGGCCTCCGTATAGGCGTCATCAGCCACGATCGCAATGGGTAGCCCCTGTCGCCCAGCAACCAGCCCCTCAGCCGGGGATGGCGTCCCTCGTACATGCCGGGGATGGATGACCGCGACAACACGAATGAGTCGTGTACACTGCCTGGGTGACGGGCGCAGACGTGCAGGATCATCATGCGGTGGTCGCAGACCACCTGTACGTTCATTGAATAGGTCCCCTTCCTATTAGTGAACACGGCCCTGTTCTCTGCAGGTGGCCGCACGGCGACGTGCATCCCATCGATCGCGCCCTGGACCATGGGGAACCCGGCAACGGCAGAGAAGCCCACGGCCCGGGCATCTTGGCTGGCCCGGTCCACGGGGAAGCGGATGTAGCGGTGCGCCATGGCATAAAGGGCATCTGTCACTGCCCGGATGCACCGATGCACCGATGTCTGCGATATGCCGGACAGGTCCCCACTCGGTGCCTGGAATGACCCCGTTGCATAAAAGTTCAGGGCCACCGTAACCTTGACGGACACGGGGAGAGGGTGTCCCCCGCCAGTGCCACGCGGTGACAGGTGTGCCAGCAGGTGGCAGATGTGTGCCACGGTTTCCCGGCTCATCCGGAGTCTCCTCCTGCATTCCCGGTCCGTGAGGTCCTGGTATGACTGCCGGGGCCGGTACACACGGGGCGCCCTCGGGTGCCTCCGTTGCCGTGGGGCCGCGACGTCCTCCTCCCCCTCCTCGTCCTGTCGGTCAGGTGTCCCTCCAGCCTGGGCGGCTGCCGCCTGCCCCTCTGCGGCAGCATGCGCCGCCTCTCTGGCACGCTCCTCCTCCTCCTCCTCCTCCTCCTCCTCATCCAGGGCAACATAGAAATGAGCGGCTGCCACCACGGCGGCCAACATCGCTGGATGGTCTGAAAACATGACGGCCTGGTGGGGGGGAGGGGAACGACGACATGTCATCATTGCCCATATCCCCTCCTCCCCCCAGCCAGGTGGCATGGACCGCATGGGTCCAACTGTTGGAGGCTGGCACCTGGCCAGGTGGACCAACTCATTTGCCCTCCCATCACCCACCCCAGCACGGACCCCCTCCCCAACCCCCAACCTCCACACCGGCACGGACCCCCCCCCAACACCCAACCTCCACCCCGGCACGGACCCCAACCCCCAACCTCCACCCCAACATGGACCCCCCCCAACCCCCAACCTCCACCCCGGCACGGACCCCCCCCCCCAACCTCCACCCCGGGCACGGACCCCCCCCCCAACCTCCACCCCGGCACGGACCCCCTCCCGGCACTCCCCCGGAGCCCAGCCTACTCTAACCACGACCCCCCCCCCGCCGCACACACACACACACACAAGCCGAGACACACCTCGCCTCACGCAATCAGTCTGCGGCCACGCCATTTCCTGCCCAGAGCCAACCCCCCAGGCCGTCACTCACCTCCTCACTCACCCTTCGGAGACTTCGGCGGGGGCGGGATTCACGGCGGCCAACGGCCATTCTCCGACCCGGCGGGGGGTCGGAGAATGACGCCCATCATCACCAACGCCTCCACTATTTCTTCAGCTATCTCCTTTAGAACTCTAGGATGTAGCCCATCTGGGCCCGGAGATTTATCAATTTTTAGACCTCTTAGTTTCTCTAGCACTTTCTCCTTTGTGATGGCTACCATATTCAACTCTGTCCCCTGACTCTCCGGAATTCTTGGGATATTACTCATGTCTTCTACTGTGAAGACTGAGGCAAAGTACTTATTCAGTTCCTCGGCTATTTCCTTGTCTCCCATCACAAAATTACCAGCGTCATTTTGGAGCGGCCCAATGTCAACTTTTGCCTCCCGTTTGTTTTTAATGTATTTAAAGAAACTTTTACTATCATTCCTTATGTCATTGGCTAGCCTACCTTCAAATTTGATCCTCTCTTTCCTTATCTCTCTCTTTGTTATCCTCTGTTTGTATTTGTAGCCTTCCCAATCTTCTGACTTCGCACTACTCTTTGCCACATTATAGGCTTTCTCTTTTGCTTTGATGCATTCCCTCACTTCCTTTGTCAGCCATGGCTGCCTAATCCCCCTCCGATAACCTTTCTTTTCTTTGGGATGAACCTCTGTACTGTGTCCTCAATTACTCCCAGAAACTCCTGCCATTGCTGTTCTACTGTCTTTCCCACTAGGCTCTGCTCCCAGTCGATTTTCGTCAGTTCCTCCCTCATGCCCCTGTAGTTACCTTTATTTAACTGTAACACCTTTACATCTGATTCTACCTTCTTTCTTTCAAATTGGAGATTGAATAGACCATATTATGATCACTGCCTCCTAAGTGCTCCCTTACTTTAAGATCTTTAATCAAGTCTGGCTCATTACATAACACTAAGTCCAGAATGGCCTGTCCCCTCGTGGGCTCCATCACAAGCTGTTCCAAAAAGCCCTCCTGTAAACATTCAATGAATTCCCTTTCCTTGGGTCCACTGGCAGTATTATTTACCCAGTCCACCTGCATATTAAAGTCCCCCATGATCACTGTGACCTTGCCTTTCTGACATGCACTTTCTATTTCGTGGTGCATCTTGTGCCCCTGGTCCTGACCACTGTTAGGAGGCCTGTACATAACGCCCATTCTGGTTTTTTTGCCTTTGTGGTTCCTCAACTCTACCCACACAGACTCCATATCATCCGACCCCATGTCGTTTAGTGCTATTGATTTAATTTCATTCCTAATTAACAAGGCAACCCCACTCCCTCTGCCCACCTCTCTGTCTTTTCGATAGGTTGTGAATCCCTGGATGTTTAAATGCCAGTCCTGAACCCCCTGCAACCATGTCTCTGTGATGCCTACCACATCATACCTGCCAGTCACAATCTGGGCCACAAGCTCATCTACCTTGTTCCGTACACTGCGCGCATTTAAATATAGCACCTTTAATTCTCTATTGACCGTCCCTTTTTGTTTTCTTAGTGTGGTGGACCTTGGTTTACTGAGCCTTTCCATACACTGTGTCATATTTTGTGGGATGGGGACTATTGTAACCTCTCGTGAGTTCTGTCTTTTCGTGCTTTTTTGTATTCCTAAGCAGCTACGCTTCCCACTGATTACTTCACCTCTTGGTTCCCTGACTTTCCCTTCCCCCCCCCCAATCTTTAGTTTAAAGTCCTATTGACCACCCTATTTACTCTTTTCGCCAGAACACTGGTCCCAGCTCGGTTCAGGTGGAGACCGTCCCAACGGTATAGGTGCCCCCTGTCCCAAAACTGACGCCAGTGTCCCATGAAAAGGAACCCCTCATTCCCACACCCCTCTTTCCCACACCACTAACTTCCCTTATTCTTGCCTCCCGATGCCAATTTGCACGTGGCTCGGGCAGTAATCCGGAGATTATGACCCTTGAGGACCTGTTTTTTAATTTGAATCCTAGCTCTTTATAATCTCTAAACAGGTCCTCTTTCCTAGACTTGCCTATGTTGTTGGTACCGACATGGACCACAACAACTGGATCCTCCCCCTCCCTCTCCAGTATCCTTTCAAGCCGGTCAGAGATGTCCCGCACCCTAGCACCGGGCAGGCAACATACCATGCGGGACTCTTTATCCTGCTCACAAAGGATACTATCTATCCCCCTGATAATAGAATCCCCTACAACTACAACTTGCCTATTTACTCCCTCCCCTTGAATGGCCTGCTGAACCATGGTGCCTTGGTCAGCTGACTCATCCTTCCTGCAACCCTGTTCGCCATCCACACAGGGAGCAAGTGCCTCATACCTGTTGGACAGAGTCAAGGGCTAAGGCTCCTGAGTTCCTGACTGCTGGTTCCCTTTACCTGCCTGACTTGCTGTCAACCCTGCTGTCCCTGGCCACTAGCAGGATTTAAACTACTTACTCTGACAGGTGTGACTGCCTCCTGAAACACAGTGTCCAGGTAAGTCTCCCCCTCCTGGATGTGCCTCAGTGTTTGAAGCTCAGACTCCAGCTCATCAACTCTGAGCCGGAGCTCTTCGAGCAGCCAACACTTACTGCAGATGTGGTCGCTGCAGCTCGCAATGGGATCTGCCAGCTCCCACATCAAGCAGCTCAAGCACATCACCTGACCAGCCATCACTAATTAATTAATTAAATTTAAGTTTATGGTGGGGGCAGCTTCAGCCAATCAGACACTACCCTGCACTTTTAACTGAAAAACAGCACAATTAGATTAACCACTTACCTTTCCTGGTTACCTCACTGCACCAAACTAGCAAATTCTCACTGTCTCTCTCTCACTCCGGCTGTGTCTCCTTGACCTGCGCAATGCTGATAATATAATAATGCTAATAATAATATAATATGGCACTTACCTCACACCAATGGGTCTTTTTATTAGGTTAGAGGAGGAGGGTGGGTGGGAGACACTACACGTGTAGTAATGTATTTGTGAAGATGTCCCTTAAATGTCACTATCGTCCCTCCACCTCCTCCGATAGCGAGTTCCAGGCACCCACTACCCTCTGTGTAAAAAACTTGCCTCGTACATCTACTCTAAACCTTGCCCCTTAAACTTATGCCCCCTAGTAATTGACCCCTCTACCCTGGGGAAAAGCCTCTGACTATCCACTCTGTCTATGCCCCTCATAATTTTGTAGACCTCTATCAGGTCGCCCCTCAACCTCCGTCGTTCCAGTGAGAACAAACCAAGTTTATTCAACCACTCCTCCATAGCTAATGCCCTCCATACCAGGCAACATTCTGGTAAATCTCTTCTGCACCCTCTCTAAAGCCTCCACATCCTTCTGGTAGTGTGGCGACCAGAATTGAACACTATACTCCAAGTGTGGCCTAACTAAGGTTCTATACAGCTGCAACATGACTTGCAATTCTTATACTCAATGCCCCGGCCAATGAAGGCAAGCATGCCGTATGCCTTCTTGACTACCTTCTCCACCTGTGTTGCCCCTTTCAGTGACCTGTGGACCTGTACTCCCAGATCTCTCTGACTTTCAATACTCTTGAGGGTTCTACCATTCACTGTACATTCCCTACCTGCATTAGACCTTCCAAAATGCATTACCTCACATTTGTCCGGATTAAACTCCATCTGCCATCTCTCCGCCCAAGTCACCAAACAATCTAAATCCTGCTGTATCCTCTGACAGTCCTCATCACTATCCGCAATTCCACTAACCTTTGTGTCGTCTGCAAACTTACTAATCAGACCAGTTACATTTTCCTCCAAATCATTTATATATACCACAAACAGCAAAGGTCCCAGCACTGATCCCTGCGGAACACCACTGGTCACAGCCCTCCAATTAGAAAAGCATCCTTCCATTGCTACTCTCTGCCTTCTATGACCTGGCCAGTTCTGTATCCACCTTGCCAGCTCACCCCTGATCCCGTGTGACTTCACCTTTTGTACTAGTCTACCATGAGGGACCTTGTCAAAGGCATTACTGAAGTCCATATAGACAACATCCACTGCCCTACCTGCATCAATCATCTTAGTAACCTCCTCGAAAAACTCTTTCAAGTTAGTGAGACACGACCTCCCCTTCACAAAACCATGCTGCCTCTCACTAATACGTCCATTTGCTTCCAAATGGGAGTAGATCCTGTCTCGAAGAATTCTATCCAGTAATTTCCCTACCACTGAAGTAACGCTCACCGGCCTGTAGTTCCCTGGATTATCCTTGCTACCCTTCTTGAACAGAGGAACAACATTGGCTATTCTCCAGTCCTCCGGGACACCATCTGAAGACAGTGAGGATCTTCTCTGGATTTTCTCTCCAGCCTCCTTCAGTATTCTGGGGTAGATCCCATCAGGCCCTGGGACTTATCTACCTTGATATTTTTTAAGACGCCCAACACCTCGTCTTTTTGGACCTCAATGTGACCCAGGCTATCTGCACACCCTTCTCCAGACTCAACATCTACCAATTTCTTCTCTTTGGTGAATACTGATGCAAAGTGTTAATTTTGTACCTCGCCCATTTCCTCTGGCTCCACACATAGATTCCCTTGCCTATCCTTCAGTGGGCCAACGCTTTCCCTGGCTACCCTCTTGCTTTTTATGTACGTGTAAAAAGCCTTGGGATTTTCCTTAACCCTATTTGCCAATGGCTTTTCGTGACCCCATCTAGCCCTCCTGACTCCTTGCTTAAGTTCCTTCCTACTTTCGCTATATTCCACACAGGCTTCATCTGTTCCCAGCCTTTTAGCCCTGACAAATGCCTCCTTTTTCTTTTTGACGAGGCCTACAATATCTCTCGTTATCCAAGGTTCCCGAAAATTGCCGTATTTATCCTTCTTCCTCACAGGAACATGCCGGTCCTAAATTCCTTTCAACTGACACTTGAAAGCCTCCCACATGTCAGATGTTGATTTGCCCTCAAACATCCGCCCCCAATCTATGTTCTTCAGTTCCCGCCTAATATTGTTATAATTAGCCTTCCCCCAATTTAGCAATTTCACCCTAGGACCACTCTTATCCTTGTCCACCAGCACTTTAAAACTTACTGAATTATGGGACGTCATTCTCCGACCCCCCGCCGGGTCGGAGAATGGCCGTTGGCCGTCGTGAATCCCGCCCCCGCCCAAGTCTCCGGCACCGGAGATTGGGCGGGGGCGGGAATCGGGCCGCGCCGGTTGGCGGGACCCCCCGCTCAATTCTCCGGCCCGGATGGGCCGAAGTCCCGCCCAGAAATTGCCTGTCCCGCCGGCGTAAATCAAAGCTGGTATTTACCGGCGGGACCAGGCGGCGTGGGCAGGCTCCGGGGTCCTAGGGGGGCGCGGGGCGATCTGACCCCGGGGGGTGCCCCCACGGTGGCCTGGCCTGCGATCAGGGCCCACCGATCCGCGGGCGGGCCTGTGCCGTGGGGGCACTCTTTCCCTTCCGCCTCCGCCACGGCCTCCACCATGGCGGAGGCGGAAGAGTCTCTCCCCACGGCGCATGCGCGGGAAACTGTCGGCGGCCGCTGACGCTCCCGCGCATGCGCCGCATTTCTGCGCCAGCTGGCGTGGCACCAAACGCCATTTCCGCCAGCTGGCGGGGCAACAAACGCCATTTCCGCCAGCTGGCGGGGCGGAAATTCCTCCGGTGCCGGCCTAGCCCCTCAATGTTGGGGCTCGGCCCCCAAAGATACGGAGCATTCCGCACCTTTGGGCCGGCGCGATGCCCGTCTGATTGGTGCCGTTTAGGGCGCCAGTCGGTGGACATCGCGCCGTTGGGGGAGAATTTCGCCCGTGGTCACTGTTCCCGAAATGCTCCCCTGCTGAAACTTCTACCACTTGGCAGGGCTCACTCCCCAATACCAGGTCCAGTACCGCCCCTTCCCTAGTTGGACTGTCTAAAAAGCCCTCCTGGATGCTCCTTACAAACTCTGCCCCGACTTAGCCCCTGGCACTAAGTGAGTCCCAGTCAATATTGGGGAAGTTGAAGTCTCCCATCACCACAACCCTGTTGTTTTTACTCTTTTCCAAAATCTGTCTACCTATCTGCTCCTCTATCTCCTGCTGGCTGTTGGGAGGCCTGTAGTAAACTCCCAACATTGTGACTGCACCCTTCTTATTCCTGATCTCTACCCATATAGCCTCACTGCCCTCTGAGGTGTCCTCCCACAGTACAGCTGTGATATTCTCCCTAACCAGTAGCGCAACTCCGCCACCCCTTTTACATCTCCCTCTATCCCGCCTGAAACATCTAAATCCTGGAACATTTAGCTGCAATCCTGCCCTTCCCTCAACCAGGTCTCTGTAATGGCAACAACATCATAGTTCCAAGTACTAATCCAAGCTCTAAGTTCATCTGCCTTACCCGTAATACTTCTTGCATTAAAACATATGCACTTCAGGCCACCAGACCCGATGAGTTTAGCAACTTCTCCCTGTCTGCTCTGCCTCAGAACCACACTGTCCCTATTCCCTAGTTCTCCCTCAATGCTCTCACCTTCTGACCTATTGCTACCGTGCCCACCCCTCTGCCATACATTTAGTTCCCTTGTCCAAATCATTAATATATAATGTGAACAGTTGGAGTCCTAGCATAGATCCGTGTGGTACCCCACTAGTCACTGCCTGCCAATCAAAAAAGATCCATTTATTCCAACGTTTTGCTTCCTGCCTGCTAACATGCTTTTTTCCACCTCAAGACGTGACCCATAATTCCCATGCACTTTACCTTTGCATATTAATCTGCTATGTGAGACCTATTCCGAAAGTCTGAATAAACCACAACTCCCTGATCAACCCTATATTTTACATCATTCCAGCAGATTTGTCAAACATGATTTTCCTTTCATAAATCCATGCTGACTTTGTCTGATTACCCCACTACTTTCCAAATGCTGTGTTATGAAATCCTTGATAATGGACTCCAGCAACTTCTCTACTATCGACGTTCGGCTCACTGATCTATAGTTCCCTCTTTTCTTGCCACCTCCCTTTTGTAACAGTGGTGTTACATTTGCACCCCTGCAATCTGTAGGAACCATTCCAGAGTCCAAATAATTTTGGAAAATTAACACCAATTAATCTACTCTTTCTGGAGCCACTTCCTTAATTCAACTGGGATTAAGATTAATTGCCCTGGAGATTGATAGCCCTGGGGATTTGTCTGTCTTTAATACCATGAATTTTGCCAAAACCATTTCTTTACTGATACTAATTTCCTTTCGCTCCTCACTACAATTTGTGCTGCTCAGAACTTCCAGTATATTATTATGTTGGGGTACACAGAGGGTCAATTCTGACTTCTCCCTCTGTGTACCCGAACAGGTGCCGGAATGTGGCGACTCGGGGTTTTTCACAGTATCCTCATTGCAGTGTTAATTTAAGCCTCACAGCGTGACAACAAAGAAACAAAGTTAGAATTTAGTTCCTCAGCCTTTTCTTTGTTCCCTGTTATAAATTCCTCTGTTACTGATTGTAAGGGGCCTCCATTAGGTTTTATTAATCTTTTTCTCTAACATACCTGGAGAAACTTTACAGTCAGTTTTTATGTTCCCCGCTAGTTTACTTTCAATTATATTTTCCCCTACTTAATTAATCCTGCTGTACCCAACATTACCACTGCACTTTGGAGGTCTGTATACCACCCCAACGAATGATTTTTTGGCCCTTGATATTTCATAACTCCACCCAGACAGATTCCAAATCATCTGTACTAATATAATTCCCGAATGTTGTATTAAAACTTTATTTAATCAACAATTCAAATCCACCACCTTCTCATGTCTGTCCATCTTTCCTAAAAACTGAATAGCCCTCAATGCTTAGTTCCAGTCTTGGTCACCTTGGAGCCATGTCTTCGTAATCCAAACTATATCAGACCCCTTTACATCTATCTGCCCAACTAATTCATCCATTTTATTTCAAATGGTCCACGAATTCAAGAACAAAACATTAAGGCTATGCCCCAATAATCTAAAACACTCCCCCTCACACAATCCATGCATTCACCCGATACACCCTACTATTCCTACTCTGACTAGCATGTGGCACTGGTATTAATCCTGTGATCAAAATCTTTGAGGTCCCACTTCTCAATTCTCTTCCTGACTCCCTATAACCTGCTTTCAGGGCATCATTCATTTTTTTTTTTAGTGATATTCTTTACCATCCGGGAGTCTCGTTTATGACCACATACATGCCTATCTATTCCCCTTACAGTCGAATCCCATATAATTTTGCAAACTCATGCTTTTTACTCCTCCCCGCTGCAGCAGAACCAACCTGGTGCAGCGAATTTGGATGTTGCTGCTTTGCCCTGAGAGGTCATTCCCCTTAAAAGTATCCAAAACGGTATCTCTGTTTTGCAGGGGAATGACCACAGGAGATTCACAAACTGCCTGCCTTGTTCTCTTGTTCTGCCTCATGGTCACCCATTGTCTCCCTGCCTGTGGAGTCTGAGCCTGCGGTGTGACCGCCATGTGCTATCTATGATACACTCCATCTGACGGATGCTCCAGAGTGTCCCCAGCCACCAATCTAGCTCCGAAACACGGGCTTCCAGGAGCTGAGGCTGACGACACGTCCACCACATGCTGGCCCCAGGTACCCATATGCAACAAGAGGAACAAACCATGGCTTTGAGTTCTCCTGCCATGACTTATTCTTTTAAATTACAGCTTTTGAAGATGCTAGATATTTGATTAAATCGAATTCTCTTTGGCCTTTCTTTGCTTGTCCTCGTTAATAACAATTAGAGCCCATACAGATTATAAACCACAGAACTTATTTTTCAAACTATAATTGATGATAGTTGTAAAAACTTACCGATGTTGTCAACTACTTTCCAATCTGCTCTCCCCCTTGTAGCCTCAGCTGCAGCAGGGCAAGGCCAGTCTCTGAAGATTATTTACAAAGCAAGGAGAAAAAGCAAAGAACACGTCTACCCCTCTGCAGCGAATCCCCACTCTGCTTCAAATTCGCAACTTAAAAGTTTCAAGTTGATTCTGCCTGTGGCCTTTCCCCCACTGCTCATGCGCAAAACTCACAGGAGCATTTCAAAACTACATCGATACTGAATCATATTAACAAATAGCAGTGACTGGTAACCAAACTGTTGCACGAGAAGTATTAGTTTAAGGGCTATCTTCAGGGATGGGAAAAGCATAGATATGTTTACAATGGGAATTTTCTAGCCCAGGAGCCAGGCGGTTGAGGCAAGTTGATCAATGGTGGGTCAGTTCAATTGTCGGATTGGTAGGAGGCAAGAATGATTGCTATATCATTAATGCAATATATCACAAGCGATTGAATGTCGATGGGAATGCGAGGCAACTCAAGCTCACTCCTTAGAGAATCATAGATGAGGTTGGATCACAAAAACAAATATGAAATTTCTGATAAAGACTCAACAGTCGACAGTGATAACTCTCTGTTTGGAAATAAATGTACAGCTTTTTTAAATAACGTTTTCTGGTGGACATAAGGCACACATCAGTTATGATTCTATTGAATATCAGTCATGATACAGAGATAGATAGATTCTATATTAATAAGGGGATCAGGAAGGCAGGAGAACAGGAGAATGGGGATGAGAAAAATATCAGCCATGATTGAATGACGGAGTAGACTCGATGGGCCGAGTGGCCTAATTCTGCTCTTATGCCTCATGGTCTTATGATTCAACTGAATGATAGTATAGTCCTGATGGGCTGAATGGTCTCCGCTTGTTTCTTTCACTTTATCAAGACTTTGGGACTGTGAGATAATTTTCAATTATAAAATCACCGTGGTAACCTACCAATAGGTGTGAGCTCCACCAGCACCAGCAGTCCAAGCACCAAGAGTGGAGTTTTACACATCTTCCGCTGAGTCCCTCAGTGTCACAATGAAGAGGATGCAGCAGTGACGCTCTTTATATAATCGGAGTGAGCTTTCTGTAGTAAATAATCACACAGACATGACTCTACCTTGGTTAATCAAATTGGGCAGTGGTGTATAATGCAACTGGAATCGACTCCTAAATATGTTACCCAAGATCTTTTTTAAATATCAAGCGAGACTGATTTCTGCAATGATTGAAATGGTAAAGGTTTAACGGATTTTATCAGTGTTGAAAGCAAGAATCCTTCTGCCGTGAAGGGGACATTTGGCCCATTTTGTCTCTGCTGGTTCTTTAAATGTTCTGCCAAATTCTTCCTCCTCAATTGCTTCTCTTTTTCCAACGGCCCAAAATTCCTGCCTTGTCAATTATTGATCCAATTCCCAGTGTTCAGATTTTTACTGGACATGGCTCAATTATCAGTCAAGACAGCAGATTCCAGATTACATTGAATTTCCAACGTGGTGCTTCTTTCTGAACCATGATGTCCCAGAGCAGCACGGTGGCCCAGTGGTTAGCATTGCTGCCTCACGACGCCGAGGTCCCAGGTTCGATCCCGGCCCTGGGTTACTGTCCGTGTGGAGTTTGCACATTCTGCCTATGTCTGCATGGGTTTCGCCCCCAGAACCCAAAGTTGTGCAGGGTAGGTGGATTGGCCATGCTAAATTGCCCCGTAAGTGGAAAAAATAAATTGTGCACTCTAAATTTATAAAATAAAACGTGATTTCCCACCTACAGTTGTTTACAGGGCCCTGAACAGCGCGTGGTCCATCTCCCGCACCAGTATCTACTCCCTCCCAGAACAAGGATGGAGTCCGCCTCGTTCTCACATTTCACACCACCTGCCTCTGCCATTTTCGCGTCCTCCAGCATGATGCCACCACCAAACACATCTTCCCTTCACTTTCCCTGTCAGCATTCCGCAGAGACCATTCCCTCCAAGAAAATCAAGTCCAATCCTCTACCATGCCCAACACCTCTCCCATCACCCATGGCACCTTACCATACAAATCACCTGCCCCTTGACCTCTTCCATGCTTAACATCTCAGGCCCAAAACACAAATTCCAGGTTAAGCAGCGTTTCATCTGCACCTCTTTCAATTTGGTATATTGCATTCGCTGCTCCCAATGTGCTCTCCTTTGTATTGGAGAGACCAAACGTCGTCTGGGTGATGGCTTTGCTCAGCACCTTCAGTCTGTGCGCATTAGGGACCCTGACCTTCCTGTTGCTTCCCATGTAACACACGACCCTGCTACCATGCCCACATGCCTGCCCTTGGCCTGCTGCAATATTCCAGTGCAGATCAATGTAAGCTGGAGGAACAGCATCTCATCTTCCGGTTAGTCACGCTCAACACTTCCGGTCTCAACATAGAATTCAACAACTTCAGATGATTAGCTCTACCCCACTCGACCTCTTTGTTTTCATTCCATTTCATTTTAGACAACAAGGAACAAAGAAAAACAACATGTATAGAACCTTGGAATATTGCGCACAATTCTGGTCACCACAGTACCAGAAGGATGTAGAGGCTTTAGAGAGGGTGGAGAGAAGGTTTACCAAGATGTTGGCTGTCTGGAAGGTGTTAGCTATGTGGAGAAGCTGAATAGATTAGAGCTGTTTTCAATAGAAAGACGGAAGTTGAGGGGTGACCTGATAGAGGTCTACAAGATTATGAGGTTCATGGATAGAATGGATGAGGAGGCACTCTTTCCCAGGGTGGAGGGGTCAGTCACATGGGGGCATAGGTTTAAGATCCGTGGAGCAAAGTTTAAAAGGGATGTGTGATGCAGGTGTTTTACGCAGAGGGTGGTGAGTGCCTGGAACGCGTTGCCAGGGGAGGTTCTGGAAGCAGATGCATTAACGGCGTTCAAAAAGCATCTTGACAAACACATGGATAGGACGGGTATAGAGGGGTACGGCACAAGGAAGTACTGAGGGTTTTGACAATGATTGATATCATGACCAGTACAGGCTTGGAAGGCTGAATGGCCATTGCTGTGCTGTATTGTTCTTTGTTCTTTGTTCTAACACAGGAACAGGCCCTTCGGCTCTCCAAGCCTACGCAGACCATGGTACCTGCCTAACTAGAACCATATGCACTAACGGAGTCCATATCCTTCTATTCCCACCGTATTCAAATATTTGTCTCGATAGCCCTTAAATGCTGCTATCATACCTGCTCCTACCACGTCCCAAGGCAGCGTGTTTCATATATTTACCACCCTCCGTGTAAAAACCTTGCCTCACACATCTGTTCTAAACTTTTGCCCACGCACTTTTCCCCTAGTACTTGACTCTCCTACCCTAGGAAAGAGCATCTGACTATCCACTCTGTCCATGCCTCTCAGAATCTTGTAGACTTCTATCAGGTCGCCTCTCAACCTCCGTCATGCCAATGACAACTGACCGAGTTTATCGAACGTCTCCTCATAGCCAATGCCCTCCATGTCAGGCAACATCCTAATAAACTGTTTCTGTACCCTGTCTAAAGCATTCACATCCTTATAGTAGGATGGAGGGCAGAATTGTATGCAATATTCCAAATGAGGCCGAACTAAGATCCTGGGCGAAATTCTCCGTTATCGGCGCAAAATCCGCCGATTGGCGCAAAAAACGGCGCACATTCGACTTGCGTCACGTCGGAAAAATGGGTCGAAAGTCTCCGGCCCGAAATGGGCTAGCAGCGACGTAACGGGATCCGCGCTTGCGCACGTGGTTGACGCCGTGCAGCGTCATACGCGCCGCACAGCGTGACGGCTCATAAGGCCGCGCTGCTCCCCCCCACCCGACCGGAACACCCGTCCGGAACACCCGACTGGATGGCTGGCCGCCGCTCAGCCCCGAGGTTCGAGTCACGGGATGTGGAGGCGCTCCTGGACGCAGTGGAGCAGAGGAGGGACACCCTGTATCCCGGGCACGGCCGCAGAGTTGCCCCACGCCACAGCCGGCGTCTGTGGAGGGAAGTGGCAGAGGCCGTCACCGCTGCGGCCCTGACACCACGGACAGGCACCCAGTGCCACAAGAAGGTGAACGGCCTCGTCAGAGCAGGCAGGGTGAGCCTCCCCCATATCCCCCCTCCCCCATATCCCCCCTCCCCCATATCCCTCCTCCCCATATCCCCCCTCCCCCATATCCCCCTCCCCCATATCCCCCCTCCCCCATATCCCCCCTCCCCCATATCCCCCCTCCCCCATATCCCCCATATCCCCCCTCCCCCATATCCCCCCTCCCCCATATCCCCCATATCCCCCCATATCCCCCCTCCCCCATATCCCCCCTCCCACGTATCCCCCATATCCCCCCTCCCCCGTATCCCCCCCTCCGCCATAACCCCCCCTCCCCCATATCCCCAAGTGAATCCAGCCCTAACCTTAACCTCTGCAATGCACGCGCAACCGATGGCGTGCATTCATATACCTGCCTAACACTGTTGCCTTTTACCCCTGCCACCACCCCCACCCACCCACCCACCCCACCCCCACAGGAGAAGCGAGCACACAACAATATCCCTATTGCATGTGAGGACTGGAGGAGGCCCCGCTGATGAGAGGCCATTGACCGAACACGAGGAAAGGGCCCTGGAACTTTCTGGCGGACCGGACGACCGGGAGGTTGCTGATGCAGAGGTCGGGGGCGTACTAGCAAGTGAGCCACCGACAGCCCGTCCCCATATCCCCCCTCCCCTATATCCCCCTCCCCCATATCACCTGATCACTGCCTGCGTGTCTAACCATGCATTCTTCATTGTGTATCGAAGGAGCAAACGTCCAGGCACCCATCCCCGCAGATGCAGACCGCCCGCAGGATGCCCCTCGGAGGCCACGGGAGACAGAGAGACCCGGACCCTCTAGCATGCGACGCCCGCAGGATGCCCCTCGGAGGCCACGGGAGACAGAGAGACCCGGACCCTCTAGCATGCGACGCCCGCAGGATGCCCCTCGGAGGCCACGGGAGACAGAGAGACCCGGACCCTCTAGCGTGAGACACCCGCAGGATGCCCCTCGGAGGCCACGGGAGACAGAGAGACCCGGACCCTCTAGCATGCGACGCCCGCAGGATGCCCCTCGGAGGCCACGGGAGACAGAGAGACCCGGACCCTCTAGCATGCGACGCCCGCAGGATGCCCCTCGGACACCACGGGAGACGGAGAGACCTGGAGCAACAGGGAGACGACGCCCCCGTCACGTGCGGGAGTGACCACCCAGCGACGAGGGGGGCAGCCACAGGCCCCCGTCATATCCGAGCCAGGACACCACTACCCAGGACACCACTACCCAGGACACCACTACCCAGGACACCACTACCCAGGTCACCACTACCCAGGACACCACTACCCGGGACAGCACTGCCCAGGACACCCCTACCCGGGACAGCACTACCCAGCAAGACGAAATACCGGACAGTGACTCAGAGTGGATGGGTGGAGACGAACACCCGCCCCAAAGTGCCATGGACTCAGAGTGGGGCGAAGAGCACGACACAACGCCACTGCTGTCACCAACACCCTCCACCATCGCAGAAACACTCACCTCGGTTGGGCACTTTAGTGATGAGGCGTCTGGTACACTCATTGGTGCGCACAACACAGCCATCCCGGTACAGCAGGTGGAGGTAGGAGCAGCAGAGGGGCCGGGCGGTCGGAGGGCAGCCCAGCCCAAGCGAACATCTGCCGCCCAGATGGATCCCGGGTTCCTGGAGTTTCCACACCCACACATAGATCCGATGCAACCACCGACCCGGAGACGAGCGAAGAGGGTGACGGCCGGCTTGCGGCGGCTGCAGTCGCAGGTGGAGGAGTCCACCCGCGTCCAGGAGCTGGAAGTGGTGCCGGTCATACGTGCCACCCAGGCCGACACCGCACGGGTGGCGTCCGCGGTGGAGGCAATGGGTGCGACAGTGTCAGACATGGGGAACGGTTTGCGAGGCCTGGGGCTTTCCGTGCAGGCGGCGTCTGTGGCCCAGGACATGGCTGCCCTCTCACAGGAGGCCATGAGCCAGTGCCAGCCATAGCCCAGTCTCTGCAGGCCATGGCCCAGTCTCTGCAGGACATCGCTGAGGGCATCGGCGCCAGTGGCCATGTGCGAGCCGGCGTCGCACAGTCACAGACAGGGTTTGCCAATCCCCTGGGCTCCATGGCTGCAAATCTGCAGACCCCTGTCGATACCAGCACGGGCCTCCAGGACTGGCAGCGCCAGATGTCGGGGGGGCGTCGGATGGCCAGTCCGTTCGCATCCCCCACCCATGTAGAGGCCTGGGGGCCATCGGGCACCCTGAGGGAGGAGGAGGTGGTGTGGTCCGTCCCAGCTCCCCCTGGAGGGGAGGTCCGGGAACACCGCGACACCTCGGACTCCCCCTCCTTCCGTCCCAGGTGCATCGGGTGGGCAACGGGCAGGACAGGCTGGCAGCTCGCCATCCCAGTCGCCCGGGCCGCAGCCTGGCCCTTTGAGGCCAGGACGCCCCAGGAAACGGCCGCCAAAGGGATCCAGTGTCAGAGGGCAGGAATCACAGGAGCCCACCTCCAGTTCTGCTGTACCGTCTGGGGAACCACGTAGACGTAGTCAAAGGGCCCGTAAGGCCAAACAATTAGACACTGAGTAAGTTGGCACGGGTGCAGGGCACAGATGAGTTTTAGGGGCTAGGGCACGTGCATGAACTCCTTTGGTTATTAAAGTCAATGTTACACCTACCGAAGCTGCCTTTGTGCTCTGTCCAAAGCGTGCGGGGGGTGTCATGTACATTGAGCGCAAGTGTGTGTGTGAGGGGTGGTCTTACCTCAGCCCCAGGTGAGTCTGCCCCTTCCCCCTGGGCCGCCATCAACATCCCCCCGGGCAGAGGACGGGACCGTGCGCTGCAGTGTCACAGCCGCATGCAGGGATGGTCCGGGTGGATGGTGGTACTGTGGCCATGGGTCAGACATAGTCCAACGATGTGGAGCCAGGAGCTCACCGCAGGGTGGGTTGACATCATCCTCCATGGCCTGCAATAGACACCCGCAACTGTGTGAGCCCGGCCGTTGTGCCGCAGGTGGATCGGCAATGGGGGGGGTGGTGTGCATGTGGGTGGGGTGGGTGGGGTTGGGGAGGGGGGTGAGGGTGCTGGGTGGGTGGATGGGTGTGGGGTGTGGGTGGTCGGCTGTTGCCATGGTGTGCGGTCTGTGGCCATACTACCCGATTCCCACGCCCATCTAGTCAGTGAAGCGGGCGGCTATCAGTCTGTCCCGTGCCCGCTGGGCCAGCCGGTAACGGTGGACAGCCACCCGCCTGTGTCTACCCCGTCTGTCCTGACCATTACCCCCATCCCCCTCATCTGGGGAGGACAGCGCCTCTTCCTGCTGCTCCTCCACTCCGCCCTCCTCTGCCTGCGGCACATCGCCCCTCTGTTGGGCTGTGTTGTGCAGGACGCAGCACACCACAATGATGCGGCCGACCCTATCTGACCGATACTGGAGGGCGCCCCCAGAGAGGTCCAGGCACCTGAAACGCATCTTCATCACGCCAAAGCACCTCTCTATCACTCCCCTTGTCGCTACATGGGCATCATTGTAGCGGTTCTCCGCCTCATTGCGTGGCCTCCGTACAGGTGTCATCAGCCACGATCGCAATGGGTAGCCCCTGTCGCCCAGCAACCAGCCCCTCAGCCGGGGATGCCGTCCCTCGTACATGCTGGGGATGGATGACCGCGACAACACGTATGAGTCGTGTACACTGCCTGGGTAACGGGCGCAGACTTGCAGGATCATCATTTGGTGGTCGCAGACCACCTGTACGTTCATCGAATAGGTCCCCTTCCTATTGGTGAACACGGCCCTGTTATCTGCAGGTGGCCGCACGGCGACGTGCATCCCATCAATCGTGCCCTGGACCATGGGGAACCCGGCCACGGCAGAGAAGCCCACGGCCCGGGCATCTTGGCTGGCCCGGTCCACAGGAAGCAGATGTAGCGGTGCGCCATGGCATATAGGGCATCTGTCACTGCCCGGATGCACCGATGTCTGCGATATGTCGGACAGGTCCCCACTCGGTGCCTGGAATGACCCGTTGCATGAAAGTTCAGGGCCACCGTAACCTTGACAGACACGGGGAGAGGGTGTCCCCTGCCAGTGCCACGCGGTGACAGGTGTGCCAGCAGGTGGCAGATGTGTGCCACGGTTTCCCGCCTCATCCGGAGTCTCCTCCTGCATTCCCGGTCCGTGAGGTCCTGGTATGACTGCCGGGGCCGGTACACACGGGGCGCCCTCGAGTGCCTCCGTTGCCGTGGGGCCGCGACATCCTCCTCCCCCTCCTCGTCCTGTCGGTCAGGTGTCCCTCCAGCCTGGATGGCTGCCGCCTGCCCCTCTGCGGCAGCCTGCGCCGCCTCTCTGGCACGCTCCTCCTCCTCCTCCTCCTCATCCAGGGCAACATGGACATTAGCGGCTGCCGCCACGGCGGCCAACATCGCTGGATGATCGGAAAACATGACGGCCTGGTTGGGGGGGGGGGGGGGGGAAACGGCGACATGTCATCATTGCCCATGTCCCCTCCTACCCCCCAACCAGGTGGCATGGACCGCATGGGTCCAACTGTTGGAGGCTGGCACCTGGCCAGGTGGACCAACTCACTTGCCCTCGCACCCCCCCTCCCTGGCATGGACCCCCCCCATCCCCCTCCCCGGCACGGACCCCAACCTCCTCCCTGCACGGAAGCCCCCATCCCCCTCCCCGGCACGGACCCCCCCCATCCCCCTCCCCGGCACGGACCCCAACCTCCTCCCCGGCACGGACCCCCCATCCCCCTCCCCGGCACGGACCCCCTATCCCCCTCCCCGGCACGGACCCCAACCTCCTCCCCGGCACGGACCCCCCATCCTCCTCCCCGGCACGGACCCCCCCAACCTCCTCCCCGGCACGGACCCCCCCCCCAACCTCCTCCCCGGCACGGACCCCCCATCCCCCTCCCCGGCACGGACCCCAACCTCCTCCCCGGCACGGACACCAATCTCCTCCCCGGCACGGACCGCCCCATCCTCCTCCCCGGCATGGACCCCCCCAACCTCCTCCCCGGCACGGACCCCCCCCAACCTCCTCCCCGGCATGGACCCCCCATCCCCCTCCCCAGCATGGACCCCAACCTCCTCCCCGGCACGGACCCCAACCTCCTCCCCGGCATGGACCCCCCCATCCTCCTCCCCGGCACGGACCCCCCCCCCAACCTCCTCCCCGGCACGGACCCCCCCATCCCCCTCCCCGGCACGGACCCCAACCTCCTCCCCGGCACGGACCCCAACCTCCTCCCCGGCACGGACCCCCCCCAACCTTCTCCCCGGCACGGACCCCAACCTCCTCCCCGGCACGGATGCCAACCTCCTCCCCGGCACGGACCCCCCCATCCTCCTCCCCGGCACGGACCCCCCTCCCGGCACTCCCCCGGAGCCCAGCCCACTCTAACCACCCCCCCCCCCCGTCACACACACACACACACAACCCGAGACACACCTCTCCCCACACATTCAGACTGCGGCCACGCCATCGCCTGCCCAGCGGCCAACCCCCCAGGCCGTCACTCACCTCCACGCTGGTCGGCGTGAACCTGGAGCACAGGTTCACGCCGATGAAAAGGAGGTTTGATTTACGTCAACGTGAACGGTCATCACGTCGACGGGACTTCGGCCCATCCGGAAGGGAGAATATCGGCAGGCCAAAAATCGGCTGCCTTGCGCAGACCCGTGCCATTCTCCGAAGTCAGCGGCGCCATTAATGGCCCGCCGACTTTTCTCCCTTCGGAGACTTCGGCAACCGGCGGGGGCGGGATTCACGGCGGCCAACGGCCATTCTCCGACCCGCTGGGGGGTCGGAGAATGACGCCCCCTCTCTTTTACATTTTATCTATTTCCTGTTTTTCTTTATACATATATTTCCCCCATCTTATCCCCCTCTTCTTACCTTTTCTCCTCTTTGCTTCCCTCTACATCTCTCACCGCTTGCACTCTGATTTTAGTTTCTCTGCTGTTAGGCCTTTCACACCTTTTATTCTCTCCGTGGACTGCCATTAGCACTCTTGGTTTCTGTGGCTATTAGTACTCTTTTCCCTTGGTTTATGTGGCTATAACTCATCTTTCAGTCCCTCACCCCACAGTATAAATATCTCCAACTTTCTATGTCTTTTAGCTTTGACAAAGTGTCATCTGGACTCGAAACGTTAGCTCTTTTTAGGGCGGAGTTTAGGAGGAACTTCTTCACCCAAAGGGTTGTGAATCTATGGAATTCCTTGCCCAGTGAAGCAGTAGAGGCTCCTTCATTAAATGTTTTTAAGATAAAGATACATAGTTTTTTGAAGAATAAAGGAATAAAGGGTTATGGTGTTAGGGCGGGAAAGTGGAGCTGAGTCCACAAAAGATCAGCCATGATCTCATTGAATGGTGGAGCAGGCTCGAGGCCAGGTGGCCTACTCCTGCTCCTAGTTCTTATGTTCTTATGTTCTTTTCTCTCCCTACAGATGTTGCCAGACCTGCTGAGATTTTACAGCATTTTCTCTTTTGGTTTCAGATTCCATCATCCGCTTTTATCCAGATTAGATCCAACTCACTGTGTAAAAAGCAAGTTCTCCTCGGCCTCCATCTAGTTTATCAACCAATTACCTTCAATGTGCCTCCACTGGTCAATGAACATCGCATGATCACTGCCATTAATACACAAGGGATAGTTATCCCTTTTTACCTGGTATAAATAGTAACATGTAGTTCAGTGCTAGGAACAGATTATCCCCTAATTATGCCAGTGACGATTGGGGCAATTTGGGGCAATTTACACTATTGTGGAAATATCAACAGTAACTGTGGGATGTCCTTAGATTCTGAAATACTGTGGAGGATTTTTATTCATTGTTGACATTGAAATGTGAGGGCAAGCTAGCAAGCAATAAAAATGAAGACAGGAACAGTTTTTTTCAATATATAAAAGTTAGGAGATAAGCAAAAATAGACATTGGACTACTGGAACATAAGGCTGGAGAAGGAGTCATAGGAAACAAAGAAATGGCAGAGGAACTGAAAAGTTACTTTGCATCAGTCCTTGCGGTGAAGATCCAGACAGCCAGGGGAATTAGGGCACAGAGGTGAGTGTAGTGGCCATCACTAAAGGGGAGGTTCAGGGGAATCTGAAAGGTCTGAAGTGCTGAATTTGGTGCATTTGAGTGCTATATTGAGAGTTTGGTGACTGAGGGAGTGCTGAATTTGGTGCATTTGAGTGCTATATTGAGAGTTTGGTGACTGAGGGAGTTAGGTGAGGAGGGAGTAAGGTGCTCTTTTCATTTTGTTTCCTACGTTTCTGCAAATAGTGAGAAGAGAGCCAGGAGTTTACAAAGAGTGCAGCTGACTGGGAGCAGAGTCAGAGGGCGGAGATCCAGTTGGTCCACAGGGCAGCTATATTCTGTAAGGTAAGAGGGGATGGAGGCTAGGCTTCCTGTAGGATGTAGGTGGTGAGGGATACCACCGGTGTCCCCGTTGACTATTCCTGTGGGAAGTGCACCCAACTCCAGCTCCTCAAAGACCGTGTTAGGGAACTGGAGCTGAAGCTGGATGAACTTCGGATCATCCGGGAGGCAGAGGGGGTGATAAAGAAGAGTTACAGGGAGGTAACCACAAACAGGCAGACAGTGCAGGGATCCCTCGTGGCCGTTCCCCTTCAAAACAAGTATACCGTTTTGGATGCTGTTGGGGGGATGACCTACCGGGAGAAGGCCCTAGCGGCCAGGTCTCTGGCACTGAGTCTGGCTCTGGGGCTCAGAAGGGAAGGGGGGAGAATAGAAAAGCAATAGTTGTAGGAGATTCAATGGTTAGGGGAATAGATAGGAGATTCTGTGGTCGCGAGCGAGACTCCCGGAAGGTATGTTGCCTCCCGGGTGCCAGGGCCAGGGATATCTCGGATCGTGTCTTCAGGATCCTTAAGCGGGAGGGGGAGCAGACAGAAGTCGTGGTGCACATTGGTACCAACGACGTAGGTAGGAAAAGGGGTGTGGAGGTAATAAACGAGTTTAGGGAGTTAGGCTGGAAGTTAAAAGCCAGGACAGACAGAGTTGTCATCTCTGGTTTGTTGCTGGTGCCACGTGATAGTGAGGCTAGGAATAGGGAGAGAGTGCAGCTGAACACGTGGCTGCAGGAATGGTGTAGGAGGGAGGGCTTCGGGTATTTGGATAATTGGAGCGCATTCTGGGGAAGGTGGGACCTGTACAAGCAGGACGGGTTGCATCTGAACCAGAGGGGCACCAATATCCTGGGAGGGAGGTTTTCTAGTACTCTTCGGGAGGGTTTAAACTAATTTGGCTGGGGAATGGGAACCGGATTTGTAGTCCAGCAACTAAGGTAGCCGATATTCAGGACGCCAAAGCGTGTAGTGAGGCAGTGGGGAAGAGAACACTGACAAAGGAGAGTACTTGCAGGTACGGAGATGGGTTGAAGTGTGTATACTTCAACGCAAGAAGCATCAGGAATAAGGTGGGTGAACTTAAGGCATGGATCGGTACTTGGGACTACGATGTGGTGGCCATCACGGAAACTTGGATAGAAGAGGGGCAGAAATGGTTGTTGGAGGTCCCTGGTTATAGATGTTTCAATAAGGTTAGGGAGGGTGGTAAAAGAGGTGGGGGGGGGGGGGTGGCATTGTTAATTAGAGATAATATAACAGCTGCAGAAAGGCAGTTCGAGGAGTATCAGCCTACTGAGGTAGTATGGGTTGAAGTCAGAAATAGGAAAGGAGCAGTCACCTTGTTAGGAATTTTCTATAGGCCCCCCAATAGGAGCAGAGATGTGGAGGAACAGATTGGGAAACAGATTTTGGAAAGGTGCAGAAGTCACAGGGTAATAGTCATGGGTGACTTTAACTTCCCAAATATTGAGTGGAAACTCTTTAGATCAAATAGTTTGGATGGGGTGGTGTTTGTGCAGTGTGTCCAGGAAGCTTTTCTAACACAGTATGTAGATTGTCCGACCAGAGGAGGGGCAATATTGGATTTAGTACTTGGTAATGAACCAGGGCAAGTGATAGATTTGTTAGTGGGGGAGCATTTTGGAGATAGTGACCACAATTCTGTGACTTTCACTTTAGTAATGGAGAGGGATAGGTGTGTGCAACAGGGCAAGGTTTACAATTGGGGGAAGGGTAAATACGATGTTGTCAGACAAGAATTGAAGTGCATAAGTTGGGAACATAGGCTGTCAGGGAAGGACACAAGTGAAATGTGGAACTTGTTCAAGGAACAGGTACTACGTGTCCTTGATATGTATGTCCCTGTCAGGCAGGGAAGAGGTGGTCGAGTGAGGGACCCATGGTTGACAAGAGAGGTTGAATGTCTTGTTAAGAGGAAAAAGGAGACTTATGTAAAGGCTGAGGAAACAAGGTTCAGACAGGGCGTTGGAGGGATACAAGATAGCCAGGAGGGAACTGAAGAAAGGGATTAGGAGAGCTAAGAGAGGGCATGAACAATCTTTGGCGGGTAGGATCAAGGAAAACCCCAAGGCCTTTTACACATATGTGAGAAATATGAGAATGACTAGAGAGAGGGTAGGTCCGATCAAGGACAGTAGAGGGAGATTGTGCATTGAGTCTGAAGAGATAGGAGAGGTCTTGAACGAGTACTTTTCTTCTGTATTTACAAATGAGAGGGGCCATTTTTTTGGAGAGGACAGTGTGAAGCAGGCTGGTAAGCTCGAGGAAATACTTGTTAGGAAGGAAGATGTGTTGGGCATTTTGAAAAACTTGAGGATAGACAAGTCCCCCGGGCCTGACGGGATATATCCAAGGATTCTATGGGAAGCAAGAGATCAAATTGCAGATCCGTTGGCAATGATCTTTTTGTCCTCACTGTCAACAGGGGTGGTACCAGGGATTGGAGAGTGGCGAATGTCGTGCCCCTGTTCAAAAAAGGGACTAGGGATAACCCTGGGAATTACAGGCCAGTTGGTCTTACTTCAGTGGTAGGCTAAGGAATGGAAAGGGTAGGATTTCTGAGCATCTGGAAAGACACTGCTTGATTAGGGATAGTCAGCACGGATTGGTGAGGGGTAGGTCTTGCCTTACAAGTCTTATTGAATTCTTTGAGGAGGTGACCAAGCATGTGGATGAAGGTAAAGCAGTGGATGTAGTGTACATGGATTTTAGTAAGGCATTTGACAAGGTTCCCCATGGTAGGCTTCTGCAGAAAGTAAGGAGGCATGAGATAGTGGGAAATTTGGCCAGTTGGATAACAAACTGGCTAACCGATAGAAGTCAGAGAGTGGTGGTGGGTGGCAAATATTCAGCCTGGATCCCTGTCACCAGTGGCGTACCGCAGGGATCAGTTCTGGGTCCTCTGCTGTTTGTGATTTTCATTAATGACTTGGATCAGGGAGTTGAAGGATGGGTCAGTAAATTTGCAGACGATACGAAGATTGGTGGAGTTGTGAATAGTGAGGAGGGCTGTTGTCGGCTGCAAAGAGACAGAGATAGGATGCAGAGCTGTGCTGAGAAGTGGCAGATGGAGTTTAACCCTGAAAAGTGTGAGGTTGTCCATTTTGGAAGGACAAATATGAATGCGGAATACAGGGTTAACAGTAGAGTTCTTGGCAATGTGGAGGAGCAGAGAGATCTTGGGGTCTATGTTCATACATCTTTGAAAGTTGCCACTCAAGTGGATAGAGCTGTGAAGAAGGCCTATGGTGTGCTAGCGTTCATTAACAGAGGGATTGAATTTAAGAGCCATGAGGTGATGATGCAGCTGTACAAAACTTTGGTAAGGCCACATTTGGAGTACTGTGTACAGTTCTGGTCGCCTCATTTTAGGAAGGATGTGGAAGCTTTGGAAAAGGTGCAAAGGAGATTTACCAGGATGTTGCCTGGAATGGAGAGTAGGTCTTACGAGGAAAGGTTGAGGGTGCTAGGCCTTTTCTCATTATAACGGAGAAGGATGAGGGACGACTTGATCGAGGTTTATAAGATGATCAGGGGAATAGATAGAGTAGACAGTCAGAGACTTTTTCCCCGGGTGGAACAAACCATTACAACGGGACATAAATTTAAGGTGAGTGGTGGAAGATATGGGGGGGATGTCAGAGGTAGGTTTTTTACCCAGAGAGTAGTGGGGGCATGGAATGCACTGCCTGTGGAAGTAGTTGAGTCGGAAACATTAGGAACTTTCAAGCAGCTACTGGATAGGTACATGGATTACGGTTAAATGATATAGTGTAGATTTATTTGTTCTTAAGGGCAGCACGGTAGCATTGTGGATAGCACAATTGCTTCACAGCTCCAGGGTCCCAGGTTCGATTCTGGCTTGGGTCACTGTCTGTGCGGAGTCTGCACATCCTCCCCGTGTCTGCGTGGGTTTCCTCCAGGTGCTCCGGTTTCCTCCCACAGTCCAAAGATGTGCAGGTTAGGTGGATTGGCCATGATAAATTGCCCTTAGTGTCCAAAATTGCCCTTAGTGTTGGGTGGAGGTGTTGACTTTGGGTAGGGTGCTCTTTCCAAGAGCTGGTGCAGACTCAATGGGCCGAATAGCCTCCTTCTGCACTTTAAATTCAATGATAATCTATGATTAATCTAGGACAAAGGTTCGGTACAACATCGTGGGCCGAAGGGCCTGTTCTATGCTGTATTTTTCTATATTCTATGTTCTGTGACTGAAGGTGGACAAATCACCTGGAACAGATGGACTACATCCCAGGGTTCTAAATGAGATAGCTGAGGAGATTGTGAAGGCATTGGTGGTGATCCTAAATGAATCACTGGAGGCAGGAAGTCTCGCAGAGGACTGGCAAGTGACAAACGTAACACCGCCGTTTTAGAAGGGGGGGAGGCAGAAGACGGGAAAGTACAGGTCGTTTAGCCTGACTTACGCCATTGGTAAGATTTTTAGGCCATTAGTAAAGATGAGACCGCGGAGTACTTGGAAGTGCATGATAAAATAGGACTGAGTCAGCACGGCTTGTTCAACGGGTGGTCATGTCTGACAAATCTGTTCCAGTTGTCACTGGAATGATGGAGGGTGAGAGGCGACCTGATAGAGGTCTACAAGAGTATGAGTGGCATGGACAGAGTTCTTTGAGGAGGTAACAAGGAAGTTAGACAAACGAGTGGACATGATTTATTTACATTTCTAGAAGGTTTTTGACAAGGTGCCGCATAGGTCATCTCCCGGTAGGTCATCACCCCAACAGCATCCAAAACGGTATAATAAGTTAAGAGCCCATGTTGTTAAGGGTAAGATCCTGGTATTGGCTGACTGGAGGAAGGGAGAGAGTAAGGAGAAAGGTTTTTTTTTCACGATGGCAGCTGGTGACTAGTGGTCTGCCTTGGGGGCCGGTGCTGAGACCACAACCTTTCACAATATACATTAATGATTTGGAAGAAGGAACTGAAGGCACTGTTACTAAGTTTGCAGATGATACAAAGATCTGAGGAGGGACAGGTAGTATTGAGGATGCAGAAGGGCTGCAGAAAGTCTTGGACTGGCTAGGAGAGTGGGCAAAGAAGTGACAGATGGAATACAATGTGGTAAAGTGTGAGATTATGCACTTTGGGAGGAGCAATGGAGGCATAGACTATTTTCTAAGCGAGGAAATACTTAGGGCCAAGGGACTTGGAAGTCCTCGTTCAAGATGCTATTTAGGTTAACGTGCAGGTTCAGTCACCAGTTTGGAAGGCAAATGCAATGTCAAGAGGGCTAGATACAAGAGCAGGGATACACTTCTGAGGCTGTATAAGGCTCTAGCCTGACCCCATTTAGTGTATTGTGAGCAGTTTTGGGCCCCGTGTCTGAGGAAGGACATGCTGGCCTTGGAAAGGGTTCAGAGGATATTCACAACAATGGTCACTGGAATGAAGAGCTTTTCATTTAAGGAACCGTTGAGGACGCTGTGTCTGTACTCGTTGGAGTGTGGGAGGATGTGGGGGGAACTTTTTGAAAGTTGCAGGATACTGCATCGGGTGGACATGGAGGGTATGTTTCTACTTGTAGGAAAATCTAGAAAGCGAGGACACAATCTCAGATTAAAGGGACGATCCTTTAAAACAGAGATGAGGAGGAATTTCTTCAGCCAGAGGGTGATCAACCTGTGTAACTCTTTGCTGCAGAAGCCTGTGGAGGCCAAATCACTGAGTTCTTGATTAATCAGAAGTTATGGAGAGAAGGCAGGAGAATTGGGATGAGAAAAATATCTACCATAACTGAATGGCGGAGCAGACTTGATAGGCCGAGTGGCCTAATTCTTTTACTATGTCTTATGGTCTTATCCCCAGCAATGATGACCAGACCTTTGCCCCAACCCTGGAAAGCACATTTATGCACAAGCCTGACACACCCTCCACATCCAACCCCAAATATGTTTGATTAAGTTGTGAGGGAGTGTTGAAGACATGCGGGTTGAGAGGGTAAATGGTTAAGTCTGACACAATGCACCCCGGTACAAACTATGGAAATTAGTTCAACATGGATGACGTAAAGAACAGACAGAGACATAGGGAGAGGGTGGAGAACCAGAGAGAGAGAAACCGACACAATATAGGTAAAGAAACTGAGCAGAGGCATTGAGATAGACAGATGAGAGAGAGATAAAGAGACAGCAAGAGAGAGAAACTGAGACAGAAAATAAGAGGGAGAGACAGAGATAAAGACAGAGGGCGAAATTCTCCCCCAACGGCGCGATGTCCGCCGACTGGCTCCAAAAGCGGCGCCAATCAGACGGGCATTGCGCCGGCCCAAAGGTGCGGAATGCTTCGCATCTTTGGGGGCCGAGCCCCAACATTGAGGGGCTATGCCGGCGCCGGAGGGATTTCCGCCCCGCCAGCTGGCGGAAATGGCGTTTGTTGCCCCGCCAGCTGGCGGAAATGCGGTGCATGCGCGGGACGTCAGCGGCGCCAACAGTTTCCCGCACATGCACAGTGGGGAGAGTCTCTTCCGCCTCCGCCATGGTGGAGGCCGTGGCGGAGGCGGAAGGGAAAGAGTGCCCCCACGGCACAGGCCCGCCCGCGGATCGGTGGGCCCCGATCGCGGGCCAGGCCACCGTGGGGGCACCCCCCGGGGTCAGATCGCCCCACGCCCCCCCCCCCCCCCCAGGACCCCGGAGCCCGCCCACGCCGCCTGGTCCCGCCGGTAAATACCAGCTTTGATTTACGCCGGCGGGACAGGCAATTTCTGGGCGGGACTTCGGCCCATCCGGGCCGGAGAATTGAACGGGGGTCCCGCCAACCGATGCGGCCCGATTCCCGCCCCCGCCCAATCTCTGGTACCGGAGGTTTCTGTGGGGGCGGGGGCGGGATTCACGGCGGCCAGCGGCCATTCTCCCACCCGGCGGGGGGTCGGAGAATGACGCCCAGAAATCGAGAGAGAAAATAGAGACAGAGAAAAAGAATGATCAGCGAAAGAGAGTGATAGAGAGATAGGGATAGAGGCAGAGGGAGAGGTGAGAGACACGTTGAGACAGGGAGACGGAGAACGAAGGGAGTGAGAGACGGGAGGATAACGTGCTGCTCCTACCGACAACTTTGAATTGTGATCAGAAATCCTGCTTTGCAATTCCTTAGAGTTCTTCACTGATGTTGAAGCGTGAACAGTCCAGTCTGTCAACGAGTTCCGCCTATTCATACAGGGCAGATGATTCAATGTGCTACAGTTACTTTTTATAAAACATCGTTACATTTTCAGGATAAAGTCTGGAATTGTGTTTTGTTGCAACAACATTAAGATTAGAGCTTTCCTTATGATGATGACATCCCATCCTTCGAGGCCCTATCTTTTGTCACCGGGACAGACAGAAACTTTTGTGCTCTACTGGGTAAGGAGTACCCGCTAACTATGTACCCTGGACAGGGAGAACCTTCTTGAGTGTGTATCGATTCCATGGCCATCTTTTCACGCCTGTCACAGACGCAGGCCCACCCAGAGACTGTCTCCTGCTGATAATCAGACTCTTGAGTTGGTGAGTGCTTCAAGAACGACAGAGAGAGACCGAGACAGGCAGGCAGACAGACAGGAGCTATCAGATAGTCTGACTGGGTCCCGGCCACAGTCTTAATTCTTAATTCCGGTCAGTTAAAGACGCCTGCCCACCGTGTTGGAAGATCAGGAAATGGCAGTTGACTGCAGATTGTAACATGTAAACAGTAAAATGCTCTGAGGATCATACATTCAATTATCGTAGAGATGGAACACCATCGGTAGTGGTGTCTGTGTGTGCGCGTGTGGGGGTGGGAAGAGCGGAGGAGAGAGGAGGGGAGTGGAGATTGGGTGTGGTAATAGGTCAGTCAACTCAGTTCAAGGATCAGGGAACATCAGTTGGAGAATTAGTCAGGAGCAATTGGGAGACGAATCTACTTGGATACATCCAGCTGAGCGGCTGTGCATTTCGCTCTGAGGAGCCGGGATGGGAGAGGTCTCGGAGTCAGCTGGTAACTCCAGTGCAGCTGTTCCTGACGGAATCCCATGCGAAGATGAGAAGTTGGCGGCATGTGCTGGTCCTTGCCGGTGGCCAGTTCTACATTGGCGTTCACGTATCAGCTCAGTTTGCGGAAAACGATCTGTCTTGTGGAGAGCTGTCACTTTGGGCATGTTGAAGCCGAAGAGCGAGAATCGTGCAGGTGATTCGAAGCTGGAGGGAAATTTTGTGGATTCGAAGGGTTGGGATCTCAGAGAAAGAAATTGGGAGGCAAGCAGTCGTTGAGGAAATGCTCCTTTTTCGGAACGATTGTTGAAGCAATCAGATGCCCGAAAAATATTGAGACACGGTTTAAACAATGAAATGTAACTCATCAGAATGTTGCCCTGGCTCTCCCGGCTGACTTTTGGGTGTGTTGCTCAGCAACTCCGAGGATCTGTAGTCGCTGTGATTGCCTTTTAATGTACAGTTTGCGGTGTCGTAGATCACCGTTTTCTTATTAATCCATGTCTACTTCTGGGGCGAGATTCTCCGACCCCCGGCCGGGTCGGAGAATCGCCGGGGTTTGGCGTGAATCCCGCCCCCGCCGGTTGCCGAAGTCTCCGGCACCAGAGATTCGGCGGGGGCGGGAATCGCGCCGCGCCGGTTGGCGCCCCCCCCCCCCCACTCCACGGTCTCCACCATGGCGGAAGCAGAAGAGACTCCCTCTACTGCACATGCGTGGGAATGCTGTCAGCAGCCGCTGACGCTCCCGCGCATGCGCCGCCCGGAGATGTCATTTCCGCGCCAGCTGGCGGGGCACCAAAGGCCTTTTCCGCCAGCTGGCGGGGCGGAAATTCGTCCGGCGCCGGCCTAGCCCCTGAATGTTGGGGCTTGGCCCCCAAAGATGCGGAGCATTCCACACCTTTGGGGCGGCGCGATGCCAGTCTGATTTGCGCTGTTTTGGGCGCCAGTCGGCGGACATTGCGCCATTTCCGGAGAATTTTGCCCCAGGTTAATATCGGCTGCTAGAGTCTAAGAAAGGTATTTATAATTGTTTATGTTACGACTTTACTAAATAAAGTTGTTTGTATAAACCCGATAACGCTTTGTTGTTTTGGTAATTAACTGGGATTTCAAATTTCATTTATATCAAATACAACGGGCGTGATTCTCCGCACCCGCGCCGGTTTGGAGAATCGCCTGGCGTGCCATTTTTCCCCGCGACGCCGGTCCGACGCCCTCCCGCGATGCACCCAAGCGGCGGGAACGGCCCCGTCAAGTTTTGCGCGGCGCAGGCCGGAGAATCGCCGGGACACCCAAAATGGCGATTTTCCGCTACACCCGCTATTCTTCGGCCCGGGTGGGCCAAGCGGCCTGCCCAAATTCCACACCTGGTCGCTGCCGGCGGGAACAGCGGCCTGTGGGTGGGCGAGGGGGGTTCTTTCACCGGGGCTGCAGTCAAAAGGGGTCTGGCCACCGATTGGCGGGCCGGCCTCTCTGAAGGTGGACCTCCTTTACTCCGCCACCCCGCAAGATCCATCCGACATCTTCTTGCGGGGCGGCCTCAGGGAGGACGGCAACCACGCATGCGCGGGTTGGCGCTGGCTGGCGCCGGCTGGAGCCGGCCAACCCGCGCATGCGCGGGTGACGCCAGTTAGGTGGCGGATGATGTGGCACCGCTTTTACGCGCCGCCAATGCCAGGCGCGCGCTGACGACGCTGCTTTAGCGACACGCCCCCCCCCCCCCCCGAGTTTCTCGCGGCTCCGATCCTCGCCCATTTTCGGGCCCTGAATCGGTCGAGATCGGGGCCATTTCGCGCCGTCATGAACCTCAACGGCATTCACGATGGCGTGGGCACTTAGTCGCAGGAGCGGAGAATCGCACCCAACGTGTCGGTTCCCCATCAGCATTGCAACTGATGGTTTGTTCTTGTACTTGGGTTGGATTCTCCGCCCCGCCATGCCACGTTTCAGCCTCGACCCGCCCGCGGGATTTTCTGTTACGTCGGCCGTTCAATGTGGTTTCCCATTGTGGGGCAGCCCCACGCGGTCGAGAAACCCCCGGGCGCCGGCAAAATGGAGAGTCACGCCGGTGGACTCTGAATGTCCAGAACATTGTTTAAGATTGACTTCAAATAGACAGAATGTTCCCATTACCACAGAATTGAAGGTCACAGTTTGTAGAAAATGTGTTTCCACTCAGAGCATTGAGGTTCTTTTCATAACAGTGACCCTGGTGTTATCAGTGACTTTGTTAATGGCCCGGACCCCCGTGGATATAACTTTGAACTGGAACATTAGCATTGCGTTTAATCCTCATGCGAGCCTGTTAAATGTTCATGGTGTACAATAGCAAACAGAATGCTAAATACTTGACCTTATCCACAGGATGCTGAGTAAATATAATCAGTGGATCCATAAAAGGCTAATGGTATGTTGGCCTTCATTGAGAAAGGTTTCCAGTACAGGAGCAGAGATGTGTTGTTGCAATTATACACACCCTTGGTGAGGCCACACCTGGAATATTGTGTGCAGTTTTGGTCTCCTTTTCTGAGGAAGGATGTTCTTGCTCTCCAGGGAGTGCAGCAAAGTTTTACCAGACTGATTCCAGGGATGGCGGGACTGTCATATGAGGTGAGAGGGACTAGGTTAGGATTATTCTCGCTGGAGTTCAGAAGAATGAGAGGGGATAAATAGAGACTTATCAAATTCTAAAGGACTAGATAGGGTAGATGCAGGGAAGATGTTCCCGATGATGGGTGTGTCCAGAACTGATGATTCAGGATAAACCATTTCGGACAGAGATGAGGAAACATGGGCGAAATTCTCCGGAAACGGCGCGATGTCCGCCGACTGGCGTCCAAAACGGCGCAAATCAGACGGGCATCGCGCCGCCCCAAAGGCACATCTTTGGGGGCCGAGCCCCAACCTTGAGGGGCTAGGCCGGCTCCGGACGAATTTCCGCCCCGCCAGCTGGCGGAAAAGGCCTTTGGTGCCCCGCCAGCTGGCGCGGAAATGACATCTCCGGGCGGCGCATGCGCGGGAGCGTCAGCGGCCGTGACAGCTTCCCATGCATGCGTAGTGGAGGGAGTCTCTTCTGCTTCCGCCATGGTGGAGACCGTGGCGGAGACGGAAGGGAAAGAGTGCCCCCACCGCACATGCCCGCCAGCGGATCGGTGGGCCCCGATCGTGCGCCAGGCCACCGTGGGGCCACCCCCCGGGGCCAGATCGCCCTGCGCCCCCCCCCCCAGGACCCCGGAGCCCGCCCGTGCCGCCTTGTCCCGCCGGTTAGGTAGGTGGTTTAATTTACGCCGGCGGACAGGCATTTTAGCGGCGGGACTTCGGCCCATCCGGGCCGGAGAATCGCGCGGGGGGGGCCCACCAACCGGAGCGGCGTGATTCCCGCCCCCGCTGAAACTCCGGTGCCCCCCCTCACGCCAGCCCCCGGCGATTCTCCGACCCGGCGGGGGGGTCGGAGAATCTCGCCCCAGGTCTTCACCCAAAGGGTTGTGAGCCTGTGGAATTCATTACCACAGGAGGTAGTTGATGCTAAAACATTGAATATATTCAAGAGGTGGCTAGATGTAGCATTTGTGGCCAATGGGATCAAAGGGAGGAAGCAGGATTAGGCTATTACATAGAACAAAGAACAAAGAAAAGTACAGCACAGGACAGGCCCTTCGGCCCTCCAACCCCGTGTCGACCATGCTGCCCGACTAAACTACAATCTTCTACACTTCCTGGGCCCGTATCTGTCTATTCCCATCCTATTCATGTATTTGTCAAGATGCCCCTTAAATGTTACTATCGTCCCTGCTTCCACCACCTCCTCCGAGTTCCAGGCACCCACTACCCTCTGTGTAAATAGAACAAAGAACATAGAACATACAGTGTAGAAGGAGGCCATTTGGCCCATCGAGTCTGCACCGACCAACTTTCACCCTATCCCCGTAACCCAATAACCCTTCCTAACCTTTTTGGACACTAAGGGCAATTTATCATGGCCTTATCCACCTAACCTGCACGTCTTTGGACTGTGGGAGGAAACTTGAGCACCTGGAGGAAACCCAAGCAGGCACAGGGTGAACTTGCAGACTCTGCACAGACAGTGACCCAGTGGGGAATCGAACCTGGGACCCTGGTGCTGTGAAGCCACAGTGCTAATCACCTGTGCTATGGTGCTGTCCAATTGAGTTGGTTGATCAGCCATGATCATGATAAATGGCGAAGCAGTGTCGAAGGGCCAAAAGGCCTCCTCCTGCTCCTATCTTGTATGTGTCTATGGATCGATGACTATCTTGTTGAATTGTTTCATCTTGCACTCGTTAGGATAATTCATAGCAATACCTATACCGGGGGAAAACAGATGAGTATCTATGAGATGAAAATGCTAATGGTTTGCAAGGGCATTGATTTTTAGAACCATTAGAATGGAGATTGTACCTGGTGACTGACAGTTAACTTCAAAATATTGTTTGAAATTTAAACCCGGGAACTTCCCCTGACAAGTTAAACTTTGAAAAAAGTAGCAGGCCAGAGGATTTGGTAAAATTTACAAATGAGCAAAGGAGATCCAATGAATTGATGAAGAGGTAATCGTAGGAAAAAATGACAGAAACATGAAATAGACCGAGAATTTGATATAGGATGCAGAAAGGGAAACGGTAGCGCAAATGATGGAGCAATAAAGGAGAGACAGGGTAATGGGGAATAAGGTAATTTGAGAGAGCTACACAATTCCTCCGTGAAGATTCTGACAATGAAAATCTCCCAGAAGTAAGAGATGAAAATGGGGCAAGAGAAATTGGGGATCAAAATCAAAATGGTATTATTTAGAAAACAATGCTGCAGAAATTAACGGACTAAACATAGATACATTCCCTGATCCTGATGTTCTACATTCTAATGCAGCACGGTTTTGTGAAGGGGAGGTTGTGTCTCACTAACTTGATAGCGTTTTTCGAGGAGGTCAGAAAGATGATTGATGCAGGTAGGGCAGTGGATGTTGTCTATGTGGACTTCAGTAAGGCCTTTGACAAGGTCCCTCATGGTAGACTAGTACAAAAGGTGAAGTCACACGGGATCAGGGGTGAGCTGGCAAGGTGGATACAGAACTGGCTAGGTCATAGAAGGCAGAGAGTAGCAATGGAAGGATGCTTTTCTAATTGGAGGGCTGTGACCAGTGGTGTTCCACAGGGATCAGTGCTGGGACCTTTGCTGTTTCTAGTATATATAAATGATCTGGAGGAAAATGTAACTGGTCTGATTAGTAAGTTTGCAGACGACACAAAGGTTGGTGGAATTGCGGATCGTGATGAGGACTGTCAGAGGATGCAGCAGGATTTAGATTGTTTGGAGGCTTACGCGGAGAGATGGCAGATGGAGTTTAATCCGGACAAATGTGAGGTAATGCATTTTGGAAGGTCTAATGCAGGTAGGGAATATACAGTGAATGGTAGACCCCTCAAGAGTATTGAAAGTCAAAGAGATCTAGGAGTACAGGTCCACAGGTCACTGAAAGGGGCAACACAGGTGGAGAAGGTAGTCAAGAAGGCATACGGCATGCTTGCCTTCATTGGCCGGGGCATTGAGTATAAGAATTAGCAAGTCATGTTGCAGCTGTATAGAAACTTAGTTAGGCCACACTTGGAGTATAGTGTTCAATTCTGGTCGCCACACTACCAGAAGGATGTGGAGGCTTTAGAGAGGGTGCAGAAGAGATTTACCAGAATGTTGCCTGGTATGGAGGGCATTAGCTATGAGGAGCGGTTGAATAAACTCGGTTTGTTCTCACTGGAACGAAGGAGGTTGAGGGGCGACCTGATAGAGGTCTACAAAATTATGAGGGGCATAGACAGAGTGGATAGTCAGAGGTTTTTCCCCGGTGTAGAGGGGTCAATTACTAGGGGGCATAGGTTTAAGGTGAGAGGGGCAAGGTTTAGAGTAGATGTACGAGGCAAGTTTTTTACACAGAGGGTAGTGGGTGCCTGGAACTCGCTACCGGAGGAGGTGGTGGAAGCGGGGACGATAGTGACATTTAAGGGGCATCTTGACAAATACATGAATAGGATGGGAATAGAGGGATACGGACCCAGGAAGTGTAGAAGATTGTAGTTTAGTCGGCAGCATGGTCGGCACGGGCTTGGAGGGCCGAAGGGCCTGTTCCTGTGCTGTACATTTCTTTGTTCTTTGTTCTTTATAATGTAAGAAATGGTGAGACAAGCAATTAAAATAATCAATGGCACATTAATCATTATAGTAACGTGATTCAAGAACACTAATGTGCCCTTGCTCCTGCTGTGTAGAACTATCAGATACCTTAAGGCGTTCAAAAAGTATCATGACAAATACATGTAGGGTTTTGGCCCAGGTTGCTATCATGACCGGTACAGGCTTGGAGGGCCGAAGGACCTGTTCTTGTGCGGTATTGTTCTTTGTTCTTTATTGTATCGTCAGACTACAGAAGGGCCATGGTGTACAGCTCTACTATCCTTACTTCGGAAGGATTACTAGCCTTGAAGCTGAACTGGCCTGATTCCTGGGATTGGCCCATGAGGAGAGATTGAGGAGACTGTGCCTCTATTCATTGAACATAGAACATAGAACAGTATAGCACAGTACAGGCCCTTCAGCACACGATGTTGTGCCGACCATCCTAATCTAAGATCAACCTAACCTACACCCCTTCAATTTACTGCTGTCCATGTGCCTGTCTAAGAGTCGCTTAAATATCCCTAATGACTCTGACTCCACTATCTCTGCTGGCAGTGCATTTCAAACACCCACCACTCTCTGTATAAAGAACCTACCTCTGACATCTCCCCTATACCTTCCTTCAATCACCTTACAACTATGTCCCCTCGTGACAGCCATTTCCACCCTGGGGAAATGTTTCTGGCTATCCACTCTATCCATGCCTCTCACCACTTTGTACACCTCTATCAAGTCACCTCTCTGCCTTCTTCGCTCCAGTGAGAAAAGCCCTAGCTCCCTCAACCTTTCTTCATAAGACATGCCCTCCAGTCCAGGCAGCATCCTGATCAATATCCTCTGAACCCTCTCCAAAGCATCCACATCCTTCCTATAATGAGGCGACCAGAACGGGACACAATATTCCAAGTGTGGTCTAACTGGCGTTTTATAAAGCTGCAGCAAAACCTCACGGCCCTTAAACTCAATCCCCCTGTTAATGAAAGCCAACACACCATACGCCTTCTTACCAACCCTATCAACCTGGGTGGCAACTTTGAGGGATCTATGTAGGTGGACCCCAAGATCCCTCTGTTCCTCCACACTTCCAAGAATCCTGCCTTTAACCCTGTATTCAGCATTCAAATTCGACCTTCCAAAATGAATCACTTCACATTTTTCAAGGTTGAACTCCATCTGCCACTTCTCAGCCCAGCCCTGCATCCTGTCAATGTCCTGTTGTAACCTGCAACAACCCTTAACACTATCTACAACTCCACCAAGCTTCGTGTCATCTGCAAACTTACTAACCCACCCTTTCACTTCCTCATCCAAGTCATTTATAAAAACCACAAATAGCAGAGGTCCCAGAACAGATCCTTGCGGGTAAAATACTTTCCATCCACTACCACTACCACTTCTTTCGGCCAGCAAATTCTGTATCTAGACAGCCAAATGTCCCTGTATCCCATGCCCCCTATGGGGAACCTTATCAAATGCCTTACTGAAATCCATATACACCACATCCACTGCCCAACCTTCATCAATGTGTCTCGTCACATCCTCAAAGAATTCAATAAGGCTTGTGAGGCATGACCTGCCCCTCACAAAGCCATGGTGACTACCTTTAATCAAACTATGTTTTTCTAAATAATCATAAATCCTGGGCGGGATTCTCCACTCCCGCGCCGAAGTGCCCACGCCATCGAGGTTCACGACGGCGCGAAACGGCCCCCATCCCGACCAATTCAGGGCCCGATAATGGACTAGGTAGGAGCGGGGCCGCGACATTTACACGCGCCAGGCCTTGTCGCCACGTAAAGGCGGCACCGCATACATGACGCGGCCAGCGCCGCATAACTGGCGTCACCCGCACATGCGTGGTTGCCGTCCTCTCCGAGTCCGCCCCGCAAGAAGATGATAGACAGATCTTGCGGGGCTGCGGAAGAAAGGAGGTCCTCCTTCAGAGAGGACGGCCCGACGAATGGTGGGCACCGATCGCGGGCCAGACCCCATTTGAGGCCCCCCCCCGGTGCGGGATCCCCCCTCCCCCCCCCCCCTCCGCAGGCCGCCCCCCCCCCCCCCCAGCATTCCTGTGCTGCTCCCGCCGACAGCGACCAGGTGTGGATGGCGCCGGGGGGAACCCACCGTTTTGGCCTGGCCACACGGCCCATCCGGGCCTGAGAATAGCAGGGGTGCCGGAGAATCGCCATTTTGGGTGTCTCAGGCGATTCTCCGGCCTACGCCACGGGGAACTCGGCGGGGCCGTTCTCGTCGCTTGGGAGAATCGCGGGAGGGCGTCGGACCGTCGACGCGGTAAAATTCGGCAACCCAGGCGATTCTCCCAACCGGCGCGTGAGTGGAGAATCCCGCCCCCTATCCCGCAGAATCCTTTCCAATATTTTGCTCACAACAGACGTAAGATTGATGGGTCTGTTATTCCCAGAGATTTCCCTATTCCCTTTCTTGAACAGGGGAACAACATTCGCCTCCCTCCAATCATCCGGTACTACTCCAGTGGAGAATGAGGGCGCAAAGATCATCGCCAACGGCGCAGCATCTCCTCCCTCCCTTCCCGTAGTAACCTTGGGTATATCCCGGCAGGTCCAGGGGGCCCATCTATCCTGATGCTTTTCAAAATTTCCAGCACATCCTCCTTCTTAATATCAACCTGTTCGAGTCTATTAACCTGGTTCACACTGTTCTCATGGGCAACAAGGTCCCTCTCGCTCTCGTGAATACTGAAGCAAAGTATTCATTTAGGGCCTCCCCCATCTCTTCAGACTCTAGGCACAAGTTCCCTCCACTATCCCTGATCGGCCCTACTCTCACTCTGAGCATCCTCTTATTTCTCTATTCTCTAGAGTTTCAAAACTGAGAGCTTCACTCACTGATATGTGCAAAGTTCTTGCAACTCAGGTACCAAACGGATGTTTCCCATGGCCACCCGACATAGGTTGCCAAAATAATAGGCATTTAGGACAGAGATGAAGAATAGCTGAAGACGGTTGGGCCTAGGGCAATGGCGAACACATGCAGCAAGATCCTACGACTGTAATTAATGACCAAGAACAATAAACTACCTTTTCTGCAGGGTATGCCTCAAACCAGGAAAACAGAACAGTTAAGTCTGAAAGACTACATTAGTGTTTCTCTCCATCCCTCCTCCTCCAATCAAAAAAAAAGGCACTGTGAGGAGGACAAGCAAGGGTAAAGAAAGGTATCACGGTCAGCAGATAGCTTCTGGGAGAAGTAAACTCAGTCACTTCGACCAGCAGGTAGGTAATTGGCAGATGACTGGTCGGTAGTTTTTCCTTTAATTTTTCTCTTTTTCTCTTGGTATTGTAGTTGTTGTTGCAAGTTAACATTAAAGGTTAAGACATGGCTGGAGATCCCAGACCCATGTCATGCTCCTCTTGTGCAATGTGAGAGTTCAGGGGCGAAATTCTCCCCCAACGGCGCGATGTCCGCCGACATGCGCCAAACACGGCGCCAATCAGACGGCCATCGCGCCGGCCCAAAGGTGCGGAATGCTCCGCATCTTTGGCAGCCTAGCCCCAACATTGAGGGGCTAGGCCGACGCCGGAGGGATTTCCGCCCCGCCAGCTGGTGGAAATGGCGTTTTTTTGCCCCGCCAGCTGGCGCGGAAATGCGGCGCATGCGCGGGAGCGTCAGCGGCCGCTGACAGCTTCCCGGTGCATGCGCAGGAGCGTCAGTGGCCGCTGTCAGTTTCCCGCGCATGCGCAGTGGGGAGAGTCTCTTCCGCCTCCGCCATGGTGGAGGCCGTAGCAGAGGCGGAAGGGAAAGAGTGCCCCCACGGCACAGGCTCGCCCACGGATCGGTGGGCCCCGATTGCGGGCCAGGCCACCGTGGGGGCACCCCCCGGGGTCAGATCGCCCCGCGCCCCCCCCCCCTAGGACCCCGGAGCCCGCCCACGCCGCCTGGTCCCGCCGGTAAATACCAGGTTTGATTTACGCCGGCGGGACAGGCAATTTTTGGATGGGACTTCGGCCCATCCGGGCCGGAGAATCCAGCGGGGGGTCTCGCCAACCGGTGCGGCCCGATTCCCGCCCCTGCCCAATCTCCGGTACCGGAGACTTCGGCGGGGGTGGGATTCACGGCGGCCTACGGCCATTCTCCGACCCGGCGGGGCTCGGAGAATGACGCCCCAGGGACGTGACGACTGTCCCTGGCTCGTTCGTTGCAAGACGTGTTTCTAGCTGCAGCTCCTGTTAGACCACTTGACGGCCCTGGAGCTGCAGATGGATTCACTTTGGAGCATCCACGATGCTGAGAAAGTTGTGGATGTTTAGCAATTAGGTCACACTGCAGATAAAGAGTACTAAGGGAGATAGGAAATTGGTGACCACCAGACAGAGGAAGAGCAGGAAGGCAATACAGGGGTCCACGGCGGTCATCTCACTCCAAAATAGGTATATCGTTTTGGATACTGTTGGGGGAAATGGATCATCAGGGGAAGGCAGCCGTAGCCAGTTTCATGGCACCATGGCTGCCTCTGCTGCGCAGGAGGGCAGGGAAATTAGTGGTAGAGCAAGAGTAATAAGGGATTCGATTTTAAGGGGAGTAGACAGGCGTTTCTGTGCATGCAAACGAGACTCCAGGAAAGTATGTTGCCACCCGGGTGCAAGAGTCCTGGATGTTTCAGAGCGGCTGCAGGACATTCTAAAGGGGGAGGGGGAGCAGCCAGCTGTCCTGCTGCATAAAGGCACCAACGATAACGGTAAAAAAACGGGATGAGGTCCAACATGCTGAATTTAGGGAGTTAGGAGTAAAGTAAAAAGTCGGACCTCAAAGGTAGTAACCTGCGGATTGCTACAAGTGCCACGTTCTAGACAGAGTAGGGACGACAGGATAGACATGATGAATGCGTGGCTTGAGAGATGGTGCAGGAGGGAGTGATTCAGATTTGTGGGACATTGGAACCGGTTCTGGGAGAGCAGGCACCATTACAAATCGGATGGTCTACACCTGGGCAGGACTGGGACCTATGTCCTAGGGGGAGTGTTTGCTAGTGCTGTTGGGGAGGGTTTAAACTAATGTGGCGGGGGATGGAAACCAATGCAGGAATTCAGAGGGTAGTTAAGAGGGGATAGAAACAAAAGCTAGTAAGTTGAAAAGTGGAAGGCAGAGAAACAGATTGAAATGCGCAGGGATGTGGGAACCAGAGCAATTTGGTCAACAATAGGCCCTTTGGCCCTCCAAGCCTGTACTGGTCATGATACCAACCTTCGCCAAAACCCTCAACGCTTCCTAGTACCCTATCTCTCTATAGCCATCCTATCCAGGTGTTGGTCAAAATGCGTTTTCAACATCGTTACTGTATCTGCTTCCACAACCTCCCCTGGCAACGTGTTCCAGGCACTCACCATCTGCAAAAAAAACCTGCCTCACATATCTCCTCTAAACTTTGCCCCACAGAGCTTAAACCTATGCCCCCTGGTGACTGGCCCCTCCACCCTGTGAAAGAGTGCCTGCCCATCCACTCTGTCCATGCCCCTCATAATCTTGTAGACCTCTATCTGGTCACCCCTCAACCTGCGTCTTCCTAATGAAAACAGTCCCAGTCTATTCCGCCTCTCCACATAGCTAACACCCTCCAGAAGCGGCAACATCTAGTAAACCTCTTCTTCACCCTCTCTAAAGCCTCCACATTCTTCTGATAGTGTGGTGACCAGAATTGTGCGCAATATTCCAAGTGCGGCCTTACCAAGGTTCTATACAACGGTAGCATGACTTGCCGGTTTTTACGCTCGATGCTCCGTCCAATGAAAGCAAGCATTCCGTATGCTTTCTTGACTATCTTGTCCACTTGTGTTGCCACCTTCAAAGATGTGCGGAACTGCACGCCCAGATGTCTCTAATTTTCTATATTCCTAAGAGTTTTACCATTTACGGTATATTTCCCCTCTATGTTAGCCCTACCAAAATTACGTTACATTAGGGGCTGGTTTAGCACAGTGGGCTAAACAGCTGGCTTGCAATGCAGAACAATGCCAGCAGGGCGGGTTCGATTCCCGTACCGACCTCCCCGAACTGGCGCCCAAATGTGGCAACTAGGGGCTTTTCACAGTAACTTCATTGAAGACTACTTGTGACAATAAGTTATTATTATTTGTCCGGATTAAACTACATTTTCCATTTCTCTACTCAAGTCTCCTATCTATCTCTGTCCTGCTGTATCTTCTGACAATCCTCAACACTATCTGCCACTCCACCAACCTTGGTGCGATCCGCAAACTTACTAATCAGACCGGCTACATTTTCCTCCAAATCGTTTATGTATCGTACAAACAACAGAAGCCCAAGCACCGATCCCTGTGGAAAACCACATGTCACAACCTTCCATTCAGAAAAACACCCTTCTACTGCTACCCTTTGCCTCTGTGACTGAGCCAGCTCTGTATCCATCTTACCACCTCACCTCTGATCCCTTGTGACATCACCTTTTGTACCAGTCGAGCATGAGGCACCTTGTCAAAGGCTTTACTGAAGTCCATGTAAACAACATCTACCACCCTCACCTCATCAATCATCTTTGTCACCTCCTCAAAAAACTCGATTAAGTTAGTGAGGCACGACCTCCCCTTCATAAAACCATGCTGTCTATCGCTAATGAGTCTATTTGTTTCCAAATGGGTATAAATCCTGTCCCTGAGAATTCTCTCCAATAATATACCTACTATTGGGGCGTCATTCTCCGACCCCCCAGCGGGTCGGAGAATGGCCATTGGCCGCCGTGAATTCCGCCCCCGCCGCCCGCCGAAGTCTCCGAAAGGAGAAAAGTCGGCGGGGTGTTAATGGCGCCGCAGACGTCGGAGAATGGCACGGGTGGGCGCAAGGCAGCCGATTTTGGGCCTGCCGATATTCTCCCGTCCGGATGAGCCGAAGTCCCGTCGACGTGATGACGGGTCACGGCGACGTAAATCAAACGTCCTTTTAATCGGCGTCAACCTGTGCTCCAGGTTTACGCCGACCAGCGTGGAGGTGGGTGACGGCCTGGGGGGTTGGCCGCTGGGCAGGCGATGGCGTGGTCGCAGTCTGAATGTGTGGGGAGAGGTGTGTGTAGGGTTGTGTGTGTGTGTGTGTGCGGCGGGGGGGGTGGTGGTTAGAGTGGGCTGGGCTCCGGGGAGTGCCGGGAGGGGGAGTCAGTGCCGGGGAGGAGGATGGGGGGGTCCGTGCCGGGGAGGAGGACGGGGTCCGTGCCGGGGAGGAGGATGGGGTCCGTGCCGGGGAGGAGGATGGGGGGGTCCGTGCCGGGGAGGAGGACGGGGTCCGTGCCGGGGAGGAGGATGGGGTCCGTGCCGGGGAGGAGGATGGGGGGGGTCCGTGCCGGGGAGGGGGATGGGGGGGTCTGTGCCGGGGAGGGGGGTGGGGGGTCCGTGCCGGGGAGGAGGATGGGGGGGTCCGTGCCGGGAGGAGGACGGGGTCCGTGCCGGGGAGGAGGATGGGGTCCGTGCCGGGGAGGAGGATGGGGGGGGGGTCCGTGCCGGGGAGGGGGATGGGGGGTCCGTGCCGGGGAGGGGGATGGGGGGGTCACTTCCGGGGAGGAGGATGGGGTCCGTGCCGGGGGGGGGGTGCGAGGACAAGTGAGTTGGTCCACCTTGCCAGGTGCCAGCCTCCAACAGTTGGACCCATGCGGTCCATGCCACCTGGCTGGGGGGAGGAGGGGGTATGGGCAATGATGACATGTCGTCGTTCCCCCCCCCCCACGAGGCCGTCATGTTTTCCGATCAGCCAGCGATGTTGGCCGCCGTGGCGGCAGCCGCTAATGTCTATGTTGCCCTGGATGAGGAGAAGGAGGAGGAGGAGCGTGCCAAAGAGGGAGGCTGCCGCAGAGGGGCAGGCGGCAGCCGCCCAGGCTGGAGGGACACCTGACCGACAGGACGAGGATGGGGAGGTGGACGTCGCGGCCCCACGGCAACGGAGGCACCCGAGGGCGCCCCGTGTGTACCGGCCCCGGCAGTCATACCAGGACCTCATGGACATGGAATGCAGGAGGGGACTCCGGATGAGGCGGGAAACCGTGGCACACATCTGCCACCTGCTGGCACACCTGTCACCGCGTGGCACTGGCGGGGGATGCCCTCTCCCCGTGTCCGTCAAGGTTACGGTGGCCCTGAACTTTTATGCAATGGGGTCATTCCCGGCACCGAGTGGGGACCTGTCCAGCATATCGCAGACATCGGTGCACCGGTGCATCCGGGCAGTGACAGACGCCCTATATGCCATGGCGCACCGCTACATCCGCTTCCCTGTGGACCGGGCCAGCCAAGGTGCCCGGGCCGTGGACTTCTCTGCCGTGGCCGGGTTCCCCATGGTCCAGGGCGCGATTGATGGGATGCAGGTCGCCGTGCGGCCACCTGCAGATAACAGGGCCATGACCGACCTGGTTAAACCAATCGATATGTAGATTAAAATCCCCCATGATAACTGCTGTACCATTTCTACATGCATCAGTTATTTCTTTGTTTATTGCCTGCCCCACCATAATGTTACTATTTGGTGGCCTGTAGACTACTCCTATCAGTGACTTTTTCGCCTTACTATTCCTGATTTCCACCCAAATGGATTCAACCTCCATAGAACCAATGCCATCCCTTACTATTGCCCGGATGTCATCCTTAAATAACAGAGCTACACCACCTCCTTTACCATCCACTCTGTCCTTTCAATAGTTTGATACCCTTGGATATTTAACTCCCAGTCGTTACCACCCTTTAACCATGTTTCAGTAATGGCCACTAAATCATAGTCATTCACGATGATTTGCGCCATCAACTCATTTACCTTATTCGGAATACTACGAGCATTCAGGTAAAGTACACTTATGTTGGCTTTTATACCTCTGTTTTGAATCTAAACACCTTGATCAGCAACCTCTCCTAAGTTATTTTTCCTCTTAACGTTTCTCCTAATTTTCCTTGTCGTTGAACCCATATCTTCATGTAACAACCTGCCGCCTCACTTTCCATTTTTGTTTTTACTTCCTGTTCTATTCCTTTTAGTATTACTGGGCCTATTCACTGAGCTCCCCTCGGTCACTGGTACTTTGTACTGTCGCCCTTTTTGATTTTTGACTGTGGCTTCTCTGCCTTACACTTTCCCCCTTACTGCCTTTTGTTTCTGCCCTTATTTTACTACCTTCCGATTTCCTGCATCGTGTCCCACCCACCTGGGCAGCACGGTAGCATTGTGGATAGCACAATGGCTTCACAGCTCCAGGGTCCCAGGTTCGATTCTGGCTTGGGTCACTGTCTGTGCGGAGTCTGCACATCCTCCCTGTGTGTGCGTGGGTTTCCTCCGGGTGCTCCGGTTTCCTCCCTCAGTCCAAAGATGTGCAGGTCAGGTGGATTGGCCATGATAAATTGCCCATAGTGTCCAAAATTGCCCTTAGTGTTGGGTTGGGTCCTGGGGATAGGGTGGAGGTGTGGACCTTGGGTAGGGTGCTCGTTCCAAGAGCCGGTGCAGACTCGATGGGCCGAATGGCCTCCTTCTGCACCGTAAATTCTATGATGATACCTCTATGATACCTGCCACATTAGTTTAAACACTCCCCAACCGCTCTAGCAAATACGTGGCCGAAGGGATGATGTCAGGGGGAGGGTTTCAGATTCCTAGGACATCAGTTCCAGTCCTGCCCAGGTGTAACATGCCCAGTTTGTACAGGTTCCACCTCCCCCAGAACCGGTCCCAGTGCCCCAGGCATCTGAAACCCTCCCCCTGACCCACCCCTTCAGCCATGTATTCATCCTATATATCCTGTCATTTCTACTCTGACAAGCACGTGGCACGATAGTAATCCTGAGATTAGGTCCGATTTCTTAACTTTCTTCCTAGTTCCCTGTATTGTGTTTTTAGGACCTCATCCCTTTTTTTGCCTGTGTCGTTTGTACCGATGTGTACCACGACCACTGGCTGTTCATCCTCCCCCTCCAGAATGTCCTATACCACACTCCGAGACATCCTTGACCCTAGCACCAGGGAGGCAACATACAATCCTGGAGTCTCGATTGTGGCCACAGAAACGCCTGTCTATTCCCCTTGCAATTGGAATCCCCTATACGTGCTATCCACGATGCTCTCCGACTCGCGGATGCTCCACGGTGTCTCCAGCCGCCTCTCCAGCTCTGAAACTCTTGCTTCCAGTTCCAGGACCTGTAACTGGAGACACTTCCTGCACACATGCTGACCCTGGGGACTGGAGCTGTCCCCAGCCTGCCACATGGAGCATAAGGAGCAGACCACGCCTTGGAGCTGTCCTGCCATGAATTTATCAAGAACAAAAAACAAGGACCAAAGCAATTTACAGCACAGGAACAGGCCCTTCGGCCCTGCAAGCCCTTGGCGACCATGCTGCCTGATTAAACTACAATCTTCTTCACTTCCTGGGTCCGTATCCCTCTATTCCCATCCTATTCATGTATTTGTCAAGATGCCCCTTAAATGTCACTATCGTCCCTGCTTCCACCACCTCCTCCGGTAGCGAGTTCCAGGCACCCACTACCCTCTGTGTAAAAAACTTGCCTCGTACATCTACTCTAAACCTTGCCCCTCTCACCTTAAACCTATGCCCCCTAGTAATTGACCCCTCTACCCCGGGGAAAAGCCTCTGACTATCCACTCTGCCTATGCACCTCATAATTTTGTAGACCTCTATCAGGTCACCCCTCAACCTCCTTCGTTCCAGTGAGAACAAACCGAGTTTATTCAACCGCTCCTCATAGCTAATGCCCTCCATACCAGGCAACATTCTGGTAAATCTCTTCTGCACCCTCTGGTAGTGTGGCAACCAGAATTGAACACTATATTCCAAGTGTGGCCTAACTAAGGTTCTATACAGCTGCAACATGACTTGCCAATTCTTATACTCAATGCCCCGGCCAATGAAGGCAAGCATGCCGTTATGCCTTCTTGACTACCTTCTCCACCTGTGTTGCCCCTTTCAGTGACCTGTGGACCTGTACTCCTAGACCTCTTTTACTTTCAGTACTCTGGAGGGTTCTACCATTCACTGTATATTCCCTACCTGCATTAGACCTTCCAAAATGCATTACCTCACATTTGTCTGGATTAAACTCCATCTGCCATCTCTCCGCCCAAGTCTCCAAACAATCTAAATCCTGCTATATCCTCTGACAGTCCTCATCGCTATCCGCAATTCCACCAACCTTTGGGTCGTCTGCAAACTTACTAATCAGACCAGTTACATTTTCCTCCAAATCATTTATATATACTACAAACAGCAAAGGTCCCAGCACTGATCCCTGTGGAACCTCCAATTGGCCCGCCAATTAGAAAAGCATCCTTCCATTGCTACTCTCTGCCTTCTATGACCTAGCCAGTTCTGTATCCACCTTGCCAGCTCACCCCTGATCCCGTGTGACTTCACCTTTTGTACTAGTCTACCATGAGGGACCTTGTCAAAGGCCTTACTGAAGTCCATATAGACAACATCCACTGCCCTACCTGCATCAATCATCTTAGTGACCTCCTCGAAAAACTCTATCAAGTTAGTGAGACACGACCTCCCCTTCACAAAACCGTGCTGCCTCTCACTAATAAGTCCATTTGCTTCCAAATGGGAGTAGATCCTGTCTCGAAGAATTCTCTCCAGTAATTTCCCTACCACTGAAGTAAGGCTCACCGGCCTGTAGTTCCCTGGATTATCCTTGCCACCCTTCTTAAACAGAGGAACAACATTGGCTATTCTCCAGTCCTCCAGGACATCCCCTGAAGACAGTGAGGATCCAAAGATTTCTGTCAAGGCCTCAGCAATTTCCTCTCCAGCCTCCTTCAGTATTCTGGGGTAGATCCCATCAGGCCCTGGGGACTTATCTACCTTAATATTTTTTAGGACACCCAACACCTCGTCTTTTTGGATCTCAATGTGACCCAGGCTATCTACACACCCTTCTCCAGACTCAACATTTACCAATTTCTTCTCTTTGGTGAATACTGATGCAAAGTATTCATTTAGTACCTCGTCCATTTCCTCTGGCTCCACACATAGATTCCCTTGCCTATCCTTCAGTGGGCCAACCCTTTCCCTGGCTACCCTCTTGCTTTTTATGTACGTGTAAAAAGCCTTGGGATTTTCCTTAACCCTATTTGCCAATGACTTTTCGTGACCCCTTCTAGCCCTCCTGACTCCTTGCTTAAGTTCCTTCCTACTTTCCTTATATTCCACGCAGGCTACGTCTGTTCCCAGCCTTTTAGCCCTGACAATTGCCTCCTTTTTCTTTTTGACGAGGCCTACAATATCTCTCGTTATCCAAGGTTCCTGAAAATTGCCGTATTTATCCTTCTTCCTCACAGGAACGTGCCAGTCCTGAATTCCTTTCAACTGACACTTGAAAGCCTCCCACATGTCAGATGTTGATTTGACCTCAAACATCCGCCCCCAATCTATGTTCTTCAGTTCCCTCCTAATAGTGTTATAATTTGCCTTCCCCCAATTTAGCACATTCATCCTAGGACCACTCTTATCCTTGTCCACCAGTACTTTAAAACTTACTGAATTGTGGTCACTGTTACCGAAATGCTCCCCTACTGAAACATCTACCACCTGGCCGGGCTCATTCCCCAATACCAGGCCCAGTACCACCCCTTACCTAGTTGGACTGTCTACATATTGTTTTAAGGAGCCCTCCTGGATGCTCCTTACAAACTCCGCCCCGTCTAAGCCCCTGGCACTAAGTGAGTCCCAGTCAATATTGGGGAAGTTGAAGTCTCCCATCACCACAACCCTGTTGTTTTTACTCTTTTCCAAAATCTGTCTACCTATCTGCTCCTCTATCTCCCGCTGGCTGTTGGGAGGCCTGTAGTAAATCCCCAACATTGTGACTGCACCCTTCTTATTCCAGATCTCTACCCATAACGCCTCACTGCCCTCTGAGGTGTCCTCCCGCAGTACAGCTGTGATATTCTCCCTAACCAGTAGCACAACTCCGCCTCCCCTTTTACATCCCCCTCTATCCCGCCTGAAACATCTAAATCCTGGAACGTTTAGCTGCCAATCCTGCCCTTCCCTCAACCAGGTCTCTGTAATGGCAACAACATCATAGTTCCAAGTACTAATCCAAGCTCTAAGTTCATCTGCCTTACCCGTAATACTTCTTGCATTAAAATATGTTTTTAATATGCACTTCAGGCCACCAGACCCGCTGTGTTCAGCAACTTCTCCCTGCCTGCTCTGCCTCAGAGCCCCACTGTCCCTATTCCCCAGTTCTCCCTCAATGCTCTCACCTTCTGACCTAAAGCTCCCGTGCCCACCCCCCTGCCATACTAGTTTAAACCCTCCCGTGTGACACTAGCAAACCTCGCGGCCAGGATATTTATGCCTCTCCGGTTTAGATGCAGCCCGTCCTTCTTATATAGGTCACACCTGCCCCAGAAGAGCTCCCAGTGGTCTAGATAACGGAAACCCTCCCTCCTACACCAGCTGTTTAGCCACATGTTTAACTGCTCTATCGTCCTATTTCTAGCCTCACTGGAACGTGGCACAGGGAGTAATCCCGAGATTACAACCCTAGAGGTCCTGTCTTTTAACTTCCTGCCCAGCTCCCTGAACTCCTGCTGCAGGACCTCATGCCCCTTCCTGCCTATGTCATTAGTACCAATATGTACAACGACCTCTGCCTGTTTGCCCTCCCCCTTCAGGATGCCCTCTACCCGTTCGGAGACATCCTGGACCCTGGCACCAGGGAGGCAACATACCATCCTGGAGTCTCTTTCACGTCCACAGAAGTCCCTATCTGTGCCCCTGACTATAGAGTCCCCTATTACTGTTGCTCTTCTGCGCTTTGACCCTCCCTTCTGAACATCAGAGCCAGCCGTGTTGCCACTGCTCTGGATGCTGCTGTTTTCCCCTGATAGGCTATCCCCCCCCCCCAACAGTATCCAAAGGGGTATACCTGTTTGAGAGGGGGACAACCACAGGGGATTCCTGCACTGACTGCCTGCCCTTTCTGCTGGTCACCCATTTCTCTGCCTGCACCTTGGGTGTGACCACATTTATATATCTGCGATCTATGACGCTTTCCGCCACCTGCATGCTCCTAAGTGCATCCAATTGCTGCTCCAACCGAACCATGCGGTGAGGAGGTCCAGTTGGGTGCACTTTCTGCAGATGAAGCCATCCAGGACACTGGAAGCCTCCCGGACCTGCCATATCTCACAGTCAGAGCACTGCACCCCTCTAACTGACATTGCGTCAATTAATTAAAATTTAAAGTTTTTAATTAATTTATATATTTTTTTTATTTTTTCAAAGTTACTGATAACTATCTGTTTCCTAGCACTAGATTTCTAATATAAATGCGAAAGCTAAATATACTACTCTCCGATCTCTGGCTTAGATACCCCTCTAAATTATAATTAAGTAATTATGTTTAAACAGTTTAAATAGTTAATTTTGATGCAAGACGTTCTGAAACCAATCGGCAAATTACTCAAAATGCTGAACACGCCGAGAAATTCACTTTTTTTCCAATATGAATGTCTGGGGAAAAAATAGTTACTTTTGACGCAAGACGTTCTGAAACCAATCGGCAAATTACTCAAAATGCTTAACTCGCCGAGAAAATAAGTTTTTTTTCCAAAATTAATGTCTGGCAAACAATAGTTAATTTTGATGCAAGACGTTCTGAAACCAATCGGCAAATTATTCAAAATGCTTAACTCGCCGAGAAATTAAGTTTTTTCCACAATGAGTGTCTGGCAAAAAAGAGTAAATTTCAATGCAAGCCGTTCTGAAACCAATCGGCAAATTACTCAAAATGCTTAACTCGCCGAGAAATTCACTTTTTTTCCAATATGAATGTCTGGCAAAAAATAGTTAATTTTGATGCAAGCCGTTCTGAAACCAATCGGCAAATTACTCAAAATGCTTAACTCGCCGAGAAAATCACTTTTTTTCCATTATGAATGTTTGGCAAAAAATAGTTCATTTTGATCCAAGCCGTTCTGAAACCAACCGGCAAAGTACTCAAAATGCTTAACTCGCCGAGAAATTCACTTTTTTCCAAAATGAATGTCTGGCAACAAATAGTTAATTTTGATTCAAGACGTTCTGAAACCAATCGGCAAATTACACAAAATGCTTAACTCGCCGAGAAAATCACTTTCTTGCCACAATGAATGTCTGGCAAAAAATAGTTAATTTAGATGCAAGACATCCTGAAACCAATCGGCAAATTACTCAAAATGCTTAACTCGCCGAGAAATTCACTTTTTTTCCAATATGAATGTCTGGCAAAAAATAGTTACTTTTGACGCAAGACGTTCTGAAACCAATCGGCAAATTACTCAAAATGCTGAACTCGCCGAGAAAATCTCTTTTTCCCAAATTGAATGCCTGGCTAAAAATAGTTAATTTTGATGCAAGCCGTTCTGAAACCAATCGGCAAATGACGCAAAATGCTTAACTCGCCGAGAAAATCACTTTTTTTCCAATATGAATGTTTGTCAAAAAATAGTTCAGTTTGATCCAAGCCGTTCTGAAACCAACCGGCAAAGTACTCAAAATGCTTAACTCGCTGAGAAAATCAGCTTAATTCCGCAATTAATGTCTGGCAAAAAATAGTTAATTTTGATGCAAGATGTTCTGAGACCAATCGGCAAATTACTCAAAATGCTTAACTCGCCGAGAAATTCACTTTTTTTCCAATATGAATGTCTGGCAAAAAATAGTTACTTTTGACGCAAGACGTTCTGAAACCAATCGGCAAATTACTCAAAATGCTTAACTCGCCGAGAAATTCACTTTTTTTCCAATATGAATGTCTGGCAAAAAATAGTTAATTTTGATCCAAGCCGTTCTGAAACCAACCGGCAAATTACTCAAAATGCTTAACTCGCCGAGAAAATCTCTTTTTCCCAAATTGAATGCCTGGCTAAAAATAGTTAATTTTGATGCAAGACGTTCTGAAACCAATCGGCAAATTACTCAAAATGCTTAACTCGCCGAGAAATTCACTTTTTTTCCAATATGAATGTCTGGCAAAAAATAGTTAATTTTGATGCGAGCCGTTCTGAAACCAATCGGCAAATTACACAAAATGCTTAACTCGCCGAGAAAATCACTTTCTTGCCACAATGAATGTCTGGCAAAAAATAGTTAATTTAGATGCAAGACATCCTGAAACCAATCGGCAAATTACTCAAAATGCTTAACTCGCCGAGAAATTCACTTTTTTTCCAATATGAATGTCTGGCAAAAAATAGTTACTTTTGACGCAAGACGTTCTGAAACCAATCGGCAAATTACTCAAAATGCTGAACTCGCCGAGAAAATCTCTTTTTCCCAAATTGAATGCCTGGCTAAAAATAGTTAATTTTGATGCAAGCCGTTCTGAAACCAATCGGCAAATGACGCAAAATGCTTAACTCGCCGAGAAAATCACTTTTTTTCCAATATGAATGTTTGTCAAAAAATAGTTCAGTTTGATCCAAGCCGTTCTGAAACCAACCGGCAAAGTACTCAAAACGCTTAACTCGCTGAGAAAATCAGCTTAATTCCGCAATTAATGTCTGGCAAAAAATAGTTAATTTTGATGCAAGATGTTCTGAGACCAATCGGCAAATTACTCAAAATGCTTAACTCGCCGAGAAATTCACTTTTTTTCCAATATGAATGTCTGGCAAAAAATAGTTACTTTTGACGCAAGACGTTCTGAAACCAATCGGCAAATTACTCAAAATGCTTAACTCGCCGAGAAAATAAGTTTTTTTCCAAAATTAATGTCTGGCAAACAATAGTTAATTTTGATGCAAGACATTCTGAAACCAATCGGCAAATTACTCAAAATGCTTAACTCGCCGAGAAAATCTCTTTTTTCTCAAATTGAATGTCAGGCAAAAAATAGTTAATTTTGATGCAAGCCGTTCTGAAACCAATCGGCAAATTACACAAAATGCTTAACTCGCCGAGAAAATCACTTTCTTGCCACAATGAATGTCTGGCAAAAAATAGTTAATTTAGATGCAAGACATCCTGAAACCAATCGGCAAATTACTCAAAATGCTTAACTCGCCGAGAAATTCACTTTTTTTCCAATATGAATGTCTGGCAAAAAATAGTTACTTTTGACGCAAGACGTTCTGAAACCAATCGGCAAATTACTCAAAATGCTGAACTCGCCGAGAAAATCTCTTTTTCCCAAATTGAATGCCTGGCTAAAAATAGTTAATTTTGATGCAAGCCGTTCTGAAACCAATCGGCAAATGACGCAAAATGCTTAACTCGCCGAGAAAATCACTTTTTTTCCAATATGAATGTTTGTCAAAAAATAGTTCAGTTTGATCCAAGCCGTTCTGAAACCAACCGGCAAAGTACTCAAAATGCTTAACTCGCTGAGAAAATCAGCTTAATTCCGCAATTAATGTCTGGCAAAAAATAGTTAATTTTGATGCAAGATGTTCTGAGACCAATCGGCAAATTACTCAAAATGCTTAACTCGCCGAGAAATTCACTTTTTTTCCAATATGAATGTCTGGCAAAAAATAGTTACTTTTGACGCAAGACGTTCTGAAACCAATCGGCAAATTACTCAAAATGCTGAACTCGCCGAGAAAATCTCTTTTTCCCAAATTGAATGCCTGGCTAAAAATAGTTAATTTTGATGCAAGCCGTTCTGAAACCAATCGGCAAATGACGCAAAATGCTTAACTCGCCGAGAAAATCACTTTTTTTCCAATATGAATGTTTGTCAAAAAATAGTTCAGTTTGATCCAAGCCGTTCTGAAACCAACCGGCAAAGTACTCAAAATGCTTAACTCGCTGAGAAAATCAGCTTAATTCCGCAATTAATGTCTGGCAAAAAATAGTTAATTTTGATGCAAGATGTTCTGAGACCAATCGGCAAATTACTCAAAATGCTTAACTCGCCGAGAAAATCTCTTTTTTCCCAAATTGAATGTCTGGCAAAAAAGTTAATTGTGATGCAAGCCGTTCTGAAACCAATCGGCAAATTACTCAAAATGCTTAACTCGCCGAGAAAATCACTTTTTTTCCATTATGAATGTTTGGCAAAAAATAGTTCATTTTGATCCAAGCCGTTCTGAAACCAACCGGCAAATTACTCAAAATGCTTAACTCGCCGAGAAAATCTCTTTTTCCCAAATTGAATGCCTGGCTAAAAATAGTTAATTTTGATGCAAGACGTTCTGAAACCAATCGGCAAATTACTCAAAATGCTTAACTCGCCGAGAAATTCACTTTTTTTCCAATATGAATGTCTGGCAAAAAATAGTTAATTTTGATGCGAGCCGTTCTGAAACCAATCGGCAAATTACACAAAATGCTTAACTCGCCGAGAAAATCACTTTCTTGCCACAATGAATGTCTGGCAAAAAATAGTTAATTTAGATGCAAGACATCCTGAAACCAATCGGCAAATTACTCAAAATGCTTAACTCGCCGAGAAATTCACTTTTTTTCCAATATGAATGTCTGGCAAAAAATAGTTACTTTTGACGCAAGACGTTCTGAAACCAATCGGCAAATTACTCAAAATGCTGAACTCGCCGAGAAAATCTCTTTTTCCCAAATTGAATGCCTGGCTAAAAATAGTTAATTTTGATGCAAGCCGTTCTGAAACCAATCGGCAAATGACGCAAAATGCTTAACTCGCCGAGAAAATCACTTTTTTTCCAATATGAATGTTTGTCAAAAAATAGTTCAGTTTGATCCAAGCCGTTCTGAAACCAACCGGCAAAGTACTCAAAATGCTTAACTCGCTGAGAAAATCAGCTTAATTCCGCAATTAATGTCTGGCAAAAAATAGTTAATTTTGATGCAAGATGTTCTGAGACCAATCGGCAAATTACTCAAAATGCTTAACTCGCCGAGAAAATCTCTTTTTTCCCAAATTGAATGTCTGGCAAAAAAGTTAATTGTGATGCAAGCCGTTCTGAAACCAATCGGCAAATTACTCAAAATGCTTAACTCGCCGAGAAAATCACTTTTTTTCCATTATGAATGTTTGGCAAAAAATAGTTCATTTTGATCCAAGCCGTTCTGAAACCAACCGGCAAATTACTCAGAATGCTTAACTCGCCGAGAAAATCTCTTTTTCCCAAATTGAATGCCTGGCTAAAAATAGTTAATTTTGATGCAAGACGTTCTGAAACCAATCGGCAAATTACTCAAAATGCTTAACTCGCCGAGAAATTCACTTTTTTTCCAATATGAATGTCTGGCAAAAAATAGTTAATTTTGATGCGAGCCGTTCTGAAACCAATCGGCAAATTACACAAAATGCTTAACTCGCCGAGAAAATCACTTTCTTGCCACAATGAATGTCTGGCAAAAAATAGTTAATTTAGATGCAAGACATCCTGAAACCAATCGGCAAATTACTCAAAATGCTTAACTCGCCGAGAAATTCACTTTTTTTCCAATATGAATGTCTGGCAAAAAATAGTTACTTTTGACGCAAGACGTTCTGAAACCAATCGGCAAATTACTCAAAATGCTGAACTCGCCGAGAAAATCTCTTTTTCCCAAATTGAATGCCTGGCTAAAAATAGTTAATTTTGATGCAAGCCGTTCTGAAACCAATCGGCAAATGACGCAAAATGCTTAACTCGCCGAGAAAATCACTTTTTTTCCAATATGAATGTTTGTCAAAAAATAGTTCAGTTTGATCCAAGCCGTTCTGAAACCAACCGGCAAAGTACTCAAAATGCTTAACTCGCTGAGAAAATCAGCTTAATTCCGCAATTAATGTCTGGCAAAAAATAGTTAATTTTGATGCAAGATGTTCTGAGACCAATCGGCAAATTACTCAAAATGCTTAACTCGCCGAGAAAATCTCTTTTTTCCCAAATTGAATGTCTGGCAAAAAAGTTAATTGTGATGCAAGCCGTTCTGAAACCAATCGGCAAATTACTCAAAATGCTTAACTCGCCGAGAAAATCACTTTTTTTCCATTATGAATGTTTGGCAAAAAATAGTTCATTTTGATCCAAGCCGTTCTGAAACCAACCGGCAAATTACTCAAAATGCTTAACTCGCCGAGAAAATCTCTTTTTCCCAAATTGAATGCCTGGCTAAAAATAGTTAATTTTGATGAAAGACGTTCTGAAACCAATCGGCAAATTACTCAAAATGCTTAACTCGCCGAGAAATTCACTTTTTTTCCAATATGAATGTCTGGCAAAAAATAGTTAATTTTGATGCGAGCCGTTCTGAAACCAATCGGCAAATTACACAAAATGCTTAACTCGCCGAGAAAATCACTTTCTTGCCACAATGAATGTCTGGCAAAAAATAGTTAATTTAGATGCAAGACATCCTGAAACCAATCGGCAAATTACTCAAAATGCTTAACTCGCCGAGAAATTCACTTTTTTTCCAATATGAATGTCTGGCAAAAAATAGTTACTTTTGACGCAAGACGTTCTGAAACCAATCGGCAAATTACTCAAAATGCTGAACTCGCCGAGAAAATCTCTTTTTCCCAAATTGAATGCCTGGCTAAAAATAGTTAATTTTGATGCAAGCCGTTCTGAAACCAATCGGCAAATGACGCAAAATGCTTAACTCGCCGAGAAAATCACTTTTTTTCCAATATGAATGTTTGTCAAAAAATAGTTCAGTTTGATCCAAGCCGTTCTGAAACCAACCGGCAAAGTACTCAAAATGCTTAACTCGCTGAGAAAATCAGCTTAATTCCGCAATTAATGTCTGGCAAAAAATAGTTAATTTTGATGCAAGATGTTCTGAGACCAATCGGCAAATTACTCAAAATGCTTAACTCGCCGAGAAAATCTCTTTTTTCCCAAATTGAATGTCTGGCAAAAAAGTTAATTGTGATGCAAGCCGTTCTGAAACCAATCGGCAAATTACTCAAAATGCTTAACTCGCCGAGAAAATCACTTTTTTTCCATTATGAATGTTTGGCAAAAAATAGTTCATTTTGATCCAAGCCGTTCTGAAACCAACCGGCAAATTACTCAGAATGCTTAACTCGCCGAGAAAATCTCTTTTTCCCAAATTGAATGCCTGGCTAAAAATAGTTAATTTTGATGCAAGACGTTCTGAAACCAATCGGCAAATTACTCAAAATGCTTAACTCGCCGAGAAATTCACTTTTTTTCCAATATGAATGTCTGGCAAAAAATAGTTAATTTTGATGCGAGCCGTTCTGAAACCAATCGGCAAATTACACAAAATGCTTAACTCGCCGAGAAAATCACTTTCTTGCCACAATGAATGTCTGGCAAAAAATAGTTAATTTAGATGCAAGACATCCTGAAACCAATCGGCAAATTACTCAAAATGCTTAACTCGCCGAGAAATTCACTTTTTTTCCAATATGAATGTCTGGCAAAAAATAGTTACTTTTGACGCAAGACGTTCTGAAACCAATCGGCAAATTACTCAAAATGCTGAACTCGCCGAGAAAATCTCTTTTTCCCAAATTGAATGCCTGGCTAAAAATAGTTAATTTTGATGCAAGCCGTTCTGAAACCAATCGGCAAATGACGCAAAATGCTTAACTCGCCGAGAAAATCACTTTTTTTCCAATATGAATGTCTGTCAAAAAATAGTTCAGTTTGATCCAAGCCGTTCTGAAACCAACCGGCAAAGTACTCAAAATGCTTAACTCGCTGAGAAAATCAGCTTAATTCCGCAATTAATGTCTGGCAAAAAATAGTTAATTTTGATGCAAGATGTTCTGAGACCAATCGGCAAATTACTCAAAATGCTTAACTCGCCGAGAAATTCACTTTTTTTCCAATATGAATGTCTGGCAAAAAATAGTTACTTTTGACGCAAGACGTTCTGAAACCAATCGGCAAATTACTCAAAATGCTTAACTCGCCGAGAAAATAAGTTTTTTTCCAAAATTAATGTCTGGCAAACAATAGTTAATTTTGATGCAAGACATTCTGAAACCAATCGGCAAATTACTCAAAATGCTTAACTCGCCGAGAAAATCTCTTTTTTCTCAAATTGAATGTCAGGCAAAAAATAGTTAATTTTGATGCAAGCCGTTCTGAAACCAATCGGCAAATTACTCAAAATGCTTAACTCGCCGAGAAAATCACTTTCTTGCCACAATGAATGTCTGGCAAAAAATAGTTAATTTAGACGCAAGACGTTATGAAACCAATCGGCAAATTACTCAAAATGCTTAACTCGCCGAGAAATTCACTTTTTTTCCAATATGAATGTCTGGCAAAAAATAGTTACTTTTGACGCAAGACGTTCTGAAACCAATCGGCAAATTATTCAAAATGCTTAACTCGCCGAGAAAATAAGTTTTTTCCACAATGAGTGTCTGGCAAAAAAGAGTAAATTTCAATGCAAGCCGTTCTGAAACCAATCGGCAAATTACTCAAAATGCTTAACTCGCCGAGAAAATTTCTTTTTTCTCAAATTAAATGTCTGGCAAAAAATAGTTAATTTTGATGCAAGCCGTTCTGAAACCAATCGGCAAATGACGCAAAATGCTTAACTCGCCGAGAAAATCACTTTTTTTCCAATATGAATGTTTGTCAAAAAATAGTTCAGTTTGATCCAAGCCGTTCTGAAACCAACCGGCAAAGTACTCAAAATGCTTAACTCGCTGAGAAAATCAGCTTAATTCCGCAATTAATGTCTGGCAAAAAATAGTTAATTTTGATGCAAGATGTTCTGAGACCAATAGGCAAATTACTCAAAATGCTTAACTCGCCGAGAAAATCTCTTTTTTCCCAAATTGAATGTCTGGCAAAAAAGTTAATTGTGATGCAAGCCGTTCTGAAACCAATCGGCAAATTACTCAAAATGCTTAACTCGCCGAGAAAATCACTTTTTTTCCATTATGAATGTTTGGCAAAAAATAGTTCATTTTGATCCAAGCCGTTCTGAAACCAACCGGCAAATTACTCAAAATGCTTAACTCGCCGAGAAAATCTCTTTTTCCCAAATTGAATGCCTGGCTAAAAATAGTTAATTTTGATGCAAGACGTTCTGAAACCAATCGGCAAATTACTCAAAATGCTTAACTCGCCGAGAAATTCACTTTTTTTCCAATATGAATGTCTGGCAAAAAATAGTTAATTTTGATGCGAGCCGTTCTGAAACCAATCGGCAAATTACACAAAATGCTTAACTCGCCGAGAAAATCACTTTCTTGCCACAATGAATGTCTGGCAAAAAATAGTTAATTTAGATGCAAGACATCCTGAAACCAATCGGCAAATTACTCAAAATGCTCAACTCGCCGAGAAATTCACTTTTTTTCCAATATGAATGTCTGGCAAAAAATAGTTACTTTTGACGCAAGACGTTCTGAAACCAATCGGCAAATTACTCAAAATGCTGAACTCGCCGAGAAAATCTCTTTTTCCCAAATTGAATGCCTGGCTAAAAATAGTTAATTTTGATGCAAGCCGTTCTGAAACCAATCGGCAAATGACGCAAAATGCTTAACTCGCCGAGAAAATCACTTTTTTTCCAATATGAATGTTTGTCAAAAAATAGTTCAGTTTGATCCAAGCCGTTCTGAAACCAACCGGCAAAGTACTCAAAATGCTTAACTCGCTGAGAAAATCAGCTTAATTCGGCAATTAATGTCTGGCAAAAAATAGTTAATTTTGATGCAAGATGTTCTGAGACCAATCGGCAAATTACTCAAAATGCTTAACTCGCCGAGAAAATCTCTTTTTTCCCAAATTGAATGTCTGGCAAAAAAGTTAATTGTGATGCAAGCCGTTCTGAAACCAATCGGCAAATTACTCAAAATGCTTAACTCGCCGAGAAAATCACTTTTTTTCCATTATGAATGTTTGGCAAAAAATAGTTCATTTTGATCCAAGCCGTTCTGAAACCAACCGGCAAATTACTCAGAATGCTTAACTCGCCGAGAAAATCTCTTTTTCCCAAATTGAATGCCTGGCTAAAAATAGTTAATTTTGATGCAAGACGTTCTGAAACCAATCGGCAAATTACTCAAAATGCTTAACTCGCCGAGAAATTCACTTTTTTTCCAATATGAATGTCTGGCAAAAAATAGTTAATTTTGATGCGAGCCGTTCTGAAACCAATCGGCAAATTACACAAAATGCTTAACTCGCCGAGAAAATCACTTTCTTGCCACAATGAATGTCTGGCAAAAAATAGTTAATTTAGATGCAAGACATCCTGAAACCAATCGGCAAATTACTCAAAATGCTTAACTCGCCGAGAAATTCACTTTTTTTCCAATATGAATGTCTGGCAAAAAATAGTTACTTTTGACGCAAGACGTTCTGAAACCAATCGGCAAATTACTCAAAATGCTGAACTCGCCGAGAAAATCTCTTTTTCCCAAATTGAATGCCTGGCTAAAAATAGTTAATTTTGATGCAAGCCGTTCTGAAACCAATCGGCAAATGACGCAAAATGCTTAACTCGCCGAGAAAATCACTTTTTTTCCAATATGAATGTTTGTCAAAAAATAGTTCAGTTTGATCCAAGCCGTTCTGAAACCAACCGGCAAAGTACTCAAAACGCTTAACTCGCTGAGAAAATCAGCTTAATTCCGCAATTAATGTCTGGCAAAAAATAGTTAATTTTGATGCAAGATGTTCTGAGACCAATCGGCAAATTACTCAAAATGCTTAACTCGCCGAGAAATTCACTTTTTTTCCAATATGAATGTCTGGCAAAAAATAGTTACTTTTGACGCAAGACGTTCTGAAACCAATCGGCAAATTACTCAAAATGCTTAACTCGCCGAGAAAATAAGTTTTTTTCCAAAATTAATGTCTGGCAAACAATAGTTAATTTTGATGCAAGACATTCTGAAACCAATCGGCAAATTACTCAAAATGCTTAACTCGCCGAGAAAATCTCTTTTTTCTCAAATTGAATGTCAGGCAAAAAATAGTTAATTTTGATGCAAGCCGTTCTGAAACCAATCGGCAAATTACTCAAAATGCTTAACTCGCCGAGAAAATCACTTTCTTGCCACAATGAATGTCTGGCAAAAAATAGTTAATTTAGACGCAAGACGTTATGAAACCAATCGGCAAATTACTCAAAATGCTTAACTCGCCGAGAAATTCACTTTTTTTCCAATATGAATGTCTGGCAAAAAATAGTTACTTTTGACGCAAGACGTTCTGAAACCAATCGGCAAATTATTCAAAATGCTTAACTCGCCGAGAAAATAAGTTTTTTCCACAATGAGTGTCTGGCAAAAAAGAGTAAATTTCAATGCAAGCCGTTCTGAAACCAATCGGCAAATTACTCAAAATGCTTAACTCGCCGAGAAAATTTCTTTTTTCTCAAATTGAATGTCTGGCAAAAAATAGTTAATTTTGATGCAAGCCGTTCTGAAACCAATCGGCAAATTACTCAAAATGCTTAACTCGCCGAGAAAATCACTTTTTTTCCATTATGAATGTTTGGCAAAAAATAGTTCATTTTCATCCAAGCCGTTCTGAAACCAACCGGCAAAGCACTCAAAATGCTCAACTCGCCGAGAAATTCACTTTTTTCCAAAATGAATTTCTGGCAAAAAATAGTTAATTTTGATCAAGACGTTCTGAAACCAATCGGCAAATTACTCAAAATGCTTAACTCGCCGAGAAAATCACTTTCTTGCCATAATGAATGTCTGGCAAAAAAATAGTTAATTTAGATGCAAGACGTTCTGAAACCAATCGGCAAATTACTCAAAATGCTTAACTCGCCGAGAAATTCACTTTTTTTTCCAATATGAATGTCTGGCAAAAAATAGTTACATTTGACGCAAGACGTTCTGAAACCAATCGGCAAATTACTCAAAATGCTTAACTCGCCGAGTAAATCACTTTTTTTCCACAATGAATATCTGCCAAAAAATAGTTAATTTTGATGCAAGCCGCTCTGAAACCAATCGGCAAATTACTCAAAATGCTTAACTCGCCGAGAAATTCACTTTTTTTCCAATATGAATGTTTGGCAAAAAATAGTTCATTTTGATCCAAGCCGTTCTGAAACCAACCGGCAAAGCACTCAAAATGCTCAACTCGCCGAGAAATTCACTTTTTTCCAAAATGAATTTCTGGCAAAATATAGTTAATTTTGATGCAAGACGTTCTGAAACCAATCGGCACATTACCCAAAATGCTTAACTCGCCGAGAAAATAAGTTTTTTCCACAATGAGTGTCTGGCAAAAAAGAGTAAATTTCAATGCAAGCCGTTCTGAAACCAATCGGCAAATTACTCAAAATGCTTAACTCGCCGAGAAATTCACTTTTTTTCCAATATGAATGTCTGGCAAAAAATAGTTAATTTTGATGCAAGCCGTTCTGAAACCAATCGGCAAATTACTCAAAATGCTTAACTCGCCGAGAAAATCACTTTTTTTCCATTATGAATGTTTGGCAAAAAATAGTTCATTTTGATCCAAGCCGTTCTGAAACCAACCGGCAAAGTACTCAAAATGCTTACTCGCCGAGAAATTCGCTTTTTTTCCAAAATGAACGTCTGGCAAAAAATAGTTAATTTGATGCAACACGTTCAGAAACCAATCGGCAAATTATTCAAAATGCTTAACTCGCCGAGAAAATAAGTTTTTTCCACAATGAGTGTCTGGCAAAAAAGAGTAAATTTCAATGCAAGCCGTTCTGAAACCAATCGGCAAATTACTCAAAATGCTGAACTCGCCGAGAAAATCACTTTTTTTCCATTATGAATGTTTGGCAAAAAATAGTTCATTTTGATCCAAGCCGTTCTGAAACCAACCGGCAAAGCACTCAAAATGCTCAACTCGCCGAGAAATTCACTTTTTTCCAAAATGAATTTCTGGCAAAAAATAGTTAATTTTGATGCAAGCCGTTCTGAAACCAATCGGCAAATTACTCAAAATGCTTAACTCGCCGAGAAATTCACTTTTTTTCCAACATGAATGTCTGGCAAAAAATAGTTAATTTTGATGCCAGCCGTTCTGAAACCAATCGGCAAATTACTCAAAATGCTTAACTCGCCGAGAAAATCACTTTTTTTCCATTATGAATGTTTGGCAAAAAATAGTTCATTTTGATCCAAGCCGTTCTGAAACCAACCGGCAAAGTACTCAAAATGCTTAACTCGCCGAGAAAATAAGTTTTTTCCACAATGAGTGTCTGGCAAAAAAGAGTAAATTTCAATGCAAGCCGTTCTGAAACCAATCGGCAAATTACTCAAAATGCTTAACTCGCCGAGAAAATCTCTTTTTTTCCCACAGAAAATGCCTGGCAAAAATAGTTAATTTTGAAGCAAGCCGTTCTGAAACCAATCGGCAAATTACTCAAAATGCTTAACTCGCCGAGAATATTACTTTCTTGCCACAATGAATGTCTGGCAAAAAATTAGTTAATTTAGATGCAAGACGTTCTGAAACCAATCGGCAAATTACTCAAAATGCTGAACTCGCCGAGAAATTCACTTTTTTTCCACTATGAATGTGTGGCAAAAAATAGTTACTTTTGACGCAAGACGTTCTGAAACCAATCGGCAAATAACTCCAAATGCTTAACTCGCCGAGAAAATAAGTTTTTTCCAAAATGTATGTCTGGCAAACAATAGTTAATTTTGATGCAAGACGTTCTGAAACCAATCGGCAAATTATTCAAAATGCTTAACTCGTCGAGAAAATAAGTTTTTTCCACAATGAGTGTCTGGCAAAAAAGAGTAAATTTCAATGCTAGCCGTTCTGAAATCAATCGACAAATTACTCAAAATGCTTAACTCGCCGAGAAAATCTCTTTTTTCTCAAATTGAATGTCAGGCAAAAAATAGTTAATTTTGATGCAAGCCGTTCTGAAACCAATCGGCAAATTACTCAAAATGCTTAACTCGCCGAGAAATTCACTTTTTTTCCAATATGAATGTCTGGCAAAAAATAGTTAATTTTGATGCAAGACGTTCTGAAACCAATCGGCAAATTACTCAAAATGCTTAACTCGCCGAGAAAATCTCTTTTTTCTCAAATTAAATATCTGGCAAAAAATAGTTAATTTTGATGCAAGCCGTTCTGAAATCAATCGGCAAATTACTCAAAATGCTTAACTCGCCGAGAAAATCACTTTTTTTCCATTATGAATGTTTGGCAAAAAATAGTTCATTTTGATCCAAGCCGTTCTGAAACCAACCGGCAAAGTACTCAAAATGCTTAACTCGCCGAGAAATTCACTTTTTTCCAAAATGAATGTCTGGCAAAAAATAGTTAATTTTGATGCAAGACGTTCTGAAACCAATCGGCAAATTACTCAAAATGCTTAACTCGCCGAGAAAATCACTTTCTTGCCACAATGAATGTCTGGCAAAAAATAGTTAATTTAGACGCAAGACGTTATGAAACCAATCGGCAAATTACTCAAAATGCTTAACTCGCCGAGAAATTCACTTTTTTTCCAATATGAATGTCTGGCAAAAAATAGTTACTTTTGACGCAAGACGTTCTGAAACCAATCGGCAAATTATTCAAAATGCTTAACTCGCCGAGAAAATAAGTTTTTTCCACAATGAGTGTCTGGCAAAAAAGAGTAAATTTCAATGCAAGCCGTTCTGAAACCAATCGGCAAATTACTCAAAATGCTTAACTCGCCGAGAAAATTTCTTTTTTCTCAAATTGAATGTCTGGCAAAAAATAGTTAATTTTGATGCAAGCCGTTCTGAAACCAATCGGCAAATTACTCAAAATGCTTAACTCGCCGAGAAAATCACTTTTTTTCCATTATGAATGTTTGGCAAAAAATAGTTCATTTTGATCCAAGCCGTTCTGAAACCAACCGGCAAAGTACTCAAAATGCTTAACTCGCCGAGAAATTCACTTTTTTCCAAAATGAATGTCTGGCAAAAAATAGTTAATTTTGATGCAAGACGTTCTGAAACCAATCGGCAAATTACTCAAAATGCTTAACTCGCCGAGAAAATCACTTTCTTGCCACAATGAATGTCTGGCAAAAAATAGTTAATTTAGACGCAAGACGTTATGAAACCAATCGGCAAATTACTCAAAATGCTTAACTCGCCGAGAAATTCACTTTTTTTCCAATATGAATGTCTGGCAAAAAATAGTTACTTTTGACGCAAGACGTTCTGAAACCAATCGGCAAATTATTCAAAATGCTTAACTCGCCGAGAAAATAAGTTTTTTCCACAATGAGTGTCTGGCAAAAAAGAGTAAATTTCAATGCAAGCCGTTCTGAAACCAATCGGCAAATTACTCAAAATGCTTAACTCGCCGAGAAAATTTCTTTTTTCTCAAATTGAATGTCTGGCAAAAAATAGTTAATTTTGATGCAAGCCGTTCTGAAACCAATCGGCAAATTACTCAAAATGCTTAACTCGCCGAGAAAATCACTTTTTTTCCATTAAGAATGTTTGGCAAAAAATAGTTCATTTTCATCCAAGCCGTTCTGAAACCAACCGGCAAAGCACTCAAAATGCTCAACTCGCCGAGAAATTCACTTTTTCCAAAACGAATTTTTGGCAAAAAATAGTTAATTTTGATGCAAGACGTTCTGAAACCAATCGGCAAATTACTCAAAATGCTTAACTCGCCGAGAAAATCACTTTCTTGCCATAATGAATGTCTGGCAAAAAAATAGTTCATTTAGATTCAAGACGTTCTGAAACCAATCGGCAAATTACTCAAAATGCTTAACTCGCCGAGAAATTCACTTTTTTTTCCAATATGAATGTCTGGCAAAAAATAGTTACATTTGACGCAAGACGTTCTGAAACCAATCGGCAAATTACTCAAAATGCTTAACTCGCCGAGAAAATCACTTTTTTTCCACAATGAATATCTGCCAAAAAATAGTTAATTTTGATGCAAGCCGCTCTGAAACCAATCGGCAAATTACTCAAAATGCTTAACTCGCCGAGAAAATCACTTTTTTTCCATTATGAATGTTTGGCAAAAAATAGTTCATTTTGATCCAAGCCGTTCTGAAACCAACCGGCAAAGCACTCAAAATGCTCAACTCGCCGAGAAATTCACTTTTTTCCAAAATGAATTTCTGGCAAAAAATAGTTAATTTTGATGCAAGACGTTCTGAAACCAATCGGCACATTACCCAAAATGCTTAACTCGCCGAGAAAATAAGTTTTTTCCACAATGAGTGTCTGGCAAAAAAGAGTAAATTTCAATGCAAGCCTTTCTGAAACCAATCGGCAAATTACTCAAAATGCTTAACTCGCCGAGAAATTCACTTTTTTCCAAAATGAATGTCTGGCAAAAAATAGTTAATTTTGATGCAAGACGTTCTGAAACCAATCGGCAAATTACTCAAAATGCTTAACTCGCCGAGAAAATCACTTTCTTGCCACAATGAATGTCTGGCAAAAAATAGTTAATTTAGACGCAAGACGTTATGAAACCAATCGGCAAATTACTCAAAATGCTTAACTCGCCGAGAAATTCACTTTTTTTCCAATATGAATCTCTGGCAAAAAATAGTTACTTTTGACGCAAGACGTTCTGAAACCAATCGGCAAATTATTCAAAATGCTTAACTCGCCGAGAAAATAAGTTTTTTCCACAATAAGTGTCTGGCAAAAAGAGTAAATTTCAATGCAAGCCGTTCTGAAACCAATCGGCAAATTACTCAAAATGCTTAACTCGCCGAGAAAATTTCTTTTTTCTCAAATTGAATGTCTGGCAAAAAATAGTTAATTTTGATGCAAGCCGTTCTGAAACCAATCGGCAAATTACTCAAAATGCTTAACTCGCCGAGAAAATCACTTTTTTTCCATTATGAATGTTTGGCAAAAAATAGTTCATTTTCATCCAAGCCGTTCTGAAACCAACCGGCAAAGCACTCAAAATGCTCAACTCGCCGAGAATTCACTTTTTCCAAAATGAATTTCTGGCAAAAAATAGTTAATTTTGATGCAAGACGTTCTGAAACCAATCGGCAAATTACTCAAAATGCTTAACTCGCCGAGAAAATCACTTTCTTGCCATAATGAATGTCTGGCAAAAAAATAGTTAATTTAGATGCAAGACGTTCTGAAACCAATCGGCAAATTACTCAAAATGCTTAACTCGCCGAGAAATTCACTTTTTTTCCAATATGAATGTCTGGCAAAAAATAGTTACATTTGACGCAAGACGTTCTGAAACCAATCGGCAAATTACTCAAAATGCTTAACTCGCCGAGAAAATCACTTTTTTTCCACAATGAATATCTGCCAAAAAATAGTTAATTTTGATGCAAGCCGCTCTGAAACCATTCGGCAAATTACTCAAAATGCTTAACTCGCCGAGAAAATCACTTTTTTTCCATTATGAATGTTTGGCAAAAAATAGTTCATTTTGATCCAAGCCGTTCTGAAACCAACCGGCAAAGCACTCAAAATGCTCAACTCGCCGAGAAATTCACTTTTTTCCAAAATGAATTTCTGGCAAAAAATAGTTAATTTTGATGCAAGACGTTCTGAAACCAATCGGCACATTACCCAAAATGCTTAACTCGCCGAGAAAATAAGTTTTTTCCACAATGAGTGTCTGGCAAAAAAGAGTAAATTTCAATGCAAGCCGTTCTGAAACCAATCGGCAAATTACTCAAAATGCTTAACTCGCCGAGAAATTCACTTTTTTTCCAATATGAATGTCTGGCAAAAAATAGTTAATTTTGATGCAAGCCGTTCTGAAACAAATCGGCAAATTACTCAAAATGCTTAACTCGCCGAGAAAATCACTTTTTTTCCATTATGAATGTTTGGCAAAAAATAGTTCATTTTGATCCAAGCCGTTCTGAAACCAACCGGCAAAGTACTCAAAATGCTTAACTCGCCGAGAAATTCACTTTTTTCCAAAATGAATGTCTGGCAACAAATAGTTAATTTTGATGCAAGACGTTCTGAAACCAATCGGCAAATTACACAAAATGCTTAACTCGCCGAGAAAATCACTTTCTTGCCACAATGAATGTCTGGCAAAAAATAGTTAATTTAGATGCAAGACATCCTGAAACCAATCGGCAAATTACTCAAAATGCTTAACTCGCCGAGAAATTCACTTTTTTTCCAATATGAATGTCTGGCAAAAAATAGTTACTTTTGACGCAAGACGTTCTGAAACCAATCGGCAAATTATTCAAAATGCTTAACTCGCCGAGAAAATAAGTTTTTTCCACAATGAGTGTCTGGCAAAAAAGAGTAAATTTCAATGCAAGCCGTTCTGAAACCAATCGGCAAATTACTCAAAATGCTTAACTCGCCGAGAAAATTTCTTTTTTCTCAAATTGAATGTCTGGCAAAAAATAGTTAATTTTGATGCAAGCCGTTCTGAAACCAATCGGCAAATTACTCAAAATGCTTAACTCGCCGAGAAAATCACTTTTTTTCCATTAAGAATGTTTGGCAAAAAATAGTTCATTTTCATCCAAGCCGTTCTGAAACCAACCGGCAAAGCACTCAAAATGCTCAACTCGCCGAGAAATTCACTTTTTCCAAAACGAATTTCTGGCAAAAAATAGTTAATTTTGATGCAAGACGTTCTGAAACCAATCGGCAAATTACTCAAAATGCTTAACTCGCCGAGAAAATCACTTTCTTGCCATAATGAATGTCTGGCAAAAAAATAGTTCATTTAGATGCAAGACGTTCTGAAACCAATCGGCAAATTACTCAAAATGCTTAACTCGCCGAGACATTCACTTTTTTTTCCAATATGAATGTCTGGCAAAAAATAGTTACATTTGACGCAAGACGTTCTGAAACCAATCGGCAAATTACTCAAAATGCTTAACTCGCCGAGAAAATCACTATTTTTCCACAATGAATATCTGCCAAAAAATAGTTAATTTTGATGCAAGCCGCTCTGAAACCAATCGGCAAATTACTCAAAATGCTTAACTCGCCGAGAAAATCACTTTTTTTCCATTATGAATGTTTGGCAAAAAATAGTTCATTTTGATCCAAGCCGTTCTGAAACCAACCGGCAAAGCACTCAAAATGCTCAACTCGCCGAGAAATTCACTTTTTTCCAAAATGAATTTCTGGCAAAAAATAGTTAATTTTGATGCAAGACGTTCTGAAACCAATCCGCACATTACCCAAAATGCTTAACTCGCCGAGAAAATAAGTTTTTTCCACAATGAGTGTCTGGCAAAAAAGAGTAAATTTCAATGCAAGCCGTTCTGAAACCAATCGGCAAATTACTCAAAATGCTTAACTCGCCGAGAAATTCACTTTTTTCCAAAATGAATGTCTGGCAAAAAATAGTTAATTTTGATGCAAGACGTTCTGAAACCAATCGGCAAATTACTCAAAATGCTTAACTCGCCGAGAAAATCACTTTCTTGCCACAATGAATGTCTGGCAAAAAATAGTTAATTTAGACGCAAGACGTTATGAAACCAATCGGCAAATTACTCAAAATGCTTAACTCGCCGAGAAATTCACTTTTTTTCCAATATGAATGTCTGGCAAAAAATAGTTACTTTTGACGCAAGACGTTCTGAAACCAATCGGCAAATTATTCAAAATGCTTAACTCGCCGAGAAAATAAGTTTTTTCCACAATGAGTGTCTGGCAAAAAAGAGTAAATTTCAATGCAAGCCGTTCTGAAACCAATCGGCAAATTACTCAAAATGCTTAACTCGCCGAGAAAATTTCTTTTTTCTCAAATTGAATGTCTGGCAAAAAATAGTTAATTTTGATGCAAGCCGTTCTGAAACCAATCGGCAAATTACTCAAAATGCTTAACTCGCCGAGAAAATCACTTTTTTTCCATTATGAATGTTTGGCAAAAAATAGTTCATTTTCATCCAAGCCGTTCTGAAACCAACCGGCAAAGCACTCAAAATGCTCAACTCGCCGAGAAATTCACTTTTTCCAAAATGAATTTCTGGCAAAAAATAGTTAATTTTGATGCAAGACGTTCTGAAACCAATCGGCAAATTACTCAAAATGCTTAACTCGCCGAGAAAATCACTTTCTTGCCATAATGAATGTCTGGCAAAAAAATAGTTAATTTAGATGCAAGACGTTCTGAAACCAATCGGCAAATTACTCAAAATGCTTAACTCGCCGAGAAATTCACTTTTTTTTCCAATATGAATGTCTGGCAAAAAATAGTTACATTTGACGCAAGACGTTCTGAAACCAATCGGCAAATTACTCAAAATGCTTAACTCGCCGAGAAAATCACTTTTTTTCCACAATGAATATCTGCCAAAAAATAGTTAATTTTGATGCAAGCCGCTCTGAAACCAATCGGCAAATTACTCAAAATGCTTAACTCGCCGAGAAAATCACTTTTTTTCCATTATGAATGTTCGGCAAAAAATAGTTCATTTTGATCCAAGCCGTTCTGAAACCAACCGGCAAAGCACTCAAAATGCTCAACTCGCCGAGAAATTCACTTTTTTCCAAAATGAATTTCTGGCAAAAAATAGTTAATTTTGATGCAAGACGTTCTGAAACCAATCGGCACATTACCCAAAATGCTTAACTCGCCGAGAAAATAAGTTTTTTCCACAATGAGTGTCTGGCAAAAAAGAGTAAATTTCAATGCAAGCCGTTCTGAAACCAATCGGCAAATTACTCAAAATGCTTAACTCGCCGAGAAATTCACTTTTTTTCCAATATGAATGTCTGGCAAAAAATAGTTAATTTTGATGCAAGCCGTTCTGAAACAAATCGGCAAATTACTCAAAATGCTTAACTCGCCGAGAAAATCACTTTTTTTCCATTATGAATGTTTGGCAAAAAATAGTTCATTTTGATCCAAGCCGTTCTGAAACCAACCGGCAAAGTACTCAAAATGCTTAACTCGCCGAGAAATTCACTTTTTTCCAAAATGAATGTCTGGCAACAAATAGTTAATTTTGATGCAAGACGATCTGAAACCAATCGGCAAATTACACAAAATGCTTAACTCGCCGAGAAAATCACTTTCTTGCCACAATGAATGTCTGGCAAAAAATAGTTAATTTAGATGCAAGACATCCTGAAACCAATCGGCAAATTACTCAAAATGCTTAACTCGCCGAGAAATTCACTTTTTTTCCAATATGAATGTCTGGCAAAAAATAGTTACTTTTGACGCAAGACGTTCTGAAACCAATCGGCAAATTATTCAAAATGCTTAACTCGCCGAGAAAATCACTTTTTTTCCAATATGAATGTTTGTCAAAAAATAGTTCAGTTTGATCCAAGCCGTTCTGATACCAACCGGCAAAGTACTCAAAATGCTTAACTCGCTGAGAAAATCAGCTTAATTCCGCAATTAATGTCTGGCAAACAATAGTTAATTTTGATGCAAGACGTTCTGAAACCAATCGGCAAATTACTCAAAATGCTTAACTCGCCGAGAAATTCACTTTTTTTCCAATATGAATGTCTGGCAAAAAATAGTTAATTTTGATGCAAGACGTTCTGAAGCCAATCGGCAAATTACTCAAAATGCTTAACTCGCCGAGAAAATCTCTTTTTTCCCAAATTGAATGTCTGGCAAAAAAGTTAATTTTGATGCAAGCCGTTCTGAAACCAATCGGCAAATTACTCAAAATGCTTAACTCGCCGAGAAAATCACTTTTTTTCCATTATGAATGTTTGGCAAAAAATAGTTCATTTTGATCCAAGCCGTTCTGAAACCAACCGGCAAATTACTCAAAATGCTTAACTCGCCGAGAAAATCTCTTTTTCCCAAATTGAATGCCTGGCTAAAAAGAGTTAATTTTGATGCAAGACGTTCTGAAACCAATCGGCAAATTATTCAAAATGCTTAACTCGCCGAGAAAATAAGTTTTTTCCAAAATGAATGTCTGGCAAACAATAGTTAATTTTAATGCAAGACGTTCTGAAACCAATCGGCAAATTATTCAAAATGCTTAACTCGCCGAGAAAATAAGTTTTTTCCACAATGAGTGTCTGGCAAAAAAGAGTAAATTTCAATGCAAGCCGTTCTGAAACCAATCGGCAAATTACTCAAAATGCTTAACTCGCCGAGAAATTCACTTTTTTTCCAATATGAATGTCTGGCAAAAAATAGTTAATTTTGATGCAAGACGTTCTGAAACCAATCGGCAAATTACTCAAAATGCTTAACTCGCCGAGATAATAATTTTTCTTCCAAAATGAATGTTTGGCAAGTAACAGCTAACTTTCATGCCAGCCGTTCTGAGACGAACCAGCAAATTACTCAAAATGCTTAACTCGCCGCGAAAATCACTTTCTTGCCACAATGAATGTCTGGCAAAAAAATAGTTAATTTAGATGCAAGACGTTCTGAAACCAATCGGCAAATTACTTAAAATGCTTAACTCGCCGAGAAATTCACTTTTTTTCCAATATCAATGTCTGGCAAAAAATAGTTAATTTTGATGCAAGACGTTCTGAAACCAATCGGCAAATTACTCAAAATGCTTAACTCGCCGAGAAAATCTCTTTTTTCTCAAATTAAATATCTGGCAAAAAATAGTTAATTTTGATGCAAGCCGTTCTGAAATCAATCGGCAAATTACTCAAAATGCTTAACTCGCTGAGAAAATCACTTTTTCCCAATATGAATGTTTGGCAAAAAATAGTTCATTTTGATCCAAGCCGTCCTGAAACCGACTGGCAAAGTACTCAAAATGCTTAACTCGCCGAGAAAATCAGCTTTATTCCACAATTAATGTCTGGCAAAAAATATTTAATTTTGATGCAAGACGTTCTGAAACCAATCGGGAAATTACTCAAAATGCTTACTCGCCGAGAAATTCGCTTTTTTTCCAAAATGAACGTCTGGCAAAAAATAGTTAATTTTGATGCAAGACGTTCAGAAACCAATCGGCAAAAATGCTTAACTCGCCGAGAAAATAAGTTTTTTCCACAATGAGTGTCTGGCAAAAAAGAGTAAATTTTGATGCAAGCCGTTCTGAAACAAATCGGCAAATTACTCAAAATGCTTAACTCGCCGAGAAAATCACTTTTTTTCCATTATGAATGTTTGGCAAAAAATAGTTCATTTTGATCCAAGCCGTTCTGAAACCAACCGGCAAAGTACTCAAAATGCTTAACTCGCCGAGAAATTCACTTTTTTCCAAAATGAATGTCTGGCAACAAATAGTTAATTTTGATGCAAGACGTTCTGAAACCAATCGGCAAATTACACAAAATGCTTAACTCGCCGAGAAAATCACTTTCTTGCCACAATGAATGTCTGGCAAAAAATAGTTAATTTAGATGCAAGACATCCTGAAACCAATCGGCAAATTACTCAAAATGCTTAACTCGCCGAGAAATTCACTTTTTTTCCAATATGAATGTCTGGCAAAAAATAGTTACTTTTGACGCAAGACGTTCTGAAACCAATCGGCAAATTATTCAAAATGCTTAACTCGCCGAGAAAATAAGTTTTTTCCACAATGAGTGTCTGGCAAAAAAGAGTAAATTTCAATGCAAGCCGTTCTGAAACCAATCGGCAAATTACTCAAAATGCTTAACTCGCCGAGAAAATTTCTTTTTTCTCAAATTGAATGTCTGGCAAAAAATAGTTAATTTTGATGCAAGCCGTTCTGAAACCAATCGGCAAATTACTCAAAATGCTTAACTCGCCGAGAAAATCACTTTTTTTCCATTAAGAATGTTTGGCAAAAAATAGTTCATTTTCATCCAAGCCGTTCTGAAACCAACCGGCAAAGCACTCAAAATGCTCAACTCGCCGAGAAATTCACTTTTTCCAAAACGAATTTCTGGCAAAAAATAGTTAATTTTGATGCAAGACGTTCTGAAACCAATCGGCAAATTACTCAAAATGCTTAACTCGCCGAGAAAATCACTTTCTTGCCATAATGAATGTCTGGCAAAAAAATAGTTCATTTAGATGCAAGACGTTCTGAAACCAATCGGCAAATTACTCAAAATGCTTAACTCGCCGAGACATTCACTTTTTTTTCCAATATGAATGTCTGGCAAAAAATAGTTACATTTGACGCAAGACGTTCTGAAACCAATCGGCAAATTACTCAAAATGCTTAACTCGCCGAGAAAATCACTATTTTTCCACAATGAATATCTGCCAAAAAATAGTTAATTTTGATGCAAGCCGCTCTGAAACCAATCGGCAAATTACTCAAAATGCTTAACTCGCCGAGAAAATCACTTTTTTTCCATTATGAATGTTTGGCAAAAAATAGTTCATTTTGATCCAAGCCGTTCTGAAACCAACCGGCAAAGCACTCAAAATGCTCAACTCGCCGAGAAATTCACTTTTTTCCAAAATGAATTTCTGGCAAAAAATAGTTAATTTTGATGCAAGACGTTCTGAAACCAATCCGCACATTACCCAAAATGCTTAACTCGCCGAGAAAATAAGTTTTTTCCACAATGAGTGTCTGGCAAAAAAGAGTAAATTTCAATGCAAGCCGTTCTGAAACCAATCGGCAAATTACTCAAAATGCTTAACTCGCCGAGAAATTCACTTTTTTCCAAAATGAATGTCTGGCAAAAAATAGTTAATTTTGATGCAAGACGTTCTGAAACCAATCGGCAAATTACTCAAAATGCTTAACTCGCCGAGAAAATCACTTTCTTGCCACAATGAATGTCTGGCAAAAAATAGTTAATTTAGACGCAAGACGTTATGAAACCAATCGGCAAATTACTCAAAATGCTTAACTCGCCGAGAAATTCACTTTTTTTCCAATATGAATGTCTGGCAAAAAATAGTTACTTTTGACGCAAGACGTTCTGAAACCAATCGGCAAATTATTCAAAATGCTTAACTCGCCGAGAAAATAAGTTTTTTCCACAATGAGTGTCTGGCAAAAAAGAGTAAATTTCAATGCAAGCCGTTCTGAAACCAATCGGCAAATTACTCAAAATGCTTAACTCGCCGAGAAAATTTCTTTTTTCTCAAATTGAATGTCTGGCAAAAAATAGTTAATTTTGATGCAAGCCGTTCTGAAACCAATCGGCAAATTACTCAAAATGCTTAACTCGCCGAGAAAATCACTTTTTTTCCATTATGAATGTTTGGCAAAAAATAGTTCATTTTCATCCAAGCCGTTCTGAAACCAACCGGCAAAGCACTCAAAATGCTCAACTCGCCGAGAAATTCACTTTTTCCAAAATGAATTTCTGGCAAAAAATAGTTAATTTTGATGCAAGACGTTCTGAAACCAATCGGCAAATTACTCAAAATGCTTAACTCGCCGAGAAAATCACTTTCTTGCCATAATGAATGTCTGGCAAAAAAATAGTTAATTTAGATGCAAGACGTTCTGAAACCAATCGGCAAATTACTCAAAATGCTTAACTCGCCGAGAAATTCACTTTTTTTTCCAATATGAATGTCTGGCAAAAAATAGTTACATTTGACGCAAGACGTTCTGAAACCAATCGGCAAATTACTCAAAATGCTTAACTCGCCGAGAAAATCACTTTTTTTCCACAATGAATATCTGCCAAAAAATAGTTAATTTTGATGCAAGCCGCTCTGAAACCAATCGGCAAATTACTCAAAATGCTTAACTCGCCGAGAAAATCACTTTTTTTCCATTATGAATGTTCGGCAAAAAATAGTTCATTTTGATCCAAGCCGTTCTGAAACCAACCGGCAAAGCACTCAAAATGCTCAACTCGCCGAGAAATTCACTTTTTTCCAAAATGAATTTCTGGCAAAAAATAGTTAATTTTGATGCAAGACGTTCTGAAACCAATCGGCACATTACCCAAAATGCTTAACTCGCCGAGAAAATAAGTTTTTTCCACAATGAGTGTCTGGCAAAAAAGAGTAAATTTCAATGCAAGCCGTTCTGAAACCAATCGGCAAATTACTCAAAATGCTTAACTCGCCGAGAAATTCACTTTTTTTCCAATATGAATGTCTGGCAAAAAATAGTTAATTTTGATGCAAGCCGTTCTGAAACAAATCGGCAAATTACTCAAAATGCTTAACTCGCCGAGAAAATCACTTTTTTTCCATTATGAATGTTTGGCAAAAAATAGTTCATTTTGATCCAAGCCGTTCTGAAACCAACCGGCAAAGTACTCAAAATGCTTAACTCGCCGAGAAATTCACTTTTTTCCAAAATGAATGTCTGGCAACAAATAGTTAATTTTGATGCAAGACGATCTGAAACCAATCGGCAAATTACACAAAATGCTTAACTCGCCGAGAAAATCACTTTCTTGCCACAATGAATGTCTGGCAAAAAATAGTTAATTTAGATGCAAGACATCCTGAAACCAATCGGCAAATTACTCAAAATGCTTAACTCGCCGAGAAATTCACTTTTTTTCCAATATGAATGTCTGGCAAAAAATAGTTACTTTTGACGCAAGACGTTCTGAAACCAATCGGCAAATTATTCAAAATGCTTAACTCGCCGAGAAAATCACTTTTTTTCCAATATGAATGTTTGTCAAAAAATAGTTCAGTTTGATCCAAGCCGTTCTGATACCAACCGGCAAAGTACTCAAAATGCTTAACTCGCTGAGAAAATCAGCTTAATTCCGCAATTAATGTCTGGCAAACAATAGTTAATTTTGATGCAAGACGTTCTGAAACCAATCGGCAAATTACTCAAAATGCTTAACTCGCCGAGAAATTCACTTTTTTTCCAATATGAATGTCTGGCAAAAAATAGTTAATTTTGATGCAAGACGTTCTGAAGCCAATCGGCAAATTACTCAAAATGCTTAACTCGCCGAGAAAATCTCTTTTTTCCCAAATTGAATGTCTGGCAAAAAAGTTAATTTTGATGCAAGCCGTTCTGAAACCAATCGGCAAATTACTCAAAATGCTTAACTCGCCGAGAAAATCACTTTTTTTCCATTATGAATGTTTGGCAAAAAATAGTTCATTTTGATCCAAGCCGTTCTGAAACCAACCGGCAAATTACTCAAAATGCTTAACTCGCCGAGAAAATCTCTTTTTCCCAAATTGAATGCCTGGCTAAAAAGAGTTAATTTTGATGCAAGACGTTCTGAAACCAATCGGCAAATTATTCAAAATGCTTAACTCGCCGAGAAAATAAGTTTTTTCCAAAATGAATGTCTGGCAAACAATAGTTAATTTTAATGCAAGACGTTCTGAAACCAATCGGCAAATTATTCAAAATGCTTAACTCGCCGAGAAAATAAGTTTTTTCCACAATGAGTGTCTGGCAAAAAAGAGTAAAGTTCAATGCAAGCCGTTCTGAAACCAATCGGCAAATTACTCAAAATGCTTAACTCGCCGAGAAATTCACTTTTTTTCCAATATGAATGTCTGGCAAAAAATAGTTAATTTTGATGCAAGACGTTCTGAAACCAATCGGCAAATTACTCAAAATGCTTAACTCGCCGAGATAATAATTTTTCTTCCAAAATGAATGTTTGGCAAGTAACAGCTAACTTTCATGCCAGCCGTTCTGAGACGAACCAGCAAATTACTCAAAATGCTTAACTCGCCGCGAAAATCACTTTCTTGCCACAATGAATGTCTGGCAAAAAAATAGTTAATTTAGATGCAAGACGTTCTGAAACCAATCGGCAAATTACTTAAAATGCTTAACTCGCCGAGAAATTCACTTTTTTTCCAATATCAATGTCTGGCAAAAAATAGTTAATTTTGATGCAAGACGTTCTGAAACCAATCGGCAAATTACTCAAAATGCTTAACTCGCCGAGAAAATCTCTTTTTTCTCAAATTAAATATCTGGCAAAAAATAGTTAATTTTGATGCAAGCCGTTCTGAAATCAATCGGCAAATTACTCAAAATGCTTAACTCGCTGAGAAAATCACTTTTTCCCAATATGAATGTTTGGCAAAAAATAGTTCATTTTGATCCAAGCCGTCCTGAAACCGACTGGCAAAGTACTCAAAATGCTTAACTCGCCGAGAAAATCAGCTTTATTCCACAATTAATGTCTGGCAAAAAATATTTAATTTTGATGCAAGACGTTCTGAAACCAATCGGGAAATTACTCAAAATGCTTACTCGCCGAGAAATTCGCTTTTTTTCCAAAATGAACGTCTGGCAAAAAATAGTTAATTTTGATGCAAGACGTTCAGAAACCAATCGGCAAATTATTCAAAATGCTTAACTCGCCGAGAAAATAAGTTTTTTCCACAATGAGTGTCTGGCAAAAAAGAGTAAATTTCAATGCAAGCCGTTCTGAAACCAATCGGCAAATTACTCAAAATGCTTAACTCGCCGAGAAAATCACTTTTTTTCCCACAGAAAATGCCTGGCAAAAATAGTTAATTTTGAAGCAAGCCGTTCTGAAACCAATCGGCAAATTACTCAAAATGCTTAACTCGCCGAGAAAATTACTTTCTTGCCACAATGAATGTCTGGCAAAAAAATAGTTAATTTAGATGCAAGACGTTCTGAAACCAATCGGCATATTACTCAAAATGCTGAACTCGCCGAGAAATTCACTTTTTTTCCACTATGAATGTCTGGCAAAAAATAGTTACTTTTGACGCAAGACGTTCTGAAACCAATCGGCAAATAACTCAAAATGCTTAACTCGCCGAGAAAATAAGTTTTTTCCAAAATGTATGTCTGGCAAACAATAGTTAATTTTGATGCAAGACGTTCTGAAACCAATCGGCAAATTATTAAAAAATGCTTAACTCGCCGAGAAAATAAGTTTTTTCCACAATGAGTGTCTGGCAAAAAAGAGTAAATTTCAATGCTAGCCGTTCTGAAATCAATCGACAAATTACTCAAAATGCTTAACTCGCCGAGAAAATCTCTTTTTTCTCAAATTGAATGTCAGGCAAAAAATAGTTAATTTTGATGCAAGCCGTTCTGAAACCAATCGGCAAATTACTCAAAATGCTTAACTCGCCGAGAAATTCACTTTTTTTCCAATATGAATGTCTGGCAAAAAATAGTTAATTTTGATGCAAGACGTTCTGAAACCAATCGGCAAATTACTCAAAATGCTTAACTCGCCGAGAAAATCTCTTTTTTCTCAAATTAAATATCTGGCAAAAAATAGTTAATTTTGATGCAAACCGTTCTGAAATCAATCGGCAAATTACTCAAAATGCTTAACGCGCCGAGAAAATCACTTTTTTTCCATTATGAATGTTTGGCAAAAAATAGTTCATTTTGATCCAAGCCGTTCTGAAACCAACCGGCAAAGTACTCAAAATGCTTAACTCGCCGAGAAAATCTCTTTTTTCTCAAATTAAATATCTGGCAAAAAATAGTTAATTTTGATGCAAGCCGTTCTGAAATCAATCGGCAAATTACTCAAAATGCTTAACGCGCCGAGAAAATCACTTTTTTTCCATTATGAATGTTTGGCAAAAAATAGTTCATTTTGATCCAAGCCGTTCTGAAACCAACCGGCAAAGTACTCAAAATGCTTAACTCGCCGAGAAAATCTCTTTTTTCTCAAATTAAATATCTGGCAAAAAATAGTTAATTTTGATGCAAGCCGTTCTGAAATCAATCGGCAAATTACTCAAAATGCTTAACTCGCTGAGAAAATCACTTTTTCCCAATATGAATGTTTGGCAAAAAATAGTTCATTTTGATCCAAGCCGTCCTGAAACCGACTGGCAAAGTACTCAAAATGCTTAACTCGCCGAGAAAATCAGCTTTATTCCACAATTAATGTCTGGCAAAAAATATTTAATTTTGATGCAAGACGTTCTGAAACCAATCGGGAAATTACTCAAAATGCTTACTCGCCGAGAAATTCGCTTTTTTTCCAAAATGAACGTCTGGCAAAAAATAGTTAATTTTGATGCAAGACGTTCAGAAACCAATCGGCAAATTATTCAAAATGCTTAACTCGCCGAGAAAATAAGTTTTTTCCACAATGAGTGTCTGGCAAAAAAGAGTAAATTTCAATGCAAGCCGTTCTGAAACCAATCGGCAAATTACTCAAAATGCTTAACTCGCCGAGAAAATCACTTTTTTTCCCACAGAAAATGCCTGGCAAAAATAGTTAATTTTGAAGCAAGCCGTTCTGAAACCAATCGGCAAATTACTCAAAATGCTTAACTCGCCGAGAAAATTACTTTCTTGCCACAATGAATGTCTGGCAAAAAAATAGTTAATTTAGATGCAAGACGTTCTGAAACCAATCGGCATATTACTCAAAATGCTGAACTCGCCGAGAAATTCACTTTTTTTCCACTATGAATGTCTGGCAAAAAATAGTTACTTTTGACGCAAGACGTTCTGAAACCAATCGGCAAATAACTCAAAATGCTTAACTCGCCGAGAAAATAAGTTTTTTCCAAAATGTATGTCTGGCAAACAATAGTTAATTTTGATGCAAGACGTTCTGAAACCAATCGGCAAATTATTAAAAAATGCTTAACTCGCCGAGAAAATAAGTTTTTTCCACAATGAGTGTCTGGCAAAAAAGAGTAAATTTCAATGCTAGCCGTTCTGAAATCAATCGACAAATTACTCAAAATGCTTAACTCGCCGAGAAAATCTCTTTTTTCTCAAATTGAATGTCAGGCAAAAAATAGTTAATTTTGATGCAAGCCGTTCTGAAACCAATCGGCAAATTACTCAAAATGCTTAACTCGCCGAGAAATTCACTTTTTTTCCAATATGAATGTCTGGCAAAAAATAGTTAATTTTGATGCAAGACGTTCTGAAACCAATCGGCAAATTACTCAAAATGCTTAACTCGCCGAGAAAATCTCTTTTTTCTCAAATTAAATATCTGGCAAAAAATAGTTAATTTTGATGCAAACCGTTCTGAAATCAATCGGCAAATTACTCAAAATGCTTAACGCGCCGAGAAAATCACTTTTTTTCCATTATGAATGTTTGGCAAAAAATAGTTCATTTTGATCCAAGCCGTTCTGAAACCAACCGGCAAAGTACTCAAAATGCTTAACTCGCCGAGAAATTCACTTTTTTCCAAAATGAATGTCTGGCAAAAAATAGTAATTTTGATGCAAGACGTTCTGAAAGCCATCGGCAAATTACTCAAAATGCTTAACTCGCCGAGAAAATCACTTTCTTGCCACAATGAATGTCTGGCAAAAAATAGTTAATTTAGACGCAAGACGTTATGAAACCAATCGGCAAATTACTCAAAATGCTTAGCTCGCCGAGAAATTCACTTTTTTTCCAATATGAATGTCTGGCAAAAAATAGTTACTTTTGACGCAAGACGTTCTGAAACCAATCGGCAAATTACTCAAAATGCTTAACTCGCCGAGAAAGTCACTTTTTTTCCAATATGAATGTCTGGCAAAAAATAGTTAATTTTGATGCAAGACGTTCTGAAACCAATCGGCAAATTACTCAAAATGCTTAACTCGCCGAGAAAATCTATTTTTTCTCAAATTAAATATCTGGCAAAAAATAGTTAATTTTGATGCAAGCCGTTCTGAAATCAATCGGCAAATTACTCAAAATGCATAACTCGCCGAGAAAATCACCTTTTTCTCACAATGAATGTCGGGCAAAAAATAGTAAATTTCAATGCCAGCCGTTCTGAAACCAAACGGCAAATTACTGAAAATGCTTATCTCGCCGAGAAAGTCACTTTCTTGCCACAATGAATGTCTGGCAAAAAATAGTAAATTTCAATGCAAGCCGTTCTGAAACCAATCGGTAAATTACTCAAAATGCTTAACTCGCCGAGAAAATCACTTTTGTTCCACAATGAATGCCAGGCAAAAAATAGTTAATTGTGATGCAAGCCGTTCTGAAACCAATCGGCAAATTACTCAAAATGCTTAACTCGCCGAGAAAATTACTTTTTTCCCACAATGAATGTCTGGCAAAAAATAGTAAATTTCAATGCAAGCCGTTCTGAAAGCAATCGGCAAACTACTCAAAATGCTGAAATCGCCGAGAAAATCACTTTATTTCCACAATCAATGTCTGGCAAAAATAGTTAATTTTGATGAAAGCCGTTCTGAAAGCAATCGGGGAATTACTCAATATGCTTAACTCGCCGAGAAAATCAGTTTTGTTCCACAATGAATGTCTTGCAAAAAATAGGAAATTTCAATGCAAGCCGTTCGGAATCCAATCGTAAATTAGTCAAAATGCTTAACGCGCCGAGAAAATCACTTTTGTTCCACAATGAATGTCAGGCAAAAAATAGTTAATTGTGTTGCAAGCCTTACTGAAACCAATCGGCAAATTTCTCAAAATGCTTAACTCGCCGAGAAAATCACTTTTGTTCCACAATGAATGTCTGGCAAAAAATAGTAAATTTCAATGCAAGCATTTCTGAAACCAAACGGCAAATTACTCAAAATGCTTAACTCGCCGAGAAAATCAGTTTTTTTCCACAATGAATGTCTGGCAAAAAATAGTTAATTTTGATGCACGCCGTTCTGAAACCAATCGGCAAATTACTCAAAATGCTTAACGCGCCGAGAAAATAACGTTTTTTCCACAATGAATGTCTGGCAAAAAATAGGAAATTTCAATGCAAGCCTTACTGAAACCAATCGGCAAATTTCTCAAAATGCTTAACGCGCCGAGAAAATCACTTTTGTTCCACAATGAATGTCTGGCAAAAAATAGTAAATTTCAATGCAAGCATTTCTGAAACCAAACGGCTAATTACTCAAAATGCTTAACTCGCCGAGAAAATCAGTTTTTTTCCACAATGAATGTCTGGCAAAAAATAGTTAATTTTGATGCAAGACGTTCTGAAACCAGTCGGCAAATTACTCAAAATGCTTAACTCGCCGAGAAAATCACTTTTGTTCCACAATGAATGTCTGGCAAAAAATAGTTAATTTCAATGCAACCGTTCTGAAACCAATCGGCAAATTACGCAAAATGCTTAACTCGCCGAGAAATACACTTTTTTTCCAAAATGATAGGCTGGCAAAAAATAGTTAATTGTGATGCAAGCCGTTCTGAAACCAATCGGCAAATTACTCAAAATGCTTAACTCGCCGAGAAAATCTCTTTTTTCTCAAATTAAATATCTGGCAAAAAATAGTTAATTTTGATGCAAGCCGTTCTGAAATCAATCGGCAAATTACTCAAAATGCTTAACTCGCTGAGAAAATCACTTTTTCCCAATATGAATGTTTGGCAAAAAATAGTTCATTTTGATCCAAGCCGTCCTGAAACCGACTGGCAAAGTACTCAAAATGCTTAACTCGCCGAGAAAATCAGCTTTATTCCACAATTAATGTCTGGCAAAAAATATTTAATTTTGATGCAAGACGTTCTGAAACCAATCGGGAAATTACTCAAAATGCTTACTCGCCGAGAAATTCGCTTTTTTTCCAAAATGAACGTCTGGCAAAAAATAGTTAATTTTGATGCAAGACGTTCAGAAACCAATCGGCAAATTATTCAAAATGCTTAACTCGCCGAGAAAATAAGTTTTTTCCACAATGAGTGTCTGGCAAAAAAGAGTAAATTTCAATGCAAGCCGTTCTGAAACCAATCGGCAAATTACTCAAAATGCTTAACTCGCCGAGAAAATCACTTTTTTTCCCACAGAAAATGCCTGGCAAAAATAGTTAATTTTGAAGCAAGCCGTTCTGAAACCAATCGGCAAATTACTCAAAATGCTTAACTCGCCGAGAAAATTACTTTCTTGCCACAATGAATGTCTGGCAAAAAAATAGTTAATTTAGATGCAAGACGTTCTGAAACCAATCGGCATATTACTCAAAATGCTGAACTCGCCGAGAAATTCACTTTTTTTCCACTATGAATGTCTGGCAAAAAATAGTTACTTTTGACGCAAGACGTTCTGAAACCAATCGGCAAATAACTCAAAATGCTTAACTCGCCGAGAAAATAAGTTTTTTCCAAAATGTATGTCTGGCAAACAATAGTTACTTTTGATGCAAGACGTTCTGAAACCAATCGGCAAATTATTAAAAAATGCTTAACTCGCCGAGAAAATAAGTTTTTTCCACAATGAGTGTCTGGCAAAAAAGAGTAAATTTCAATGCTAGCCGTTCTGAAATCAATCGACAAATTACTCAAAATGCTTAACTCGCCGAGAAAATCACTTTTTTTCCATTATGAATGTTTGGCAAAAAATAGTTCATTTTGATCCAAGCCGTTCTGAAACCAACCGGCAAATTACTCAAAATGCTTAACTCGCCGAGAAAATCTCTTTTTCCCAAATTGAATGCCTGGCTAAAAAGAGTTAATTTTGATGCAAGACGTTCTGAAACCAATCGGCAAATTATTCAAAATGCTTAACTCGCCGAGAAAATAAGTTTTTTCCAAAATGAATGTCTGGCAAACAATAGTTAATTTTAATGCAAGACGTTCTGAAACCAATCGGCAAATTATTCAAAATGCTTAACTCGCCGAGAAAATAAGTTTTTTCCACAATGAGTGTCTGGCAAAAAAGAGTAAATTTCAATGCAAGCCGTTCTGAAACCAATCGGCAAATTACTCAAAATGCTTAACTCGCCGAGAAATTCACTTTTTTTCCAATATGAATGTCTGGCAAAAAATAGTTAATTTTGATGCAAGACGTTCTGAAACCAATCGGCAAATTACTCAAAATGCTTAACTCGCCGAGATAATAATTTTTCTTCCAAAATGAATGTTTGGCAAGTAACAGCTAACTTTCATGCCAGCCGTTCTGAGACGAACCAGCAAATTACTCAAAATGCTTAACTCGCCGCGAAAATCACTTTCTTGCCACAATGAATGTCTGGCAAAAAAATAGTTAATTTAGATGCAAGACGTTCTGAAACCAATCGGCAAATTACTTAAAATGCTTAACTCGCCGAGAAATTCACTTTTTTTCCAATATCAATGTCTGGCAAAAAATAGTTAATTTTGATGCAAGACGTTCTGAAACCAATCGGCAAATTACTCAAAATGCTTAACTCGCCGAGAAAATCTCTTTTTTCTCAAATTAAATATCTGGCAAAAAATAGTTAATTTTGATGCAAGCCGTTCTGAAATCAATCGGCAAATTACTCAAAATGCTTAACTCGCTGAGAAAATCACTTTTTCCCAATATGAATGTTTGGCAAAAAATAGTTCATTTTGATCCAAGCCGTCCTGAAACCGACTGGCAAAGTACTCAAAATGCTTAACTCGCCGAGAAAATCAGCTTTATTCCACAATTAATGTCTGGCAAAAAATATTTAATTTTGATGCAAGACGTTCTGAAACCAATCGGGAAATTACTCAAAATGCTTACTCGCCGAGAAATTCGCTTTTTTTCCAAAATGAACGTCTGGCAAAAAATAGTTAATTTTGATGCAAGACGTTCAGAAACCAATCGGCAAATTATTCAAAATGCTTAACTCGCCGAGAAAATAAGTTTTTTCCACAATGAGTGTCTGGCAAAAAAGAGTAAATTTCAATGCAAGCCGTTCTGAAACCAATCGGCAAATTACTCAAAATGCTTAACTCGCCGAGAAAATCACTTTTTTTCCCACAGAAAATGCCTGGCAAAAATAGTTAATTTTGAAGCAAGCCGTTCTGAAACCAATCGGCAAATTACTCAAAATGCTTAACTCGCCGAGAAAATTACTTTCTTGCCACAATGAATGTCTGGCAAAAAAATAGTTAATTTAGATGCAAGACGTTCTGAAACCAATCGGCATATTACTCAAAATGCTGAACTCGCCGAGAAATTCACTTTTTTTCCACTATGAATGTCTGGCAAAAAATAGTTACTTTTGACGCAAGACGTTCTGAAACCAATCGGCAAATAACTCAAAATGCTTAACTCGCCGAGAAAATAAGTTTTTTCCAAAATGTATGTCTGGCAAACAATAGTTAATTTTGATGCAAGACGTTCTGAAACCAATCGGCAAATTATTAAAAAATGCTTAACTCGCCGAGAAAATAAGTTTTTTCCACAATGAGTGTCTGGCAAAAAAGAGTAAATTTCAATGCTAGCCGTTCTGAAATCAATCGACAAATTACTCAAAATGCTTAACTCGCCGAGAAAATCTCTTTTTTCTCAAATTGAATGTCAGGCAAAAAATAGTTAATTTTGATGCAAGCCGTTCTGAAACCAATCGGCAAATTACTCAAAATGCTTAACTCGCCGAGAAATTCACTTTTTTTCCAATATGAATGTCTGGCAAAAAATAGTTAATTTTGATGCAAGACGTTCTGAAACCAATCGGCAAATTACTCAAAATGCTTAACTCGCCGAGAAAATCTCTTTTTTCTCAAATTAAATATCTGGCAAAAAATAGTTAATTTTGATGCAAACCGTTCTGAAATCAATCGGCAAATTACTCAAAATGCTTAACGCGCCGAGAAAATCACTTTTTTTCCATTATGAATGTTTGGCAAAAAATAGTTCATTTTGATCCAAGCCGTTCTGAAACCAACCGGCAAAGTACTCAAAATGCTTAACTCGCCGAGAAATTCACTTTTTTCCAAAATGAATGTCTGGCAAAAAATAGTAATTTTGATGCAAGACGTTCTGAAAGCCATCGGCAAATTACTCAAAATGCTTAACTCGCCGAGAAAATCACTTTCTTGCCACAATGAATGTCTGGCAAAAAATAGTTAATTTAGACGCAAGACGTTATGAAACCAATCGGCAAATTACTCAAAATGCTTAGCTCGCCGAGAAATTCACTTTTTTTCCAATATGAATGTCTGGCAAAAAATAGTTACTTTTGACGCAAGACGTTCTGAAACCAATCGGCAAATTACTCAAAATGCTTAACTCGGCGAGAAAGTCACTTTTTTTCCAATATGAATGTCTGGCAAAAAATAGTTAATTTTGATGCAAGACGTTCTGAAACCAATCGGCAAATTACTCAAAATGCTTAACTCGCCGAGAAAATCTCTTTTTTCTCAAATTAAATATCTGGCAAAAAATAGTTAATTTTGATGCAAGCCGTTCTGAAATCAATCGGCAAATTACTCAAAATGCATAACTCGCCGAGAAAATCACCTTTTTCTCACAATGAATGTCGGGCAAAAAATAGTAAATTTCAATGCCAGCCGTTCTGAAACCAAACGGCAAATTACTGAAAATGCTTATCTCGCCGAGAAAGTCACTTTCTTGCCACAATGAATGTCTGGCAAAAAATAGTAAATTTCAATGCAAGCCGTTCTGAAACCAATCGGTAAATTACTCAAAATGCTTAACTCGCCGAGAAAATCACTTTTGTTCCACAATGAATGCCAGGCAAAAAATAGTTAATTGTGATGCAAGCCGTTCTGAAACCAATCGGCAAATTACTCAAAATGCTTAACTCGCCGAGAAAATTACTTTTTTCCCACAATGAATGTCTGGCAAAAAATAGTAAATTTCAATGCAAGCCGTTCTGAAAGCAATCGGCAAACTACTCAAAATGCTGAAATCGCCGAGAAAATCACTTTATTTCCACAATCAATGTCTGGCAAAAATAGTTAATTTTGATGAAAGCCGTTCTGAAAGCAATCGGGGAATTACTCAATATGCTTAACTCGCCGAGAAAATCAGTTTTGTTCCACAATGAATGTCTTGCAAAAAATAGGAAATTTCAATGCAAGCCGTTCGGAATCCAATCGTAAATTAGTCAAAATGCTTAACGCGCCGAGAAAATCACTTTTGTTCCACAATGAATGTCAGGCAAAAAATAGTTAATTGTGTTGCAAGCCTTACTGAAACCAATCGGCAAATTTCTCAAAATGCTTAACTCGCCGAGAAAATCACTTTTGTTCCACAATGAATGTCTGGCAAAAAATAGTAAATTTCAATGCAAGCATTTCTGAAACCAAACGGCAAATTACTCAAAATGCTTAACTCGCCGAGAAAATCAGTTTTTTTCCACAATGAATGTCTGGCAAAAAATAGTTAATTTTGATGCACGCCGTTCTGAAACCAATCGGCAAATTACTCAAAATGCTTAACGCGCCGAGAAAATAACGTTTTTTCCACAATGAATGTCTGGCAAAAAATAGGAAATTTCAATGCAAGCCTTACTGAAACCAATCGGCAAATTTCTCAAAATGCTTAACGCGCCGAGAAAATCACTTTTGTTCCACAATGACTGTCTGGCAAAAAATAGTAAATTTCAATGCAAGCATTTCTGAAACCAAACGGCTAATTACTCAAAATGCTTAACTCGCCGAGAAAATCAGTTTTTTTCCACAATGAATGTCTGGCAAAAAATAGTTAATTTTGATGCAAGACGTTCTGAAACCAGTCGGCAAATTACTCAAAATGCTTAACTCGCCGAGAAAATCACTTTTGTTCCACAATGAATGTCTGGCAAAAAATAGTTAATTTCAATGCAACCGTTCTGAAACCAATCGGCAAATTACGCAAAATGCTTAACTCGCCGAGAAATACACTTTTTTTCCAAAATGATAGGCTGGCAAAAAATAGTTAATTGTGATGCAAGCCGTTCTGAAACCAATCGGCAAATTACTCAAAATGCTTAACTCGCCGAGAAAATCTCTTTTTTCTCAAATTAAATATCTGGCAAAAAATAGTTAATTTTGATGCAAGCCGTTCTGAAATCAATCGGCAAATTACTCAAAATGCTTAACTCGCTGAGAAAATCACTTTTTCCCAATATGAATGTTTGGCAAAAAATAGTTCATTTTGATCCAAGCCGTCCTGAAACCGACTGGCAAAGTACTCAAAATGCTTAACTCGCCGAGAAAATCAGCTTTATTCCACAATTAATGTCTGGCAAAAAATATTTAATTTTGATGCAAGACGTTCTGAAACCAATCGGGAAATTACTCAAAATGCTTACTCGCCGAGAAATTCGCTTTTTTTCCAAAATGAACGTCTGGCAAAAAATAGTTAATTTTGATGCAAGACGTTCAGAAACCAATCGGCAAATTATTCAAAATGCTTAACTCGCCGAGAAAATAAGTTTTTTCCACAATGAGTGTCTGGCAAAAAAGAGTAAATTTCAATGCAAGCCGTTCTGAAACCAATCGGCAAATTACTCAAAATGCTTAACTCGCCGAGAAAATCACTTTTTTTCCCACAGAAAATGCCTGGCAAAAATAGTTAATTTTGAAGCAAGCCGTTCTGAAACCAATCGGCAAATTACTCAAAATGCTTAACTCGCCGAGAAAATTACTTTCTTGCCACAATGAATGTCTGGCAAAAAAATAGTTAATTTAGATGCAAGACGTTCTGAAACCAATCGGCATATTACTCAAAATGCTGAACTCGCCGAGAAATTCACTTTTTTTCCACTATGAATGTCTGGCAAAAAATAGTTACTTTTGACGCAAGACGTTCTGAAACCAATCGGCAAATAACTCAAAATGCTTAACTCGCCGAGAAAATAAGTTTTTTCCAAAATGTATGTCTGGCAAACAATAGTTACTTTTGATGCAAGACGTTCTGAAACCAATCGGCAAATTATTAAAAAATGCTTAACTCGCCGAGAAAATAAGTTTTTTCCACAATGAGTGTCTGGCAAAAAAGAGTAAATTTCAATGCTAGCCGTTCTGAAATCAATCGACAAATTACTCAAAATGCTTAACTCGCCGAGAAAATCTCTTTTTTCTCAAATTGAATGTCAGGCAAAAAATAGTTAATTTTGATGCAAGCCGTTCTGAAACCAATCGGCAAATTACTCAAAATGCTTAACTCGCCGAGAAATTCACTTTTTTTCCAATATGAATGTCTGGCAAAAAATAGTTAATTTTGATGCAAGCCGTTCTGAAAGCAATCGGCAAACTACTCAAAATGCTGAAATCGCCGAGAAAATCACTTTATTTCCACAATCAATGTCTGGCAAAAATAGTTAATTTTGATGCAAGCCGTTCTGAAAGCAATCGGGGAATTACTCAATATGCTTAACTCGCCGAGAAAATCAGTTTTGTTCCACAATGAATGTCTTGCAAAAAATAGGAAATTTCAATGCAAGCCGTTCGGAATCCAATCGCAAATAACTCAAAATGCTTAACTCGCCGAGAAAATTAGTTTTTTCCAAAATGTATGTCTGGCAAACAATAGTTACTTTTGATGCAAGACGTTCTGAAACCAATCGGCAAATTATTAAAAAATGCTTAACTCGCCGAGAAAATAAGTTTTTTCCACAATGAGTGTCTGGCAAAAAAGAGTAAATTTCAATGCTAGCCGTTCTGAAATCAATCGACAAATTACTCAAAATGCTTAACTCGCCGAGAAAATCTCTTTTTTCTCAAATTGAATGTCAGGCAAAAAATAGTTAATTTTGATGCAAGCCGTTCTGAAACCAATCGGCAAATTACTCAAAATGCTTAACTCGCCGAGAAATTCACTTTTTTTCCAATATGAATGTCTGGCAAAAAATAGTTAATTTTGATGCAAGCCGTTCTGAAAGCAATCGGCAAACTACTCAAAATGCTGAAATCGCCGAGAAAATCACTTTATTTCCACAATCAATGTCTGGCAAAAATAGTTAATTTTGATGCAAGCCGTTCTGAAAGCAATCGGGGAATTACTCAATATGCTTAACTCGCCGAGAAAATCAGTTTTGTTCCACAATGAATGTCTTGCAAAAAATAGGAAATTTCAATGCAAGCCGTTCGGAATCCAATCGTAAATTAGTCAAAATGCTTAACTCGCCGAGAAAATCACTTTTGTTCCACAATGAATGCCTGGCAAAAAATAGTTAATTGTGTTGCAAGCCGTTCTGAAACCAATCGGCAAATTACTCAAAATGCTTAACTCGCCGAGAAAATCACTTTTGTTCCACAATGAAGGCCTGGCAAAAAATAGTTAATTGTGATGCAAGCCGTTCTGAAACCAATCGGCAAATTACTCAAAATGCTGAACTCGCGGGGAAAATCCGTTTTTTTTTCACAATCAATGTCTGGCAAACAATAGTTAATTTTGATTCAAGAAGTTCTGAAACCAATCGGCAAATTGCTCAAAATGCTTAACTCGCCGAGAAAATCACTTTTTTCCCCACAATTAATGTCTGGCAAATAATAGTTAAATTTGATGCAAATCGTTCTGAAACCAATCGGCAAATTACTCAAAATGCTTAACTCGCCGAGAAAATCACTTTCTTTCCACAATGAATGGCTGGCAAAAAGTAGTTAATTTCAATGCAAGCCTTTCTGAAACCAATCGGCAAATTACTCAAAATGCGTAAGTCGCCGAGAAATACACTTTTTTTCCAAAATGATAGGCTGGCAAAAAATAGTTAATTGTGATGCAAGCCGTTCTGAAACCAATCGGCAAATTACTCAAAATGCTTAATTCGCCGAGAAAATCACTTTTGTTCCTCAATGAATGTCTGGCAAAAAATAGTAAATTTCAATGATAGCCGTTCTGAAACCAATCGGCAAATTACTCAAAATGCTTAACTCGCAGAGAAAATCAGTTTTTTTCCACAATCAATGCCTGGCAAAAAATAGTTAATTTTGATGCACGCCGTTCTGAAACCAATCGGCAAATTACTCAAAATGCTTAACGCGCCGAGAAAATAACTTTTTTTCCACAATGAATGTCTGGCAAAAAATAGGAAATTTCAATGCAAGCCTTACTGAAACCAATCGGCAAATTTCTCAAAATGCTTAACGCGCCGAGAAAATCACTTTTGTTCCACAGTGAATGTCTGGCAAAAAATAGTAAATTTCAATGCAAGCATTTCTGAAACCAAACGGCAAATTACTCAAAATGCTTAACTCGCCGAGAAAATCAGTTTTTTTCCACAATGAATGTCTGGCAAAAAATAGTTAATTTTGATGCACGCCGTTCTGAAACCAATCGGCAAATTACTCAAAATGCTTAACGCGCCGAGAAAATAACGTTTTTTCCACAATGAATGTCTGGCAAAAAATAGGAAATTTCAATGCAAGCCTTACTGAAACCAATCGGCAAATTTCTCAAAATGCTTAACGCGCCGAGAAAATCACTTTTGTTCCACAATGAATGTCTGGCAAAAAATAGTAAATTTCAATGCAAGCATTTCTGAAACCAAACGGCTAATTACTCAAAATGCTTAACTCGCCGAGAAAATCAGTTTTTTTCCACAATGAATGTCTGGCAAAAAATAGTTAATTTTGATGCAAGACGTTCTGAAACCAGTCGGCAAATTACTCAAAATGCTTAACTCGCCGAGAAAATCACTTTTGTTCCACAATGAATGCCTGGCAAAAAATAGTTAATTTCAATGCAACCGTTCTGAAACCAATCGGCAAATTACGCAAAATGCTTAACTCGCCGAGAAATACACTTTTTTTCCAAAATGATAGGCTGGCAAAAAATAGTTAATTGTGATGCAAGCCGTTCTGAAACCAATCGGCAAATTACTCAAAATGCTTAATTCGCCGAGAAAATCACTTTTGTTCCTCAATGAATGTCTGGCAAAAAATAGTAAATTTCAATGATAGCCGTTCTGAAACCAATCGGCAAATTGCTCAAAATGCTTAACTCGCAGAGAAAATCAGTTTTTTTCCACAATGAATGTCTGGCAAAAAATAGGAAATTTCAATGCAAGCCTTACTGAAACCAATCGGCAAATTTCTCAAAATGCTTAACGCGCCGAGAAAATCACTTTTGTTCCACAATGAATGTCTGGCAAAAAATAGTAAATTTCAATGCAAGCATTTCTGAAACCAAACGGCAAATTACTCAAAATGCTTAACTCGCCGAGAAAATCAGTTTTTTTCCACAATGAATGTCTGGCAAAAAATAGTTAATTTTGATGCAAGACGTTCTGAAACCAGTCGGCAAATTACTCAAAATGCTTAACTCGCCGAGAAAATCACTTTTGTTCCACAATGAATGTCTGGCAAAAAATAGTTAATTTCAATGCAACCGTTCTGAAACCAATCGGCAAATTACGCAAAATGCTTAACTCGCGGAGAAAATCAGTTTTTTTTCACAATGAATGTCTGGCAAAAATATAGTTAATTTTGATGCAAGACGTTCTGAAATCAATCGGCAAATTACTCAAAATGCTTAACTCGCAGAGAAAATCACTTTTGTTCCACAATGAATGTCTGGCAAAAAATAGTAAATTTCAATGCAAGCATTTCTGAAACCGATCGGCAAATTACTCAAAATGCTTAACGCGCCGAGAAAATCGCTTTTGTTCCACAATTAATGTCTGGCATGAAATAGTAAATTTTGATGCAAGCCGTTCGAAAACCAATCGGCAAATTACTCAAAATGCTGAACTCGCGGAGAAAATCACTTTGTTCCACAATGAATGCCAGGCAAAAAATAGTTAATTGTGTTGCAAGCCGTTCTGAAACCAATCGGCAAATTACTCAAAATGCTGAACTCGCCGAGAAAATCACTTTTGTTCCACAATGAACGCCTGGCAAAAAATAGTTAATTGTGATGCAAGCCGTTCTGAAACCAATCGGCAAATTACTCAAAATGCTTAACTCGCCGAGAAAATCACCTTTTTCCCACAATGAAAGTCTGGCAAAAAATAGTAAATTTCAATGCAAGCCGTTCTGAAAGCAATCGGCAAATTACTCAAAATGCTTAACTCGCCGAGAAATACACTTTTTTTCCAAAATGAATGGCTGGCAAAAAATAGTTAATTTTGATGCAAGACGTTCTGAAAGCCATCGGCAAATTACTGAAAATGCTTAACTCGCCGAGAAAATCACTTTCTTGCCACAATGAATGTCTGGCAAAAAATAGTAAATTTCAATGCAAGCAGTTCTGAAAGCAATCGGCAAATTACTCAAAATGCTTAACGCGCCGAGAAAATAACTTTTTTCCCAAATGAATGTTTGGCAAAAAATAATTAATTTCAATGCAACCGTTCTGAAACCAATCGGCAAATTACGCAAAATGCTTAACTCGCCGAGAAATACACTTTTTTTCCAAAATGATAGGCTGGCAAAAAATAGTTAATTGTGATTCAAGCCGTTCTGAAACCAATCGGCAAATTACTCAAAATGCTTAATTCGCCGAGAAAATCACTTTTGTTCCTCAATGAATGTCTGGCAAAAAATAGTAAATTTCAATGCAAGCCGTTCTGAAACCAATCGGCAAATTACTCAAAATGCTGAACTCGCAGAGAAAATCAGTTTTTTTCCACAATCAATGCCTGGCAAAAAATAGTTAATTTTGATGCACGCCGTTCTGAAACCAATCGGCAAATTACTCAAAATGCTTAACGCGCCGAGAAAATAACTTTTTTTCCACAATGAATGTCTGGCAAAAAATAGGAAATTTCAATGCAAGCCTTACTGAAACCAATCGGCAAATGTCTCAAAATGCTTAACGCGCCGAGAAAATCACTTTTGTTCCACAATGAATGTCTGGCAAAAAATAGTAAATTTCAATGCAAGCATTTCTGAAACCAAACGGCAAATTACTCAAAATGCTTAACTCGCCGAGAAAATCAGTTTTTTTCCACAATGAATGTCTGGCAAAAAATAGTTAATTTTGATGCAAGACGTTCTGAAACCAGTCGGCAAATTACTCAAAATGCTTAACTCGCCGAGAAAATCACTTTTGTTCCACAATGAATGTCTGGCAAAAAATAGTTAATTTCAATGCAACCGTTCTGAAACCAATCGGCAAATTACGCAAAATGCTTAACTCGCGGAGAAAATCACTTTTGTTCCACAATGAATGTCTGGCAAAAAATAGTAAATTTCAATGCAAGCATTTCTGAAACCGATCGACAAATTACTCAAAATGCTCAACGCGCCGAGAAAATCGCTTTTGTTCCACAATGAATGTCTGGCATAAAATAGTAAATTTTGATGCAAGCCGTTCGAAAACCAATCGGCAAATTACTCAAAATGCTTAACTCGCGGAGAAAATCACTTTTGTTCCACAATGAATGCCTGGCAAAAAATAGTTAATTGTGTTGCAAGCCGTTCTGAAACCAATCGGCAAATTACTCAAAATGCTTAACTCGCCGAGAAAATCACCTTTTTCCCACAATGAAAGTCTGGCAAAAAATAGTAAATTTCAATGCAAGCCGTTCTGAAAGCAATCGGCAAATTGCTGAAAATGCTTAACTCGGCGAGAAAATCACTTTTGTTCCACAATGAATGTCTGGCAAAAAATAGTAAATTTCAATTCAAGCCGTTCTGAAAACAATCGGCAAATTGCTCAAAATGCTTAACTCGCCGAGAAAATCACTTTTTTCCCCACGAATTAATGTCTGGCAAATAATAGTTAATTTTGATGCAAATCGTTCTGAAACCAATCGGCAAATTACTCAAAATGCTTAACTCGCCGAGAAAATCACTTTCTTTCCACAATGAATGGCTGGCAAAAAGTAGTTAATTTCAATGCAAGCCTTTCTGAAACCAATCAGCAAATTACTCAAAATGCTTAACTCGCCGAGAAATACACTTTTTTTCCAAAATGATAGGCTGGCAAAAAATTGTTAATTGTGATGCAAGCCGTTCTGAAACCAATCGGCAAATTACTCAAAATGCTTAATTCGCCGAGAAAATCACTTTTGTTTCTCAATGAATGTCTGGCAAAAAATAGTAAATTTCAATGATAGCCGTTCTGAAACCAATCGGCAAATTACTCAAAATGCTTAACTCGCAGAGAAAATCAGTTTTTTTCCACAATCAATGCCTGGCAAAAAATAGTTAATTTTGATGCACGCCGTTCTGAAACCAATCGGCAAATTACTCAAAATGCTTAACGCGCCGAGAAAATAACTTTTTTTCCACAATGAATGTCTGGCAAAAAATAGGAAATTTCAATGCAAGCCTTACTGAAACCAATCGGCAAATTTCTCAAAATGCTTAACGGGCCGAGAAAATCACTTTTGTTCCACAATGAATGTCTGGCAAAAAATAGTAAATTTCAATGCAAGCATTTCTGAAACCAAACGGCAAATTACTCAAAATGCTTAACTCGCCGAGAAAATCAGTTTTTTTCCACAATGAATGTCTGGCAAAAAATAGGAAATTTCAATGCAAGCCTTACTGAAACCAATCGGCAAATTTCTCAAAATGCTTAACGCGCCGAGAAAATCACTTTTGTTCCACAATGAATGTCTGGCAAAAAATAGTTAATTTTGATGCAAGACATTCTGAAACCAGTCGGCAAATTACTCAAAATGCTTAACTCGCCGATAAAATCACTTTTGTTCCACAATGAATGTCTGGCAAAAAATAGTTAATTTCAATGCAACCGTTCTGAAACCAATCGGCAAATTACGCAAAATGCTTAACTCGCGGAGAAAATCAGTTTTTTTTCACAATGGATGTCTGGCAAAAATATAGTTAATTTTGATGCAAGACGTTCTGAAACCAATCGGCAAATTACTCAAAATGCTTAACTCGCAGAGAAAATCACTTTTGTTCCACAATGAATGTCTGGCAAAAAATAGTAAATTTCAATGCAAGCATTTCTGAAACCGATCGGCAAATTACTCAAAATGCTTAACGCGCCGAGAAAATCGCTTTTGTTCCACAATGAATGTCTGGCATAAAATAGTAAATTTTGATGCAAGCCGTTCGAAAACCAATCGGCAAATTACTCAAAATGCTTAACTCGCGGAGAAAATCACTTTTGTTCCACAATGAATGCCTGGCAAAAAATAGTTAATTGTGTTGCAAGCCGTTCTGAAACCAATCGGCAAATTACTCAAAATGCTGAACTCGCCGAGAAAATCACTTTTGTTCCACAATGAACGCCTGGCAAAAAATAGTTAATTGTGATGCAAGCCGTTCTGAAACCAATCGGCAAATTACTCAAAATGCTTAACTCGCCGAGAAAATCACCTTTTTCCCACAATGAAAGTCTGGCAAAAAATAGTAAATTTCAATGCAAGCCGTTCTGAAAGCAATCGGCAAATTACTCAAAATGCTTAACTCGCCGAGAAATACACTTTTTTTCCAAAATGAATGGCTGGCAAAAAATAGTTAATTTTGATGCAAGACGTTCTGAAAGCCATCGGCAAATTACTCAAAATGCTTAACTCGCCTAGAAAAGTTCCTCAATGAATGTCTGGCAAAAAATAGTAAATTTCAATGCAAGCCGTTCTGAAACCAATCTGCAAATTACTGAAAATGCTCAACTCGCCGAGAAAATCACTTTCTTGCCACAATGAATGTCTGGCAAAAAATAGTAAATATCAACGCAAGCCGTTCTGAAAGCAATCGGCAAACTACTCAAAATGCTGAACTCGCCGAGAAAATCACTTTATTTCCACAATCAATGTCTGGCAAAAATAGTTAATTTTGATGCAAGCCGTTCTGAAAGCAATCGGCGAATTACTCAATATGCTTAACTCGCCGAGAAAATCACTTTTGTTCCACAATCAATGTCTGGCAAACAATAGTTAATTGTGTTGCAAGCCGTTCTGAAACCAATCGGCAAATTACTCAAAATGCTTAACTCGCCGAGAAAATCACTTTTGTTCCACAATGAAGGCCCGGCAAAAAATAGTTAATTGTGATGCAAGCCGTTCTGAAACCAATCGGCAAATTACTCAAAATGCTCAACTCGCGGGGAAAATCCGTTTTTTTTTCACAATCAATGTCTGGCAAACAATAGTTAATTTTGATTCAAGAAGTTCTGAAACCAATCGACAAATTACTCAAAATGCATAACTCGCCGAGAAAATCACTTTGTTCCCACAATGAATGTCGGGCAAAAAATAGTAAATTTCAATGCCAGCCGTTCTGAAACCAAACGGCAAATTACTGAAAATGCTTATCTCGCCGAGAAAGTCACTTTCTTGCCACAATGAATGTCTGGCAAAAAATAGTAAATTTCAATGCAAGCCGTTCTGAAACCAATCGGCAAATTACTCAAAATGCTTAACTCGCCGAGAAATTCACTTTTTTTCAACAATGAATGTCAGGCAAAAAATAGGAAATTTCAATGCAAGCCGTTCTGAATCCAATCGGCAAATTGCTCAAAATGCTTAACTCGCCGAGAAAATCACTTTTGTTCCACAATGAATGCCAGGCAAAAAATAGTTAATTGTGATGCAAGCCGTTCTGAAACCAATCGGCAAATTACTCAAAATGCTTAACTCGCCGAGAAAATTACTTTTTTCCCACAATGAATGTCTGGCAAAAAATAGTAAATTTCAATGCAAGCCGTTCTGAAAGCAATCGGCAAACTACTCAAAATGCTGAACTCGCCGAGAAAATCACTTTATTTCCACAATCAATGTCTGGCAAAAATAGTTAATTTTGATGCAAGCCGTTCTGAAAGCAATCGGCGACTTATTCAATATGCTTAACTCGCCGAGAAAATCAGTTTTTTTTCACAATCAATGTCTGGCAAACAATAGTTAATTGTGATGCAAGCCGTTCTGAAACCAATCGGCAAATTACTCAAAATGCTTAACTCGCCGAGAAAATCACTTTTGTTCCACAATGAACGCCTGGCAAAAAATAGTTAATTTGATGCAAGCCGTTCTGAAACCAATCGGCAAATTACTCAAAATGCTTAACTCGCGGAGAAAATCAGTTTTTTTTTCACAATCAATGTCTGGCAAACAATAGTTAATTTTGATTCAAGAAGTTCTGAAACCAATCGGCAAATTACTCAAAATGCATAACTCGCCGAGAAAATCACTTTGTTCCCACAATGAATGTTTGGCAAAAATAGTTAATTTTAATGCAAGCCGTTCTAAAACCAATCGGCAAATTACTCAAAATGCTTAACACGCCGAGAAAATCACTTTTGTTCCACAATGAATGTCTTGCAAAAAATAGGAAATTTCAATGCAAGCCGTTCGGAATCCAATCGTAAATTACTCAAAATGCTTAACTCGCCGAGAAAATCACTTTTGTTCCACAATGAATGCCTGGCAAAAAATAGTTAATTGTGTTGCAAGCCGTTCTGAAACCAATCGGCAAATTACTCAAAATGCTTAACTCGCCGAGAAAATCACTTTTGTTCCACAATGAAGGCCTGGCAAAAAATAGTTAATTGTGATGCAAGCCGTTCTGAAACCAATCGGCAAATTACTCAAAATGCTGAACTCGCGGGGAAAATCCGTTTTTTTTTCACAATCAATGTCTGGCAAACAATAGTTAATTTTGATTCAAGAAGTTCTGAAACCAATCGGCAAATTACTCAAAATGCATAACTCGCCGAGAAAATCACTTTGTTCCCACAATGAATGCCTGGCAAAAAATAGTTAATTGTGTTGCAAGCCGTTCTGAAATCAATCGGCAAATTAAAATGCTTAACTCGCCGAGAAAATCACTTTTGTTCCACAATGAACGCCTGGCAAAAAATAGTTAATTGTGATGCAAGCCGTTCTGAAACCAATCGGCAAATTACTCAAAATGCTTAACTCGCCGAGAAAATCACCTTTTTCCCACAATGAATGTCTGGCAAAAAATAGTAAATTTCAATGCAAGCCGTTCTGAAAACAATCGGCAAATTGCTGAAAATGCTTAACTCGGCGAGAAAATCACTTTTGTTCCACAATGAATGTCTGGCAAAAAATAGTAAATTTCAATTCAAGCCGTTCTGAAAACAATCGGCAAATTGCTCAAAATGCTTAACTCGCCGAGAAAATCACTTTTTTCCCCACAATTAATGTCTGGCAAATAATAGTTAATTTTGATGCAAATCGTTCTGAAACCAATCGGCAAATTACTCAAAATGCTTAACTCGCCGAGAAAATCACTTTCTTTCCACAATGAATGGCTGGCAAAAAGTAGTTAATTTCAATGCAAGCCTTTCTGAAACCAATCAGCAAATTACTCAAAATGCTTAACTCGCCGAGAAATACACTTTTTTTCCAAAATGATAGGCTGGCAAAAAATTGTTAATTGTGATGCAAGCCGTTCTGAAACCAATCGGCAAATTACTCAAAATGCTTAATTCGCCGAGAAAATCACTTTTGTTTCTCAATGAATGTCTGGCAAAAAATAGTAAATTTCAATGATAGCCGTTCTGAAACCAATCGGCAAATTACTCAAAATGCTTAACTCGCAGAGAAAATCAGTTTTTTTCCACAATCAATGCCTGGCAAAAAATAGTTAATTTTGATGCACGCCGTTCTGAAACCAATCGGCAAATTACTCAAAATGCTTAACGCGCCGAGAAAATAACTTTTTTTCCACAATGAATGTCTGGCAAAAAATAGGAAATTTCAATGCAAGCCTTACTGAAACCAATCGGCAAATTTCTCAAAATGCTTAACGGGCCGAGAAAATCACTTTTGTTCCACAATGAATGTCTGGCAAAAAATAGTAAATTTCAATGCAAGCATTTCTGAAACCAAACGGCAAATTACTCAAAATGCTTAACTCGCCGAGAAAATCAGTTTTTTTCCACAATGAATGTCTGGCAAAAAATAGGAAATTTCAATGCAAGCCTTACTGAAACCAATCGGCAAATTTCTCAAAATGCTTAACGCGCCGAGAAAATCACTTTTGTTCCACAATGAATGTCTGGCAAAAAATAGTAAATTTCAATGCAAGCATTTCTGAAACCAAACGGCAAATTACTCAAAATGCTTAACTCGCCGAGAAAATCAGTTTTTTTCCACAATGAATGTCTGGC